>NC_064536.1:8852411-10052411 GCF_023856365.1 Brienomyrus brachyistius | reverse complement strand
AGCGTAACCTTCTGCCAGCAGAACCAGGATTAAACCAGGATTTAAAAAATGCAGATTTCTTTAAAAATATAGAGTGATCTCTTAATTTTTTCAGTGGCTGTATATAGCTGAGAGCAAGCTTTGCAATGAAAGGCAGCCACCTGTAGCGGCACCCATGGAGCCGGGGCTTAAGGGCCCTGCTTAGGAGGCCACAGACATGGCTATTCTCCCAAGACCAGGCTCAAACTGGCAACCTTCCAATCACAGACACACAATGTCAATGTCACACGATGGCTTAGCTCTCTGAGCCACACACTGTCTGCTTTTGTCATCGGTAGGGAGAGAACTGTGTTTTAATGCTGGGTAAAAATGCTGGGTGGAGCCAAAAAAAAGTAATTATTATTATTTTTATTTCTTTCATAATTTTATAAGGGCAACATTGTGCGCATCCGCACAATGACATCTCTCTGACAAATATTTCTTGTGGCTGTAAGATGCGATTCCCTTGCATGCCACTTGGTGGCATTCTTTACAAACCTCACTCATAACTCCCACTCACTAAGCTTGTTTTATGCCTCTTAAATGGTTCAAATAAATAACGTAACAAAAAATACAGTAAAATAACAAGGGGCGGTGCAGTGCTTAGTACTGTTGCGTCCCACCTTTAGGGAATCCCACCATTTTTTTTGTTCCTACAAGGGGAAATTCTATTTAATAATCTGTCAGTGTAATCAAAAAACTATAAATATCAAAAGTCAAATATTTTGTTTGGTTACTTATTCTTAAGGTTAGGGCTGGGTAGGGGTTAAGGTTGACATTACTAGGGCTTTTCCCATAGAAATGAATGACGGTCCCCAAAAATGTGTGCATACAAACGTGTGTGTGTGTGTGTGTGTGTCTTGCGTGTGTGCATGCATCTACATATGCCCACAGTCCTGAGGATTGTTACCTGTTCCCCACTGTGGATCCCCTAAAATTCTGCCCTTCAAGAGAAGCACAGCCTCCTGCCCTGCTGTCTTCCTGCTTCGATGGAAATCATGTCAGAGGTGGAAGAGTCCAAAGGTTTCTCAGATCCAATTAAAGGTTCTATTGCCCAGGGGCAGCTAAGCAGGCAGCTGGGATGTAGCTTGAGAAAGCCAGACGGTGGCAATCAGAGAAGCCGTATTGAACAATATTGAAAAGCGCAACAATCGCATTCCATAAATCATTCAGCGCTGTACACCGGGGTCTTATCTCAAGGACAAACAAGCTGGGAAACTGTCCCCCTCCCTTTTTCGATCGCCATTTAGCTACACTCTTTCAGTTTCTCTCATATGGTTTACAACAGAGCCTTACTGGCCGGCTTTTGTACTAACTGAGAAGTGGAACTCTTCAGCTAGTTCTTATGCAGTATGGGAAAGCGTGGAATTTGATTTGGAGTCTCCCTACTCTCGATAGATATGGAAAAAGGAAAGAAAAGTATGGAAATATTTCAGACTGACAAATTGGCCTACTATGTTTTCTTTTTTATTTTTTAAACTAATATCTGAATTTTCTTATAAATGTTTTTGCTGAAATTACCGATGTGAGCCGGTTGACAGTGTTAGAATGTGTAACGGGCGGACATCAAAGTGCAACTGGCCAATCCACCGCGTGGGGGTGTGTCTGTGTGTCGATGTAGGCTACCTTACCATGTACTGCATTTGCATTGCAAGTTTCCACCTGCTTGGCTTAGCAAACCCAAATACTGTAACTGTTTGGCTATAGATTCCAAAGCTGAACCGAACGCAAAATGCAAAGTTTGTATAACACCGTTTGACATTTTGCACATTGGCAAGTTGACAGCCACATGACGGAGTAGAAGCATCGCCGGCTATTTGCAGCCAGGAGTAGATCTTGGCAAGTGCAAAAAAATAGCCAGGGCAGCATCTTCTGGAGGAACCTGACTTAGCAAACCACTGGTGCTTAACCCTTATCCCCCCTATGGACTCAGAGGCTCAGAAGTAGTACATGTCATGGGATCTGTTTTTAAATGAAAGGTGGTAAAAAGTCGGGGACAGGTATGGACTGGTCATTGGGTAGCTTGGGAATTTTCCCGATGGGCCGATCTTGTGAGGGCCGGTCTTTCTCCCCCATCCCTGGTATTAAATACCCTATGTACCAGGGGTAATTAATCTGTCAGTCAATATCGATTGCAGTATATCATTAATGGATAATGATTTATTTTGCTGGTGGCCAACAGGTTGATCATGATTGGCAAAATATACTAAGGGGCACCCTGTCAGTGACAAATTCCCAGTTTGTTTTTTGTAACCAATGTACCTCTGGTTGGGGTTGTTGGCAATACTTTAAGCATTGCATGGAGCATAATTAATAACACTAAAAACAAAAGAAAAAACATTATATATATATATACAGTATATACATACACACACACACACACACACACACACACACACACACACACTGAGCAGCCACTAGCTATTGTGAGACGGGAGCCACTTTTGTTTTCAGAACTGCATGGAGGACAAATGGTTCAGAGAAGCCTTTCTGCACACTTGGTTTATTGAGCTGTTACTTTTGGGGTCTTTCTGGTAACTTTAACGAATCTGGCCATTCTCCTCTGGCCTCTCTCATCAACAGGGTGTTTCTGTTCATTGAATTGCTGCTCACTGGGTTCTTTTTCCCTGCATCATTCTCTGTAAACTACAGAGTCTATATTGTGTGAAAATCCCAGGACGGTTGCTGTTTTCAGATATACGTTGCAGGAACTGAAATATCGTTCTTGTAGGTCATAGTGCAAATGAGAAATAGTAGGAAATAAATACATACGTATTATACATATCTTCCTCACTTAAGGAGAGTATTAATATAAAAGTCGCTTCTGTGAAAGACACAAATTTAATCATGCTTTGAATTGCCAGAATCCATGTAACTGATCCTGAGAACTTCTGAAGAAAAAGTCTTTGTAATTTGTGAATCTGAAGTTGAATTCTTAGGCCTGAAAATCACAGTCTGGGTTTGATACAAACCAAGGTGATACCATTCATACCATAAACATGGTGATCACAGCATAATACCATTGGGTTGCAGAGGGAATGACTGTTGCATTTAACAAGAGATCTGTGTTTAGAGCGATGGAAAAACACATATAGAAAAGAAAAGATTAGCTTAAAAGAAGGTAATTATTATGGACTGGCCTTGAGTCCCAACTAAGTTGGGTTTGATGTAGAAAATTTCCATTGACAAATGGGTATAAATTCATTTCCACACTACTAACTAAATTTAAATGACTATTTAAAGTACATTCTGCATGAACGTTAGCGGTTAATGAGCGACCATCCAGATAAATGATAAATAGCGGCTGGTGACTGACAGCACAGAACCTAGGATACTTGCAATGATAATTGCTTGTCAGTCATATTTCTTAGCTAGAACCTGACATGTGGAAACAAATAAACCCTTGGCCAGGTACAACGCGGCTCTCTTTGTGTCTCAAGCTGTATCGGGTGCTTGGCTGACAAGAACAATCTATCACTACAGACTGTAACTTGGATTCAGACATCGCAGCCGCAGAGGTCACTGGGGAAGCACAAATTGATGAACAGAGAACTTGAAGGAACAAATTCTGGAAGTTAAATCCATTCAGTGCTGGTTCTCTTTCTGTAAAGAGAAGAACAGGCTCCGCTTCAATGATTCTTTGTGTGATAGGCCAGACTCCTGAAAACACCCAAACTTATAGCTACATAGTCTTATCCTATTTAGTTATGCTGTCTCCTAACTGGTTTCAATTTCTTTTGCAAACACTGCCAATCAATGTCCCATCAAAGACATGAATTACTTTGAAGATTCATGCATAACATTCAGCTGTGACTGAAATCTATAACCAGTGTTGTGTTTTAGATACATTGAGCTGGAGGTTGTTAACAAGGCACCAAGTGACTGCTTGGGTTAACTGCTCATGGTATCGGTCTAAGTTGTTGTTGGTTATAAGTGCAATTATGGTTGTGTCTTCTGCGTATTTAAGCATGGTGGGGTGTCAGATGATTTTTGTAGAGCGAAAAGAGTTAGGGAGAGAGGACACAGCTCTGGGGAGGGGGCTAGATAAAAGGCTATTATCGTATTATCTTTACCCTCTGTTGTCTTCTTCACAATGTGGCCCCCACCTCCTTCTCTTGAATGTAGAATGGGTGGAAGCGTGAGAATAAGGTGGGACTGGAGACTGTTAAAACCTCCCATAGAATGTATTGAGTTTGTCTGGGAGGTCCGTATCTATGTTAGATGTTGGAGAGGGACTTTTTCCAGTAATTGTTCTTATTACTGTATTTGCCTAATTTCATCTTTCACGGATCTTATTATTATTTCACAAAAACCTTATATGGATGAAAATCTAAACCTAAAAATGTACACTGGATCAGATCCAAAACTGTAACTGCAACAACAGCAGGCAGTACAACTAGAACTCCAAGGCAGAGGGCCATCAAGAGCGAAAACTGAGCCTGCAGCCGCCATCTTGTGGAAACTCCCCAGGAACATTGTACAGGTCAGTAATTCTTTTTTTTAATATATATATATGGTGCAGTGGTTAGCACTGTTGCCTCACACCTCTGGGACCTGGGTTCAAGTCTCCGCCTGGGTCACATGTGTGTGGAGTTTGCATGTTCTCCCCATGTCGTCGTGGGGTTTCCACCGGGTACGCCATTTCCCCCCACAGTCCAAAGACATATCGAGGCTAATTGGAATTACTAAATTGCCCGTAGGTGTGCATGCGTGAGTGACTGGTGTGTGAGTGTGCCCTGCGATGGGCTGCCCCCCCCCCATCCTGGGTTTAGAAAATGGATGGATGGATTTTTAGCAGATGTAAAATATTGCAGTGGCTGAGCTGGCCGAACAGGAGGGACAGATTAGGAGGGGGAAAAAAAGAAATAAAAGGAAAGAACACAAAAAAAGTACGAGAGACATAAGTCTGATATGAGTAGAAAACACAATCTGTAAGGAGAGGGAAGGAGAAAAAAAGGCAAAAGATCAACAGCATCTGAAAGAAGTGCAGAAACGGATAAATTCAGGAGCAAACTAAAATAAAGAATGAAGAAAGTAACTCAACTATACAAGCATATAAAATCTTAGTGTGTGCTTGGAGGGGTGCACGCAAGTATATGTATATGTGTGCTCAATTGTGTAGGCGAGATGCGAGCTTATGTGTGTGTGTTGTGTGCGTGTGTTGTGTGCGCGTGTTGTGTGCGTGAATTTTCAACACAGAATGTATTCAATAGCAAGGGTGGGAGGCCGCAACCACATTCCACAAGAGCCAGAGGTCGGCGGAGACAGGCCCAGGAGGCCCAGGACGTCCGCAGCCCCCAAATAGCACGGAAGAGCCGCGCCCCCACCCCAGCTGGGGGAGGAGGGAGGTCCCAGACGCAGCCCCCACAGCCAAAAGGGCATGAGCCCCAGAGAACCAGAGGCAACAGGCAGCCGACACCACGAGGGGACAGCCGCTCCCGTATGAGCCCAGCCCTCAGTAGAGAGCCCCCCCCCCCCCCTCCCAGGCCACCACCGCAAGGAAAGGGGTCAGTAACCATGCCCAGGAGGCCAACCATGCCCAAGCCCCGGACCCAGACCCCCACCATCCACACAGACCCCCCGCAAACATAGACCATACACACATCCCCAAACATACACAGACACCCATACACAGGGACAAAAAGACATAAGCCCACCTACTCCGGACTACAGGTCAGCAATTCTAAAAAGTAGGGCATAAGACGATTTTCTGAATATTCTATTAATAAGTTTACATTGATTTTTGGTCATGAACTTGCTAGTCCAGCAAATGTTATCCATAGTGCAGCCAGCTGGCAAAATTATCATCGGGGGGTAACTTTACAGGTAGTTTTACTTTACCTCAAAAAATGGTCCCCACAATGTCAAAATAATAGGCTTTTATCACATTGTGGGGGATATTTGGTTCACACACACGCAAGCATGGCAGGTGGCCGTGGAAGATGACAAAGATGGTGACATATTTTAGAATAGCATCTATGTCCATTTATTATTACACCATTCAAAGTCTAAAGGGTAGAATAAATGGGCTAATAATTACAAAACTCAATGAGATGGACATGTCAAGAAAAGTGTGGTTTAAATAATGGACCTTGGGGGACAACGCACACCACTTGATTTTCAGATTACTGTGCATTTTTCAGTGTATGAGTCAGAGTTAATGTGTGTAAGAAAAGCGACAGCTATTGAAAATGACGTGCACAAGCCAACATTCAGAACCCAGGATTGTGCAGGAGCTGCTGTCAACTCAAAATGCTGAAGCAATATTTTGTTACAGCAAAGATCACCTCTTTTATATAGTACATATAGCAAAAGGGCTTGTATGCATCTTTGTCTGTGGACATAAGTGGTCTGTGATTAAAAACTGCCTAGCTTGCTTGATGAAAGATATTATAGCCGAAAGACTGAAAGTTGAATATACTGCTAACTTTACCTCTGTCACAGGATTTTCATGGACAAGCCATTTCAAGAGTTTAGGAAATTCCATCTGTTACATCAGGCAGTCTACTGATGTATTCTCTTTGGTTGGTTTAAGTACCGTTTGAAATTCATCAGCCTGAAATATAACCTGCTCTGGAACAAGTTTGGCATGTAGCATGTTACCATGGAGATGTGTCCTGCCAAGAAATAAACCAGAGTCATGGTATTGGAGCCAGATTTACCTCTACTTAGCCTCAAAGTTATCTGGCTAAGCAAGAAATCTGGCTCATAATACAGCGCCAAGTACAGTATCTTCAGCTTCTCTGTGAGAGGCTGACTGAATAGATGTTTTCAAAGTGGCATACTGCATACAGTGTACTGCATACTGTAACCAGTATATACTGTATGCTGCACACTATTAGCAAGTGTGTTATCCAGTATGCCAGCTTTTTTATAAGAGTTTTGTAGCATGCTACGTTAAATCCATAATGACCACTTCCACAGATAAGGAATCATTCTACAAAATAGCTCATAACAAATAGATAATTTAAAATAATAACTAAACAATTAGCTCACCTATAGTCCAGCCGCATATGTCTTGAAAAAACAGGTATATTGAGAAAGTCATTTGCATGACTGAATACAATTACATTAGCTTTGAATTCGGGGATTCTGTGCAATTTCATGACTTAAACTCTCACATAGTTTAGGAACCAGGAAAGAATCACAAGTTTGTATTAAAAATGTTTGCTCGTACTATTCTCCCATTTAAATGTCAAAATACTGCATTCATCAATTATGTTCAATGAAGTATATCTGGTGTTCATTAAATTATATTAGGAATATGACTTTTATGAGGATAGATTTTCATTTGCATTACAGATATTGTATTGACTTATAGTTGTGTAAGAAATACAGTACAGAATTTATAGTTGATGGACAGAAATACTTTTTTGTATAATTTCGTTTTCGTTTCCGGTCTTAAGGTTTAAAGTTGGTTTAAGATGGTTGTATGTTGATCTGCGCAGGCTACAGTGGGCAGCAGATAATCCTCCTAAAACCCACCAGCTAAATCTGCCATCATATAGTTCACAAATAACAACACTTGCCTTGTAAGTAGCTTCCGGCTTTTAGGAGATACTTATCCGTAATTCCCTGAGAGATTACAAATAATGCTAGGAAAGGCTAATGACCTGCTTCCAAGCAGCTTAGTAACCTTTCGACTGAAAGTGTGCTGCAGTGGTCAGAGTAACTGTAACGACCAAATTTAGCAACGCACAAAGGTCAGTGATCTTTGGTTTTATTCCCTTTCCAAAGAACTATTTGATTTCTTCGTAAAGGTTTGGAATTCTATATGGAAGGACACCCCTAGAGCCAATCAGGTTGGAGTTTCTAATTTATTTGCTCAAACAAATAATCCGGGTTTATGTTTGTGTGATTTTACCTGGTGCTTCATCCCAACTACAAAATCCCACCCTATATCTGTATATCGCTTTGCACATGATACTGAAAAATAATCCTTCCAGTTGTGGTACTCGTAGCATCATTTAAATTTGCTGAGGGCGGTGTGCAAAATGGGAGCCAGCTTTTTTTTACCAATACGGGACAATCCTTTAATATACTGTACAAAAAAAAATATCTACAAAGGCATTACTCTTTTTGTTAGGGAAACAGCGTGTACCTCCAGTAATAACAAAGTTTTAATGGGTACGTACAGAGTTTGAATGGGTTGTGCTCTGAATCACTGAGTGTGTCGTGACATACTACATCATCACCTGGTTTCCTGTTCCTCCACGATAAGGTTAGAACATGTGATCCGCTCCGCTAAGAAAACCACAGGCTATCGGCTGCTAACGCTACAAGATCTATTCACTGCTATGGCAGAGGGCTGAGACTATTGCTGCTCTTCCACCCATCCAGATGGTCACCTCTTCACCAGACTGCAATCAGGGAGGAGGCTCGAGTGTATTGTGACCCAGACCTCATGCCATCTCCACAGATTCTTCCCTACAGATGCTCAACTTCTAAATAAACTGGCCTAGTGCCTCAATAATCCATCACCCAGTGCAGCCCACTCACCCACAGACAATGACCCTCTTATCTGACATCTTCCCTTCATAGTTTTTCTCTTTTTTTCTTACACATGCAGTAGCATTGTGTGGAGTTTTCTCCTGTATGTCTTGTAATTTTGTCCCATACTTCATGTCTGGCCCTGGACCACAAACAATTCTTGTATGTTTGCACATACCGGCAATGAAATGAGCTCCAATTCTGATTCTGAGTTTCGCTCATAGTGTAAAGCAGTACAACACTACGAAATACATCAGTGGCAGTTCGCTAATGTGGGGCACTGGGGCGCTGCCCCCCCTCCAAAGAGAAGAAAGTATACTTAAAACTGTGAAACATACATCAATTAAAGAACGTGAAGGAATTATGGGCGGAGTTTTGGGGGGGGAATCTATGCCAGTCAGGAAAAGGGCAAATTACACACATTTCTTATCCTGTCTGAATCAAGTCAAATCACTTTACAAGCTACATATTGATCCTCTCCAGGAAAATATAATCCCATCCAAATAGGGCTTTATTCCACTTCTGTTTCTGAAGTATGCGAACACATGGGAAGTAACACCATGGGAAGAGAGGAACCCAGATGGAACACCTGTGGGTTAGTGCAGGCCTTTGAGGAGGGCTGTCAGTGGCCTCCCAGAACGGACTGCATAGACTGCTCGGCCAAAACGCTAGTCTGTGAAGCGTAGGCCCCAGCTCTCCTCGTCATCAGATTACGCTGAGAAATGATGTGTTGTGTTCTGGCTGGTGCTGCAGGGCGTACGTTCTAATGAGGGTCAGCGCTATTGAGATGGAATAATGGGTCTGCTTGACCCTGCGATGGAGGTCTACAAAAGCAGGACTTTATGTTTCTCAGAAGTCAGGAAAATGTCCACCCCCACCAATCTGGACTGCATAACTATTCCCCTTTCCAAAGCTGCAGCTAATGGTACATTATGTCATGAAATGGGCTTTTACTTTGACATAACATGTATACACAACTACGACTACTGTAAGGCAGATTTTTTAAATTTTAGGTTCCATCAGTTACCTGAGACATTTTGAGTTGACCAGGAAAATTAGGACAATAAGTCCATCAAAGTCTGGCCATATTTGTGTGTTTTAGTAATTGTCCAGTCCTGTTCTACTTTCTTTCACTTCACTAGAGCTGTGCTTGTGAAAGATCAGGTTAAAAATAAGTAACATTATTATTAAGGTTCTGGCTTAGGATCTTCAGTAGAGAATCAATACTTAATGTCACACAAACCACCCAAAGTTCAGAGAATCCATTTTGTCATCTATGGATAAAATCTAATTATGCTTCTAATGTAGAGTGCTTAATGAAGTGGATTTCAAGAGTCACTCATCGATTATAATGGAGAAATTGCAGTTGTTGGGGGGGGGGGTTTCTTTAAGGTGGGAAAGGAAAAACATTTTTGTTGGAGATTGGCAAAATAGGTAGCCATGCAGGTAAGTGGTGGTGATTAGAGATAATGACTCATATTCAGGGTGCCCGTACATTCTCCACAGTGAAAGAGATGAAGTGATGCTTTGTTATGTCACTGAACTTCCAGAACTTCTTGTACATCATCTCATAAGCTAATGTGTCTTGGCTAGCGTGAGGTGGGAGTCGAAACCTGTACTGCGGCCATTTTCCCCCAGGCCTGATCTCCTTCACCTGAATACTGACGGCTGTGTTCACCACTTCAAATCCTGTGGTCAGCAGAAGGATCTCAATGCTGGGCACTTGAGCAAGGGCCTCGAACCCGACATTTCAGGAGGCAAAAGTCTGTTTAGCATCTGAAGCGGCCCAAGCTTTTTAAAGTGTTTAAAGATAAGGGCGCTATTCTGTTTATACACTGGAATAATGTAAAACTATCCATGAAGCAATAAAACAAAACAAAAACAACTAGACATGGTAAACATTAACGTGATTATAGGACTGTCTGTACGTGTCATAATCAAACATAGTGTTGGATTGCTCCACAATCAGATTCAACTTCATTGCCCATAGAAAGTATAGTCATAAATTATTTTAAGGACATTCCAGCACCATAGAAAGTTTGCAGAGAGGAACAAGCCTAGTAAGGTTTTCTAGGAAAAGGTAGCAGATTGTGATTCATGTTCAAGCATCAGTATCCTTAACTGGTTACCAGCTGTGAGAATGACTGTTCAATGAGTCCTTTGTGTTCAATGAAGCGGCATTTGATGGCGAGGGATGATGAAACCGCAGGACCTTCAGATCTGGTAAATGAATCACCTCATAGTGTCAGACACTATGCTAAGCATGTGTTTGGAGACTTACAATTTTGAACAGTTGCATGTATTGTCTACTAACTTCAAGAGACGTACCAGGAGATTTCTCGGTGGCGTGGCCTGGCCTGCCATGCAGAGCAAAACTTTAAATAATCAGATGGTGAAACTAACTAGAAGTTTTAGTGCAAATTAGGCAAATTGTATGGCCCACCCCTGTGCCTCTCAGGGAGTGTTATGATCTGCCTGTCATGATCCCACAGTGCTATGATATAGACGATATTCCGTTATAACTTTGAGTCCACTATAATGGGATTTTACTGTACAATCACTCATGGTATGCAGATGACCAGTCCATTATCAAGTTTAGCAGCCTTGTACTGCTAAATCCTGTTATTCTGAGTTGTCGAAAAATTATGTTGCGCTTCATTGATTAACAACGCATGGCCTTCTTACTCACTGTGTAGAATGTTTCGCTACATAAGTTAATGTTTGAACACCCACACCCAGATGATTTTATTTGCAGTAGAAGCTGTCAGTAATAATGCCTAAATGAAAAACGTACCATTACGGAACAGTCCAAAGAACACACCATACCAAAAGTATGAAAAACAGATTCCACGTCTTCGTCACATTGCCAATGTTTTGTGTATATAAGCAGCAATGGAAAGGGTTTAAATATCAGTAGGAGACATGATGGTGTGTTAATTAATGTTAATGGTTTATAAACTATTTTCAGCACTGTAACGTTTTTTTTATCTTCTGTGCCATATATAACGGCATCATCTCCCATACTGAAATATTAGTGGCCTGACTTGAGATTAGGATTCCCTGCCTACACAAGCCTCCCAGCGCAGCCCTATCAAGAGATAGATAGCACATTTCATATTTTGGATGAAAGCTTTAGATTATTTGTGAGAAGTTTTTGTGCATCATTTGTTCATCATTTGGTCCCCTCCTATGGCACAATTCCAAATTTAATTACGTTTATAGTACTGCAAGAAAGTATAACAGACAGGTAAGTCTGGCAGTCAGGAAAAGCGATGTCTCTCTGTCCCATTTCATTCTGTATGTCTGGGTAGTGCCCCACCCTCAAGGCCACCATCACTGTTAGCAGATTAGTTCTTGATTAAAGGGGGAATTGTATTATATTAAGGATACAACCCATTGAAAGTATCTTGTGCTGATTATCACAGATAATGAATGTCATGTTAATTTATACATGATCTGATTCATAGCCTGTAATCTGTAGGAAGAAGCATCGTTTTGGGGTTTCACATCGACTTGCAAATATATATATATATATATATATATATATATATATATATATATTTTGTTTTTTCACTAATGTCAGCATTTTTGTGATTCAAAAGGATGCGTACAGGATGAGGCACGGGAAAACCCTGGATCGGATTCCAGTCCACCACACACACACACACACCAGACCATTGAGCGGTTGCATGTTTTTAGACCAAATTTATTAGTAGAACCCTGTGCAACACAATAGAACTCTACACACAAAGCAGGTACAGGATTCCAGCTCTGAAGGTCTGAAGAAAGTGTGGTATTCTATAGGCACTAATACTGTATTGAGAATTATTATAGTATATCCATCCATTCATCCATGCATTTCCCTTCCATGCATGTCCTATGCAGGTTCACAGGGGTATGGAGCCTGTCCCTGAAGCACAAGGCAAGGAATAACCCAGGACGGGGTGCCAACCCATCACAGGGCACACCCACGCCATTCAGTCACAGATTCATACCTACGGGCAATTTGTAAGCTCTCATTTACCTTAGCATGGATTGTGGCTGGAAACAACACAAAGAAACAGGAAGGACATGCAAACACTCTCTTATAATCATCCTGGGTATGTCTACACGTTGCAAAGACTAGAGGGCAAACAATCCTGCTTCACCAATGCACTTTTAAAAAATAAGAGCTTTTAATCTATTAATTATTATTGTTTTTATGGTTCATAATATGTAGATTAACAGATAGTTCATTTGTCTTAATATACACATTTCATACTATTGAAATTACAATCTGCATATCTAACACATTTTTGTAAATGTAACATGTATGAGATGTAGTTTTAGCTTTATTTCAATAAATACATTCAGTAATCTATCACTTAATAATCATTTAGTAATCTTTTACCACCAAATACTAGTATTATATAACACATGTAAGACAAATGTATTGAGATGTGCAAAATTTACACCAGATGACACTGATATGCCAGCTGTCAAAGATATTTTGACCAAGTGCTGTCATTGTGTGCTAATCCAACAAAAACACTTGTATACATGTGCTGCATACAACAGGTATAACATCATGCATTAAAGGGCTCCAGTAGGGCCCAGACATAAGTGAGGTGTTGCTATAGCTATCAGATGGTTTGCCAATGGGAGCCATTTAAGAGGAATAGTTTTTTTTTTTTTTTTTTTTTTTTTAATCGGGACATGCAATGATCATTATGAAAGATAAAACTTGGCTTTTAGCTGCTGCACATGAAGGCCAGTATTTTTTTGAGGAAAAAAAATCTCTCCAAAGCTGTTGAGATTTGCCAGCACTAATGATTATTCAAATTCTGCAATGTAAAGATTCGTTCTAAAGGGCCCTGATAATCACGAGACACACTCAGTGTCTCTAACTCATGCTGTTAATCTATCAGTCCCCTAAACCTTTTGGTCCTGCAACTGAAAAGTCTTTACGTTTATGTGGGCCCTTTGACTGACCTATTTTTCAACTCGGACAGACGGAAATTAAATCAAAACAGTCGACCTCTGGCTAAATACAAACCTACATTCAGAACTTTTAGAGAACAGCTCCTGACTGGAAGGACATAATGACTATCAGAAGAAAAACCATACCTCACTGCTGTTACCATTCCTCTCTGTCCCCATCCCATCCAGTAGATGACAGCCCAGTCTTGGTGATCAGGGGAGGTGGTGGGGAACCCATCAGCCTACTGGGATAGTGCCCAGTTTGCCAGATGACCAGCCCAGCCTTCATACCAGACCCATGGGACATCATTAATGAGCCACAGATGGGAATAGAGGGACAGATATGTGGAAGCATCAGAAAGAGTGTAAAATAAGTGAAATGAAAAATGAAGAGAAAGGACAGTATCAATTACATTCCCAACAGCCCCCCCACTCAGTGAAACATTCCTCAACCTCCCCTCCGAAAAATGTACCCAGCTCCCAGCTCATCACTACAAAATGGGAATGGGGATGGGAAATATATATGGATTGGGGACCCTTCTGCCCCTGCAGACAGTGTCTCTGTAACGTGATAACTCAAAAACTATTCAATGGATACAAAACTAAAGCAGCACTGCACAGTGATTCTAAAAAAGTACCGTTTTAAGATATCTAGTTGATCAAATTTTGATAAATTTTTGAGACAAATCTCCCCAAAATCAAAATAGGTTGCTTAGTGGCAGCAAAGGAAAGGGTGACTGTGGATGATGTTTGACCTTGTGAATGTGATGTCTAAAATTATTTGATGGCTCTTGTTACTATGAAAAAAATTGCGGCAAATAAATCAAGCATCATACCTAAGTGAAAGAAATGGAAGGAAGGAGATGGTGCAGAAGACACTTGGTGAATTTAGTAAGTCTACTCTAGTATTTGATATATCTTTTCCAACTTTTCAGGCACCTTGTATGGAAGAAGGTGTAGAAGTGATCAAATTTTGAGATAAATTGCATCAAACTGAAGCAAAATCACTTAATGGCAGCAAACAGAAGGTTTACTGTAGAAGATGGTTGACCTTCTGAACAGGATAACCTTTTTGGATCTTATTCGTATGTTGGCATGGTGTAAGTATGAATTTCTTAATTAAAAAATGAGACAAAAATACATTTCTGTGAAAGTTATAGTACTTATAGAAATGTATAGAGTATGGCAATTTTGTCATGAATATCAGACGACCCACACTGTTTCAGCAATCATTGTAGGAAAAAAGTTTTTGGGATACCTGTCAGGGTCAGTGCCCATCTGACTCCTTGTGTCTCTTCCCCGTGTGGCCAGTAGCCATCGCTGTCCACCCCCTTTGTCATCTCATTGTCTTTGGCCCTAGTGTGTTATTCCTGTTCCTCAGGCTGCCGCATGGCCCAGTGGATTGAATGTGCAGTACAGAGGCTAGAACCTTCTGGTCTTGCATTCAAAGCTGCCCAAGAACCAGCCTCACCTGTGCTTTCAGTGTTCGTTGGAGTTTCCCTAGTCTTGTGTTCATTAGTATAACTTATTGCACCTGTTGCCTTTTGCATTTAAGTGCCTGAATCTGCTCAGTTCCTTCATTAGTCATTGTGTTTTTGGTCATGTTCTACTGCTGCGGTCTAGTCGCTGTGTTTGTGTAGGTTCTTTGCTTTTCTTTGTTATTTAGTTATTGTATTACAGGACTTTGTTTTACATCTCTCCTGGGGGGTATTTTTCATATGTGGATTATTAGTTTAGCTGGATGTAATTTTTCCCAGAGAAAATTCTTTCTGAAAGATGCCGCTTTAGCCGAGAGGGAATATTGTTCCTCCTAAGATTGATTAGCACCTTATTCGAAGTCAAACTAGGCAAAGTCGGGCTCTGTCAACCACGCAGACCATATGCATTGCTTTGAGGTTTTTTGCAAGCGGCACTTTTTTGTATGCTGTAGGTGACGTGGAAAATCTATCTAAAGGTGCAGCTTGTGGGAAATTCGTGAAGTCTGTTTGCCTCTGAAATATTTCCTTTGGGTTTTCATAGTGTTTACTGGACACCTGTGTGTGCAGATAATTAGAGGAATTTCATGCCATTGCAGGTAGGTAATACACAGGTAAAAACACCCACTGTTCCATAAAGAATCTCAAAATCGGCCTAACATTCTCATTAATTAGGATTCCCAAATGCGATTGGGGCACTGGATTGTACGCAGGTCCAAATAAAGGCCCCATCAGGTCATAATGAGCCAGATTATATAAGGCTTCCATGGTATTAACGGGCAGGTAATGTAACCATTAAACTGAATGTAATGTAAACTGTTGGAGTTGAAAATAGCCAATAGAGACGTTGACATACAGTAAAGATGTTTGACCTACATGCTATAAATTCTCAGATCTGTGATGTATCCTGTCTTGTATCAAATGTGAAGGAATGCCCTCAGAAACAGGGCGATGGGCAGTTTGCTGGAAAGCCAATTCTTCTGCAGGGGTTAGGTCTGGACTGTGTAGACCTCCACCTGTTTTTTTTTTGCTTGTCTGCCTCCTTCTCGTGTGTGAGTGTGTGTTTGTGAGTGATTATATCAAAAATACTTTAAATGGTTATATACCAATATTCACCAGTTTGAAGTATGTTCTTGTACTTTAACCTGTTCTCATAGTGCTCACGTTTGATCTGGAATTATGATGTTAAATAATTAATCTGACACACAGGAAATGAAACGCTGCGTTCAGTAAGTACAATGCACACTAGTTGCACGTTTAATTTGTCGGCCACTTCTTGCCAGCCGTCTTCTGGTTTGCGCTGCATTTGCAGTCTTACTCCTTGTGCATATTAAATCCTGAAATTCTATCCCTCGAGCAAAAGGTCCTGCTCCGCTGGTGTGAAAAAAATGTGCCCGTTCTTTTGTCATTTTCTACCAGAAAGACTTGCCAATCATGTTTTCTAGATATAGATTTCTTTATATATAATATATGTATGTGTGTGTGTGTGTGTGTGTGTGTGTGTGTGTATATGGGCTTTTCAAGCAGCGTTTGCGCACAATCATCTCGGATGAATGGACCCAGCTAGACTAATCTACTACACAGCCGTGTGAAAAACCGACTTATCCCGGATGATGTATCCCTACAGAGATATACTTACAAACCTGTGTGGGGGGGGGGGGTTGTTGCTGTGTGTGGTTGTTCCTGAGTGTTTTGTTTTTGACCCCCTGTGGCCCACTTTCCCTGATTCTCCCTTTGTGTTGTGTTTTTGTGTAATGGAACCTTGGTTGTTGCGAGCTGCTATGTGGATTCTCTCCATCATGCCCCACCATAACACCTCATCATTCTCAAAAAGCAACCACAGGCAAGTACATCGTAAGTGTAGTAAGCAGCAAACATTCTGGGAAACTAATTGTCAATACTACAAACTCCAGAACCCTACAGGATACAGAGTGTTTTCAATGCAGTACTGGTGGACTCAAGGAGGGAGTAGAGGGGGTGTGGTGTTGTGATGTGATTAAGTGTTTTTTTGAGTGCCCTTCCAGTGGAGAGCATGTGGCACTGCCCTATACTGTGCCCTTACAATGATCTAGACAATCCTTACGGGTGAATTTCTAATGGAAATCGGTGCTATTATGAAGTGCCATCCATGCCACCCCTGCATGATTAAATGTCCCAAAGGGTGCCCTTTCCAGTAGAATGTCAAACTCCAGCCCTGCACATTTTTGGGTTCCCCTCATTTAACACACCTGATTCAATTCCTTGTGCTAATTACCACACAGCTCTTGAGCTGAATCCTTTGTGGTGGAACAGGGAAAGAGCTAAGCTACACAGAGCCCCAGCCCCCCAGGACTGGAGTTTGACACCCCTGCAGTAGAAAAAATGGGATGCAGCACTATAGGGTATTCCTAAGAGAAGAAAAATTAAGTGCCTACCTTGATGCCCTTCCGGTGGATAAACTGTGTTGCAGTGCTGTACAGGGTGTCCTTCCACGTGTGAGAATGTGAGTCGACCTAATGGATGCCTCTCTAGCGGAGAAAATATGATGTATTGCCATATTAGGTGGCCTTAAAACTGGAGGTACCCAATGGGTGCCTTTCTGGTGGGAAAAGAACTCATGAAGTGGCACTAGGGTGCCCTTCCAAGTGAGAAAACATGAAGCAGTGCCCTTGCGATGGAGAGAAAAATATCTCTAATGGTTGCCCTTCCAGTGAAGTAAATGAGATACAGTACAGTGCACCAGTATAAGATGCAATTTCCTGAACATATGATAAAAGTAGATGAAATAACTGCTATTCCTGTGTAAAAAAAACCTCTATCGACAAAACATGTTGTTGAATAATCTTATTCGAGGGTGCATACTTCTTCACCATACATAGCACACCATTATACTAGCTGGAGGAGGGAGTGCACCTGTCATGCAATAGGTGCCCTTTTCTCCCCCCCCCTGCCCTTCAAACAGCCCGACTCCACCATGGGATGCAGCAGACCAACATACAGAGTGCAATAAACATATTATGGTGAGTGCATGAGTAATTTTAATGGCTGCTCTTTTAAAAAGAAAGTTGCTTCTTTATTACAGTTTTTCTCCGTTGGTTTGGCTCATTTCTTGAAACAGAAATGACATTCTCAAAATAACATGGACAAATCTCCAAACCACCTTGTAATTGTTCACAACAGAATGGCATTTCTCATTGATTTCATCAAACTGCAAATGTCTAAGTAAACGTCTCAATTGTCTCAGTGCATCTTTGCAAACGGTTATGTACAAGTAGCCTACAGTTAGCACAATGAACTCACATTTAGCGCATTTTCCAAATAAATAGATCTTGCCGATCTAAACTGATTAGTTGATTCTCAGTCTAATGGTTCTTCTCTCCAAAACATGTCAGCATGATTTCATTGTGTAAGTCATCATATGCACAATAATCTGTTCAATTGTCAAAATTAGTCAAGAACATAATACCATGAACACCATATATGAATTTCTTGGAACATTTGATAAATTCATGACTAATTGACAGTCAAGTGAAATTAGAACTTGACTAACGAAGGAGGAGTTTCCCACATCTCAGATGACCAACCAAAGTAATTGGCACATTTTCTTTTTATGTACTCTAATGTATGGAAGTTACTTTATGTGTGTGAATAAAAATGGGTACTATTTCCTTGGCAGTATGAGTGCAGTGTGTGTGATGTCAAACTTTGGAGGCTGCTCTTACTGTAAAATCCTTTTTTTTCAGTTTTACAGTTTTTCTCAGTCGCTTTGGTGCTTTTCTCAGATCAGAATGAAAAGTGTCAAGACCATTAGTAAATGACATTGAAACAGATGTCTGTCCAACCACAACAAATGTTTTGTTGTCCATGTATACCTATATACAACTGAAAAAAATATGCGTCTATAAATTACATGTTGATGTTTTCGTCTATGAACACCCGGTGGTGCAGTGGTTAGCACTGTCGCCTCACACCTCTGAGACTCAGGTTCACATCTCCGCCAACACTCCATGTGTGGAGTTTGCATGTTCTCCCCATGTCATCTTTCCTCTAGGTACTCCAGCGTTTCTCCCTCTCCCCTCCCCACCCCCCCCACCCCCCGCCCCAGTCCAAAGACATGCTGAGGCTAATTGGAGTTGCTAAATTGCCCATAATCATGAAAGTCATGTCCTGCAATGGACTACCCCCCCATCCTGGGTTGTTCCCCGCCTCATGCCCAGAGGCTCCAGACCCCCCCACAACCCAGAAGGATAAGCACTTTGGAAAATGAATGAGTTCAGCATTGTGGAGGACCACACACAGAGCATAATTGGCTGAATCCACCTCTATAAATGCAGAAATATAAATTCTGCCTATAGTCAACAGAGTATAACAGGTACTTAATGTATGAGAGCTATTTTTAATAATGAAAGACCTGCTGCGATTGTAGTGATTGGGTTCAGATCCTTATAGTTCTGGCCATTCCACAGTGTACCCCATAGCCTATGAAATTCCATCAACTCCTTTCATCATTCAAGCCTATTCTAGCATCATACGTCTTTCCTATTCAAAGTTAACTTAGAATGACTTCTGCAGCCATCAGGGTAACAGACATATACATGTTTTTAATATTACGTCACAGATCCAATGAATTCATACCTTTATGCCCTGAATTAACATCATTTCTCAGTACTCAAACTTTCCAAATATATGTCAGTTTGGGAAGCAGCCAGAAAGGAACCTACAAAAAAACTCTCAATGTCATTTCTGAGGCATATTAATTTATAAGCCTCTGTTTCGATAGGAATGTAGGCAGCTTTGTCTGTTGGTAAACAAGCAGCAACCTCTTAATCTCTATCAAGAAATCATATAATTTAATCTGTTTCTCCTCTTTTGAATGTGCTAAATATACACTTGAAACAGTGCCCCAGGATTGCCAATTGGTTCCGAGTCCCAGTGCTTCTTTATCACTGAGGATCACTGCATCATCTCTCTTCTCTCTCTTCTTGTACAGCTCCTTTCTCATGCCCCATGGCAGTGGTGGGTGAGAGCGCAGTATCGTGGCAACAGTCATGGTGCAGTGGCGACCTGTGCCTTTAACATTAACGCTGGGGCTTGGCCATCCATCCATCCATCCATCCATCCACCTATCTATCCATCTATCTATCTATCTATCTATCTATCTATTTTTCTTTTTTCGTTGAAGGATTTTCAGTTTAACCAGGGAAGCTACACGTCACATCAGCAGGTGTCAACACCATGGCATGAAAGATTTTGCTCAAAATGGAATTTTTACTATTGACACGCTATTTACAAACATAACCTACATATACATTTTTTTTTCTCAGTTAAAACATTTTGCCAAGGATACAGACGGTCGTGGACATGTTTGCCCATGCATGGACAGGCTGATGAGCAGTCTTGAATGTCTGAGGTCTTGAATGTCTTATGTGGTTAGCAGTCATTCTTTCCCTTGCCAGCTGGTTTTAGAGAAAATAATGATGCGAAGTGGACTATCAACACATTATAATTAGAAGACATAGAACACAGCTGACAGGTTTTTACCAATTCCCATAAGCAGTGAATGGCACACACAAAGTGATTTAAATGTCTAGGGTAACAAGGAACAGATGTGCCAGGTATCACCTATAGGAGGGTGCAAAGGCGCCCTCTGGTGGTTGGAGATAGTGAGAGCACAATGTCAGTGCCCAGACCATAATGCTTTTTTATGGTATTACAACATGCATGTGTTTGATGGCCTATTAACAATCTTCTTGTCGCTATACAATTTTGTTTGATCATGTCATCCTAACCTAATAACATCCTGGACACCTTTCCCCCCACCCTCAACATTGAAACAGCACGACCGCCCCCCTCATTCAAGACAAACTGAAATTGGCTGGTAAATTGGCACCCCCACAGAAGTTGGTGCCCTTCCTTATGCCAACCCCGCAGAAGGCACAAGTACTTCTAAGGGCGCACTACGTCGACTAGCTGTTCTGTGCCGGCACTACATAGGGCACAAGTACTTTTAGGGGCACGAACAAGCCAATTTCATTCTGTCTCAGAAGGTGCATGTGAAGCACAAATGAAATCAACTTGCTAAGTTGTCAACTCCTCAGAAGTTTTGACTATTGGATGGACTGGCCCGTCAGATACCCTAAGAAGCCCACAGTCATAGTCCATCCTTGATCAAAGCTTCTGTGTACCTGTTCTTTCCTTGTCATCCCACCCTGCTGCTTCTGTTCAACCATACTCATTATTATCATCTTCAAATAAAAGCCTCGTTCCTTTGTCCCATGTGGCTCCATCTTGCCCAGAAACACTGCTGGAAACATTTGTGCTGAAACCAAGGAACAGATCAATGGCAGAGACACAACAAAAGGCCCACAGTGGCTGGGATCACTTAAGTGCCCAGTCACCCTGCAGGATGACAGAGAGTAGGCTCTCATTGCCTGGCTATCCAGTTATTGTCACTCAATAGAAGCTCCTCACTCCATGGGTTTGTCTGCAAAGGAAATTATAAGTTTCATAACCTTCCATGACCTTCATCTAACGGCTCCGACAATCCTACAGGCAATGGTTGCGGACAGAGGCTCATACTTTATATGGCATCACAAAGCAGGTAGCCCTCATGCTACCTCCACCTACCACCATCCCTTGCTGCACTGATAGAGTTTGCAGAGCACCCCAGCAACAGTTATGCCTTTTCTGGAGATAAAATTCCCCTCCTTCTAATTCTCAGTCGTGTCTCGTAAACCTCTCCTCCTTTCTCCTCCCATTCCAACAGATTCCAGATTCCATCCAACACCTCAAAGACTCACCCTGCCCTTAATAGACGGCAAGGGCCACATGGTCTATAGGAGACATATATATTTGTATTATTCACCAAGATGTCTGGTAGGCATAGTGCGTTTTGGTATCAATTGGTATCAAAGTCATAATGTGATGGTAGTTTTATTTAGCATTGATAATTTAACTTTGATACTCCAATCAGAGAATAGCAAGGGCAAAGATTTTTTAAACAATTTGATTTCTATATGTAATGCATAGACTACAAAACACTTTTTTATGTTACTGCAACATAACTGTTTATATGATTAATCGTGATTTAAAAGTTAATCATTTGACAGTCCTATTAACAATCTGATAGCTTTTGCTCCCCCATTTATAATTATTCACCTGTCACCTAATGGGTTGACCAGCCCTGTCACAAGGCAAGTAAATTAAGAAATACATATATTTGCCCAAAAGAATCTAGCACAATCCCTGTATAACAAATCATAGATCCAGATCTAAGAGCCAGTCCCGATCATCCCAATACCCAGTTAACATTCTCTGGTTAAATTCATCGTTAATCGTTAATTCATCTGGTTAATTCTGATTTTGGATTGTGTTTTGGATGGATCCTTCGGCGCATGGAACCCGTCTACTTGCTTACATCTAGGGTCCATCTCATGGAGAAGCTGGTCAGTGGATCAAGATGACTTTAGCAATTAGAATCAAAGCTCAAGGACAAGAGAAGTGTTTTTGCCCAAAAAGGGTCTGTAATTGCTCCATCATCATTGTCAGAAGGTGGTGGACATCAGCATCTGTTTCTCCTTGATAATTCCATTCCAAGTGTAACAAATTCATTCCAGTTCAGCAATCTCTGGGGAGGCAGCCACCACAGGGAGTCTGACTGGCCATTCCCCCGCATGTCCGCCAGAGAGGGTATGCTCCAAATCCATCACATGAACCTATTTATATCTGAGGGGAGCAGGTACTGGACCTTCCAAAAGCAGCTGACCCTATTTCAGTCACAAGGAGCCCAGCTGACTTTGGAGCCTCCAGCAGATGTTGATTCCATATAACAGGATTGAGAACTTTACAAAGATTTTATATGGGTGAAGATCTGGAACTGGTCAAATTTTGAGATATATTGCTCCCAATTGAAGGAACATAGTGACAGCAAACAGAAGGGCAGCCTCAGATACTTGTTCTCATTAGCATAATAACCCAAAAAGTATTTGACAGATCTTTTTCACACATCACTTGTATTCTTTTTCTTAAAAAAACTTTGCAGTCATATTGTATGGGTGAAGATCTAAAATTGCTCTAATTTTGAGATAAATTGCACCAAAACTGAAGCAACACCACATTTTGAAATAATGCTGCATTATGTAAGAAATCGACAGAATGTAACGAAATGCTGGAATATGAAATTATAAGGTAGTCTATGAATTTGTAATGCTTTGTTGAGTTATAATTTAGTGTTATTACATAATGCATTGTTACACAGTGTGTGACAACACATTATGTAATGACATCGCATTAGGTGATGAAAATATGCTACATTTTGTTGAGTTATTACATAAGGCATCATTATTACGTAACACGTTATAACACACCATTTACAGTACTAGCATCAAAAGGTAGGGAGACGGCAAAAGAAACTTGCACTTGTGAACATCATAAATCAAGAAGAATTTGATGGATCTTATCAGTCCACAAAAACATGATGCAAGCATTGTATCTCATATGTTTGGCACAATCATGTTTTGTTGTGATTCCTTTTGCAGTTTACTGAGTGCAATTAAGCAAGAGAAATCGTTACAGAGAATCGCAAATCTCATTCCTAAGTAAAAGAATTGTGATTCACATTTTTTTCCAGAATCGTGTAGCCCACAATGTAGTATATACACAATTATACACACACACGCAGTTACACACTATGGAAGACCCTATTTATCATAACTACATATCTTTGAACTGTAGGAGGAATCCAAAATACCCACAAAATACCTGCACCACATCGGAAAAATATTCAACCTCTTCAACCTCCACACTGTGTACAGTAGTGTGGCAGCGTGAGGCAAATACCACCCAACAATACACCTTCAACAATTCATTGAGACCCTGAGAAGCAGTTACAGTAGTGCATTAAACAGCAATTGTGCTCTCAGACCCGCAGCTATCGAGCATGTTTAAATTATTAACATGAAACACTGAAGGTTACAGGCCCATCGATGATCATCCTGCTGATCACTGTATTTCCTGCTATGACAGCATTACATTTGTAAGACACAAGAGGAACATGGCTTTTGACTTTTTAATTTTATTTGCTTGTTTTGCAGCACGCTTTTCCACGGAAGGTCACACGTTTACTCCATGAAAGGTGAGACGTCACGACACCGACGCAGGAGAACGGCTCGGGGCTCATGGCGAAGGCTCGTGAGTCGCCGTGGTAGGTGCCAGAACATGTCAGGAATCCGAAGCAATTAGTGCCAATTTTCGGTGAAGGAGCACGAGAGGGACGGGCAGCTAAATGGACAGGGCTGCTCGTTATTTCTGAGCTGCTGGTCTCTGCAGACAGATTCAACCCCACCCCCCCCCACCCCAAGTACAACCCAGGCTGCCTGTCAGTGATTTATCGGATAATTCAGACCTTGTTCATGTGCCTCCTGCTAATTAAATGCACTGTGCTCCGTCCAGAAATGTCACGATTGATTTGTCTTCCTCAAGCGAGGACTTTATTTCAATCTTCAGAGGAGGGGGCTGCATAAAAAAAAGAGGGAAAAGAAAATAAAAGGGACGAACACCTTTAACTTTGTATTTTATAAAGTTACATAGAGGGAGAGGTTCAGAAGGAGACAGAAATGAGAGTTAATAACCACCCATACTTGGCTCCAGCAATAGCCAGACTTGATCAATATCGACATACATTGTTAACACTTGTTGTCACGGTCAGGGCAATTCTGTAGGGTATCATGTCATGAGTTAATCAATCATTCATTGGAAGCCACTAAATTATTACGACTTACCAACCACTAACAAAGCGATAGTCACACTCTATGCAAGTATTATGACAGAAATAAACAAATATAGTTGCAGCTGTAGCCAACAGATGAGGAAACTAGAATAGATGTCCTGTGTAGTGCACCTGCAAGTCTGTCTATGTCTGTAGACTGGCTGGTTGCAGATCTAGTATGTCCAACATGACACAATCTACTGTCATATAAGCTCTGCATCTCCATATCAATCTAACAGGAATTCTTAGTGGAAATTCCAGTTCACGTCCTATAAGCCTTATCTTTTGGTTTAAAATGAATGTATTCCGCAGCTGAGATGTGTTGCATTATTCGCCATTACACCTAATAGGCAGCGACTGCCATCGCACACTGGTTTGTGAAATGTGAACGGACACACAAATACTGGTAAATAAAAGCTCTTTAGTTCAGGGGTGCAAAATGGTTTTTCATTTTCAGGTCATAAAGGCTATAGGAATTGTGCTGGATTCATATGCGGTGAGGTGGATTACTATGAAATCTTTAAATAATGCTAACGATCTTACGGAACCATACGCTCATGCACACCTCAAGGACTACTTCATTGTTCTTCACTACTATAACACAGTATGTACTATATATCAATCCATCCATCCATCTTCCATTCCTTATTCCACTTGTCCTGTTCAGGGTCACAGAACCTACCCTGGAAGCTATAGATGGGGAATTATCCAGGATGGCCAACATATCAGTGTGGGCGCACACACAAAATCTGGCAACTCCAATTCACGTTGTTTTTAGACTCTAGGGTTAAAATCAGCACATTCCACACAAATGGAACCAGGGCAGAAACTCAAACCCTGGTCCCCGAAGTGAGATGCAACAGTGTTAACCACTACAGCACCTCCATGTACTATACCATTCAAAGAAAAATGCTTCCTTTTCATTACCATCCATTTTCTGGAACCACTTGTCCTATTATGGGCTGCAGGGTGTCTGGAGTCTACAGGGACAAGGCAGAGAATACCCCAGGATGGGGGGCCAACCCATCAAGGAGCACGTGCTCATTCCTATGGGTAATTTGGCAACTCCAATTAGCCTCAGCATGTTTTTGGACTGTGGAGGTGGGGGACTGGAGCTCCTGGAGGAAACCCCACGACGACATGGGGAGAACATGCAAACTTCACACACATGAAATCCTGGCAGAGACTTCAACCCTGGTCCCGGAGATTAAATGCAACCGTGTTAATCACTACACCACGATGCCACTTCCATGTAGTCTACCTTTCAAAGAAAAATGGTTCCATATCAAAATATTTAAAATATTTCCCTTTCATTCCCTCCCACTTTTAAAATGTTAAAATCTATTTTAATAGCCACATTTCTTTCAGAGGAACTTAAATGTCTGTGTCCTTAAAACAAATTTCAGCAATTACATCCTGCAGTTTATATTCTACGCACAACCATAATATAAGCAGACAACCTCTGGTTAATAGTGATCTGCAGCAGGAGACGTGTTTTCCCTGTGAAATCCCTGCTGATGGAGAACACCATTCTTTCAAACACCTTATAAAAAATAGAGACATCAACAGTATTAGAACAGACAAGAGACTTTTAAGCTACTTGGCGCAATTTACCGAGAGTTAATAGTCTCTTTCTCTGGCAGATTTGATACGCGTAGAGTGAATCACATCCTGGGAGAGATACTACCATGGCACTTGTCACTTCTGATCAAATCAAGGTGTCCCCAACGAATGGCTTTTGTGCAGCAAATTCACCATGAGGTTTCTTGCAAAAAGGGAGGGAGGATGGGGCTTGTTTTGATGGGTGAGATGAAAACATTTATTGGCATGATTTACAAGATAGAAATCAGGCTACTTTTTGTGGTCTGTACTGTGCAACGGACTTATTCATACCTCTGGGGCCGGGGGTTCGAATTCCACCTCAGCTCTGCGTGTGTGGAGCCTGGATGCTCTCCCTGTGTTGTGTGGGTTTCCTCTGCTCTCACTCTGCAGTCAGACTAAGTAGCAGTAGATTATACATTGTTTTGGTGACACTTTACTTGAAAGGGCACAAATAATATACTATTATACTATTACTTATGTATTAATTAACTACAAACTGTGTCTTATTTGCATACTGATCTCGTGTTAATGCATCATTAATGAATCCCGATGCATGTTTTATGTCAAGCACTTAGTTTTCTTGGTACTATGTTTAATTCTGTAAACCTTTGCTTCCTCCTTACTGAAGGAACTACTGAAGGAGCAAGTCATGAATGAAACAAGAGAAATACTGATCTCATGTTTGTTCATCATTAATGATTTTCGAAATCTTTTATTTCAAGTAGCAGCTATATTTGTTCTTGACTTGTTCACAATTTTCACTTCAGTAGTAACAGAGTTATTACTAAGTATTTGTGCCCTGTTAAGTAAAGTGTTAATGTTTGTGTGTGTGTGTGTGTGTGTGTGTTTTAAACTATGCTTGTTGGGTCATGCTCTACAATAAGTCACATAACACATCACGAGAAGCATGTGTCTTAAGACGTAACTCTTTTGTGATTTTATTGGCCTATAATCTATAACAGTGGAAATATTTTTATAGTCATGCATCATCACTAAGGAGTTGGAAAGGGTACTGTGTTATGTTCAAGGGTATAAAGATGAACATATTTCTGTTACAAATCTCTAATAATAAATATACAGCACAATCAAACGTGTCCATTATTATAGCTTTTAGGGGACGTACAAAATAATCATTAATTAATGGCCCCTGTTGACATAGTAAAGCTTGAAATTCAGCCTTTCAAATAATAATAATAATAATAATAATAATAATAATAATAATAATAATAATAATAATTGCCAAGAACTGATCTAAAATAACATGAACATAGTCCCTAATAATTCATGTTCCTTGAAAGACTGTAAGAGCAAAATGAGCTGAACAGGAAGAAAATTCCTTAAATCACCCTGAAAATCATTTTAATACACTTCTGAAATTGTGACGTGAAACGGTGTGAAAGAAACTATATGGTCCTGACAATACTATAATATGTATTCACCCTGATAAGTGATTTATATGCTTCCAAAGCATATAAATCCCTATTGGTTATATAGACTTTTGAATAAACAGCATCACTTATTACCTGGGCATTATATTTAGTTTGCCGTGTTTAAATCAGTTCCATCGCATTTATTTCATCCCAACAGCTCAGATGGACTATTCCCAGGATACAATCCTTCGTTGCAGCGCTGAGCAAGGGGTTGGTGGAATAGGAAGTAATTGGACTCTCCCCCACCCCTTTAACCTGCCCCCATCAGTCTGTCAAGAAGGGATTTGTGTCTGTCAGAGATTTTCTGTTTTGGATCTAATTACCCTCCTAGGAGATTTTTGCTAAAGTAGTAGGGACTGGGCGAACCAGCTCGTTTTGGGGGCAGATTTATGAAAGACTTTGCAAATACAGACAGCGGATTATAAAAGACCAGTGAGGTCTGTATGTCCCAGTGAATTAGTACCCTGTATATGTGGAAGACAGACATTAAAAATGAGTAAAGACGCACAGCAAAATTACCTAGATATACTACAGTATAGTCCCTTTATAGGAAATTATAAATCATTTACTCATGCGCGTGAAAATAGCGGTTCCTTCCATTCACGTGATCATGGGGGAACGCTCGCGAGATCTTGGCTTTGCACTTTCCGCGACTTTATGTTTCTGACACCGCTGGACGCTTGTTGTCAGGTTTGTACTGTTTTTCCCTCAGCGGTTAAGCGACTTTTATGTGCATTTCACTGTTTACTTTGTTATTAATACGACATACATTAATACACGTTTCATGCACAGAAAACACTTAGTTTGCATGACCATAAAAATCCAGTAGTGTGCACAGAGGCACAGAGTAACGTTTTACTTAATGCTTAACCTTCGTTAATTCATTTGTGCACCAGGACGGATACAGTCTTGTGGCGTGCATTAAAATGCGTGCAAGAACGATTTTTTATTATACATTCTGATATGTATTTTAGCCTTAATATTTAGCTCCTACATTTCTATAAATGTGTTAACCACAGTATTTGGCTTAACTTTATAGACTGAACACTCTAAAAATGACCGTAGAAAACGTTTTTGCGGATACAAAGTTTAGCAACATTTATTCCACGTCGTCAAACAAAATCAATGTACGGTTTTCTCCCCGGAGAGCAGTAACACATGATCTGTTATTTTTTAAGACGTTAGGTGATTAAGTCTGTGTTATAGACACGTGTTTTCACTAACTTTAATAGTTTTAGGGACGATTTGCTTATTGGGCAACATGGCGGTACACCGATAAGCACTGCACTCATTCACCTCCATGCCAGTTTTACATGTTACATTGGTTCCAGGGTAGGAAAAACAATCTGTAAAAGTAATCACCCCTACAGAAATATTGATGCAGTCTAAGAACGTTGAGTGATTAATTCTAGGTTTCCAGATCAAATCTTGTTGGAAGGTTTCTTTGTGCTTTTGAGCTGTAGGGTGGATTAAATGAGGAAAGTCGCTTTGCATAAATGGTGAGCAAAAAAAATATATAAATGCTGATATCCAGACGTGGATGTTTCCGGTCCATGCAGAAAGTAAAAATCCAGACCAAAATTTTATTTCCACTAACCAGCTGAATGTGAAGAGTCGTAGAGTATTGAAATATTGTCCTTTTGCTGACAAAATCGTGTGTTTGCTATGACTTTTCAGCGTGGCTTCCCTTTTGGCGTGATTGTACGTCTCAGAAGTTTCTGTGTTCGCAAGACCAGATTGTGTTTTCTGTAGCTGCAATTTCCTTCCTATCTGGGGGGGGGTTCTGATAATGAAATCAGGTATAGATCGTCATCCATGTAATGCTTGTGACTCAGTAATAATATCCATTAAAAACATTGACTTATTCACAAGGTCAAATCCCATCACTCTATATATATGCAGCGTATGTCAGTGCGAACTTTACAAAAGCTTGATATAAAATCCCGTGAAAACTCACTCGTTTATCTTTTTCTATTTTTAAAGTCTGACCTACCGATATTGATCTTTATTGATTTTTTAAACACTTAAAATGTAAGCAAAAAGGTTTTAAAATCAGTAAACTCCTGTGCTGATCCACGATCAGATTTCCCAGCCACAGTCGTAGAAGTAACCTATATAAATTGGTCTTGGTTCTGCAAATGCTCAGCACAAAACTACTGAACACTCAACCAATCCAAGAAGTCAAACCACAGATGCTTAACTTAAAATTCACTGGCACATCCAATCAGATTTGTGTAATAGGCATTGATTGGCGCAAGTTGCAGAGTGCACTGTGTGCTTGACCATAGCGTAAATTTAAAGCTGTACTTGATATAGGGTCGCAACTGAACTGGCATTGGGGCTGAGTGATACGGCCAAAAATGTTATGGTGTTAAAAATGTTCATATCAGACTATTGATAATTATCACAATATAATACATGAGTCATTATATTCAATAATAATTCATAATTTCATTATTTTGAGGCTCTATTTATGCTTAAAAATTAACTTAGGGTCCCGCTTAAACAGAAGATGAATAGGATGACAAATTGAATGCAAATAGAAATCTAATTTATTAAATAGATTATACTTTTTTTGTTGTAGGGTGTAACTCATGATATGCTGACAGTACAGTTTATTGCTGTGTTTTTTTTATCTGACTGCCTCGCTGATCGTTACAGGGGACGTGTTTAACATTGCTGGTAGAGCTGCCACCTGCCTCGTATCGAAGAATAACATGCCGTGTTCCGTTTTGAACCAATGCGGGACTCGACTGAAAGTTGCAACACTAATCGTTGGTGTCTGTGACTGTAAGCGGTTGCATTCTGCATGTTGTACTGCGTGGCAAAGTTTCAAGTGGTGCAGTAAATTCATAGTATTTCCAGTTTTAGTCAGCACCAGTCTGTTGCGTGTCGTGAACTTCTTTAAATTGACGAAATGCTTCCACACCACCGACGTCTCCTTGCGTGGCTTGTACACAATATCTCCCTTTTAAAAGGATGTCATGGCTGCCTCGCTTTTTTTTTACCAACACCGAAGTTTTCTCCGAGGGAGGCCTTTCTCTCCCATCACTCAGGAGTATTATTAGAATAGTAGCTAGTATGTGGAGTGCTAACTCAACAGACCTTGCTGTGTGGTTGTTGTGCAAAGGTGAATGGAGACAGGTCAGGTTATTTTAGTCAGCTCCAAAAACCACTGCTGCATGCATTCTCTGTGGAGTATTGCAGTGTGGATTTCTCATGGGCTGAGTTTTACTGTGGACTTTTCTATTGGATTTCGACGGATTACCTTTATCGATCGGGTTGCTTTGCACTTACCGGCTCTCCCGGTGATTCGAACTGTTGTTTTGATTGTGTTGTCTTTCGTCTTCCTGCCTCCCATATTGCATTCTCTCTCTTTTTTTTATTAATTAGTCCCCCATTTGTATTTTTATGTTGTCTGCTCTTGTGCTCCTTTGCCATCCAGACAGTCATAGAGGAGGGGAAGTGATTTCATTGTGACGCAAAACGTGTTGGCAGGTCTCAAATCAAATCGAACATTTATTGAATATTTCCCACATTGATATTGAGGGGAAATCATACCGTGATAATTATCATTACCGTTTTATCACCCAGTCCTAACTGGCATGGTAAAAAAAAATTGGGTTGCGGTGCAAAAAAGGTTGAGAAGCACTAGTGTAGACAATGTTGATATTTGCTACAGAGGGAATACCATGGACACTATTGTAAGGACACTTCATTAACTACAAATGAGATACACAGTCAGTTATTAATGGTTTCCAGTTCTCCAAGAAAAAAAACATCTGTACACACTTCTGCCAGCTATGCAAATTGCAATTTTTTTTTCAGTAGTTACTCCCAAGTTTTTGGATAGACTACTGTTTTGCTTTAGGTAAAATCCTTTTAAAGACTAATTTTTACACTGTCGCCTTTGAAACAGCCTTATACAGACAGGTCTTCAGTGACATAGTATTTATTTAATTTAATTTTTTTCCCCATCCTGTGTATCTGCTTATATGCATCGCACCGCACTTGCAAGTGTTGCTTTTCAATGTGCGCTATAAATAAATTTGACTTGACATAATGATACGGAGTGTTATCTAGGTGGAATTCCAATTAAGGCAGTGACGGAGAATAAACTCTGTGGTCTTATTTTTGGTTTTTCATCGCACGTGTGATAAATTTTGAAGAAGAAGTGTATGAAAGATATTTTTAAAAGATTTAGCAAAAGCAAAATGAGGCACGGGGCGGCATGGTGGTGCAGTGGTTAGCACTGTTGCCTCACACCTCTGGGACCCGGGTTCGAGTCTCCGCCTGGGTCACATGTGTGTGGAGTTTGCATGTTCTCCCCATGTCGTCGTGGGGTTTCCACCGGGTACTCCGGTTCCCCCCCACAGTCCAAAAACATGAGGCTAATTGGAGTTGCTAAAGTGCCCGTAGGTGTGCATGTGAGAGTGAATGGTGTGTGAGTGTGCCCTGCGATGGGCTGGCCCCCCATCCTGGGTTGTTCCCTGCCTCGTGCCCATTGCTTCCGGGATAGGCTCCGGACCCCCCGTGACCCAGTAGGATAAGCGGTTTGGAAAATGGATGGATGGAAAATGAGGCACAGACTGCTCAGTACGTTTACACCTGCATTGTATGCTGGTTAGGTCTAGACTAGATTATGGAAGCATTATTCTTGGCTCAGTAAGAAAGTTCTATGAGAAGCTGCTAGACATTATCCATTACCAAGGTATACAGCTTGCCTTGGCTTCTCGTACTTCCCCCGTCCAAAGCTTGCATTCAGGAGCTAATGAGCTCTTACTCATAATTAGACGTTTGAAATTGCTCCTGTCTTATGCAACTAAGCTAAAGACAGATCCTCAGGATACAACATACCCTGTCATTTTCCATCCGTAGTTGTAATATCGGTATGAAAGTAGACCAAAGTATATTCATTTTCACTAAGACTCAAACCTCACTTTGAAAAACTAAATATTGAGCCGGATATTCTGCACCTGTCTTCATTTCTGCAGTGTCCCTCTCTGGAAGCTGCAGAAACTAAATTTCATCCTGAACTTGATTAGAATTTTTCTGTTTATGACAGAAGCTTGTTTCTTGCTGTTGCCTTTGGACTCTGAGAGTAAACAGCAGGAGGGTTATTTGATTTTAACTGACTCCAAGTCTTGTTTGCAGCCTCGGTGAGGTCTAAAGATCATCCGGTGATTGTAAAAAGTTTTGTCAGTCCTGGATGCATAGCAGTACAATATATGTTTGTGTTGGGCGCCAGGTCACTGCGTTGTGCTGGGGAAGGAGCAAGCAATACCACTGCCAAGAAAGCTGTAAACTCAGACATGCAGCAGTTTTACATGCTACCTTTAGATCACAAGCCTATACCTCTGTCTCATGTAATGGAAATATGGCAAGCTGAATGCGATGAAAGTATTAATAACTATATGTACAAAATCAGTCCAATTCTTAGAGAGATGATGAAAGTTAACTTTAAAAATCACTGAGACCCGGTCATCTACAAAACGCATACCAAACTGACTCAAGTCTTTACTTACAGGTGAAGATCCACCTGCATGTCCTACATGTAACGGTTCTTTGTCTGTTATACATGTTTTATTGTATTGTCCTTCCTTTAACTCCCTTAGGTTGAGTTACTGTTTTATTAACTCTCCAAGTTCCTCCAGAGGCTTTTTAAAGATTTTTTTTTATCAAAATCATTTTTGATTGATTTTTTTTAAATCAAAATCGTAAGCATCTTATTTAGAACTTTTTGGTTCCTCGCTCTGTTTTAATACCGATTACTCTTCATGTATATAACTCTAGTTGCTGGCATGGCATTAAGAATCAACATAATCTTTTCTTGAGTAAAATTTCTCCAGTCTTATCCCCCGAGAAACACCTAATCTGTGTTGGTTTAGTATTAAGTTCATAAGAATCAGTATATTATTCAGTATAAAGTTGGAAATTGTGTTTTATATTGTCATTTACAGTACCGGAAACGATGTCGGCCTTAAGTGGCAAAGTCCAGACGGTGCTGGGCCTCTTGGACCCAAGTGAGCTGGGCCGAACCATGACCCACGAGCACCTGACCATGACCTTTGAGTGCTCCTACTGCCCGCCGGCACCAGGCCAAGAGCATCTGGTGAAAATTCCCATGGAGCTGAAGAACATGTTCTGGTTGAATCAGAACCCTTACAGCCACAATGAGAACCTTCTGTTAAATCAGGAGCTGGAGGCCGTGAGAGAGGAGCTTGTGGCCTACCGGCAGGCAGGTGGGGGTGCGATTGTGGAGAACACCACCACTGGCATCAGCCGTGACGTCGGGGTACTGCAGAGGCTTGCTAAAGAGACCGGCGTTCATATCATTGCTGGTGCTGGATATTATGTGGATGTCACCCATTCTAATGAGACAAGGAAAATGACTGTGGAAAAGGTATGTTAACGTATTTGAGTCAGCAATATTATTGATGGTTTTCATTAGGCCTAACTGAGAAGCTGTAATTTCAACTCGCATGATTTTTGCTAGAGAACGCTGGACCACTAACCATTGAAGTGTTTTGCTACTATGCTGTAGTTTGTAGCTACTGCACTAGATGAATTTGTGAATGAAGCCAGCGTGCAGCACCATTATGGGATGTCTCTGTTACAGCTCACAGATGTCATTGTCAGTGAGGTCCTTCGTGGCGCAGACGGTACGGATATCTGCTGTGGTGTGATTGGAGAGATCGGCACGTCCTGGCCTATTACGGATAGTGAGAAGAAGGTCCTGCAGGCCGCAGCCCACGCCCAGAGCCAGCTGGGCTGTCCCGTCATCATCCACCCAGGACGCAACTCAAAGGCACCTGAGGCCGTGGTACAAATCCTGCAGGAGGCTGGTGGGGACATCAGCAAAACGGTTATGTCCCACCTGGACAGGTACACCATTGGCCGAAACACAGGAGAGGGGAGGGGCTTAAGTCTTTGGCCTGTTTTAAAATGGGGGAAATCGTACACAGAATTAGTGTTTTGTTTAGGCAATATTGCTCACATTGTAATATTTAAAATTTTTGCAATAAAGATTGCGATTATTTGCAAAGCAAACGAGTTGAAAATATATACAAAGTGAATGATAGGTAGATAGAACTTTTTGTCTACCAGTTTATGCTGACTGTAGTAGGAAAGCCATGTCAATAGTTCACAACTGAATAACAAGTGAACTAAGAACGGAATTCAGAAATTCGTCTATAAGTCTGTACTGGTATGCTGAAAACACCCTCTGTCTTATTTAAGATTTTAAGAACAAATTTTGTAGAACCTGAATTTGAGGAATGTTTTTAACAAAGACCCAGGCAACCTAAATGCACATATAAAATTAACAGCCACAGCATATATAGCTTCTCATATATTTGCTGCCAACAGACACCAAGCAGCGTGGCAGAAATGAATCCCTTTGCTTTTTCCTCAATATCATCTCTCTGGAAGAGAGCGACAGATGAATATTTTTTGGTGACCTGATTTTTATTTCCTTTCCTCCTTCTAACTCATTTTTGTTACATTTCTCCCAAATGTGCCACACTGCCTGTGAGTGAGTCTGATAGCAAAGACGTAAACGATTCTGAATGATTCATGCAAAGGCAGCCGTGAAACTTTTTTTTTTTAAATGGGTCATTTTGAAAAGGAACATTATTCAAATTTCAGAACTAAGTTTTTATTTTCCTGTGGCAGAGTAAAGTTTAGGTATGACTTTTCTCTGTCTTCATTTCATTAATATTTTATATTGTCCTGATTCCCAGGTTTCTCTCTGTAGATTTTGTACTAAATTCATGAAATGAATTGAATAAATTCAAATTCATGAATGAAATGAAATGAAATTCATGAAATGAAATAATGTAATTTAAATTAGTTTGTACCATGGGTACCGTCTTGATCCTTGTCTTTTGACTGAATGTGTTTTGTGTTCTACATGCTCACCACTGTATGCAGTAGACTTTCCCCGTTATTGTTTTTATTTCCAAATGGTAGTCCCCTAGAATCCGTGGTTTTAGGTATGCTTACTTTACGATAGTCTTTAAAAAATGCCAAATGTTTCATTTCTTCATCCTTGGTGGGTATAAAAAGCATGGTTTTTAATGCTCCGTCACCCCTTGGCGCAATATCTTCCTTGCTCTATTGTGTGTTAAAATGTTAGAATCCCTTTCATTTTTAAGAGTACAGTACTATATAGTAACACTTCGTTACAGTATTTAATGTCGGTAATATCTTACTCTGCATAATTTTTCAATTGCTATGTGCAAGTTCACAAAAATCATATTTCACATGGAGTCCATGGATGGTTCACTATTCCACGATTCCGCTAGCTATGGTGGGCCTTGGGACGTATCACTGGATAAGGGGGGCTACTTTACTTGGTTATGTTTAATGTGTTCTGGTTATTCAGTTATGTTTTATGTTCCAGTATATATTGTATGTATTCGGTGTTTATCATACCATGTTCATCCCATATTTCCCTATATGTTTTGTTTGGAGGACACTATGTGATTATGGGGAGCTTCTGGAATTTGCCAAGATGGGGAGCTATTTGGAGTATGACCTGTTTGGAACCATAATGCTGAATTACCCCTTTAACCTTCAAGTGGACATGCCGAGCGACTGCCAGAGAATCCAAAGGTCTGTACTCTACCCTTATATTGGTTTTAAGTCTTGATTACAACATACAGCTCTGGGGAAAAAAATGAGAGCAAAACTTAAGGCAAGTATTTCCACCCACTCAAACCTTATTTCCAAAACCTAATTTCATTTTTTTTTGTTCTGAAATCATATGTGTAATATGATTTCAATACTTCTCAAAGGGTTATTGAGACATTAGTAAGTCCTTCACCTGGTCGCAGTGGTTTCGGATGAAGTATCACTAAAGGCACTCTGTATTTTGTAAAAACCACAACACTTCAGCGTTTGTGCACTTGTGAGAAATGAAGTCCTGACTTTAATTGTATTCCCCCAAATGGGGAATCCATATGGTTTTGGGACCAGTCTGCTGCCACCGCCACAGGCTCTTATTTCATTATCACAATAACTCAAAAAATATTTAATGGATTTTTCCCCCCCAATCTTTGCAGACGCGTTGTATGAGTGAAGATTTGTAATACTCCAAATTTTAACATATCACACCAAGATTAAAACATCATGGTAGCAAAGCAAAGGGTAGTCGATGACACTCATCTTCTTATCACAGTAACTCAAACAATATTTCTCAGAGCTTTTTCAAACTTCAGCGGAACTTTGTATAGGAGAAGGTCTGGAACACTTCATTCACCAAAACTGAAGCAACACTGCCTAGTGGCACTGATGGGAAGGATGTTAACTCAAAATATTTGATGCACCTTATTACCACTTCACAAAAACATCATATGAATGAAGAACAGGCCTTCTTTCATTTTGAGATGAATCACACCAAAAGCAGTACTTATCACTTAGTGGTGGCACATGAACACCAACAGATCCAAATTTGGTGAACCTGATTACATTGACGCAAGTCACACAAAGTTGAACTGTTAATAAAAAACAATGCGTAGAGTGTGTAGAGGGGCTAGAGATTGTAGAGGTTGGGAGTGTGGAAGGAATAGGGATTAGATAGTGGGGCGATGGAACCATCTGGTGAATCCATTGTTGTCAGTCTCAGAGCATCTAAGTTTTCATGTATTTCTATAAAGCCTGAGAGCAAAAAATAATGAATGATCTGACCTTTGCCGACTTTTGTACATAACACACAAATATGCCCAGGTGGTGGAATGAAAATAGTGTAAATCATTCTTTGTCAGTGGGTTTGGGCTAGTACAAAAGGGTGTAGTGCTCAGAAAGTATGTGGGGAAAATGTGGCGAAAAGCACATTGATGAGGCACCTGTTTTTGTTGCATTTTATAAAGCAAATAAAAATTTAAATAAAGCTATAGATCATTTTTCAACTATGTGAATGTGCGTGCCTGAAGTTATTTTGATTACTGTTCGGTACATCATTTGCAGTTTGTTACAATAAACCAAATTAATATATTTATTGATGGGCAGAACCTAAATTCACAAGTAAATGTCCAACATAGAAAACACGTAACCAACTCACAACCTCAATTAATGTCTAATTTGGTTACAGTCAGTCATAATTGGCAGTTTGGGAACATTGGAGTGAGAGTAGTTGATACGACTGAGGCTGTTGATTCTGTTCTACCAAACTTGGATATGTTGCTGGAAACGCACCAAACTCATATGAGTTGACTCCTGAACAACCTCGGCAAGTTAGTCTTCCTGTAGCGTTTAAGGTGCTTTTGTAAGGAAATTTATACTAGGCTAAAAATAATTATGGTTTTGGAGACATTTATTTCAATGGATATGCGACCATAATCCATAGCAGAAATGGATTTAGTTTATTATTATTATGATGTTTTTGATTTTTTTCTTTATTTATTTTTTACTTATTTAGTTTTAAGTGCAGATAAGCGTTTTTTAGGTATTGTTATCCAAACATATTTACAGACACATTACTTTTGTTTTTAAAACTGTTCCAGATTGTTTTCAGTTTTAATAATACATTTCAGAACATTATTTTCTTTGCGGTACCGTAATTGCACCGAACTGTGAACCCTAAATCGAAGTTTGTACGAAACCATGAGTTTTGCACTGTAATTCCAGTAATGGTTATGAACAGCACTGTGTTTTTCCTGCAACATGCCAGTATATGTTTATCAATACTGTTGTCGTATGTTCAAATCATATTGGCTTTATCTCATTTGAAATCTTTGACCTTATTTTGTAATTACTTGAATTTTGCCCTCCTTCCAAAATGGCCGTTCCAGTTCATCATCCCATTAATGTTAGTTTCCAGGCACCTGTGGAACCAGATTGGGATTTGTAACCAGTCCCTGACAGAAATGTATTTACTGAAGTGTTCACTGTTTACACTGCACTGCTAGTGCACAGCAAATGTCTTGGGGAATCATCGTCTCTCACCAGCCGTAGTGCTTCAGTTTCTCAATTTAGTAATTATTTCTTATCCCTCGTGCCTGAAAAGGTTTAACAGTGACATTGTAAAAGTAAAACCGGGGTAGTATGAATATGTACCTTTCTGAAAGGCCTGTTGCGGGAAATGGACGTGATCGGACCTGATGATTCTTTTTTGTCTTCCTGTGTTCACACCGTCGTCTTTCTAGCCTGGCCTTTCTGGTGGCAGAAGGCTATGAGGATAGAATCCTGGTTGCTCATGACATCCACACTAAGAATCGACTCGCCAAGTACGGCGGCCATGGTTACTCCCATATCCTCAACAACATCGTCCCCAAGATGCTAACAAGAGGCTTTACCCAGAACCAGGTGGACAAGATACTGATTGATAACCCCAGGCAATGGCTGACATTTAAATGAATGGGCAGAACAAGAGAGCTCTCCACCCGGAGATCTGAAAGTGCGAATCCAGCCCACAGCCGTCGAGGTGCGAGGTTATGGCACTAACCCCAATACACTGTGCTGTCCATATCTAACGCATTCTGTGCATTGATTAAAGATTGAGGCATTTACCTTCCTGCAGACTGATGAATCTAATTATACACTCAGGTTTGTCTTAATTACCTGAACCTCTGGTTCTTGTTCTAAATGTTTACTTTTGTCCTTTATAGCATTACTTACCCACATTTTAAATCATTTACCGTAATCTTTGAATTGACCTACAAGATGACAGCTTGTTGTTAGTTATAACATTGATTTCCTATGTATTTTGTGATTCTTATGAAATACTTCTTTGGCAAATAGTACAATGTATTTTATATCAATTTATAAAAATGATGCAATCGATTTTTATATCCATACGCACAGTGGAAATTCGTAGAACCCTTTTAACTGGAGAGCATCTTAGGTCTTCATCTTTAAATGTATTGTGTTCTAATAATTAAACCCACGACAGCCATATTGCTTCCTGTTTCTTTTCTACAGGTAAGCCTGTTTCTTCCGGATTTCTACAGACTGCCTAAGTGTGGCATACTGTGCGGTAGTATAGTACGGTTTTTGCGATACAAATAGCAGAGATGTCTATGTGACAAATGGCTTCAAAGTGAAAGGTCTCATTACGTATCTTGAATTGGAAGCAGCTGGATTTGTATCTTATGTTGTTATTGAACTCCTGTGTTATAAGATTAATATAATCAGCCATGACTGGCTTTTTAGAACTGGTAATATCACAAATAAAATTTCAAGAACAACTTGTGTGAATGGTTGAATCATTCAAGCGCTTAGCACTGTTAATCCCCTTTCGAGATAAGGACATTGCCGACAGCCTTGATAGCATGCCTACAAATTAGTTCTTAAGATCCTTTCATTTATGGGAGGGAGCGGTCTTCACTGGCTGTAGTAAAGCCTTGAAATAAAGAACAATTAATTTTTATATTAGCTAGGCTAAGCTATTTAAAAGCAGACCGTTTCATACTGGAAAATAAAATGTTGTCCTGTATTGATTCGCATAAATACACGCTTTGTCTCATACTTTAGTACACATTTGTATGGGGCCCCTAGGGAAAAATGGGAGGGGAAAAAATGAAGAAGAATAATGAGTCCTTTTGTGAGTTCTTGCAATCCTTTTGTTTCTATCAGAATATAAACAATTAAAATACCATGCAAAGCCATTGATATTTTAACGTTACAATCGATTCTCAAAATGAAAACATTCAGATCAAAACAATCTATTTTGGTATCGACCTGCACATCCCTAATCCATATACTTCTTCAAGGGAGATATTCCAGAAAGTAAATTTGGGTTTAAACGTTTTTTACATGCGGAAAACTTTATATTCAAAATTCATTATGTGGCTGCAACATCTTTCAACAATAGCAACAACCTTTAGTTTCCCAGATTTGTTTATGGGTGAATTTTAATAAATATTTGGATGTCTGCATGTACACTTAATGTTCAGTAGCTGTTACTCTCAGGCACCGGTGGTGAATAAACACCATGCAACAGACGTGGAAAGTTCAGGTCCAGAAAGTTAAAATCCAGACCTAGATTTTGTTTTAACCAACCAGCCGTACATAGAGTCACAGTCAGAGAGTTACTCAGCTGGTTGACTGAAACAAAACTGGATGTCTCTGTGTGAAATTTAAAAACTGCTTCACTGGTCTGTATTTATACTTTCTGGACCTGAACTTACCACCTCTGCAGTGCAATTATTAGCACGTAAAAAAATATATTATCTGAAAATTGTATGGTGTTCGTTGTCCCCTGTAGTTTAACGATGATTTTACTGTACGTTTCTGCCATTTAGTTATATAGGCATTAGTTCATTAATTCTACCATTTGTTCACTGCAATTATTTTTAATAATGCAAAAGTACTGTGAGATCTCACAAAAAGGTTCCTTCATTTTTTTCTCCTCCCACCCCCCCAACCTCAGCCCATCATGTCAGCATTATCTGTTTGCATAAAATAAATAAATTTACAAGCAAACGTCCAACACAGAAAACTAATAGAATATAACAATAGAATAGAGAAATTTTTTTTTTATTAAAATATTATATATTTTTTGGAGATATTGCCCTATTTCCCTGCCATTAAAGCTGTCTGAGGAAATTCTCAGATGGTTCTTAAAGTGGAGAACCGAGAAACAGAGGGTATAGATTACATTTTAAGCGAAAGGTCATGGATTGAACCGTGAGGCCGCTGGAAGCATGGCCCAGCACACAAAAGTGGATAACACCGACTTAATGAGAATGGTATGAGGAAACACACTGTCACCTTGGCTGGGGGAATGGATTTAATGTCTTTATTTAAATATGGGGTTTAATGTGCAGACATCCAGATAAGGTAAATAGATGGTCTCACATTTCTAATGAAGCTCGGATCTCCATTTGATTTCACAGTGATTATCCCGATCCTGTGTTCCTGGGAAATGCTGAGGCATTCATATTGAATGAAAGTTGGGAATGCACGAATATATAAGGAGATGCATGGTTTCTGTGAAGTATTTTAGAGGTGTAAATACATGGTAATAAAAGAAGTTTGAAAGGGAGCACAGAATTGAGGTAATGTTCAACTCAAGGGTGTTATTTGGGACATTGACGCCAGACATGTGCTATACCTCAAGTAGATATATAAGGGCAAAAAGTGGAAAGTTCTCCAAATGTGAACATCCCCTAATACTATGTTTTTTTTTTTTGGTCTTAGAAGACCTTCCAGCATTCAGTGTGAAGAGACCTAGACCGACACTGGCCTACACTGAAGCATCGATCACCAGTGCATATAGGTCAATGGCATCATTAATAGCTCATAATGTAACACTAACTGCCCACTTTATTTTAAGATCCAGGAGCCATGAGAAGAAAAGTTTTATTCAATATTGGTCAAATTAGCAATTCAGGCAAGTGTTTAGTTTTTATATGCATGAAATAAAACATGTATATGAAAATAAAACATTCATCTGATCAAAGCATACATTTAATCTAAAGAGTGTAGCATGGTACAGCTGGACAAGTTTAAGGGGGAAAAATTCTACAATTACACAAGCATTGGTTATTAGCTTGCTTCTTCATCTGCCTGGCTTAGCCTTTTCTAATTATATTCACAATAGGGGTCCATTCTCCCATCAGGCGCTTAAGTCAATAAAGTGCTTAGAAAGTTATATGATTTTCAGTTACATATATTTCCTCTCATCGGTACGGTCAACCCCACTGTATGTAACCCAAAAAGGAAGGTGCAGACGTGTAAGATGTTTAATTCATTGATAAAGCAAGAAATCAGTTTACGCCCTCAATGATTTTGACAACAAGCGCACAGACTCTTTAATCTACATTATGGACCTAACTGAAGTCTGCTGAAACCCTTTTATTCTGAAAACGACAGCATGGTGGTAGCCTACCATGTCAATATTCGGTCATTCTTATGAACACGAGAATCCGTTAACAAAAACGAAATGTGTAAATGAAACCGTTTTTAAATTTCGCCGAGAGAAATTGACATTACTTTATTCGATATATTGAATTCATGCCATTTGTAGTAACTGCTCCCGCAACCATTTCCCCCAAACAGGCACAACTGTTGAAGTTTGAAGATCCAACAACATAAAACTAGAATAAATATTTTTAATCTTTCAAATTTATAGCATGTAACTCACAATAATCATTCTTCATTTCTTCAATTGTCGTTTCCTCTACTCTGCAAATGATTAACCACTCCAAAGGCAAAATCAACATTTTAGACAGTGGAACTACACAACTCAGATCTGTCTTCAAACTAATTTTCATAATTTGAGAAAAATGACACATCACGGTAATGAGTTCATGAGAATGACCAATACTGTGTTTAAGAACGAATCTATATACTTTTTGGTCTTCAGCTTTTATTTCCCTCTTCATTAAGAACAATTTTGTAAACAGGCAGATATGCCTAAGCAATAGTTGTGGTGTGAATGATAGTATTATTTGATAGATGGACTGAAAATTTAGAATTTATTGCTGATAAATTAATAAATCAATAATGCAATCGGTTGCACATTCCAAACAAGCTTATATGCTACTGAGTAGGCTGCAATGTATTATTCCAAACCAACTGCTCACCACTGGCACTGAAATCCCACACAGCTACACCATTAAGTGCAGAATGGTTACCAGTTAGCCAAATGTCCTGGTAAAGTGGTTTACCACTTTACAATGGTTGACCTAGTGTCTGTAGGGTGTATATGAAATGTATGTTTGTGTAAATAAGGGCAAATAGCGTCCCACATTGGTTCAAAATTATCCACCGAGAAACATGAGATTCATTCAGTGGCGGTTAGCTGATGTACATGCTGAAAGTTCTGCTCTTCTCTGTTTGTCACACTCTCACAGGAGCACGAGTGCATGCACAGTGGCTTATGCTGTGTTCCATTTGAACTCAGAAGTTGGAAGTCTAGTTCCTAGCCAGAAATTTCAACTGGAATGCTCCCTGAATAATGCTGCATTCCATTTACCTCGAAGGTCAGAAGTTGGAGTTGGGAATGTTATCATACCCAAGTTAATCATGTTCAAGTACAGCAAGTCGGAAAGCCAGTTAGCAATACCAGAGACCCATTTCATAAAGCAGGATTCCTTACTTAGCCAGACAACTTGCCTTCATTCTTCATTCACTTACATTTAGCCCAGACTACCTTAATTCTGACAGATTATCTGGCTAAGCAAGAAATCCTGCTTTCTGAAAGAGTCCTCAGGTCTAGCCAGGTTCATGGTTAGCCATTGTTAGCAATATCAGTTAACAACACGGTGCATAAAAACGCCATAGCAGCATGTTCACAGATAGCAGTCGGACAATATTGTGTGTACGACCGATTTAATGAGCCACAAATATAAAGTAAGTGCTCATAAGCAGTATATAACGGCAGCTTTAACTTCTCTTGATAAAGGGCGCAGCCATCTTGAATTGGGGGTTGCAGAATTCCAACTTTAGGGGGTGTTCCAGTTGAATCTTCCACCTAAAAACTCAGCAGTTCTAACTTCTGAGTGTAAATGGAACGCCCCATAACTTGGGTGTGACGTCATATCCAGCTACGACTTCTGACCTCCAAGGTAAATGCAACGCAGCATAAGGACACACTGCTTCCATTGAACTATTTTATTTTTTTTACTCAGTTCAAATTAAATATATATTTTTTAAAATCCACGAGCCATGTAGCATAATCGTTTTGGCATGTAGACAAGGCAGATGTCACGTGAATTGAGTCTAATGGCAATATATTTGTATACACTAATATATTTCTGTTTAGTATTGTTATATAATTCATATATATATATATATATATATATATATATATATATATATATATATATATATGATTGTAAAATTTATTTCTAAATGTAAAATGTTTTGTTTTGTTACATGTTCATCTTTCTGTAATATTGTGTTTGACCATGGACAGGAGCGTGACTTAATGCGCCCCCCCCCAGAGTGCATAATGAAAAAAGCAATTAAAAGCTGCACCCATTTTGGCAGAATGGGTGCAAGGGTCACTTACATGCGACACGCCCGTATTTTAGTGTTTCTCCACCAAAAGTGCGTATCAGGCCTAAACATGGGTAAACCCCAAACGGCGTCAGGAGAATACACGTAAGTGAAAAAATAGCACAGCTACATGCTTTTTTGACTTACGCGCATGGGAGAATCAACCTCATGCTTTCTTGTCATGAGGTGGATATATTATAAGAATATTAAATATTTCAGTTCAGTTGTCATTTTTCTGTACACCCCTAATGTAACATTCACTTTAACCTGCTGTATAATATATGGATTCAGTACACAGCTGTCATAATATTTTATATATTTATATATGATTTCAATACAACATCAAACTTTATCTTTTTCCCCTGCAACTTCAAGCTGCATGTGATTTGTCAAATATTACACAGATGTCTCCTGTGCTTAAATTGCGCAAGAAAATGAAAATGCACCGTTGTCTTCATTTTCAAGCTTGATTATTGCGCTCATTATGTGTTGTGAAATCATACACATAAGTCTCAAATGTTACACAAACACAACACAGGTAACGGCTTTGGTGGTAGAAGGTCAATTCTCAATGACTTGATTCACTTCTGTTTCTTAGTCTCATTTTTTTTTTTTTTTGCAAGTTCAAACGTCCTCCTAGGCTGGATGTACCTCCACCTTTATGTGTTCCGCTTGGGCTGAGCATCTTTGCACTGTAGATTTCCTTCCACCCTTCTACCTCCATAGACAAGGTGGAAACAGAAAGCTGAAAATCAGGGATTACAGGGTCTGGAAAGACACTGGTGAACCCCACTAATCGGCATAGATGATAAACCCTGAAAAAGTGCTGTACTTGTTGTTGTTCCCTCCATGTGCTTTGCCCCCATCCAGTTTGATGTATATCTCATCTCCGGGCTCCAGGTGAAGGACCACACTGTTGCTAGCATAGTCGTAATTCTGGTCAGCATCTTGTGCAATGGCACTTGCCCGCACCTGGAAGACAGGTGGCAGCTCCAGTTAGGACTACAAAAAAATACTCTTCAGATATCCAACACCAAGAAATCAAACAAAATTCATACAAATCTGCTCATTTTTGTAACGTGACCAACATGACAACATTAAACACCAAAGAAGTTTCAACGTACATGAACAATCTATACTTTTTCATATTTACTAGATTTGAATACCCGATTACATTTCTCACAGCAAATGTGATAAAAGCAACGATCATAATTTAATTGATATAGTTTGTCGTGATGTGAAAGGTATCTAAACCGCGACTTTTTCCGTGATAAACGGAAAGCTTTAAACCTAAATGTGCATGCGAGGATGATAAAAAAGATCGCTGCTCAGTTCTGAACTGTTTAGCTGCACTTCGGTATGGTCTACGCTGTGAAACACGGCGTCTTGTTAGTAACTTTCCGTGCAACTACGTTGAATCATGGTCATTTGGATTTCTTATATCGTCCGTTATCAAGAAAGAAGGTAATGAAGTAAACCTGCATTACAGTACAACCCGGACGTGGGAAATTCAACCTGCCCGAGAAATCGCATGAAATTGTCCTTCCTTCGTTTATTAGATTTTCTTGGATTATCAATAGTAGGTCCATTTTTGCGTACATTAACAAGATTAACAGTTTGTTAACCTAGATTGACTTCTATAGTAGTATGACGTTTTATCCCCAACATGCATAAAACTCGCTGTTTTCCCCAAGGTTTTCCAGTTTAATCGATCAGAAAAGCATCTTACCAGACCTATTTACCAGCTTACTTACACATTTAGTGTAGCAAAATATTAGTAAAAGGAAAGAATCTCTTACGGTTTCTGGGGCAGGTTGAACTTCCCACATCTGAGTTGGTTATATTGCAATTCTGGCAAAGTTTATTTCCTTCTTGATAACGTATAATATATGTTAACTTTTTTATAATATAGTTATACTTTTTTAAAAAATTGTTACTTTTCTTTGTAACAGACATTGACTATTTCACTTTTATGTAATCTTGGATACATAGATGTTAAACGCAAGAAAACGAACAGGATGATTGTTATTAGGGGTCCAAGCAGCCTAGCTGCCGAATCTCTATTGTTTTTATAATTAAATTATTGATTTTAAATTTCATATTTGCACCAGTAAAATACACATAACAGCAATAAGTACAATTATAAATTAGTTTAATAATGAGGTTTGATCACAGTATAACCCAAATTTCAACAAATTAAATTTATTTCCTTTCGTAACAACATTCTGCTACACTTTTATTTATGCCACACTGAAAAAATTGTAAACACCAAATTTAGAATAAATATTGAAATTAAGTTTAAGTTGAAATCAGTTTCACTTGGAAGACTTTACAGAGGTAAGAAATTCGCTTAGTTTTTTAAATATATCTTTTTAATATACATTTAGCTGTCACTAGAAATCGTATCAGCTACAAACCTGCTACATATAGACTAATCCACTATTTAACTGTGGTCGTCATTCATTTAAGCAAAAAACATGTCTGACAGCCAAGTGCAAGGAGTACTCGGTTATTTGTCGGCGTTATTTGGTAGGCCTACTGTAATTGCATTTCTGTGTCAGCTTTGCGTATTTTCCTCTTCGTTACCGACGTAATGCAGGATTGCAGGATCTCCCGCATCTGGCGCGATACACGTTTTTAGATTCTCACGTTTACGCAAGAAATCTTACGGCAAATTATATCATTCCATTGGACTATAAACATAAAATTAGCTACAACAAAAGCGTTTCGGTAGTTTGCAAACCTTACAGACTAGTTACAAGGCAATAGAACTGTCACTAACATGTAAATGCGTGTGCACGTGTCTGCAGATTTGTCTCGAATCGAAAATCTCACGCCAACCAGCTGACTAAAGTTGGCAACCCTGTGTAATATCTCTTATACACCGACCCCATCAGTCTTCGTTTTCTCCTTGAATGATTGTCTGCTCTCTGTGTATATGATCTTACCCACTTGTTGAATGCCGTTTTTAATCACGAAGATCCCACTTTCTTTCTCGAATTATGATGTCATAGAGCTGTTAATATACAACTACATAGTATTTCCCTTTTTGCGGTCATTTTCCAACCAACTGTAAATAGCAGCGGTAAAAATCTTGCAGTTTTAGCATATGAAAAGTTGTATTTCTTGTCATGGTGTCACCTCACATCAAAATAATAAGATCTAAATATGCATTATTTTATTTTCTAAGCGGATGCATAGAATAGACACGATGCGGTGCTACCCCAATCAAACATTTATTTCTACAGGCGCCACTGCGTGGTGTTTCTTTACCTGGCTATTCTTGCACAGGTCTGCCCACATGCTTGTTCCGTCTCCACCGCGCATCAAAACATGGTAAACGAAGAAGTAAATCCCAGGAATGGAGCAGGTGAACTTCCCTGTAGTGGGGTCGTAATGATTGCCCAGGTTGGTAACAACGTCGTCAAATTTCAGCACCTCGTAACCTTCGTGCTGCTTCTTAAGACCAGCGTAGAAAGCTATCTTGGGGACAGTGTTATATGTGGCTGCGCTGATCGCCCCCGTGGGACCATTGATTCCCGGCAGCCCCGGTAATCCCGGGCGCCCGGGTTGTCCTTTCTCTCCAGGCGGTCCTGGAGGACCGGGCTTCCCCGGCTCACCGGGTGGACCCCTGGGACCAACTTTCCCCGACCTTCCTGGTTCCCCTTTAGGACCCTGAATGAATGTAGGTAAAGACTGGATGAGGCTGTTATCCCGCACTGTATCTGCTGTGGCGGTGGTCGGGGATTTCGTTCCGTACGGATCGCACACCATCCGGCAGGTACCCAGCATCTCATAACGCGCAGAAGTTCCTGCAGAGTTGACCAAGACTGGAATCAGCACTACCAGCACCAAAACCATGACGACCCCTAAAACCCCACCGGCGATCAGTCGCTTCCTGCCGACCAGCCTTGTCAGCGGAGGGTGATCCTCTTGTCTGCTTTTTGGCGAAATCTTGCTGGTTGTTGTAAAAACGTGAGGATAGAAAAAAACACCGTGCTTTGTATCGTCACGGTAACTAAGTTTTTTGGACCTAGCCTCAATTTCCCCCTACTTTTTAATCAATATCCTAATATCCTAAATTCTTCAGATGATTTGTCCAAAAATCTCTATGTCCGCGTCCGGCAAAGCGATGCGATCTAATCCCTTTCGGGCAGCAGAGAGGACATTTCTTAAAGCCCAGCTCTTTTTCATTGACTCAATACAACTTCGACTAAGCTGGGGGGGGAAAAAAATCAAGATTGATTGTTAGAGAAGCGCACGACTCATCTTGCATCTGAAACTGGATTCAATTGAGTGTCCGTGCTGGCAAGAGTTGCACAGCGCGACGGAGAGAGGGGGACGAGGGGGGAGTCAGAGACCTATGTTATAAGATTGAAATATTAAGGGGCTCTTCATCAAACCCGACGCTCTTCTTACATCTTGCTGAACTATTTTGCTAAAGCACCTGTCCTGTGACGACGCACAAGTATCCAGCTTAATGAAAAGTTTGCGCGCAAGGGAGAGGTCTGATTGAATTAAGGCTACGCAGTTCGTGAATTATTGTTTGCATACCATGATATATTTTTCTTCAAATTAAATCAACTTAATTAAATCATATTTTTATCTTCTTTTTTGCAGCTTTCAGCCCAATATGAATACAGTCTGTCTCGCCCGTTTGTATTTGAAGCATTGATGCTTTAGCACGCAGTTTTGAGGTAATATTTTTTAGCGCTGGATTCATTTTAAAAAATCATTATCATCCGTAAGCATATCAGACAACAGCGCTCACTCGGATACATGGAATGATTCTTCAGGTAACCAGTACGCCTATAGATCCTAACATCTGCCCACACGGTTTTCCACTAGCGGTCTCTGAGGACGATATGTACACAAAATGTGAAGCCGGTTGAAGTTTTCGGACTCTTTACTTACAGAAGTAATATTTAATTCAAATGACGGTAAGAATGGCTAGTAAAACACACAAGAAAAACAAGACCACACCAAAAAGACGGTAGATTCAAAATGATAGATTGAAAAACATAAGTGATTTGTAACCAACAATTTTAAAGGTTCGCCAGTGCTTTCTTCTATGTATAGTAACAATACATTATGCCTTTAGTCCATTTCTCAGTGAAATTACAGGCACATTATAACCATTTAGCACAGCATCGATACAGGCACAGTTTCTAACATTAATTATCAGTTTTATTGTATAGTTTTGCGCCAAACCGTATTGATAATGTGCACTCACTGGGCAATTCCAGCATTATGGATGTGACTCATATTGGCATATCTTTTCATGTAACCTCATGGGTTGAATATAAACACATTCTCAAAATTGCTATATTAATCTGCATGTTATATATTATTTATATATTATGGATGAGACATTGAACAGACAGACTCATTGGTGACCACAGATTTTTCACACATTCGGAATTTTAAAGACAATAGTGGACATACAGTAACTAACTGGCCTACATGTGTAACATGAAAGCGATTTGACAAAAAAGCATACATATGAAAATATTTGTTGTTTTGTACGGTGGTCACAGAAAATTTTGGGACGCTTGCTCAATTCAGTAAAAATAATGCAAATTTATTGATTTTATAACAAAAATCATTACTTCATTTGGGGGCGGCATGGTGGTGCAGTGGTTAGCACTGTTGCCTCACAACAGTTCGAATCTCCGCCTGGGTTACATGTGTGTAGAGTTTGCATGTTCTCCCCATGTTGTCGTGGGGTTTCCTCCGGGTACTCCGGTTTCCCCCCACGGTCCAAAAACATGCTGAGGCTAATTGGATTTGCTAAATTACCCATAGGAATGCATGTGAGAGTGGATGGTGTGTGAGTGTGCCCTGCGATGGGCTGGCCCCCCATCCTGGGTTGTTCCCAGCCTCGTGCCCATTGCTTCCGGGATAGGCTCGGGACCCCCTGCAACCCAGTAGGATAAGCGGTTTGGAAAATGGATGGATGGATTACTTCATTTGTTTACAGAACATATATATATATATATATATATATATATATATATATATATATATATATATATATATATATCTATATCACATTAGAAACAACCAGTTTTAAAGTAAAACGCTCATTTGAAGTAGCAATAAACTGAAACCCAAATTGTAGTTCTGAAAGAGCTGTTCTGATTTTAAAATTTGATTGACAAGCAGATTCATTGGCTGCTTTTTAATTACTAGCGTCTTTGAAATAACATAAAACACCGAAACATTGTCTTTAGTATCCCTTTGGAAGCCAATGACTACACGCTCAGAAAAAGGGGTAATCATCTGTAACTTGAGGGTGCAGCCGCAGTGACAAGCAAAGATACAAATTTTTACCTTTTTTTTTAACCCTAATAGTGTACAATTGCAATGGCAAGAATAGAACTGAATGAGTCAGTCAAAAAAATTATGGCACTTAATGGTCTGTACGGAATATATGTGCAGAAATGTTAAACATTGATTGTCAAAGGTACTTGTTATGAAACGAGTAAATTTGCAACATAATTACAGAATTAATCATGTATACAAAGACTTTCTGTGACCACAGTATATGATGCAAAAAAGGGTGCAATTTTCTTTAAAGTACCGTCAGGGGTACGATTTTTGAAATTTTTATGCTATAATAAGTAGGCCTGCTTTGTTGTCTATACTCAAACCTCTACTTAAGGTTTCCCAATGCTTTTGGATTGGGAGCATGTAAGCAGTGTGAATTTTACTGATGGAAATTAAGATGAAAATTGCTTGTTAACAAAGATTGTTCATTGACGAAAATGAGATGGCAGTAAAGCCTTGAGGTGTCCTTGTTCAAGTTCTCAACAGTGCTGTTTCTCTTTTAACATAAATGAATATGGGGCATATGTGAGAAACATTTTTTTAGATTAAATTTTGTTTGATTTAAATGATAAAGTTCATATAACCTTTTGAATTATTAAAATGTTTCACATTACAGCCTTTACAACAATTCCTTATGTGAAAATGTTTAGTTTCTAGGTCTGCTCCCTATGTTACCTGGTTCCCAGTCTTTCCTTGTTCCTTACTTTGTTTGGTTTCTAGTTGATTCCTTATTTTTCCCTGTTTGTTTTTGTCCCCTTGTGCTCTTTTGTAGTTTTTCCCTTTGTCCCCTTTCTTAAATAAAACATTTTGTCTTGGAGCTGAAAGTGGATCATCACATTTTTCCCGCCTGTACCATGCTGCGGCGTGACACTTTCCATTTCACGTTTGTCCTGCATGTTTATATTATAGACACTTCCTGTTCTATGACCCTGTCCTTCCCTTTTGTAGAACCACTCTTCCTTTTCCTATATCATCACCTTGTATATTTGCAGTTGTTCTGCAGGTACAATCATGTCCTGCATAACGTTTCAGTAAAAGACGGATCGCATGAGATTATAATGGAGCCGAATAAGATTATAATGGAGTTGTAGCTGTTGTAACATTGTAGCGCAGTGCATTATTCCTGTGTTTGTGATGATGCTTGTGTAACCCAAACCTACTGTGCTGCCAGCCATATAAAAGTATAACACATAAAACTATGTACAGCGTATATAATATTTGGTACTAAACTGTTTACTATACTGTGCTTCTTATTGTTATTGAGGCTATACCATATAGCCTAGTGTGTAGTAGTCTGTACCATGTAGGTTTGTGTAAGTACAGTCTGTGATGATCACAGAATTACGAAAGTGCCTGACAATGCATTTCTCAGGACGTCTCCCTGAGGTTAAGCGACGCATGACTGTACTCCCATTTCACCTGCATGCCAAAAGAATGGTTAGGTGAGCTGATGTGTCAGAATTGCCTGCAGCAAGTCTACCCTGTGAAGGACTGCAGTTACAACCAGGAGTGGCCACCCTTATGCCCTACCTGGTATAGGCTGCGGGCGTTTTATGAAATTGTAGACATAAGGTATTATATATGAAGTGTGGGTGAATAACCATCCTAATGACCTTCAAGAAAGTGAGAAAGTGAGAATGATCTTTTATTAATGGCAGGATTAAATCATATCGTCGTGCCAAAACAGTGAAGGGATCGCTAGATGAATTAGCTGAATTATCAGCAGTGAAAGCTTTAGTTGCCAGTATCTTGTTGAAAACGATAGTCGCTGAGCACTCATTCATTCTTGGGGCTGTAGCAGGGTGTTGGTGAGCAGTGTTGACCCACCAGGGGAAAATCCATCCATCATCGCATAAATCATGCAATAAAATCAATGGGGACGGTGAGTTAGAGACTTATTGTGTCTTTGAGATGGAAAAACATAAAGAAGAAAAATCATTGAAAGATACAGACCAAAGAGTTTGTGACGTTCAGCTTTTGGACTCAGCTGTAAATCTTGAAGTAATTGTGACTAAAAGGATAATTTTAAATAGCAAAGTCCAATAGTCCATCACCAATCAGTAAATATTGTCATACAGCTTCTAATATAATACTTTAAGACTAACAAAACAATTTTAGAGATTATGTGTTTATAATTAATACAATGGGTTAGAATTCCATCTCAGGACTCATTTGCCCCTTCTTAATTGCAGGGAAAAATGCCTTTCTGTGGGAGAACAGAATAACAAGGAAAGAGGATTTTTATTGAATTTTCCACCTGCTTTCAGTCCACTATCACCAAGGAGTTGGTGAATCTTTGATTTCAAACTATTCAGATCTGTAGTCTTCCCGTTTAATCGTTTAAGTACCAAAAATATTCTGATGTCTTGTGATGTTTACTTCTTGGATTAGTTGCCAAGTTCATTGTCACCTTGTACTGGAAAATCATCCATCCATCCATTTTCCAAGCTGCTTATCCTATTGGGTCACGGGGGGTCCGGAGCCTATCCCGGAAGCAATGGGCACAAGGCAGGGAACAACCCAGGATGGGGGGCCAGCCCATCGCAGGGCACACTCACACACCATTCACTCATGCATGCACTCCTGTGGGCAATTTAGCAAGTCCAATTAGCCTCAGCATGTTTTTGGACTGTGGGGGGAAACCGGAGTACCCGGAGGAAACTCCACGACAACATGGGAAGAACATGCAAACTCCACACACATGTGACCCAGGCAGAGACTCGAACCCGGGTCCCAGAGGTCTGAGGCAACAATGCTAACCACTGCACCACCATGCCGCCCCCCTACTGGACAATCAGTTATACAAAATTAGGTTTATGGATGGAAAACAGAATTGTTTAAAAACAGTAACAGAAACAACAATACAGTATATTGTTGTTTCTGTTACTGTTTTTAAACAATTCTGTCATAGAAATAACCATAGAAATAGCCATAGAAATAAAAATGGTCCAATCCTTTAAAATGTATAGTTATTGTCAGTTTTTTGTAACATTTCATTGATTGATCTGAATTGATACTGACTTGAGAAAGCTACACAAGCTGAACAGCAATGTTTTTGTACGGCTGAAACATCAGGGGTTGGTGATACAGACGTAGAGCAAAAAGTGACCAGAGATGAGTGACGGCAATCAAATTCAGAGGTATGAGCTGGGGTCAGTAAGCCAGGTCGTTCAGATTGGGGGGTCTGGGGGAATGTCAGGCACACATGCAGACATGGTAAAGCGGGGATGCGCATTTTTACCACGAGAGGGATTGAGAAAAGTGTCCAGCGGGCAGGTGATTGTAAATAAGCGCGCAAACTACACCGGAGGTGATTCAACCACCTGAGAAAGATTGGGGAGATAACGTGATACTCAGTGATTGCACATGTCGATTCCTCACACTGAGAAACCTGGTCAGACTGGTTATATGGGCTAGATAATTACAGTGAGCAATTGGGAATGGAGTGCAGTGGTCAGTGCTCCGGGGAGAGGAGTCAGGAAAGGGGGCGCTGTGCAGGCAGCAAATCTGAGCTGAGCTTTACAGTTTTATATCGATATCTTGCTATTCAGCCCCTAAATACTTCATCCATGCATTATGTGTGTAATATATGTAATGTATGTAATCCATGTACGTAATGAAATGGTTTCATAGCAGGCACACCTTGAAAAAAATTGTAAAGATGCAGCTGCGTAGTCTTGATGGTGACATGATTAAAGCAATATCTAGTTTTTTTTCTAATATTTATGTACAAGCCATTTTACCCATATTTAAGTTGAACATTACTCTGGTAGATTCACTTTCCCCAAAAGAACTGGCACAACTTGTTAGTATATAAAGTTGGTACTCACTGCCACTCTGTGTAGCCCAAGTGCAGATGGCCCTCTACTTACGAACAAGATACGTTCCGAACGGCCATTCATAATTTGAAATTTTCATAAGTTGTTATTCAACATCATTTTAAGGGTATATGCAAGTACTAAGAACTAGTATGCTGGGAGTACGCATGCTACGCTGCTGCGTGGCGGGAGTAGCCTATGGGAGTAGCGGCCAAAAGTTGTACTATCAGTGACTATCAGTATGCCCATGTGAATGATGAATCTTCCAAGGCCACCAAAGTCAAATATGGTGTCCTACAGGGATCAGTACTGGGCCCGCTACTGTTTACCCCATACATGCTACCTCTTGGTAACATTATTAAAAATCATGGTGTTGGGTTTCATTGTTATGCAGATGATACACAGTTGGACATATCTGTTAACCCTGATGATACATCACTGCTATCTCGGTTAGAAGACTGTCTATTAGATATCCGGTGCTGGATGGCAAAAAAAACTTCCTTATGTTAAACACAGAAGAAACAGAAGTTCTAGTAATTGGTCCCAAGGCGGCAAGAAATAAATTTCACCACCTCAACATTGGTGGCCTTCCTACACAACCTAACACAGTGATTAGAAGTCTCGGTCTTCTAGTTAATTCAGATCTATGTTTTAATGCTTAAATAAGAAGTATTACTAAAACTGCGTTTTATCATCTACGGAACATAGTCAAGCTTTGGAAGATGCTCTCACTTCATGATGCTGAAAAACTAATACATGCCTTTGTAAGTTCCAGACTGGATTACTGTAATGCCCTCCTATCTGGTTGCCCGTCTGGATCCTTGCATAAACTTCAGTTGGTACAGAATGCTGCAGCCAGAGTTCTAACAAACACTAAAAAATTTGATCACATTACACCGGTCTTATCCTCCCTTCACTGGCTTACAGTTAAGTCTCGGATTGACTATAAAATACTGCTATTGACTTATAAAGCACTGAATGGCCATGCACCAGAATACCTTAAAAATGTCTCTGCTTCATTCTCAAGGCGCAGGATATCTGTTAATACCTAGAGTAGAAAGAGCTACGGCAGGCTGCAGAGCTTTCTCCTGTAGAGCTCCTCAGCTGTGGAATGGTCTTCCACCGGAATTGCGGGATTCAGGCTCATTCTCAATATTAAAGTCTAGACTAAAAACACACCTGTTTAGTTTAGCATATAGGGACACTAGTTCTAGCTCAAGCGAACTCCTCACTCCCAGTCAGACCTATACTGTGAGGTGTGGAGCTGGGTGGGGATCGGTGCCATTGGCATTGGATAAACTGGACTGTCAGTGCTGTCACTCTAGCTTCGCAATCCCTTGTGGAGCTGGAGTGCTGACATTTCAGGGACTCCCCATGCCTGCATTCCCACTTGCTTCTCCCTCCTACTTATGCTGCCACAGCCATATCTGCCGGAGCTTACACAATGCACTTCATATTGCACTCACCTAGCTGTTAGCACTGCCTATAGCCTCCTCTACTTTAACTAATTGTACATTTTATTTCCCATACTCCTCCTGGGGGGTGCGGCCTCAAGACCTCAATCTACCAAGATGTCCAGCACACCCTGCTACATGTGACGTCGCCACTGCCAATGATGTCCCTGCATCTAGCTCGCCGTTCTGCCTATGTCGTCCTTCATGTCTGCCCCACAGCCTTACTTCTGGTTGCCTGGTGATCGGAAGGGGGCGTCTGCATCGGCTTGTCATCACTCCCCTGCTTCCCGGTTGTGTCTCAAATCTTATGACTTAGACAGTGTGACTTGACACTTAACCATCTCTCCTATTTGACTCTCCCTGCCGGCCCCTGGAGGTTGGGCTCCCCCTTTGAGTCTGGTCCCTCCCAAGGTTTCTTCCTTCTAGGGAGTTTTTCCTTGCCACTGTCGCCTATGGCTTACTCACTGGGGGCTTTGGGTGAGGATACTGTAAAGCGCTTTGAGACAATGTAATGTTGTGATAGCGCGCTATACGAAAATAAATTTGTTGTTGTTTGTAGGCGGAATTGGCACACAGAAAAAAAAATGTATGTTGCGGACAGGAAACGGGAGCCCAACGAACACAATTTCCAGTCCTCTTTGTTTGTATGTCTGAAAGTTCGTAAGTTGAAAGTTCATAAGTAGAGGAGTGTCTGTACTTACTCTGTTGCATGGTACAGTAATACCAGGGCTAGATAATTGCTTATAGAGGAGTTTCATCACAATTTCTCGACTTGATTTTGCTTACACCCCAAAATTATTTCTTTCCAATCCTTCCCGGCAGACGTATTTTCTAATGGAATACAGAAGACTCTGCTTAGTGTTTTTGGAAATGGATAAGCAGAATTTGAAGGCATGGCTTTTTAGGAAGCAACACCAGCAGGCTTTGACCCTCCTAAGGTTACTTAAGAGCATATGCAGTTATAGACTGACAATCACTGTATACTCAGTGAGTCACCTCTACATAATCCTCCTACTGCTTTTCATATCTCTTGACTAAGAAATATCATCTCTTCCCATATATAACTCCTAATACATATCTTCTGCATGTCTAGTTCCTAACCAGCATGTCTTAGCATTTAAAACTTCAAAAATCCTGTCATGACTGCTCTTTCACACATGCATTTAATACCACATATAGTCATATAAACAGTTATGATTCCTCTGCGAAAAAAAGGGCAAAACCAATTTTGGAAAATGCAGATATGAAGAAACACCAATGATGAAAATACTTTAAAGGCACTGAAGACCAAATACAACTCTTTTGGTGCAAATGACAATAAAGGAGAAGAACCTGGCATCTTTTCAAATATAATGAGGTAAAGCTACATGTATTTTTTGATTGTATCACGCTATGTGCAGAAAATTCCATCTGCACATGGAGGTTGTAAAAAGTCAAAGCCATCATAAACATTCTAGAAACAAATCTTTAAGAAACATGATCTATAACTAAAATAATATAGACATCAACATTTCATATTGTTGGCTAGTGTTGTTACAGGTTAAAATAGTTAGGCCACATTCTGAAATTGTTTACAACTCACAAGTAATGTCCTAATGTCAGCAAACATGCGTCAGCTTTTCTTACTGATATTGACAGTATGCTAACTAAAAATGTCTCTGCAAAGAGGCACAAACTGCAGGCATCAGAGGCCTTATTTATAAAGACTTCGTACGAACAAAATAGTGAAACACTTGTATGCACATTTATAAGATTTTCAGATTTATAAAGGCACAACGCAAACAAAAACCCTGAAAGTCTGCATATTTAAGGTTCAGAGCAGTCATACGAACGTTTTGGTGGAAACAGGACGACATCAAGGTCAGACAGAAATATGCAATTAATAAGTTGCATTTAGTTTCAGAGCTTTGTAAAAACTGCGTCTTACAGAATAGACATACAGAAACATTTTTATTATATCTAACATTATACATACTAACATTCAACATTTGTTTTATTTCTATATATACCAATATATTTATTATGTGGAATCTAAGTTAGATGTGTACACATTGTGTACATGTGATGTGTACATAGTGTAAAGTAAAAGTAACTCCCTAAACATTTGCAGCTCCAGTTACTCATGTGTTGGCCGTGAACAATGAAACTGGAATATTTCTGGAGCTTGCAGAAAGATCTCAGAAAATCACAGATGACATGTAAGCCAAAAAAAAAATACTTGAAATGATTTGGATCATATAAAATCATATAATTTAAATATTAATGATGCATAGCCTAATATTTGTTTTGTTAGTCCATGCTAAATCTTTAATATCAAAAGTCTTGCCTTGGGTACACCGTGCAACTCGGCAACTAGTCTCATTCATGTGTCTGATTTTGCGACTATGAGTTTTAAACTTTTCAGTGCCCATAATTGTGCATTTTTAGTAATGGATCCGAAGCCTAGTGCTCCCATTGCGTAGTGGTAACTTTGTATGTAATTTAGATGGTTTGTATAAGTATTATATTAAAACATCTAGATAGTACTTTGTATTTGACATGAAAAGTGTAGAGGACAGCACTGTTTGTTTAGAAATTAGCAATACAGTACTGTAGAGGACTGTAAATCATTTTTTCATGTTATCATTCAGGCTAGCAGACTTATGAGTTGAGTTTGGGGATGACCAAGTAATATTCAAGAATTTTCACATTCACGGGGATCTTCAATCTGCCCCAAACACTCGCAAATGTGAAGGGATTCCCTGATTTCACCAACTGCACAGAGAAGACGAATACCAGTTCAACAGATTATAAATCCGGCCTTTTTAATATATATATTTCTTTATCCGGCATTTTCAATTAACCGCATTAATATCGGCTGTCACATGCTACCAGTGGGATTCTTTCATACCGGCAGATGTACTGTAGCGCTGGGATGTAGAATATAAGCAGTTATGTACACGTGGCTAATTAGCATTGCAAATGTAGGGTAATAACTACACAGCCTCTAATGCGTGCTTACATGCAAATGTTTCTCTGACCCATGGGATTTATAACCATACGTTTCGTATCACGGTTTACGCAAAGTTTTATAAATCAGACTTTTACTTTTCGTACGAAGGATGAGTTTTTATATAAAAAATTCCTCTCCCTCAAGAATTTACGAACGTTATTCATAAATGAGACCCCAGATCTGTAACTCACACTTCTTTCATTTCAGGTGGCCAGGGTCTTGCAGCTGGTCTTCTTAGACTCGTTGCTATTCATTTCTGGTGGCTCAAGGCTGGATTGCATGTGTCTATCATACATGCTGCAAGGGAAGGGAAAGGAAAGGAAGATGAGCTGACAATGTTCTCACCCACCAGCCAATGAAATGGGCACCCCATGACCCCCCAGACAATTATTACTCTTCTACCAAATACAAGTTTCTTCTACCAAATACAACATTCTTGCCCTCTGCAGAGTCACCCAGGGGGCTAATGAAGTGACATGCAGGAAACGAGAGAGAAGTCTGCTTGCCGTCCTGCATTGTGATCAATGCACCAGGCCGAGCGACATAGCGCTCATAAGCAGTGCTGATTAAACGTCAACAAAGCAGCCTGTGATCTTGGCAGGTAGAGCCGCAGATCAAAATGACTAGCAGGCAGTCAATGAGAGTAAATTCACAGACCCTACTCATCATTCAAGTTTAGCATTCGAAAAATATTTCTGATTACTGATTATTGGAATGTTCAAGTCCAGGGTTAGGTTTCTGAGTAGTGATCAGTGGCAATGAAATATTTGCCAAAAGGCGAGGTCTTTCAGATCTAAGAGGGAAAACCAACTTCAGCGAAGACAAGCGCACAACCGCAATTGTACAAATTCCCTTTTATGCTGCATTTCAGCAGCACATTAATGTAAGATTTCACAAATAATGCTGGATGCTTCACAGTAACTGCGTTGATACCGTATATTCTGCACTTTCTAAAACGCACAGGGCAACACTGTCTAACACCCGACTAACACAAACAATACTGCACCTTTTCTCAAGTATCATACCATTCAAAAGCTTGGACCCAACCTACCCATATAAAGGTTTATTTGTATTATTCTCCACATTTTAGAATTATAAGGATGTTAAAATTATAAAATACCTTTTATGGAATTATGCACTGACTGAAAAAATATTAAAGAAATTAATTAGTTGGGTGGGGTTACAGCTCTGTTGTTTGGGAAGCAGAATGTTGCCGGTTCAAAAACCTTGGGTTGGCAGAGTGATTCCACCATTGGGCCCTTGAGCAAGGTCCTTAACCCCTATTAATCCAGGGACTGGCTGCCCCTACTGTCTCCTCTACTGTATGTCAGCTTCGTGAGGTGGCCTCCTGGATGCTTTGCCAGCTGTCCTGAAGGAGGTCCTACATATGCTGAGCTCTCATTGGCCACTTTTCCTTCAATGTCTGGTCAGACTCCCCAAAAACCATTTCTACTGTGTTTAGGTCAGGTGTCCATGTCATGTGATGCAACACTTTAGTTCTCCGTTGTAGGCAGCTTGACATGACCCAAGCATTGACTGGTATATGACATCTCTGTTTAGGAGATATTTGTACTCTCATTCCATGGAGTGCAAGATTCCCTAAATGTGTGACCCCAAAAAGAAGCTTAGGACTATCCTGTGACACACAGGGGCTGTCAGTCCCGTACTGTACTGTAGAATCATTGATCAGGAGAAACTATCCATTGTTTATGTACACACTGCAGCGGACTATTCCTACAACAGTTACCTTTACGCCCTGTGCTTTTTAATGCATACAACGATCCATTAGTCTCCCTAAATAGCATGTCTGACCATGGGAGGAAACCTGCAGGAAAACAGGAAGGATATTAAAAACTCACACACATTGATCTGGATGGTTTGAGTGAAGGTATGATGCAATGAACAGTGTACACAGGGCTGAGTACATTTATTTGTAGGCTAGCCAACGTTTGTTTGTGAAGCCAAATCAGTGAGTTTTTTACGGATTCTCAGGAATCTCAGATTTTGTAGTGATGTCTGGTCAGCAACCAGATCCGATGACCGAGCCTATGATTTTGATAGGGTGGGCACAGATGGGAAGCAGTGGTAGGGAAATGGCAGAAGTTGTCGCCCGGGGGCATGGTAACAGTAAAAACCGTTGATAATTTTTTTTTACCCATATTTGCATGATTATTTTTGGTGGGGCACAGGTATATTTTTTTTTCTTTTTGGGGGTGGGGGGGTCCCTCTGTGGTTCCAACTCTGGTAAATAACGTCAGGAAATACCCCAAAATAGCCAGCAATTTGGTTCTCAGCCACTATGTCAATTCCAATCTGTTTTGCCAACTGTTTGACTATCCCTGATCGCTTGCCTCTCAGAAAAATCGCCAAAAACCCACAAAGAGTAACACGAAACACCAAGAAAGGAGTGGAAAAATGGCACATACTTAGCGTGACTGCAGAACACAAGAGCAACACTATGGATTCCATGGCAACCGAAGTTGATGCAGCCTGTCCAAGAGCAGGCCAAAAAGCCAGGCTGACTGCGGGCCGGACATACTTCAGAGGTGGGGGGGGGGATTACTCATCCTGTCAATATGCGCAAGCCGCCGTTCACGCTGTCATAACAATCTGAGCTGCCTGCGTAATTGCACCTCCACCGTTGTGATGGATGGTACAGGAGTTAAAAAATCTTTAGTCTGTCATGCCGATAGAGAGGGAAAAAAAAAACAAATCAATCGGGGGGGAAAGAAAACTCAATTCACAAAAATTAACGATGAGGCAGCAACTTAGAGGTTGAAAAACAAAAGTGCCACCGACTTTGTAGAGCATTTAATGCCATATAAACATGTACGTGTCATTAAATCATTTTTAATTTTCGCTTTTTTTTCAATGAACTCTGTCTCTGTACTTTCCCAAGCAGTTCCTTTGCAATCTAGCCATCCGGAAAGCCATACTGCCCCTTACTGTAAGTGTAGAGCTCCAGAATGGTGCTTTGGGACTAATGCCTTACCCTGATCATGCGCGGTAGTTTCAGATGCTTCAGATAACCACAGTAGGCAAAAAGTCAAGTTCTAATTAGCCACAAGTACCCTAAACATTGTATGCTTACAATTAAAGGAATATCTCTACCTAGAAACAGTAACAGAGCACTGGTCACTTCACAGGGAACCGACACCCTGGCAACAAAAGGTCAGACAGCAACAACTCCCTCTCAATCAACTTGGCCAATTAAACAGAATCCCCAATGGAACCTGGAACCGGACTGGAACCACAACAGTCTCTCTTAGCTGCACCCAGAGAGACCGGGAGGCCACGTTTACATGCTGGCCTCACTTAGGGAAAGGAGACAATCAGGAGACTGACTTGTGCTGATGGACTCGGACAAAGTTGATTCTGAAAATGAGGAGAAGATTTGCCGCTGGCCTAGGCATCCTGGTCCAGTGGACCTCAACACCCCACCCCTCTACTGCCTGACCCAGTTTGTTTCCACACCTTATAATTATGCACTCTGTATAATGCACAATAAACACACAAAGAAGTCCCATTGACCTCAGAGTGTCCACAGTCCCTGTCCTGTGCCACAATATGCTCTTTTAACCATATTTCTGAAGAAAACCAAAACTTGCATAATAACTCTTTAATGCATCACTCCTCAAAATGACAACCTAGTAAAGGAAACTGCAATGTTTTTTGCATTTCTAAAGCTGATCTCTTCCCTAGTTCCTCGTGATATTATCAGTGGATACCCATGTATGATCTACCACCACATTCACAGTAATTAAGGAAAAAATATATTAATTATTATTGATGAAATTGAGTGGGACTTAAGGAGAGCAGATGATATTGAAGGAAGCTGAGTGATAGAGGGAGGTGTTGGGTGAGACCAGCAGAATGCAGCCTTGGCAAGGCAAAAGCAAAAATCTTTCTGGTTAACTTGGTTTACAGATAGACTTGCAGGTATGTCTGTTGTCCTTGTAAAACTACAAGATAGGTTCACATTAATGTACAGAAACAAATTCCAGTTATGCCAAAGTACTAGGGCTTAGTTCGTGCACATGAGAAATGATAATTGTTTGCCAGCTGAGTCAGCTTTGTTATTTAATAAGTCCAATGAGCTGAAACTGAACTCGCAGCCATAGAATCAGTGTGATTGTATTCATAATCATGGAGGAGAGATTTTGGTGACCTGCATGACAGACTGAAAGGGAAGCAAAAACTTACATTCTGCTGGTTTTTCTAGCCCGTTGCCCCTTTTCTCATTTACTCCTCCTTTGCATGCAGTGGAATCTTGCATAATGAAGTAAGGTTCACTCAAGAAAATAACCCACCCCTTTTTGTTATTCAGGACAGATACCAGGGAAAAAAATAACAAAATATCAGACTGGAAACTGCATTTGTAAATGGTGCCATAGCTAAGTATAATATGGTTAACATATTTTCTTCATAAGCAAAACATGTAACTTGTCAGACTGACATTAACAATTACACCACATAGCAGTGGTATTATGGTGGACTTGGAACTACTGATGAATGGTTCTCCAGCAAACTGTGCAAGAACAGCTCTCAAACTTACTCAAAGGAATACAAAGCCAAAACTAAAAAATGGAAATGACAGTCAAACAGAAAAGAGTTGAGTGTTGTGCACTGAGAGCAACAACAATATATCAAGCCTGGCACTGTCGGTGCCATTTAAGGAGCTACTGTAACACTGTCAGCTATAATGTACTATAGATACCTTCATAATGCATTATAATGGCAAGTATAAGAATTAATAAAGCATTATAACATCTTCTATTGACATTCATAAGACATTATAGTATTGATTATAATACTTCATAACCTCCAATTAAACTCTCATCTATAATGTACTATAGATACCTTCATAATGCATTATAATGGCAGGTATAAGAATTAATAAAGCATTATAACATCTTCTATTGACATTCATAAGACATTATAGTATTGATTATAATACTTCATAACCTCCAATTAAACTCTCATCTATAATGTACTATAGATACCTTCATAATGCATTATAATGGTGGGTATAAGAGTTCATAAAGTATTATAACATCTTCTATTGACATTCATAAGAGATTATATTATTGATTATAATACTTCATTAGCTCCAATTAAACTCTTATCTATAATGTACTACAGATACCTTCATAATGCATTATAATGGTTAGTATAAGAATTTAGAATGCTTTGTACTGCATTTGGAAGTGGCACAATGGTTAGCACTGCTGCCTTGCATCTCTGCGACAGTGGTTTGAGTCTCCACCCTGGCTCTTCGTGTGTGGACTTTAAATGTTGTACCCATGTCATTCTCGGGTTTCCCGACTCTATAATAAAGTATAGTGCATTAAAGATGAGAGCTTCGTAATGCATGAACATGGCTATAATGTGTTATGCCTTTTTATAAATATTTATAGCCTTGCTTATAATGCTTTATGAATGCATTATTATGTGTTATGAATGTGTTCATAGATTCAGAGATGGGATTTGCAGTTGTTTTTATTTCCTCTGGTGCAAAGGCCTTTTGTATCCTTATATTTTTGATTGCCTATACTCCCAGTTCTCAGCTCTTGTCCAGACTTCGCACTACCATTAAAAAGTTTGGGGTAAGCTAGAAATTTCCTTGTTTCCAAAAGAAAAGCATTTTTTTTGTCTATTAAAATAAGTTAATCGGACATGCAGGGTAAACAATGTTAATGCGGTAAATGACTATTGTAACCATAAACAGCAGATTTTTTATTTATTGCTTATTATTGATAATTTGTTTATTATTTATCACTATTATTTATTTACAGGGTTTATCATTTTAAAAGGCAAATTGATCATTAGAAATCCATTTTGAAACTATGTTATCACAGCTGACAATTTTATGGGGCAGTTCATTGAAAAAAAAGATATGTTTTGGAGGGATTTATTGTTATCTGTCTATCTAGTTTGATCTGCTGCGAGTTGAAGATATCGGCTGTAGAAATGTCAGGCGTCTCTCAATTATGATTGAACAGCATCCTTTCAGTGGTGATTAAAGAGCAAGAAAAATACTTTAAAAAATTCAACAGCAATGTCTTTTATCAGAAATCATGACTTGGTTACTCATGATAATCCACAGACATTGTAGTGAGCAGTTCAATGTAGGAACTATTTTCTTCTACCAAACTCCACACACCAATTTTATCACTGCGCAGAGGATACGAGCACCCGGGCGATATCTTCTGCGTAGTGATACGATTGGTGTGTGGAGTTCCATAGCAGAAAATAGTTCCATTATTAGTTCCATCATTCCCTGCTCCTTACAAAGTTTGTAGTGCATCTTGGAATATAGTGTTTCCATGTTTCACTCGTTTTCCAATTCAACGCACTACACAGATTTTTCCATATAGAATATAGAAAGAATAAAAAAGTGAATGAATTATTCATTTCAACATAGCCCAGCTTCATTTTCTATAAAGACAAGCATGACAACGTCCTGTTTCCTGTCAGAATAGCTTAAGGTGTCACCAGTTCAGTCCCATCTTCATGTTCTCTTTCCTAATAGTTTCTGTGTCGAAGCTGTCGTATGAGAGCACTGAGGGGATGACGAAAGTTACATCGAGGACGTAACTTCTTGGGGGAGTGGTTCATCACATGCTCTCCTTTGCCTTGTTTGGCCAAAAGAGACATTTCTGTATAACATGCAGAAAATCAAAAATAATAATAAAAAAGGAACACTACAAGCTACTTATGGTACAGTTAGAAAGTTTTACAGGATTTGCAGGTGACTTTTGCATGACGTCCATGTGTGAAGTGAATCACGCAGCCCGAGGCGCTGTCTTCCTGACACACGCATGCACAGACACCCACAGGGTCCCTCTGAGTAGGCTGACACGTGATTCCCCCGCAGGGCTCCAGCCAGCAGGCGCAGTGGGAGAGTGACTCAGTTTGATTGGCAGATGGCTTATCGTTCCACCTGGCACCATCTGCAACTCAAAGTCATCACAGAGTGTGCAGTACTTCTGTACATTATGGGGGGGGGGGGGGGGCTCCAATAGTGCCATGAACACAGGATATCAAATAAAGACCAGAAGAAATGGCGGTCACAAGAAATGTGACACGGCCTGACACACACAACAGCAAATCTCTCCACCGTCGTTATTTGTTGGACATTTGACATTATTTTTCAAGTATAAAGCATAACAGTTGTTAGCATTCTATAGAGCTAAAGCGTGGTGGATTAGGTGACACCCAGGAATATATTAATGAATTTTTGAAAAGAAAAGAAAAGGATATATGTATGTATAGTGGCATTTGTGCAGGTCATTTTAATAAAGGGAGATGACAGCTATTTTATAATGGAAGCTCTGACTTATATTGACAGGCCACTGTCAGCGGTAACTAGCAGCAGTGCCTGGCACTGGCACTGCAGCTGGCGAGTCACCATCCCCACTGTCCTCAGTGTACCTTCCACCTCCAAGGCGTCCCCATCCCCAGTGGTGGCAGGGAAGTCAGGTTGCACCACAGGATGCTACAGTGCCACATGGTCCCTGTGCAGGGCCACAGCCAGCCTCAGGTTAAAAATAATGTCAGAGAAACACTCAAGAATCTGGTCCTTTCCAGTGACTGTCCTGCTTAGGCAACTGCCCCTTCTTGCACATGGGGCAGTATACCCAAACTGGGGCCCCAACGCCAAAATCCTGCCTGCGGCTGCATGCCTCAACCATGGTTCTGTTGGGTGGTCGCTATGCCTTGGAGTTGCCAGGCCAGCTCATACACACCCCTCAACAGAGAAACTCCATACCTGGCTCCTTCAGTACCTCTGGCTCTAGAGGCAACTGGATTACCAAGTCCACTGGTATGCAGTGACAGAAATGTAGTTTCACTGCCATCCATGAAATAGGCTGGATGCCATTCTTGCGTCACTGCCTGGTATGCCCACAGGACCAGGGGCTGGTGGTGGGTGATGGGGGTGGTGAGCTGCACAGTAGAGGTTGCATGATTTTTTATAGCCGACTGTCATGTGATGAAAGTCGAGTTGACGTTGACTAATTGCTGATTACATCATTAATAGAACCGCAGGAGAAGGGAATGTTTTGCAGAAAGCAACAATTTGCAAAATTTAGTCAGATGCAGACAACTCATACACATACAGTATCTTTTACATGGAACAAAAAAGAAGTAGAAACGACAACAGCTTGCAACTCAATGGCAATTTATGATAAAGCTAAAACTTCCATTTAAGGGTGAAAGAACAAATAAATGCTGGTATATACTTGGGAAGAAGGCAAAACAAAGCTATCCCACCAAAGTTCAGGTATCTAGTTCCTGATTGCCAGTTCCTGTGCTGTCTCGACTGGGAACTTGTGTGTCATACGTTAAACTGCAGTTTTATAAAACTACACCGTCACCCCAAGACAATGGAGGATAAGAAATCATTTTGTTCGTTGTTAGTTATTGCGGGATCAATCACGACTAAAACGGGACACGGTATAGATCGAAATTTTCCATGCAGAAATACAGAGACACAAGCATATTCTTTAATATATTAAATGTAAGGGAAATACAAAAATAGTCCCATTTGCTCAGTTTCTGTTCCACTCTACTTGTATCTCTTTTTTTCCTGCACTTCTATGCAATTTCCAAGCTAGCACCAGTTGCTATAAGCCCTACCCCAGTAGTTTGGGGTCAAACAAAAAGTATCTAGCCCGGAGTAGGGAATAAAAAGGTTCCAGAACAACCTCCAAGGATCTACAATTGGACAGAGGTCCTTGCCTGGGCTGACAAACTGGGCTGTTGCGTGATGGTATTCTCGAAGGCATCCAGCTGGTTAGTGCCATAATCACATGATCATCTCGGAGCAGTAAAGTTGACTCCTCGACCGGTCTGTGCAACCCCTCGGATGATGAGATCTTTGCAATGCCCAGCTGCTTGCAGAGCTGGCCAAACTCTTGTGCCTCAAGATTACACCCCTGGTTGATGTGTAGCTCCTCTGGCGCATTGAAGTGGCAGAACACTAGTATCATTATGGGAGACAGTATCATTTAGTCAATACCATGTTTGGTTCATTAGAATCAAGGCTGTCAAAGTTAATGTCTAAATCTTACGTTTTAAAGACATAATGCTTTTACTTGGTTCATTTTTGGGAAATGACAGACAATTCAGAGGATAAAAATATCATATAAAATATCATGATTTGTTACATTTGTTTTATTTGAAGCTAATTCTTTAAAATGTTCAGTTATTAAGCGCACTTTCAGAATTTGTCAGGCTTCTGTTTCAGAGCCATGTGCCAAATAGGTTTTAAACTTTCTTTTAAAAATTTCTTTTGTTCCTAAACATTCACCTTCTGGTTTGAAAGCAATGTCATGATCTGACAAAAAGTCAGCTGGTGGATGAAGTGGAGTGCAATGCTTTGACCCATGCTTCAGTGATATACAGGTATGTATAATTCTACTTCCTGGATGGGGAATACATATGTTTTTGGGACTGGTCTGCCACTGCTGCCACCTTGCTGGTCAAGATGATAACTGAAGAACTGGTTGATGGATCTTATTCAAACTTTGCATAGGCATTGTATGGGTGATGATCTGGAAATGATCAAATTTGGCAGACTGCCTCAAAATTGTAGCGTCACACAGCGATAACAAAAAATAGGGTCGTTCCAGACATTTAGAATGATAGATCTGTCAAATACTTTTTGAGTTATTTCCACCTTTGCAGACATGTTGTGTGGGTGAAGATCTGGACCAAATCTTGAGATTTTGGTGAAATCACACCAAAATTGAAGCATTGGTGTCAGCAAAGAGCAGCTACATGTATGCTGCTTCCCCCAGAGTGGGCCACCACCTCGTCACAGGGCAGAGCACAATTTGGTAATACCATTTAATCTCGGCGTGTTATTGGACTATAAGGGGAAACCTCAGTGGAACCCCCATAGGGAGAACATGCAAACTCCACACACATGGAACCCTGGCGAAGACTGAACCCCTGGTCCCAGAGGTGCGTGACTACAGTCCAACCCCTGCATCACGCTGCCACTACCCAGCTTTATTCCACTTCACAAAAGCATCATATGGAGGGAAATGTACACCTAAACATCTTCCCTATGATAATCAATCCAAAATAGGAACTGCATAGCAGAGGGCAGCAGAGGGTGAAAATGGAGGCTGTACATTCCGTGCGTCTTTTTGAGGCTCAGCGAATAAAACACATGCCAGTCTGGTGGCTAGTCGTTGGAATGTATCATGGGGAACCCCGGGTAATTTTATTATGGACATTTTTTTTTAACAGTAGTCCACTGTAGTGGTGACACGTGAAAGAACACGCTGGTGAACTGAACTGCATTAAGACCAGGGACGGATTACGGACCGGGCCAGCGGGGCCGCTGCCCAGGGGCCCTTGGGGTGCAGGGGGCCCGTGGGGCCCCTAGCCCAAAACAATTTGCAACGCTTATCAACAATGTATTTTCGTTTGTCTATTTTAGAGGGCCTACATTCTTTGATCCTCTGCCTACAAGGGCCCCTGACCCTATAGGGAGGGCGTTTGGCTGCCAAGGGCCCTTGAATTGTGGTGGTGGTGCTGGTGGTGGTGGTGGTGGTGGGGGGGGGGGGGGGGCCCTCGCGAACGTTTTGCCCAGGGGCCCACACAACCCATAATCCGTCCCTGATTAAGACGAATCGCAGAAAGTACTTCAGGGGTGCAGGATAAAGTGTGTGACTCTGCACCTGGTCGCCAAGCTTCACTCCATTGTGTGCGAGTCTGACAAGGAGAGTGATTACAGGCAGTCCTTGGATTAAGAACATCTGACTTATGGACAACTCATACTTACAAACGGACTGCCATAAAGCCTGTTAAAACACACTATGTATACATTAAAATACACGTCAGCAACAGGGAAAGCACGACTGAAAGCAGTTTATCAATATTCTACATATTGGAATACTGTTTACTTCCTTGTAGGGTGACCAGGTGACCAATCAGAAAATGAGACATTGTAACTAGCTGGATCCAATCAGGGAAAGGCCATGTGATGAGTAAAGACCTAATTAGGGCACATTTAGAGTCTGTGTTTTCACTTATCCACTCTTCAGTGCTAAAATTTAATTTTCATAAGTATATGGCTCTGAGAATGTTGTCAAAAGTTTCTATTTTGGGGGGCTGAAAACTCCAGGGTAGCGAAAACTGAGAATAATATCTTTGTTTTTAAATTAAAACATAACAGAGTGGCCATAGCCTAAGTCACTGCTTTTGTTCCCTTGCAGTTCCCAGCACACCTGTAGCAGGTATTCGGTGTTCTTCTTTGGCTGGGGGCTGGGAAGGAGCAAAAATGTCCAGTGTCTGGGGGTCTCTGAGGATTGGATTGAGAAACACTGCTGTAAGTGAAACAGCCAAGAGTTAGAACTACTTTGATTTGTAAATACAGTGGAACCTTGGAACTCGAACGCCTCTTAACTTGATCAACTCGGACTTCAAGCAGGTCTGTTCAATATTTTCGACTTGTACCTTGACCGAAATCTTGGAACTTGACCACTCCTGCTAAAGTTTCTATGGGCTGAGACCTGTTCATACTGTATATACTAGGTTGGTCGAGAAAAATGTAACCGCAACTCGACTGAAAACTTGGAACAGGACAAAACAAAACATGCCTGCTAAAACGTACAGACATGGATCGAGATGCATCTCTGATGGACTAAAACAAAGGCAAACGGGCAAACCGGACTGGCATGCCGACACCTATGAATCGTGGCACCTCTCGACCGAGTTCGATTTGTGAAAGCTGTGTTCCTGGTGTGAATTTTTTATGCTTGTGTTTTGTGCTCTAGCCCCTGACCCCCCCCACCCCCCCCCCCCAACAAATGATCATAACCCAGAAGTGGTGGGAGTGGCCTCCCTTATTTAAAAAAAATCAATCAACTGATCAAACTGTCAAACTTAGTGAGGATTGACTGATGAAGGCGTGTGTCTCCAGTTAGCCAAACATAATGACAGAATGGGAAAAAAACCACAAGATTTTGAACAGGCTGATTAATGCAATTTAATTCTTGGGTCGCCAGGAACTGGCATTTATGAGAGTGATAAATCTGACAGCAAACAGAAGTATAGATGTGCTTTCCCACAACAATGATGTGTTTGTCCCACAATATAATGTACAGCAAATCAGTAATGAAAACTGTGTATCTTACTCATTAAAGTAAAGAAAATCACTTACAAAGAATTACCTAATACATAAATATGTAAATGGTAAGTAAATGGCCCCAAAGCATACTGTTTCCCCATTAAAACAAGTACAGCAGAATGTATTTGGAATGGGAGACATGTTATGCATTAGTATAAAGAAATAGGCCCAGAGATGTATGAATATTCATGAGCTGAATTAGCTGCCCCCTGCTGTGTCACCATGTCACATATGGGTTAAATGCAGAGGACACACTGGGCAGCTGTGCACTGTGTGCTGTGGTGTGTCAACAATGATCAGTGATCACCTAATATATTATTATAAAAATGATAAATATACAGCTTTCCCCATCGCGGATTTTGGGAGTTTTGCAAAAGCCACAGACGGCACACAAAGGCCTGCAGGTGAAACTCATGAATAACTCACAGATGCATAAAATATATGTACAGTGTTAAACTGGAGGATGGCAAGAAAGTTTATGGCAGCCTCTCCCATGGTATCTCGCAATGGTCTTTAATTTCGTGTTTCTCCTATCATTTCGCTTCGTTTTTCCAAATGGTGGGGGACTTGCACTCCTAACCCCTGGGATGTGGAAGGGTCAACGCATGCATGGAATTAAGACTAGTACCTAATTTCTGCTACAGAATTAGTTGGACCAGTGCTAGTACAAGTGCCATTTCTACTAGAATAAGACCAGGTTAGACGGGGAGGCAAATTATGCACAAAGCAAAGCAAATAAACATTAAATAAACATTAAATAACATAAAACCCATAGCGTTCATGCACTTTACTGCAGCTTTTGGCTTTGTAGTCAATTTTTATTTAGACACGAACACAAATATCAAAAACATTACATTTAATTAAATTGAAAATTAATTTGAGAGCTCAAAATAGCTAATTCAGGACACAAAACAGTAAATAATGAGAACATTTTAAGGATTATGTGATCTTGGTTTAGTATTTTGTGGGAACTTTAAATTGTGTGCACGATTTAATACAGAGGAGTCCTGGGAATACAATTAATTGGCTTGCAGTTATTAAAACAACCTCTGACCCATTGGACCAACATGGTAATAACCTGTCTGTAGCTTTCCGAGCTGCACCACAGCTCCACTGTTAGCACTGAGGTGGAGCTCTACCATACTATACCTCATTTTCCAATGCAGTGGTCCGTCATTAAATCAGGGATACAGGATCCGAATCCTATACAGTAGGATTAAATGTGCCGATGTGTCCTGTACTATTTTGTGAGTTTCAATGAGACTGCAGCTCTCTGTTGCATCTGCTCTGACAACGCCATCAACTTACCCCCAAGAGTGCTGAGAACTCGGAAGCTACAGTATGCTGCAGGACTCTCTGAGGAGAGTAACTGGGATCCCTTTTCCATCCAGCTGCAGACGGCTCTGACCAGAAGGTATTTTTGTTTGTTGTTGTTTTTTCGACAAGCATGGGAGAGCATGAATAAAACATGGCGGGGAGTAATATCTACGGCGGACCCACAGCAGAATTTAGGAGACATTAAGAAACAATGGGGCTTCTACACCCTTCCATCAATCCTGAGCATCCCCTTCTGTTAGGCTAATGAGCTGCCCATGAAAAATGCATGTCAGGTGGGCAAACATTTGAATCTGCCTGGGCCTAATAATGCCGGCAGTAGGCGCTTGAAGATGATGGTAACTCTAATCCCACCACAAGGATCTCCCACCCCAATGAACAATTAGTCTAGAGGCTATGTGGTACTGTATTACATGGGTCTGCTCCTTACTCACTGTCAGAAGCACTGGTCAGTATCCTGCTCTCTTCCAATTCAGATGTTTTGAGCTCATTACTCCTTCACATTAAGCATACATTTTTCACAATGTCACCCTCATAATTTCTAATTAAGAAGCTGTTTATGAGCAGGTGCGTATGCACACACAGAGCCCACACACAGAGCCCACACACAGTCTCATGCTCCTATACTCACACATGTTTACACACCCACAATCCTGCCATCAAGCCCTCAGCCACCCTCCTTGAAGTACCCGATAACTATTAATAGCATGAATTGCCATTAAAAGGTTTCATGTTATCCTGCATTGGCAATCAGGTAATTGAGCTTGGCCAGTGTTATCTTGCTCTGAGATAATTAGTTCTGAATGTTATTTAAACAGTCATCATCTTTGATCTTAGAATATAGGGCTCAGAAGTCTTTTTAATTCAGAGCCTAGTTTGTGCTTGGTTTAGCTTGGTTTACTTTTTTTTTTTTGTAACTCTTGGCTTTTTGTCTTGGTTGTTCATGGCCCCGATTAGCTGGAGTTCAGCTGGTGGTGTGCTGGATAACTGGTGACTTTATAGGCTTGTTGTGGTTGTTCTGGTTTTGTGATTCAGTCCCATTTCCCAGCTAACAGCAAACATTCCCAGAACTTTCATGTTATGTGGCAGTCTCCTCAACGACTAACGAGGGGCAACAAGCAACAGGCGTGGCTCATCAGTGCCACATGAGGGAGAAGACGGGAGAGTCAGGCGGATCTGATGGGCTGGACGTCATATTTGGTGAGTATGCTTACTTCAGCATACCTATCTGTTCAAATGACTATTGTACACCTCTTTAAGAATCTTTTCTTTACTGGCCTCAATGCTCTAAGTTGCTGGTGAGGTAAAACAAATAAAAATACAGCAGCTAAATGGCATTCATTGGTGTAACGTTTGCATTATAAACTTGTTTGATAACCAGCATGAATGTGGTTCTTCGCGGTATTAATGTGACAGCTGTCTGGCTGAATGTCTGATTACAGTGATGTCTGCGGTTCACGAACACAGTCCGTTCCAGGAAGTGGTCATGAACCAATTTGTATGAGAAGCAAGTCCGCTGTGTGTGCATCTTGCAGTTCGGAGTCTTACAACCTTGTGTTTCCGGGTTGGGTGCTGGATGGGTGCTTGTTGTGGTCCTTCTACTTGCATTGCATGTGGCACATGCGGGGCATGTGGCACATGCGGGGCATGCTGGGAAATGCGCCCTGCTGGTGCTACACTAGTATAAAAAAAGGAATCTGGATGAGGAATCTGTTCGGCAACCAAATTTTGTATTTGTATACTGTATATTTTTCACGAAATTTTTAGTCGTGAACTAAATTGTTCGTAGACCACAACGTTCGTGAACCGCAGGCACCACTGTATTTGCAGGTTAAAAAAGTGGTGTGTGTGTGTATGTGTGTATATGACCTCTCACCACCGTTATGTATCAGTTTGCAGAGAAGTTAAAAGCACCGCAAACAATGTTCTGTGTTTCCTGAGAGGATGTCAAAGACAAAGCATCCAGTGTGTAAAACGTACGACATTTAGTAGGTACTGAAACACCATGAAATTCATGACATTTGTTGTATATTGACAGTGTGAAAAGTGCAGAGTATACTAAGAGAGGAAAAACTATATAGCATTTATTGTTCATTGAGAGAGTTTAAAACATATAGAATTCAATATGTGATGACACTGCGTAAAGCACATTGTAATTAGTGTGTTCTGACACAGTATTAAGTGCATGATGCTCAGTGTGTTCATTTTGAGGTCTGTCCCATGGGTGCAGTGAAGCCTGCTTCAAAAGATGTCTTCAGTTCATCGAAATACCCAGGGAGGCAAACTTCTGCCAGGAAAAAAGAAATGAACAGAGGAGAGAAGTGTACCAACACCGCCTCCTCAAAGTCTGCACTGAGTTACAAAGAAGAAGCGGAATGTTTACAGAACCTTCTAGAGCTTACCAAATTAGAAACTATGTGCAAAGCATGACCAAGTTCTATCCAACAGATACTTGAAACTCACCTCAGTTTTAATGCATAAGGACCCAGTGGTACAAGAGAACCCTACAGATACCTAAGCACATGAGATCTGTACTTCGACGGACTGATCAAGGAGAAGATATTGGCATTGCAATCATTCATACCAGGGCTGAATGAAATAATAAGGACAAAGAGTAAAAAATTCTCGAAAGCGTCAGCATCTTTTCTGATTATATCGACAGCATTTAGTTTTGCCTTCCTTTTAAAAAGAAACGTTTTAAAACGATGTGCACATGTTGTTATGAGAATTAAAACCAGTCGATTTGCAGTCCCCGGCTTCACAAAAATCCTTAGCACAAGAAAGTATTCTAAATAATCGTAAAATTGTTTCATTTTTCATAAATCAGCCAATCAGTCACAACTCAGACAACAAAGTTGCATCATTTAAAAAAAAAAATTATATAAACGATATTGGCTTAATTGCATGAAGTTTTGTTCCACAAAACACAAAACATCCTAACCAATGTCCTAAAATGAAATAAGTCTGCTGTTATTAGTTGTTAGTTTTTATTACATGTTCCAGCATGACTGTGCCCCAGTGCACAAAGCAAGGTCCATAAAAACATGGATGGGCGAGTTTGGTGTGGAAGAACTTGACTGACCCACACGGAGCCCTGACCTCAACCCCATCAAACACCTTTGGGATGAACTACAATGGACACTGTGAGCCAGGCCTTCACGTCCAACATCAGCGCCTGACCTCACAAATTCTCTCCTGGATGAATGGGCAAAAATTCGGACAGACACACTGCAACATTCTGTGGAAAGCCTTCCCAGAAGAGTGGCAGCTGTTATTGCTGCAAAGGGGGGGGATCAACTCCATGTTGAGGCCCCTGGATTTAGAATGGGGTGCCAGAAAAGTTCCTGTGGCTGTAATGGCCAGGTGTCCCAGTACATTTGTCAATATAGGGTATTTTAGGATACTATTCAATCACAGCTCAGCTTTCAACAAGATCATCCCAGAAAGGATGGTCTCCACACTGCCTGACCTAGGCTTCGGCCAGCCAGTGGGATTCCTAACTTCGTTACTAACCACCCTGCAACATTTAGGTTATGATCTTATTTGACACGCTGGTGTAGCCTAAGGCTGTGTGCTAAGCCCTATGCTCTATACCATCTACACCATTCAGAATAGTGCTCAGAGAACAAGCTGGTCCACCATTAAGTCCAAGGAACTCATCATGGGTACTGAGATCATCAGAGGGCCTCTCTGCAACCTCACCATACTGGTTAAGAAGGCACAACTGAAGCTGTACTTTATCAAGACACTTATGACACTAAGTTTACCTGCCCAAACAGCTGCTGGTGACCTTTTACTGCTGCTCTATTGAGCATGTAGTGACATGCTGAATTTCAGTACACCATCTACTCTTCGATGGTAAAGAACACTATATGCTATACAAGGCTGTCAGCTTTGCCGAGAAAATCATAGTGATCCATCTCCCTGGTGGACATATCTATCACTAATACCAAGAGGCACCTACTGTAGCTCACCTCTGCCACCATCTCTTTGTACAGCTACCATTATAACACAATAATAATAATAATAATAATAATAATAATTTGTGATGAATATTTGCATCCGAAAGTTCAATGCATATTAAAAAAATTGATGCATATATGCATAAATGCAGACATAAGCATGGTGTATGCACTCTGTATAGCCGTCTTGTAAGAACATTTGTCTTCATATAATTTAAAGTTAAAATGGGAGTCAAAGGTAAGACCCCAGAGCAAGGCAAAGGCAGTCATACACACCTGCATGTGTGTATGTGTGGTGGGTGGCAGGGTGTCGGTGCATAGCAGGAGTAGCCAGTGCTCCATAACACGCCCCCTCTTTGTTGCCTTACGTGCCCCTACCCAGTCTTACATGAGCAATTATACCCCCCACAGAGAGTGATTCAGCAGCCCTGCAGGGAGGTATTCCTGGCGGGGGGGCTCCAGGCCGCTAAACACAAGCAAACATTTCACTCGGTAAGCAACATGGGGTTAACATGTGCCTGAGATAATTATTTAATCGGTATCATTCATCCGGATATTTATCGTTATTTATCTACGGAGATAAAGCTTCTAGATCATTTTCATATTTAGGCTGATGTGTAAGATAACCCTGCGTGAACAGCTGGTGTTTCGACTTAATAAAAGTATAGAGTCTTAATAAAATGTATAGAGATCTAAATGGGAAGTATCATTCCAATAACAACACTGCAGAAAGGCTGAGGGGTGTCATGTAGCTCGTTCCAACCAGCCCACCACACCACATGCTACTTTTAATGTGTACTCAGTGTCAGTCTGCTTTCTCAGTGGTCAGTTAGTGTTTTCTGAGCATGCCTAGTGACGGTCCACTTTCCCAATCTGCTTAGTGACAGTGCTTTTTCTAAGGATGCTCAGTGACAATCGTAGTGTGTGCCTTACTCTGCTTTCCCAATGTGCCTATTGACCTGCTCTCAATCGCAGCAGCCACCAATAGGCAACGATCACTTACTACTTGAAAGTCTCAGAGCGGATGTATTCAAAGACGTCCGATGTGCCCAACTCCAGCTGTCTGGCAATGGGAATCACCCAGGGGTTGTTCTCTGCCTTGAACACATGCTTAGGGCCTGTCAGATCCAGGTTACCTGTGGAAAAGGTCAGGTGTAAGACACTGAACGGGACGCAAAGAGAATTTGCACAAATTTGCAAGATATTCGGATGTGAATTTGACAGATCAAAAACTTTCACACCGAACACGATGAGAACTTTTCGCAACAGATTGAGGAATGAAAAGAAAGAAATTTTCAAACTGGCAACATGCACTAGTGACAATGGTATTTTTTCTTGTTTCTTTTGAGTCACGAAAAGTAAAAGGCGATTGTACTGGATACATCCAATCCTAAAAGACCTCCAATTCACGATGTCAGGTTCAGATAGTAGGTTCAGGATAAGCTAAATTAATTTTGAAAACATGGCAGCATTTAAATCTATTATCGGTTAAACAGCAATAGAGAAAAAACAGCTTATTATTTTTAATAGATTTATATTGGATATCAATTATATAAAAATATGTTTATAAATAGGGCAGCATGGTGGTGCAGTGGTTAGCACTGCTGCCTCACAGCAAGAAAGTCCTGGGTTTGGTCCTGGGTCCTTTCTGTGTGGAGTTTGCACGCTGTATGTGTGGGTTTCGGCTGGGGACTCCAAGTGTCCTCCCACGGTCCAAAAACATGCAGGGCAGGTTGATTGCTCTGAATTTTATTTGCCCCTTGTCATCATTTGAGAATTGATTCTAATGTTAAAATACAGTTTTGTTGCTTTGCAATTTAAATGTTTACATTCTTATAAGGAGCAGGGTATGGACTACGATCAGGGAGAGCAGCCAATAAGTGAGGAGAAAGGGGAGGCTGCCCAGATGCTATAGGCCAATGGAATAATCATTCTGCCCATCAATATAGGCTAGTGTTGTAAACAAAAAGAAAGGTTTCCTCCAATCGAAAAATACTCATCACATGCAAAAACTGACATCCTATTGGTCATTCATCTTTCAACGCAGCTAAAGCTGCACCAAATTAAAAAAAATTGCTGGATCACAACAATCTGAATTTGTGTTCCAAGTGGTTGAACAGGCATTTTGTAGCAGTCTTGACTGTGTTGCTCCATTAAGAAAAATGACTTAGAGACAAGAAAAACACACCTTGGTATACAGACCAAATTCGTGAGCTTAAACAAACCACACATACAAACCACATAAAACCTAAGTGGTGTATTACTAAGTTTTCCAGATTCCCCACTAGCTCTAGATTGCACCACTAGCAATTAGTACATTACATCATATGATACCCCAGTCTTAAAGATGAGTGTATGTCACACATTCACTCAAAGTTGTTGTTGTCAGATCCATCCTCAAGAATAAAAATCTGGATCCCAATGATTTGGCGAATTGCAGACCTATTTCTGACTTTTCAGCTATCTCTATATATATATTTTTGCAGAGTTTAGGCCAAATCATGGTACTGAAACCGCACTTGTAATAGTCATGAATAACGTGCTTATAGCTGGTTATGATGGTTGCATATCCCTGTTGGTCTCATTGGATCTAAGTGTGTTCATCTTGTACACGCTGCCTTTTGGTGGTATTATTAGGACACACAGTGTGAGTTTTCATTGTCATGCATATGACACGCAGCTGTACATATGTTTTAAAACAAATGTGTTATCACAGCTGTGAAAGACTGAGGAATACTTGGCTGAAGACAGGAGCTGGATGGCCAGTAAATCTCTGTTTGTTATGCTCTGACGTGTAAAGAGGAGATGAAATTGCTGGCTCCATTTGGGCAGACAACCTAGATCACAGCAACCATCTCAAAGCATTGGTTGTTATTCTTTTTCCCCAAACATTTACATACACATAAATCTGCAAGTGCATGTACCAGTTCTCACTGTCCCTATGCATCTTTCTCATTGGATGATTTGTTTCTCCTGCTTGGTGCATATTTGCGCAAATGGCCGCTTCCAGTATAACTGAGTTTGTACTGAACGATTTTAGCCCAGATTTTACGCCACAGTTTTTGGAGATTTCAGACAAAACCCCCAGATCTGAGGCAAATCGGTGTGCGATCGGCACTGGCATATCTGTGAACTGTTCACGAGACCCGACGAAGTCAGCGATGCGTTGCAGTGGACTGTCAGGCAGGCTAAATATCTGAATTCTGTAAGTGTGAAAGGCGCTGTGACTGGCAATGAGTGCGGCGATGACCGCCAGCCAAGAAAAGCACAAGACATGGGGTAAGGCAAAGCCCAAGGTAGGAGTTTAGAAAGGTTCAAAAAGCCCAAGGTAGGAATTCTCAGCCTAGATAACTAAGCATCACAGGGTGTGCTTATGTATAAGGTCTGGTTATGTATAAGGTCTGCTTATGTATAAGGTCTGCTTATGTATAAGGTCTGGTTATGTATAAGGTCTGCTTATATATAAGGTCTGCTTATATATAAGGTCTGCTTATATATAAGGTCTGGTTATGTATAGGGTGTGCTTATGTATTAGGTTTGCTTATGTGTAAGGTGTCACGATATCCGTCGGCGGTAGCGGCGCACGGGTAAGGTGATGAGCGGAGAGGCAAGCAAGCAGGCAGACTTAGGGCAAACGGGGATTTATTGGGAGGACGAGGACTCGGGAACATGGCACGCCGACTAACATCAATGACAGACCACGCTAACAGGTAAGACCAGGACTTAAAACCAGACAAGACTAATCAAAGTAAGCAGATACAGCAGGGTACAATCAAGGAAATGCACGTGGGAAGGCAGGGGGCGTGGCACACACGAGGAGCGGACGAGCCGGGCATGACAGAGCCCCCCCCCAAAGGCGCGCTGCACCGGGCGCGCCCAGGAGGAGGCGACGAACGGGACGAGGGGACCAAGACCTGAAAAACAAAACCCAAAACCAAGAACAAAAGACCGGGAACTAAACAGAGAGACAGAACAGGCACAAAGACAGGACCAGGGACAAAACCTGACAGAGGACGGGGAACACGGACCGACAGAGAAAGAGAGGGGACACAGAAGGAACAGGCGGGACACAAGGGCCAGGAGTGAACGGAGGGCACAGAGGAGGACGGGCAGCAAAGACAGGAGGAACAGAGCCGGAGGGAGCAGAGAGAGGTGGGACAAAGGCGGAAGGAGGAGAGAGGACCGAAGGGACAAAGGGAGGAGCGAAGGGAGACAAGGAGGGGGAACAGAGGGGAGCCCGAGGGAGCCCCAGCGGGCGACGGGAGGCAGCCGGAGGGGCCGCAGGCGGCCGGGAGGCCGAAGCCGGAGGGGACCCCGGAGGGGCCGAGGAGACAGGGCGAGGGACCCGCGGAGGGGCCAGGGAGGGAGCAGGAGGGAGCACCGGGGAAGGGGACGAGGGAGTAGGAAGGGGCCAGGGCGAAGGCCCGGAGGAGGGGGGAGCCGCAGCAGGCGGCGACGTCCGGGAAAGGGCCGGAGGTAAGGGCCCCGCAGGCGACCGAGGAGCCGCCGTCGGGGAACCCCCAGGCGACCGACCAGGACCCAGAGAGGGGAGCGAGGCAGGGCGACGAGGCACCGGAGAGGGACCTGCAGGCGACAGCCGACCCGGAGGGCCAGGACCCGCAGGCGCCAACCGAGCCCCAGCGCAGGCGAGGGAGGGCGAGCCAGGGGGCAGGGCGGGCGGGACCCCAGCCCTGCGTCTGTGTCCCCTTCCCCTGCGGGACACAGACAGGCCGACCCTAGTTCGGGGTCGATGTCGCCGGGGCGAGGGACAAGGGGTTACGAGTTCTGTCCCCGAGGGGTCCCATTCCAGCTCCTCCACCTCCGAAGAGGGAGGAGCTAAGATGGAGTTGTCCAGGACCACCTCGGGGACTAGGACAGGGACTGGAGCTGCTGCAGGCGGAGGGGGCGCCTCTGGAGCTGCTGCAGGCGGAGGGGGCGCCTCTGGAGCTGCTGCAGGCGGAGGGGGCGCCTCTGGAGCTGCTGCAGGCGGAGGGGGCGCCTCTGGAGCTGCTGCAGGCGGAGGGGGCGCCGGGACAGGAACACGGTCAGGCCGCCGGGGCGCCGGGACAGGAACACGGTCAGGCCGCCGGGGCGCCGGGACAGGAACACGGTCAGGCCGCGGGGGGGGCGCCTGCCCGGGAGCTGCAGCAGGCGGCTGCTGAGGGGGCGCCTGCCCGGGAACTGGAGCGTGGTCAGGAACTGGAGCGCGGTCAGGAACTGGAGCGCGGTCAGGAACTGGAGCGCGGTCAGGAACTGGAGCTCGGTCAGGAACTGGAGGTGGCTGCAGTGGGGGCGCCGGCCCGGGAGCTGCAGCAGGCGGCTGCAGAGGGGGCGCCTGCCCTGGAGCTGCAGCAGGTGGCTGCAGTGGGGGCACCTGCCCTGGAGCTGCAGCAGGTGGCTGCAGTGGGGGCGCCGGCCCGGGAGCTGCAGCAGGTGGCTGCAGTGGGGGCGCCGGCCCGGGAGCTGCAGCAGGTGGCTGCAGTGGGGGCGCCGGCCCGGGAGCTGCAGCAGGTGGCTGCAGTGGGGGCGCCGGCCCGGGAGCTGCAGCAGGTGGCTGCAGTGGGGGCGCCGGCCCGGGAGCTGCAGCAGGTGGCTGCAGTGGGGGCGCCGGCCCGGGAGCTGCAGGTTGCTGCAGTGGGGGCGCCTGCCCGGGAGCTGCAGGTTGCTGCAGTGGGGGCGCCTGCCCGGGAGCTGCAGGTTGCTGCAGTGGGGGCGCCTGCCCGGGAGCTGCAGCAGGCGAAGGCGGCAGCGCAGGCGGCGGCGGCTGCGCAAGCGGCGGCGGCTGCACGGGAGCGGGGTCCGCCGGCAATGGCGGCTGCACGGGAGCGGGGTCCGCGGGCGGCAGGAGCGGAGGGAGCTCCTCGGGTCCGGCCGTTGCAGCGAGCAGCGGAGGGAGGTCCTCTGTACCGGCGATCGCCGGTTTCTTTCTCCCTCGCTGGCGCCTAGCGGTGGCGGGAGGCGGCGCGACGTCCGTAAAAACGGACGGCGGAAGAAAGGCCTCCGGCTCCGGGTATGGGTAGAGGAAGGGCTCCTCATCCTCGTCCTCACTGGAGAACCAGTACTTCCACACGGGATCGGGGTCGCGTGTGGTCAGCCTCCGGGCTGGAGGTAGGGCGGGTACTTCCCTCTCGTCCCCTGTCGGGAGCCAAAGCCTGGAGAGCGAGCAGGCGCCGAGACGGATCGTCTCCTGCGGGACTCTCCTCCTCCCTCTCCGCTTCTTTTTGGGGTCTGTCATTCTGTCACGATATCCGTCGGCGGTAGCGGCGCACGGGTAAGGTGATGAGCGGAGAGGCAAGCAAGCAGGCAGACTTAGGGCAAACGGGGATTTATTGGGAGGACGAGGACTCGGGAACATGGCACGCCGACTAACATCAATGACAGACCACGCTAACAGGTAAGACCAGGACTTAAAACCAGACAAGACTAATCAAAGTAAGCAGATACAGCAGGGTACAATCAAGGAAATGCACGTGGGAAGGCAGGGGGCGTGGCACACACGAGGAGCGGACGAGCCGGGCATGACAGTAAGGTGTGCTCATGTATTAGGTTTGCTTACAGTATGTATTAGGTTTGTTTATGTATTAGGTCTGCTTATGTATTAGGTTTGCTTATGTATTAGGTCTGCTTATGTATTAGGTTTGCTTATGTATTAGGTCTGCTTATGTATTAGGTTTGCTTATGCATTAGGTTTGCTTATGTATTAGGTCAGCTTATGTATTAGGTTTGCTTATGTATTAGGTTTGCTTATGTATTAGGTCTGCTTATGTATTAGGTTTGCTTATGCATTAGGTTTGCTTATGTATTAGGTCAGCTTATGTATTAGGTCTGCTTATGCATTAGGTTTGCTTATGTATTAGGTTTGCTTATGTATTAGGTCTGCTTATGTATTAGGTTTGCTTATGTATTAGGTTTGCTTATGTATTAGGTCAGCTTATGTATTAGGTCTGCTTATGCATTAGGTTTGCTTATGTATTAGGTTTGCTTGCTTTTCAAGGGAATTTATACAGCCAGGAGAAATCCATTTCAGTATCATTAACCTCTCTGAGAAAAATATGACTAAAGAATTGACTAAAATTAGACTACAATTAAACCTGATGGATGGATGGATTGCTGAATGGATGGACTGATGGATTGATGGATATTATTATTCCAGACATGATGTTTTGTCTACAACAGACAATAAATGAATCCGATAACCCAAATGACAAGACAAATACAATATAACTTCAACAGAACTCTTTAGGCTCTACTGTACATTCTATGAAGTTTGGATATTTTAATCACTCATCATTATGGTCACTGCTCTCACTGTCTTCTTTTATGAAAATCTTGTTGATTTTCATGCTGGATCCACAAGAACAACAGTCCAGGTGTTGCTGTAAACTGAGCTTACTGCTATGAAGGGGGTTTGTTCTAGTAGGACCCAGGGGATATGTTGCTGGACACTCTTTTGCTTAGGAAGGGACAAGGTATTTAACCTTCACTATCCCAGCAAGATACAAGTGAAGATTTTGCTGTAGAGCGAATACAAAAATTCTCTTGGTTCTGCTCAGCAACTGGTAAACGAACGCTTTAGATGTGAGGACTCAGCCATACATGCCATCCATCTTCAGTTTGCTTATCCTGATCAGGGTCAAAGGTGGGGGGGGGGGGTCCTGGAGCCTAATCGCTCTGTATAATAGGAGGAATTCTGGACCTTCTCGTCCTGGCACTTGTCATCTTTCTAAACTACTGCATCTCATTACTGACTATAGGCTACAAGCTTGTATTGTCAAACCTCTGCAAATATTTCAAAATGTGGTTTGTAAGCCAAGGCCTCCTGAAGATTCCATCACCATACAGGAAGTGTCACTCAAGGCATGTCTTCTCATGTGCAGGTCTTTGATAGTGGAATGAACAAACCATCTACATCCTATCATCACAATCACTTCCAAACTTCAAGAATTGCCTCTAGCCCCCTAACTATTGAATGTGCTTGCAAAATATGGGACTAATGGTGTCCCATATAGATCTAAAATGGGACGCTGCATTTTACTTTTTCAGTTCAGGATGATCCCATAACAATACAGGACAGCTTGTATCTCTGAATACAGGATGGGTGGCAAAGTCATCCTCAAAGTCATTTGCTAAAACAAGATTACCTCTCTGGTTAAATGGTATGTTTTCCAGAGTTTTCTTAAGCACCTGAGATTGGATGTACGCTTCAATGTTTATTGGGATTCCTAATTCTTTTACATACTTTTAGTAGTAAATCATCACCACGCCTTCCCAGGTCTTCGTAAAAATGATTATATTTTCTGAGATTTACATATTATAGCCAGCTGAGTTCGGAGTGGTGAGGACATTTCGCACTGCTCCTACTCGGTCAGCAGAGTTACAGTACTGAAGTGGAGAGCGAAGCGCAGCGACTACAGGGCCAAACAAAAGGAGGGATGAGAGTGAAGACTATTGCTACACAGCTAATCAGTGCTGTACTGTTAGTCACCTTTGCGCTGTTATGCGTCCGGGTGATTTAAACCGGAGAGCCCCCCCCCCCCAAATAGTTTTTCTATAATAGTTTTTGTAAGTACTTGAACTTTTATTTTTGTGTTATATGCATATATACATGTCACATTTAAAAATCGCATCTCAAACCCCCTTATTTATCCATTGTGGCTCTTTGTAAATTTGCTTTAAAAAGGTTGCCAAACTCTGGCCTAGTTAGACACTTGTACTTGCACTAATGTGTTAGCTACTGTACCTCAGGAACCATACAGACACTTTTGTAACGTTCAAACCGCAGTATCTCAGCCTGATTGCAGTTTCTCGGAGTCATTTCCAGTACCTGTTTTTAGTCCCTACTCCAGACTAGGTAATTATCATTGACCACGATCTGCTCTGGAGTGGTTTACAGCGATAACTTATTGATTGGTTGATTACCAACATGAGCCCTGACTTGGAAGTTAATTAAACGTGTAGGGAAGTAGCAGAGTAAAAATTGAGCATATATGCAGTTAGTTCTGTACATAAATTACAATACATTTGTGCTCTAAATTAATTTGATAACCAATATACTTTGTGTAATATTGCAGCTGCTGGCGGTGAAATTTGCCTCATTAATGGAATAACATTACATAATTTTTTTATTCTGTGAAAAATGAAAGATCAATCTTCTCACCACATTTAATATGCATTATAACTTGTGGCACATCATATAAATAAAATATAAATTAAAGTCCGTGGCCCATTCTGATCACGATTATTCTCCCCAATAACTAACAAAACTCCTTGCTCATCCTCCATTGTTTTGGGGTGGCAGTATAGTTTTGTATAAAATTGTGTTTAACCTACAAGCCTTTTGCATCTCCCACACTCGTATAGCATAAAGGTCCCAGTTCCTGTTGTGCGGTGTGAAAGTGACATATGAATGTGGCCACAGCCCAGGAACTTGTAACCAGGTACCAGGTTCCGGAACTTCAGTGTAAAAGCACCCAAACTGTATAGACTTTTCTGTAGTTTGTCTGTTTGTTATCATTACCTAACTCAGGAGGGAGAATGCTGAGCCAATTCCCTTGGATGTGTAGCTCCTTCAGCTGGGCCAGATCTCCTACTTCCTTGGGCAGGGAGATGAGGTCATTGTCCCTCAGACAGAGCTGTAGGGAGCAGGACACAGGAACACACACGACATCATTAAATTACTGTGTCCTGGGTCAGACAAGCTAGCGTGAACCAAGGTACAGCATTCAGTTCCAGTCAATCCACAATGCCACACTCCATGCCAGCTGGCAATCATAACAAACAGCACACAACCTAAATGAACTGCCAGTGAGGTGAAGCACTCACTATCTGTAGCCTGTTGAGCTTGCCGATGTCTGGAGGCAGGACCTTGAAGTTGTTCTCACTGAGGTACAGTGCCCGCAGGGTGACTACAAGCAGAGAGACACGTAAGCCCAGAGACACTGGTGGAAGCGTCGGCTCTGAGCTTGGTTAACAGCCATGCATGCACCCTCAGATTAACCCCCCAAAGATCACTATAAAGGTTCATGCCCTTCAGAACATTCTGTTTCTTTTGGTTTAATGCAAACCTTAATGATAATGTTAGTGTTAAGATAAAAATGACCCCTGTACACAATACTGTTTTGTGGGTAATACAGATTAGACAAAGCGGTCTAAATTAAAAATGATATAAAACTGGTATCAGAGACATCATTTTCCTGTATATTTATCACTGAGTCTCTTCTTCTAAAACATAAAGTGCCATTTTTTCATTGGCAAAGGATTTGTAAGCCTCTGTGCTTTTGTACGGCGAGCCAAACGCTTTGTTTCCATCCTCTGATTCCTTTTCTCTGCTCATTAATCAGATTTCCTTCAGAATCAGATGCAATTCTGAAGTTCTGCCATCATCAGAATTTAAAAACGGCACGATGAATACGGAGGAAGGGAATCAAACGACCCTTGATTACATTTGAGCCGCGGTTTCATTAAGTGATTACTATGAAACACATCTCACTCAGGGATTCTGCTGCATCGGAGGGTTAGTCAATGACCTTCAAATGAAATAATCTGAATGAATTCACTGTTCTAGTAACAATGTTGCTTTTATGTGCTGGAAGAACAGGTAAGAATACGGGGTTACAGGGTAAGAGTAAATGAGGACCGTAGTGTGTGTAGTGCACTGGAGGAGGCGGACAGATTAGCAGCAGCAGAGAAGAAGGAGCAGTGCCATCTCTGTAAAGGAAACTCACTGATGTAGAAGAAGCTGGCAGGTAGGGAAGCTTCACTCAGATTGTTGTAGGAGAGATCCAGGATCTCCAGGGCAGGCAGAGGACCGAAGCCCTGTGGTAAGGCACTCATCCTGTTCATGCTGAACACACACGGCATGGGTCAGTGGGGTGTCAGCCCTACGTACCACGTCACACACTGGACATTAGCCGCTATTAGCCTATTAGCTAAGTTTCACATATAGGTAATGCTCTCAGCGCTCAGTTTCGGGGCAGATGCAGTGACGAGAAGCCTGCAGGATTTGCAGGGTGTGCTGAAGAAAAATCCGGCTCACATACTTAGTGGCCTTGTGAAATCCCATGACAATGGATTCTGAGGTTTATTTACAACACATTCACCTGTTACAAAAGAAGTGGTGAATATACAGCTCTGGAAAAAATACGTATATATTTGCGTTGTAGGTGAATGCCTACAGTACTTGCGTGCCAGTTATGTCAATCCCTGTACATAGGAATTCTTTGGTTTCTGAATATCCCATTTTGCTCCCTGGTAAAAGTGAAGGATGAGGTGCAAACACAAAGTCAGTCATTTTATTCAGCACCACTGGAACAGTTTTTATGGTTAAAGACCTTGTCTAAGTGCCCAATGGCAATAAGATGACTCTACTGTCCATGAAAAACCTCCCACATAATTTTTTTTATTTTCCCTCATTCGTATTTAAGGGTAACCGCATATAAAATATAATATCAAGGCATATTCCACTGTGCCTGGAAATCTCCTAAGGGGCCAACTACTTCCACGGCTGGCTTTCAGTTATATAGCAAATCTGCACAAACTTTGCACTTTACCACTTGCGGGGAAGTGGGAATCGAGCTTTGGCAATCAGGGGCAAGCTCATTCGCTACTACTACAATTAGCGTCAAACGACTTCCTTGTTATTTAATGTGACACAAGCTGGCAATTGCTGAGTCTGAACACTCACGCTTGAATGACTATGGATTTGAGACAGAGTGACCCTGCTGTCAAACAAAAGAACTTAACGTAAGTCGTTGCTAAACCGAGATGGTAAAATTACAGTTTAAGGGGAAGAACAATGGAGCCTCTGATTGGCGGGTAAGATGGTCCATGAGGTGTGGGCTACGTCCTCCATCTCATGTGCAACTTAATTGTGGTGTGATGCTACAATTCAAGAAGGGGCTGATTGTGAGATGGATAGCTGAGGAGTCCACCTTACAAGCGAAGGCAGGCCAACAACCTCCACGTTATTTCAGCGATGGTTCTTTGGAACTTGTGCTGCATTTCAGTGTTTACTTTTAAGTGACTTTACTCTCTGGGGCCTGGCTGAAACGACCTCCTTAGCTTAATATGTACTGTCTCAATCGTATGTTTATAGCTAAGCCATTAGTCCCGCTGTCTCAGTCTTGAGATAACGTGCAAGAGACAGAAGTATTATTTTATATATGTAAACATTGCCAAGAATTGTATTTTCTTAATTCATTTTTAATATTCTTATTTTGTATTGGTTACTGGAATATACCTATTAAATACATTGTGGTCGTCCAAGCAAACATCCTGAAATGCCACCATAAATGTTACACGGAATGGGATACCAAACATTTATGCTGAGGTTTTGATTCCCACACATTACAGATTGAAGCAGTCGGCTCAACTCAGCGCAAAACATACTAGAAGAAAAAACTGCAAGGATCATAGGACACCCACCCCAGGTTGAGATGCCTCAGCTTTTTCAAACTGCTGAACTGGCTGGGCAATTCCTCAATATAATTGTTGAAGACATTCAGCACCTCCAGGTTCCTCAGGTCAACAATGCAAGGGGGAAGGTCTGGAGATGGATGGAGTAGAACAGGCAGGCAGAAAGACAGAAAACTCAAAGAGTAAATGGCCAAACACAGCAGAACCAGCATGTTCATATGGTCATAGGTAAGATTCACCCCCCAAAAAAATTGATTGGTATGTATTAAGGTGGAATTTGACACAGAGGGCGTCACTAATAGCCAATCAGAGGCCATGTAAGCCGTTTATGGCATCTGTAATCCGCCTGAACATAAACTTGCTGTAAACATAATGAGGCAGAGAACAGAAGGGCAGTGAAACTGCCTAAGGCACTGTTTACAGAGAAATGTGTCAGTGGTCAAATGCTACATAGACGATTTGCACGCACAGCATTACCACGCCACAAAGCACAGGAAATATGTCCACAGTGTCATTGTAGAACTGCCTGCCACGATCATGTGACTTAATCCTAAAGGAAAATCTTTACATTGTATTTTTTATCATGATAACTGTTCTTGGCCATATTATCTAGCCCACGTGTAAATAAGTATCCATGTCTATAAAGTTACGAAGCCACCCGGATCATTCATAAAACGTGGCCATTTTGCAGCGAGCCAAACAGTGAAAGGAGGAGCAGGTGTCAGGCTGTGACACGGTGGGCCCGCCGAATCCGCACAGGCTTTATCATCAGCATTATCGTTCGCATTTTATATATTTTTATTCAAAGTAACTTTTTGTAAATTACAACCATCCACTGATTTTCAAAAACTCTTTTTCTTTTTTTTTTTTATTATATTCCCTCTACGTTATTCAGGAGACTCCTATGAAGAACAAGATTAAGCACTATGTGACTCCGGGTCCCTGCCCTGGAGCCAGGCCGTGGGAAGAACACCCTGCCTGATCTGAACCCAAGTGGCGCTCTGTTATTGGGCTTTTGTGTTAACCACATGTTTGAGCATAAGGGTGCTCATTGGTTCACCTGGCACCAAAGCACCCCAGGCCGCAGCTGGGGAATCAATTTTGTAATCACATTATCAGATCTGCGATCACATGTCTTGGACACTCAGGTGAAGAGAGGATCTTAGCCGTCAACTGATCACTATCTGGTGGTGAGTTGGACCAGATGGAGGGAGAAAGTGTTGGATAGACCTGGTAGACACAAACGCAGAGTAAGAATGCAGTGCTCAATTTTAAGGATTTTTCCAGGTTATCCGTAAAGCAACCTCCTCGGTAACTCTAGCTTATGTGCCTTTACATGAGGTTGCCCTGCAAAAAAAGACTACTAATTCTTCAGGATTGATTTTGAACTTATATGTGACCCATCACCACGAAATGAGTCTTAAGTCGCACTGGTAGAAATACACCCATAAGACTCATTTCGTGGTGATGGGTCACACATGAGGTAAGACCAGTCTGTGCAGAGTTAGCAGCTCGGAGGAAGTTGCATACTGCTTACCTAATAAGCTCGACAGCAAAGATGCAATTTATGTTAAAACAGTCCATGCAGATTTTATTTACAATCTATAACATTCACTCCTTTGCATCCTTTGACACAAAATGTATGAAATGATCAAACCCCCATGGGGTTGATTTGAAAGAATGACAATTTTTAACAAAATTTAATTTCATTCTTTCCAATCTGTTAAATTACAAGTTTGACTTTAAATCGTATTCGGCTGTATGATCAATATTCATTAGATCATCATCATCATCATCATCATCGCTGGGAATTGCAATCATCACATCATCAGGTTTGAACGTCAGAACCATTACTCTGCTGTTTGTAGATATATGTATCACTAACATTGGATGTCAAAAATGAAAAAAATTCATAACGATTTTCCAGTGCATACAGAGATGATTAGCATTGTCCTCTAAGCTGTGCAGTACCAGAGTTCATTTGTAGAATGACTTTTTAAAAAAAAAAAAAAAATGTTTTATGTAATACATACTGTTTTTATGTTACAATCAATGCAAAAGTGGACTCCCACTGCCCCAACTGGTGTTGTTCAAGGGTCAATTGTATGTATTTCAAATTTCAATACATATGGCCAAGTTGTAAGACACATTTATGCATAAGGATCAGATGTGCCGTGTTTACTGTTTGTAGTGAAACACTAATTTACTACGTTCGACATTGCTAATTCTGGCCAAATCATAGAAAGAGTTGCCACCCGTCCTGTATAAGCATCCCAGTAAGGGATGATCCAGTATTATTAGGAATGGGTTACAGCCTTAATTATAAAAGCTTAAAATTGAACTCAATGAAGAATTGTTTGGCAGTTAAAAGAGCCAGCTCTTACTGCTGAGCTGAGCCAAACGGTCTGGCTCACTAAAAATAGCTGGAATTCCCATTGATACCCACACAAATGAACTATCCGGAAAACTACATCGCAGGTGTGCATAAAACATGTGACAGGTACTTAAGATGTACAAATTTGATGTGTACATTCTGAGGGTGTCCCCTAATGTACAACCTACGTATGCATGTATGTACTCAAGCAAATTCATCAGTGTGACACTGGTGAGGTAGACTGATGATGCAGCAGGCAAGCAAAATATATGCAGTTGGCTGAATGGATTGTGTAGCGATGCGTGGACTGACGAGATGGTGATTGATCCGATCATGGATGTATGGTTTTATGGGGCAGCAGTAAAAATCAATAAAGGGCCCTGGTATATATTTTTCATGATTGTCCAGTGGGCTATTGTCAGTGCCTATTGTTGTTGCCTAAGAGAAAATTTGGTCATCATGGACAACCATTAAAGTCTAGGCACTCAAATGTGCCGGGAACATCTGGCAGAAGCCCCTGTCCGGGAGATCTCCAAGTCCACCACTGATAGAACTTCTCTTGAATCCCAGTGGAGGCTGGAGACATTGAACTGAGGTAGCTGTGCAGAGCTTTGGCCATAAGGTTGTTGGTGCTTGTCACGGTAGCAACCTCCAAGCCCGGTGCTGGACACCAGTCGTCAAGGGAGCCATCAGGCTGAAGAAGGAGGCCTTCCTAGCTTACTTAGCTTGTGGAACTCCTGAAACAGGTGCTGGCAGGCTAAGCAGGATCTGGCTTTTGTAGCTGTTGTGACAAAAATTTGCGTGTGGGAGGAACTCGGTGAGGCCATGAAAAATGAGTTCCAGTTAGCCTTGAAGAGGTTCTGGCCCAAAATTATTCCAAATAAACCAAAAAATATGGACATTAATCATGAGACTCATTGTGTCATGTGGTAGGTTTTTTTTTCCTGATTTCCAGTCATATGGTGGTGACAAAAGTGCATGTGAGCAAGTATTGGGGAGGGGAGACAATTGTGCTTGGGCACGGTACAAGGCAGACAGGCCTTCTATGACTACCTTCTAATTCCTCTCTGTTCTCTGAGAAAACAGTCGATGAGGATTTCTGAGATAAACTGCAATATGTATCAGCAAAATGCTCAGCAGCGGTGGACTTACTAACATGGTAAGTCTGTAGGATATTTGGAGGGCAGAAGATGGGACTAGAAAAAGAAGAAGCAAATATGACAGATTTGTGATCAGGTAAGCAAGCATCGGCTGTTTTAACATCATGAACTGGTGGGCCTAAAGACAGCATCAAATCAAGAATACTGTATGTCCATGTTCACAAGCGGGGCGTGACAAACTGAGCAAGGTTAAAGGAGTCAAGAAGATATAAAAAGTCTTTAACCAAAGGCTTAGAAGTGAAGCAGACATGAATGTCAAAATCACAGAAGAACTGGGCACTATACAGGATAAGAAAGTGGAAAACTTCCACAGTTGAATTTAGGGCATGTTAAATGAATCTTAAATATCTGGAGTTCAAAACTTGCATAGTTATCGACTGACAGTGCTCAACACTTGAAAAGGATTTGCTTTGTAAACAGTCACTAAACCTTCACCTCTGCTTGTAGCACATAGGCAGATTAAGCCTAGTTATATTCAGACAGTAAAGCTTCACCCAGTGGGCTAATATTGGCCACCAATAGCTGGGTCTCAATCACAAATAAAAAAAAATCCAAGTCATAGGTCAAAAAAAAAAAATCATTTACTCGTAAAAGGAAATTTATTTAGAATTTTATTCTGTATCACACAAAGCTCGGTGACATTGACACCCTGCAGGTTGATGCTGAGCTTATGGAACCAACTCCTCACCTCTCTGCCTCTACAGTTACTAACCTCTCACTGGCCTGCAAGCCGAAAGGACGCAGCCAGGCAAATCCAAATCACAGGCCGTGTTCAAGCAGTTTCAGAAACAGCCTTGCAGGAGTAACTAATGGATCTGCAGCGAAATCTATTTCTGTGAAACATCTAATATGCTTTTTCTTCAGGTCCCTTCAGCGGCATGTAAGCGAGACATATGCCAAGATAAGAGCAGACCCCCGCCCGTGGCTAACGAATGAGACAAGTCTTCCCTGCTGCTCTGTGGGAGGGCAAGTTAGATCAGAGTATGGCTTCGCTTGAAGGACAGCGAAGCACAGCTCACAACTGCGGACTGCTTCACAGAAGAAGCTCTGTTAAAAAAAAAAAAAAAGACGACAGTGGTTATCACTAGACCATCTCCAAAACCCTGGCAGCAGAGAGGAGGAAAGGCTCAAACAGACCCAGGTAGCACACATATGTTGAAACGACATTGATCAGACAAAAAGGTCGAAACAACGTTGATCTTCAATCTTTCACTTTATATCAACATTGAATCAAGGTTCTGCCACCATCGGTTTTTCAATATTGAAAATCTAACCAAAAATTTATTCAGTTTCAACGTTGATGATTTAACACTGACCATAATTCAGCGCATTTAACTATGACTCGATGCTGAAACATTAACATGGTGATATCTGGGGAGATATTTGAGAAGTGATTAAGAATCGCCGAAGAACACAGGTACTGTAGCTCCATATTTCTTACAGGTACATGTAGAAAAAGAAAAGGAAACCTACTGTATCTGCTCTCTGCTCATTAAAACATGCAACACTAATGTGACTCTACAATGAAATGTTATTAAATAATGTAAGCAATGAAAGACGTTTGCTCTATAACGCCACAGCGCAACACACTGCACAAACTACATAACAGACTCTCCCGAACCGAAACCCAAAAGTAATGTAAGGACAAGATTTCTATGGTTCGCTCCAGAAGCTGCAATACTTTAATAGGCTACAGCCTCTGACATGCATGGTGAAGAGAAAGAGTCTCAAATTAAATCTGCAGCCGAATCCACCTTCCGTAAAATCAACATGCCGTTTTCAATTTCGGCTGAGCAAATTACTACATTTCTCCAGTTGTTGCTGCAAGATGAGTGGGTAATGAAACTGCAGTGATATGAACAGCAATTAATTAAAAGGAGAAGCCAGGTTTGTCAAGGTTAATGATACATGGCAGGTCCCAAGCAGCAGCTGACTCACCCGAAGGGAAGAGAATCCCAGTCAGGCCCATTCGAAAACAACGGAAATGCTGAAGCTATCTGGGACAGATTTAAGCAGTGTCCTGCTTCAGTGCATCGCAAACATCAATGCGTATTCAGTAAGGAACACTAATGGAAAGAAAATGACTAGACAACAAGAAACAAGAAAAAGTCATATCAAAACTCACACTTGTAACTGTTTGCAAATCAACCAAAAATGAATGTCGACTTAGAAACTGAGCGACTTATATACGTAGATGGGTCTTTGCTCACAGCACTTCTGCATGTCTTGCTTTGCTTAAGGCAGAAATTGTGTATGAGTTTGTGTTTTGTTTTTACTTGTAAATGCATGTAAGGAAAAGTACTAATGATCTCTCATGATTCATACATCCAAGATGGTGCCAGCACAACACATGGCACACTCACACACCTATGGGCAATTCGGTAATACCAATTAACTTCAGCACACTTTTGGAATGTAGGGGGATACCACAGCACTTGGAGAAAACCCCATGACGTCACAGGGAGAACATGCAAACTCCGCACGCACGGAACCATGGCAGAGACTCAAACCCTGATCCCAGAGGCGTGAGGTGACGCTGCTGACCACTGCACCACCGTGACACCCCATGTCCCAGAATTATTGGTTGGTAATTTGAATACAGATAGCAAATTTGTATCTGGATTGGCCAGAGACCTGACTTATCGTTTGCTGTCATGGAAAACTTCCGTCAAGTTCTACCTCATCCTGTCAGGAGCTCTTCACGCGCCAGGAGATCGTCAACATTTGTTGGGGAGGGTCTTTTGGGGTATAAAGGGGGAGGGGGGTGGTAAAGAACTGCCCTTATTTGTATTTGAGCTACCTTTCAATACCCGGTGTATGTCTACACTGTATTACATTATATTATTTTGCTTTTCACTACCCCATCATTTTGCTAAAACAAGACACTGCAAGTGGATTCCTTACATGCATATGCAGTGCATATGAATGGCAGTGTGATCCAGATTTGCTACATAAATCACTGCGCTTGCAGATACTGTAGCACCAGCGCTGTGAGATCTTACCCTTTCCAGTCTCATCAGTATCTTAATCAAGCACCATTACCATCAGTGGGATAATCATCTCATTGGTTCTATTTTTATATTAATTTTTATTCACATCATACGATGCAGGGAACCTGTTTTAATGCTGTTCTTTATTGCGCAACCTTATGAGAGGGAGAAAACAGAGTTTTCGGCAAGAAAAAAAAATCACAAAAACTCATGGATGGATCCATCTGCGTGTGCCAGTTGCTCTGTATGTCCAAGTTCAGAAACATGCGGCAGGATCTGAGTCACACAACAGATTGTCCCGTGACCCTTGACCCTTCTGGTATTTTCCACATGGGTGACATTTTCTGAGTCAGACCCACAAGATATCAAGCAGGATATCTATCTCTGTCAAACATGCACCACCCCACCCCACCCCACCCCCCCCTCCCACACACACACACACAGACAAACACTTCATGTTTCACTTAATGGTCCTACGAGATTATTTAGAAAATTCAGCAGAACTAGCATGATATTGCCAGGATAATGAAAACTGAATCCCAGATCAGCATCTGCTCCGCAGCTCTGTCTGACACCTTAGATGTTACAGTTTATTTGATGTCCATAGTTAGGTTAAGAGTTCAGGTTTTAATATCAAGAAATGAAATTACTTTTCATCATGCAATAAGAGGTGAATTGCAAGTGTCTATTTTGTGGCAGGTGTAAGCTAAGGTAAGTTGTGCTTAATACTATGAAGTCACTGAGTATGTAAACTCGACTCTCTGCTGTACCAGCCTTGCTTATAGAAGGAGCATTTCATCATCTGATGGGTCACCCTGCACTGTGCCATCCACAGAAAACTTGTTACAAATGGCAGCGGTGCTATTTCGGCTTACCTCAACCTCTCCTGACTCCAAGACCTCTTTTATGAAGCTGACTTGTGTATTGCATGACCTTGACAGCAATACCTGGTAAAGTCATAGGTGAAATCCCACGTGTCTAGCAGCAGCTTCGATTAATACTTTCTTTGTTTCCCCGGAGCCTTGATAAAAGTCTATTAACAACCCAATGGAGCTTCTTTACTAATTTCATGAATTACGCTGACCAAGATCTGTATTCCAGACCATTTCACAAACTGTGGCTAAATACCCTTCGCTGGCATAGATTCCAAAAGGGTGAACGTAAGGAAAGTTGAGCAGCTACTCAAGGTGAACTTGCACTAATGTTCCTCTGTTAATGCTACATCACCGTGACATCACAAATGACTATCAAAACTAACATTTATATAAACAGCAATCAGTAAGTGTTGATTATCTCATCAGAGACGACTAGCAAAGTAGAAACTATATTTCAGCACATTTCAAGACAGTGTGAAAAATGAAAAAGCCAACCCTGTAAGGTACACAGATCAGAAAATTATACAGTAAAGCTGGACAGGAACACAAACATAACACAGCACTGGAATATTGCACTGGGTAATGGTGGCGCAGTGGGTAACGCTGTGGCCTCTCATCTCCGAGACTGTCACACTGCGAGTGCTTCTGTGTAAACCAGTTTCCTCACAGTCTGAAGTAGGTAAACTGGTGTCTCTGACTAGCGTGTGACTTTGGAGGGCAGGTGTGTGCTGTCCGGAGTGTCCTCGCACCTTCCTGATGACCCTGCACTGTACGGCCATCCATGGAAAAATAATGGATGGCTGAATGAACATGTATAATCAGTGAATTTTGTCACTATCACAGTGTCCCGTAAAATCCGTCATTAGTGAAAATAGCACCCACACACCCTCCATTTACTGCATAAATAAAATCAATTTGCCTTTCCGTCTCAGGCCTGAAATATGGAATCACAACAACTAACCCAAGACCGCAGACAGACTGCAGTCATATGAGGTTTAGTCATGAAATCTGTGAAGACGTATGTGTCCAATACCAGCTTGACAGCACATACAAGGCAACAAGTAAACACTGGTAGCACTGCTGTTACTGGGCTACTTTATACTCGACATTTCAAAATATAGTTGTCCAATTGCTAATTGAATTTCCTTAAATATTAAATGTAATGAAAATTCCTAATAGAAGAAATATGAAGTCCTCCTCACGGCAAAAACATGTTAGTTCTTTTTACTGTGAGAAGTCTGCCCTCTAGTGTTCAAATGTGTGTTGCACAAAAGCCTTTGGTCTACAACCCAGATCAGGATAAGCGTTCATTTTAGAAAGTGGATGGAGGGATGAATAGATGATTGAATGGATGAATGAAAACTGTGACTGACAGTATCAGCAAATAATAACTGAGGCTACCCCACCAGCTACTGCCATGAACACTCATGGGCCAGGTTAATGAAACTGAAAACAATATATTTTAAATTTATGCTAAACTTAATGTTATGTTGACTTAATTTCAATATATTGTGAAGTTGCAGGGCTCAATTTCCTGTTACTGGCATGTTCTGCACCACACTGCAGGTATATGTAAATAATGTAAATTAATATATGCATTCTTTTTATTTTTTTTTGTAAGTATTAAATGCCATAACCATGGAATGTGTGTTTTGTTAGCATGTAACCAAATGAATGAAAATGGAAAGGAGCTGATGAATCGACTGAGTGATCACGATGATTTAATTAAAAGACTCATTTAAAAAGAATTAACTGTTAATGAGCGGCACATGTCCTTTCACTTACTAATTGGCCAGGCTTTAGAATGGTGATCTAAGCGATTTTGAATCTTGTGTGATTGACGGTGCCAGACGTGGTCTGGAATTTCGAATAAAATTGCCAATTAGTGTTTGCACAGAATGATAGGATTCCAGCAGATTCAAAAATAGAAATTTATCAGGGTCAGATCAATAACCAAAATGATTTAATAAGTATAAAATAAGAGAAATAGCTCTTGTTGCTGCTGTTAGTATTAATAATATGGATGATTTCTGCAGTAATGTCTCTTTTTAGGCATTTTTCACTAAATATTCTGATTGAAGTTCGATGTCATGGATTGTTTCTTAACAACGGAGATCATGAAGAAAACTTAATTAGTAATTAACGTTAAATTTAAAAATGGTGTTTGACTTTAAGACTTTTGAAGTGACATTCTCCTCCTGCCACTGGTAAATAGCAGTTAGCAATAAATAGCATTTAAATGTTAATAAACATCCACCTGCATGGTGCATTTACTGAGTATGACACTTACCTGTCAGTTTGTTGTGGCTGAGTGCAAGTTGGGTTATATGCGACAAGTTAACTGTAAAGCAGAAGAGCAGAAAAAATGATCAGATCCCAATATTTTCATTTGACCGTCAAAGTCAATTACACTTGTCATATGCATAGATGTCAGGCCTCAAGGTTTACTGTAGCTAGGTTGATGTATGCATACGTAGAGAAAAGCAATCTGCTATTTAATACAAATACTGCAAGTGTCACTCTGACTGCAAATTTGGTCTTGTGCTAGCTGTACTGTCCTCCATGATCCTAAGAATTTATATACACGACCAAACAACACACACAGTACGTAGCAAGCACTAAAGCAGCTTGGAATTAACATTATAATAAAGCAACAAAATTTAGGCTACTTACAAAGTCCTGGTACATGCCATAAATCATATATGTTTCCATCACACAAATCTACGTGAAGCAAATTCTTCTTCCTGCTTTCCACAACAATTTTCTTGATCGATTTAGATGTTTTCTGTAACAGTGGTAATAGAGTTTAAGAGAAAAAAAAACAGATTGCATTTTTTTTTGTACTTTTAGAAACGTATAGCAAACAAAAAGAAGAATGTTTCTAAATGTATCCTGACAGTTAGTAGGGAGAGTGTGACTAGTCGTAACATAGCTATTTATCAAAAAGCACAACACATTATAACCATGCATTATGAATGCTTTATAATGCACTATAGATGTTAAATGTTTTTGCACATCACAGGTTTTTACCATTTTTTCCATTTATTTCATAAACTGCAGATTTTTATTATTAAAAAGTTGATTGAATGATTATATATTAAAACATAAATCAAATAAAACAAATTTCCTTTATTACATTGGAAAGAATATATAACAATGTGTCTGACATCCTATTAACTGGTTGGGTGGTGATGGCATAATCACATTCTAGGCCGTGCTTTAACTTTAAATGCACTAGTTAACTGTTTCATCCCATGAAACAGAGCAGTACTTTTTAATTCCTTCCTTTTTTTTTTTTCCTCTGGCCACGGCGTTACCCAGTGCAATATTCCAGTGCTGTATTATGTTTGCGTTCCTGTCCGGTTTTTACTGTATAATTTTCTGATCTGTGTACCTTACAGGGTCAGCTTTTTCATTTTTCACACTGTCTTGAAATGTACTGATTTTAAAGAACTAACAGAGCAGTACTTAAAGTACCTTGTTCAAAGAATGCCCAAAATTCTCTATGCTGTTATAACTGCTAGAGGAGGTTATTTTGATGAAACAAAAATATGACATTTTCTTGCCAATAAAGGTACTCAAATGATGAACATAATGTAGATTTATTTGGTAGTAAAGAATACTGAGTGTATTTTTAGCAAATGTTAACTGAGAAACTCCCAGAGAAAATCTCAGTGTGTCCAAAAGCTTTTGACTAGCAGTGAACCTTCATAATGCATTGTAATGGTCAGTATAAGACATTATAATGCACTATCAATGCATTTATAGTGCATTATAGTAGTTCCCTTATGTCGCGCATGTTGCCGCAGCTCCCTTTCATTTAAACATTACATTCTGTTAATGACAATGAATTGAACTGAGTGTGACACCTTACCCACTCTAGCCCTTTAACTGCAGATAACTTTGTTCTGAAGTAAGATATGTAATTAATGTAATTAATAAAAAAATACATGCCTGAGATTTTCTTCCTACATTTGTTATGTCAATGTGATGTATTGGTCTCAGGATATGTATGATATGTAATTAAAAAGAAAAAGTGATGTGTGCCAAGGTGCACCAGTATCCCCAAAAATGGTACATGTTGTCTTTCTGAACATTTTATATTCCCTGAATGAATTTTACACCAAAATGGTGCATGTTGTCTTTCTGTAAATAATAAATACCCTAAATGGATTTTACACCAAAATGGTGCATGTTGTCTTTCTGTACATAATATTAAGGACTCATACCCTGAGAATACAATGCAAGAATGACAGTTATTTTATCACAAGAAGGTAGTAGAAGGTATATTAATATGTAAGTATGCATTTGAACCAGTGGGAAGATCAGCCAGTGGTTTGCTTGTGGAAAGAGAGTTTTCCGGAATTGGAGTGTTCCTGCCCATTATAGTGGAGAATTCAGTGCCAGGAAATATTACACAGTTGGTGGGCTAATAATACATCAGTTAAAGAAAAACATGCATAATAAATCAATTCTTAAAATTACATGTATAACACAAATAATGAACTGGTGATGAGGAATTAATGTTTTTTTTTTTGGATTGAAGAGCTTTAGTTTTATAACAATTGGTAGTTATTGTGCAGTTTGGATAAATAGTGCCATGATGAAGACTTAGAATCTTATTTGGAGGGAGTGACTCTTTGGATGTCCATGAATAACACTGAAGAGGAAGGTGCACACCACTTTTTGAAAAAAATCTCTCTCTTTGGGCTGAGAAGGAGATGCACATGTCGCAATCCCATACTTGATTGGCTGGTGTATCAAGTACCGGCGCACCCCTCATTCAGTTACGGGACATTCGGCTGCTGAATTATTTTTAAAAAGAGAAATTCATGCCAGACGGACACTGATGAAACCAGATCTGGCTGAGCCACTAGACACCAGGCAAACAGAAAAAGCTCCACAGAGCTACAGATGTGAGAAAAGGCTTATTATTGTTAGCAGATTCTGTGCAAAAATCTGGAATTGGGGGGAGTAAATGGATCAAAAGAGAAGGATGAATGACTCTGGGATAGTAAAAGTGGATGAAAAACTGCAAAGGGTATTTCTGGATCATTTGTGGAACCAGTAAGAAAAGCCACAAACCCTACAAACCCTACACATAGTTTGAGGGGGAAGAACCAGCATAATTATTCAGGTTGTGAAGGCACAACTAGACGCTTCCAAATGCATAACTTCAGCAGAGGGGATTACAGAAAAGCAGGGAAAGTTTAAGAAGGTTTTAACTTTTGTTTAAATCATTCGATTTAAATGAATAACTTCTTTTAAGTCATGAATATCATGTGTTCATTTTTTTTTCTACATTTGAGCAACAGTTACTGTAGTTATATAACTCTCCTGCCCCACCTGGAATAATATCACGAGTCATATTTTTCACTTCAGTTTTGCATGCATACTCAGAAAACCACCAAATAAAAAAAAAAAAGGTTAATGATGATTAAGCAAATACTGTAGAAAGAAAAGCTCATACTCATAAATAATAAAGAGAAGTTAGTATTTCAGGTTTAGTATGTCCTATTTGCACATTTTACAATAAACAAACAAACTTAAATCGAGCATGGTGAACACGGGCCAGGAGCTAATGACCCCTCACCAAAGTCATGGCATCACATCAAGGGATTATGGTTATATTGTTGCAAACAACATTGGTAGCCCTTACCTTCTGTGGGTAACACATTCTCCAGGTCCAATTCCCCATGACTGTGTTTGTATTTAAATTTGCTGAATCAGGGTGAAGGACGACTAACACTGTCCACTAAGGGCGGTGAACCCTCACTCTACCCGTTAAGAGCCCCCACCCCACCCAAAATGCCTTGTCTGTTTCTCTCATCCCATTAGATCAGAGCAACACTGGAGCCTATTTATAGGCTGATTATATTTGGTAGCAGTTACCAGGTGCTTTAGGCATAGTGAAGTGGTGCTTTACTAAAAGTTACACTCCCCAGGCAAGCTTACATCATTTACATTATATAAACATTAATCCCGTTGCCTTTCTGTTCTCTGTGGGCTGCTATAATGAAAACCTGTATGCACAAACTAATCAACCAACCAAATGTTTTTGGATAGAATCAGCCTTACACTACAACTTCACGCTTTCGTGTGATGGAGCATGTGAACATGCTTTGCTTCATTAGGTTAAATTCCTTGTAGGTAAATAGTGTTTGCCAATCTATCCTCCAACTGCTTATTTGGCAGTGGGTTGAGCCTGGAGACACTGCAGTCAATACAGGACACAAGGCAGCAACCCCAGTCCACACGCAGATTCCTAAACAGTTACACGCGGTACACCACTTAGAGATGCCAGTTAGTCCAAGTATTTTTTAGGAATGTGTGAGGAAACTAGAGTAATTTAGAAGAAACTGACACGAACACAGGGAAAGCCTGAAAACTCTAAACAACTTTAACTTGCTTAAAAAATAAATATCTAGCCTCAGTGGCTCATGCAGGCTTTTGGTGATTAGTCGAAAAATGCACCAAAAAGCAGGGACATGTGCATAGACATACAAATACAGTGTTTGTTATTATCTGATTCTAAAATGAATGCATGAAGACAAACTCCACATTGAATAAATGAGGTTTTACCACCCCAGTTTTGGCCACCTCGTTTACTAACAAAGCCAGCCTTTAAACCCCCTTTGCAAATCAACAGTCCTTGCCAAGGGAACAGAGAGGGTAAGCAGCCATGACTCAACAAGCCCCTCTTAAGTCTAAGGACCGTATTGTCCATCAAGAAGCCATTTTTTATACTACTGTCCATGTAAAAACCACAAGTTGCATCCATGAACCTTTCTACGAATTTAAATACATACCTTCTGGAACTGGAACCGGTGGACAGAAGGAAGGTAGAAAGAGTACATTTCTGACCATCTTCTAGAACAGGGGTGTCAAACTCATTTCAAACTCATGGACTGAATTCTATGAGCAACAGACTAACAACACATTAACTCCACCTTCAATGTTTAATCATCAAATGCCTTTAAATGCTTCTGATTCGAATCAGGAGATGATTACCAATGGGCAAATATTATATTATGCAGACGGGCCACATAGAATGAGGCAGAAGGCTGTGTTCGGTGCATGAGCCTTGAGTTTGACATCTGTGTTCTTGAAAGAGGAAAGCTGCAATTGGAATTCTGCATGCCGGAATCTTCCAATAAATACTTGCCTCAAAATTGTGATTTACATTCTTTTTTTTTTCAATTTTATCATGAACGTTTTTATTCATTACTATGTAAAATACAGGTAAATGGATGTGGTCCTGTGAGTTTGTTTATACGCATGTCTTGATGCATGGGTAAAATTTGTTAGAGATTTTTAAATCAAATGTAATTTTTGAAATAACTTTAGACTCGTAAGTGAGCTTACAAATCTAGTTAGTTTCTGGAGAAAAACGGCGGAAAAAAAAGTCCTCAATCTGCCATTTTTTAGCTTGCAAAGTGCACAACAACGCTCTATACGTTCCATTCTTTATGCAAATCCACAAGCTCTGTATAAATGTGACAGTGGCTAACATTTTTGTATTACAGTCTTAGCAACTATTTTGAATAATCTATTAACAGTGCTAAAATGCAGGTTTAGAAACAAACTACCCAGTGTTCACTTGCATATTCACATTTCAGACATATATTCCTTATGTCATTCAAATTTTGCCATTGGCAGTTGACGCAAGTTCAGCAATCTTGGCATTGAGTTTCTCATTGGTCCAGTCCTTTGTGATGTCATCTAGATGAGTGTCAAAATCCACCAGTAATGTATGATCCCTGGCATCCAGTAACTGATTGGCTATTGAACGAGTCTCCTCCCACTGACGCAACATGATCCTTTGACAGAGAAAGGGGAATTAATACGGTAAAATGAATTGTGCCAGATGAAATGCAAGACACAACTGAAAGCTCACCACATACATAAACGATGCTTTTTTTATGCTGATTAAACTTATCCTGAGGTAAGTCAAGACACATGTTAGAGAGTGAGATTTCTGCATGCCGCAAAAACACAGAGAGGTATTTTGATTACGCAGCTGAATTTGCTCTAGAAGAAAATACACGGTATACTTAAGAACTACAGACGCTTTATTGCTAACATACTACCTTACTGCCATTACTTCATTACTCACATCTGACGTCTACACAAGCTAGGCTACTCACGTCTGCTTGTCTTTTAGTGTCCACCTCGAATCTCTGCGTTCATACATCACAATGGGAGGAACTCGACATTCCACCGACATCTTGGCATTGTCCATCTGAAAAAAACCCACGCAGGACCAGTTTAAAGGCGTCTCCATCTGCCGCCTAAACAATCATAATGCTGCATAGTGGTGCATAGTCCTTTCAGTTCAGGGCCCTGTTCATTTTAATATTAAAAACATTTCTTTTTGCCACCTTTTACTCATAAAGAGTAAAATTATCACCAAAGATATCTAATGCACAATAAGTATTCTGGAGGATTCCATTCTCAAACTCAGCCATCACTTGTGGATTTCAATGACATAAAAAATGTCATCGGAACAACTATTTAATTCGCAAAGTGTCATGGTGTTCACACATAAATGGCAGATACTCAGCATACAGATTAGTTTCAGAGCCATTTTAATTTACCCGTTTCTTTTTAACCCGAGCAGAAGATGAATGGATGGTTTCTTTTCTTTGCACTCTTGTTCCTGCACTATTCAGTGCCATGAAAAGGCTCCCCCAATTTCATTTGAATGGTTTTAATTCTCAAATTTTTACGAACCACCACAAACACTAATACTCATTTAAATTATTTACAACTATGCATCAGCAAATTGCCCGGTGTGAATAAGCGGTTACTGGCTGCTCCACCTTTAGCAGCAATGACTGCAAATAATGCTGTTGACACACATTACTGAGGAGGTATTCAGGTCAACTCCAACATACAGGACAGCTTACTTCAGCAGCTAGTATTTGTGGGTTTTTGACGTTATCCTCATCACATGTCAAACAGGTTTCAATTAGGATTTTGACTAGCACACTGCGTTATTTTATACTTCAATCCAATTCTCATAACTGCATATCCAGTACCAGTTCCTGGTGTGCCTAGAGCCTCAAAAAAGGCTCACAGCAGGAGACACCATAGACAGATCCTCATAGATACCATTTCATCAAAGGATGCACATTCACACACATTTAGAGATACCAATTACCCAACCTGCAAGTGTCTGGGACAAAGAATCGAAAAGTATCTTGGCCCCATATTTCTGTGTAACTTGGCAACGGTGCTTATGGTCAGCCAATCAGCAAGTTATCGCCATAAGCCCCAGGCCCCATCCCAGTTGTTTGTGCTCTAACTAAATGTAATTAGTCTGGAATAGGGACTGAAAAAACGTGTCTGGAACTACCTCCAGGAACTACAATCTAGCCAAGTTCCTGCAGTGGTGACAGTAAAGAAGTTCCTAGTTCTGAAGGAAAGTTCAGGTTCCTGTAAAACGTTCTTGCAGTGGGAAAACACCTTTTAGTGGGGAAGTGATTATCTGAAGACACCTGCAGTTTACTGGTCAATCTATATCCCAATCCTAATGTTCAAGAGGTAATGACGAAAACAAAAGGGTCTATGTACAAGTGGTTTCTCCACAGTGTTGCTATGCTCACTGAGCCTCAGACAGACCGTACAATGCAGTAACTGCTCCTTCAGATCAAGAAAAGGCCACTGATGTATCTCATAAGGATGTCACCTGGTCAGCTACCAAAGGATCTGTTCTGGGCATCTCCAACTGGACAGGGGACACTGAATTAGGCAGACCAATAATATGCGGGTGGGATTAAATCTCCCCAGCTACAGTGGGAACATCCTGGGAGCTACACATACTGCCAGCATAAACCACACCACACCAAATACATGAAAAAAGAAAAAAGAATGCCGGAATCATTACTTTTTTTGTGGGCTCCCTTTATATTTTACTGTAACTATCAAAAATATCAGGTATGGATTTTAACATGGCACTCTGTATGGTGTGATTCAATTCTACAATTATATGTGACTTCTATATTTGTATTTGTAGACCACGTGACAGATCTACAGTGATACACAAAGCATGTGCAGTTCCACACTCATGACAACACATGGCCGTTGCTGGTTCTCTCACCATTAACAGCACAGCCTGATTGCACTGCTCCCAGATGCGATCAGCCACTTTCAGCGCACTGGGGGTAGGACTGCGGAGAGACACACAGGAGCAATGAGAGGATAAGCTAACAGTGCTATGCAGGCAAACCAGGGAATGCACACAGAGAGGAAGAAACAGGCATCTGATAACCAACAGAAGACTAAATGAAAAAGTGAAAGCGGCGTAGAAAGATGTGTGAAGCACACTGTCATTCAAAACACAAATAGCGCAAACTGCAGTATGTGGGGAGATTCGATGCAATCACCTGCAGTCTGATATGCTGGCGTTAGCCTGGTAGTATCCCACAATCCTCTTGTCTGTCTGCATGCACCATATGTCCACCTAGAATAAAAAACGCATTCTGAATTAAAATCATTAAACAAGGAAAACTTATTTTAAAGTATGAATTACCATGAACTATAATTATACTCTACTTAGTAAATCAGTTAAAGCCCTAAAATAGGTACTCAGTTAACTTTATCCAGTGGAGGCCACAGCTAAAAGTTAGCTACGATAACCGCTAATCTGCCAACTCAAAAGTTTAATTCGATAATGTCAAACTGATAAACCACAAAAAGAAAAATTGATTGCTAACTTAAATTCATTTAAACTTTGGTTCTTGGCTCTGAATCCCATAAAAACATACCTAGAGAGATGAAATTTTAAACTGTTTACCACTAAAGACCCATTTGTCATACTAGACTGATTACCGGAGGATATTTACAATTCTGTGGAGTCTCCAGAATAATTATGCGCTGAAATTTTCTTTGCAATATTCCGTACGAAATGGGGTTTCTTCGACAAAAACTCTTATTTCGCAACTGGCCCGTGCTAACATTTTACTCTCATTGAAGCCGCTTGGGGCCAACAAACATGGCACCATTCACCCATAACTTGGAAAAACGGTCTCTGCACTTTATTGGTCTATAGCTCTATCAGAATCAGAACCAGAATCAAAATACAATCGGGGACCTTTATCACGAAGCAGTATTTCTTGTTTAGCTGAATAACTGGTCAGATTTAAAGTAGTCTAAAGTTTAATGTAAGTGAACAAAGTCCATTTAAACTACAGTACCTTAAACCTGACAAGTTATCTGGATAAGCAATAAATCCAGCTATGCGATAAAGCCCCCCATTTGCCACTTAGTTCAGGGCATGCCAGTTTAAATGGACTTTATCTCTGTTCACTTACATTTAGCCCAGGCAATCTTAAATTTGAAGAAATATGCATGACTTAAAAGTTTACAAATGTTCACTTCACCTGTGAACAATGTCCACAACAGGATTTCTAAGTTAACACAAACACTAAACCAAAAAAGGTATCTTCGCCAAAAAGTGGCTAGCAGAACCCTGCCCACCACTAACTACACCATTTACATTTAACAATTTAAACTCCACTTCATTAAAAACCACAAGTCTACACCGATCTAAGTGACACTGAACATTATTTGCATTTTTATTTGCTGTCAAACACATTGTCTAGCATGCAGCATAAATACAACCATCTGTAACAATAAAAGCACCCATGAAAGTGTGTCTCTTTCATTGTTCATTTTCAAAACGAAGACGTAATAGGCACTGTGCCAGCCTACCTGCGTTAGGGCGAGCTGCGTGATAGGGGCTAGTGGGAGGTGTGAGTGTAAAAGTGGGACACAATCAGTAATGCACACATCACCCCCTGGTGGGCTGGAGGAGAGCAGCAGCCCATTCACACTACAGTGTGGGAACAGGGAAGCGTGCAAGTACATCTTCACATAGGCCACACAGGACAGCTCCACCTCAGCCATCGCTAGTGGAAGAGATGGATTGATAAAAGATACATTACAATACACATACCCTGCTATGGCATCACATACAATTACACAGAAGAGCATCTCATGACACTATTTATGGAACCACATATGATTCAAAACACTTGATCTAAAGATAGGTTTCTGCTGTTTGCAAAACAGAATATTAAAATGTCTGCAAGTCCTGTGCAAAATAAGTACTACATGAATTCTGGCAATTCCTAACTCATTAAGTCAGCTCTATCTAAAGATGTTGTCCTTTAAATTTTGTTCAATTCCATATCATGCATAGTAGGATCAAATGGAATGAGTACGATTTTTTCCCTAGGAAAATACCCAAATGATGTGATCATTTTACCATTTTACTGTGTTGTTAATGGATTAATGACTTCAAAAACTCTGCACATACATGGATAAACTGAAGCCAGTTTGTTTTTCAATGGAAATTTCACTTTTCAATAATTAGTATTACATTCTCACATTTTGCATTATTATACTTAATTCCATTATATTCCTAATTTGTTTAACCGAGTTTGACAATAGTCGAATTCTATTTTTCAAATAATAATTATTCTGATTGCATTAAATTAGCAACCTTCACGATACATTGAACTTAATTTTAAGTTTTTGAACATAACACTACTATTAATACTGAATAATTATTATTATTATTAAATTGGTCTTTTGCTATGCTAATTGTTAGCAACATCATCAGTTATACTATAATCAGTAACACCTGCAACTGGTCCTGTAGAAGTATGAAACATACAAGAGTAATATTATTACAAAAACGGGTGACTAACGTGGAAAAATCGTTGTTGGATGTATAGCTTTTCACAGCAACGCGAAAGCTGACTGTCATTCATTGCTTACCTTAATGCCGGTGATACTGCTTGAACTGCAGTGTCTTCGGTTTTTTTGGTATTCCGTAGCTACGTGTTGCAAATAAATGTTTACCACAGGCCCACTTTAACTGGGAAATGTATAAAACCGGTCGTAATGTCACTGATAATGTACATTACAGATAAAATGAGGACTTACACAGCACGAGAACAGCTCGCGATCTAAAAGGGCACTTGCACAATTCCCAGCATGCACCTGGTTCCTAAGGCGGAAGTCAGGCTTTTCCGCCCCGCCCCTTCTGGCTGCGCGTGAGGCAGGGGTCGGCGCAGCTGCTATTTGTTGTACGATAAGCCGTCGATGTTTGTGCGGTTTGCATGTTCTCCCAGCGTTATGTCTTCACAAAAATGCGATTCGATTTTGCGGATATTTCCTACAAAGTGGCCTAGACAGCTTACAACTTCTACTCTCTGTAACTGTAAGATACAAAAAAAATCAAATGATGTTGCTTTTATTGATCCCCATGGAGAAATTCTCTTTGCGCCTCCTCCATCTTGCTCTCCATGATACACAGACACATATACAGGTGAGAACAAGTTTGGCAGCGAAGGGCAGCCACCTATAGCGGCGCCCATGGAGCCGGAGGATAAGGGCCTCCCTCAAAGGCCCACAGACGTGACTATTCTGCTGAGGAAAAATGAGATACATATTAGTCATAATATGCTTGATTGACAGTCATATAAAATTAAAAATATTATTTGTGTATTTATATCATTGGTATAATAAACATACTTGCTACTCTAGTGCAGGGGTGGGCAAACTTTTTGCACCAAGAACCACAAAGTTTTTCAATTATAAGGCGGACCACATCCATCACATACAGCCTACTTACACATTCCCAACATATGTCTACTTTTAATGTAACTCTCATGGTGAGGAAAAATGAACACAATTCTGAATAAATACATTTAAACATACTTAATCTGGCATGTATAATGGTGTGCATTGCTTGAAATACACATTATTAGACATACCCATATAACAATAATTTTTATAGCTATTAGTCCATTTATTCTACCCTATGTACTTTGATCACACACAGTGCGAATTATGGATAAACGTATTGCAAAACAACGTAATATAGTGCGAAATATCGCAAAGTTGAAGAGAAACACCTAGTGCAGCTGATCGTACAATGCATTGGGCGCCATCTAGCGGCACGGATAACTGTATATGACAGTATTATCCAGCACTACTCTTTTACAGTGGGAAGTACAAAGAAAGTAATACATAATTTGGTGCGGTACCGAATTTTCCATATATTTTTTTGTGTGTGTGTGTGTGTGTGTGGGGGGGGGGGGGGGGGGGGGTTAAAAACATCACATCTTTAGAAAGAATTCTAAATTTCTTCTGTCCTATGCATTGTAGCAAATAAAATACAACACATAATGTATGTTTATAGCAGGAAATATATCACATTTAAATAGAAATAAACAAACAAATATTATTACTTGGTAAGCCTCAGTAAATATATTATTTTAATTTTTTATGTGCAGTGTAAATGGGCTTCCTTTTAAAAAAATATCACTCAGATATTTACCCTAGGGTCTTAGGGTAAAACAAAAAAGAATGTAATAGTAAAATAGATTAAATCTCAAGGAATTATATATTGTAGCATTGCAGGTGGGTAGAAGAGACAGGTGGTGAAACTAATGAAGGTAAAGTCATGATGTGGAGAGAGATAATTCACTTTGTTGCCTTTAAAAGGCAATGGTAGCTTCACACCTCTACCTGTATCCCTACCTCTACCTTTCACACCTCTACCTGTATCCCTACCTCTACCTTTCACACCTCTACCTGTATCCCTACCTTTACCTTTCACACCTCTACCTGAATCCCTACCTTTACCTTTCACACCTCTACCTGTATCCCTACCTTTACCTTTCACACCTCTACCTGTATCCCTACCTCTACCTTTCACACCTCTACCTGTATCCCTACCTTTACCTTTCACACCTCTACCTCTAGCCCTACCTTTACCTTTCACATACACCTCTCAGCAAATGATTGGGCACTTATCAGATGGTTGGTCACCAAATAGGATGATGAGATGGAGTCTGGTCCAGTTTCAATGAACCCCACAGTGAAATATGGAAATGCGCTACTATATTGAAAATACACAGCCAATATTTTACACATCTCTGCTGGGTAAATAGAAGATATCACTCTACAAAACCCGTGAATTTCCTCCACCTGGTGGCGGGAAGTGAATTTTCCTGGTTTTGTTAACCTCCAGGAGAATCTCAATATGCCTTGGTGTTTGACTACTTGTCCTTCTTGAAACTAACAAAACTTGAGTCCAGATGGGAACTGAATTTAAACACTGCATGAAACCCGGAAATTGTCAGAAGTCAGAGCTGGGAATGACGTCATACCCGAGCTAATCGTGTTCCAGTATAACAAGTCGGAAAGCCATTTAACAATACCAGTTACAGCTAGGTGCGTTGTTAGACATTGTTAGCAATACCATAAAAATATCATAGCAACATAGCAACATGTCCACAGATAGCGGTTGGACAATACTGGGTGTATGACTGATTCAATAAGACACAAACAAATGGTACCTCATTCAGGGTGTTCTGCTTCCTTGTGGCATATACTGCATATAATAGGTTTAAGAGGTTATGTAGATGGATGGATGGATGGATGGATGGACATACAGTATGACAATTTCTGTAAGCCTAAAACAATTGTTGATACGCGTCTTTTATGATAATGATATTATATTCACCTTTGTACAAGTTAAGAGTTAAAAGCCAGTGATGTGATTGCTCTGCTGGCCGTGGAGACAGACCCCTAACTGCACACATGTTTATTCTTAATAAGCTAAATTCCCTAGATAAAGCTTTGCTTTTACAGTTTGTTGCATCATATTTTCCTACCGCACTGAAACTGAGATTATAGTTACGCTCACTGGCCACTTTATTAAGTACACCTGTTCAACTACTCGTCGAATCGATATCTAGTCAGCCACATCTAGGTCAGCAGCACAATGTATAAAATCAGGCAGATGCAGGTCAGGGGCTTCAGTTGATGTTCACATCAAATGCTAGAAGGGGGAAGTAAGGCTATTAAAGTGACTTTGAATGTGGCGCGGTTGATGGTGTCAGACAGGCTGATATGAGTATTTCAGAAACTGCTGATGTATTGGAATTTTCACGTACAGCTATCTCTACGAGAAAATGGACTGAAAAAGACAGAAAACGTCGTTATAGATGGCAGAAGTCAGAGAAGGACGGCCAGACTGGTTCAAGCTGATAGAAAGGCAACGGTAATTGAAATAACCACTCCTTACAATCAAGGTATGCAGTAGAGCATCTCTGAATGCACAACACATGGAACCTTGAAACAGAGGAGGTTCCACAACAGAAGACCACGCCTGGTGCCTCTCCTGTCAGCTAAGAACAGAAAACTGAGGCTGCAGTGGACACTGGCTAACCAGAATTGGACAATGGAATATTGGAAACACATTGTCTGGTCAGATGAATCTAGATTTCTGCTGCAAAATTCAGATGGTAGGGAGTTTGGTGTAAGCAATGTGAAAGCATGCATCCATCCTGCCTTGTATCAATAATTCAGGCTGTTGCTGATGGTGTAATGGAGTGGGGGATATTTTCTTAGTACTAATTGAGCATCGTTTAAATGCCACAGCCTACCTGAGTATTGTTGCTGACCATGTGCATCCCTTTATAACCAGAGTGTACCCAGCTTCTAATGGCTACTTCCAGCAGGATATATGTCATGCCACAAAGTGCATATATACATATTTGCACCACCTATCTCGTTCATTAACAGTATAACAAACAGTGCTTATTTGTACACTCTCCTCTGTTCTTTCCACTACATATTTGAGTAACATCATCGGGGATCGTTAACTTAGTTAAATTGTCACATGCTGTTCTATAGGCATAAGAGTTGATCAAATACGGCCAAAGTAAAATAAAGAATGCACTGGTTAATATAAATTTACTATTTCGGTGCAGCAAGGGTTAAACAGGTGCAGCCGAGGCTCGCTGAGCTCCGGCAGATGATCTAAGTGGAGCCGCGACAAAACTAGAGAGGCGCTCGCACTTCCCAGCGCGCGAGCAGCCGAGCGCGTTACATCGGGAGCGCTGCCGCCGAGTACAAAAGCTGATGGAGGCAGACGACGGGACAAAGAGGAAGGAAACGCCATAATGATAAATCCATTATATCTCAGCATGCCCCAAATTTCTCCATGCACGATGTAACCATATTGTCGCTGTAGTAAATTGAAGGAAGGGGCTCCCGACTGTATTTACTTTCACGTTGTGACGTCTTGATAATAAAACTAACGCAGCGCTTGATGCTGGATACTGGAAACTATTTTGATCAACACTGTCGTTACAGAAGCCACGGCACCTCAGGCTGGCCTGTCTGCTTGTGCGATCGGAAGTTTCTTTGGTCGGGAATTATAATCGGTTTGAGGAAGGCGCGGTGGCCCACTGGGTGACATCGGTGGTAACGGACAGCTTGGCCTCGACTCCTCAGTCCCGGTGCCTCCGGTCAGGATGCCGGTCCGACGTGGACACGTGGCTCCGCAGAACACTTTCCTGGACACAATCATCCGAAAATTCGAGGGCCAGAGTGAGATTAATTATGATTTTTTTTATATTACGCATGTTTTGCGGCGGACTTTATGATAGACGTATGCCTTGACAGCCGTGCATCCATGATCTATACTTTAATCAAATTATTTCATAAATAGGTTTAAATCAGACTTTAATTAGGTGTTAGCTGACAAAGCGGCGCGTCGTAAAAGCTTAGTGATTTCGGGCAGCACTCAGGAATAATCTTTTGATCTGGGGAAGTAGGAGATGCGAGGATACAAATTATGTCAAACTCTGAATTCAGCGCACAAATGTATACTGTGTCCTGTACATGACAACGGTAACCAACTGGCAGGCAACAGTCCATACATCTGTCATTTTAAATAGCCTACTGTCAAGTGGTCCACCCATTAAAAGTGCTTCACGAAATAAAGAGCAAAAAAAACATGCAAACTTTTTACTCACGCGTCGGGCATCATGACGTGCATTATTCGTTATATGTTATTTAATGTTTCTTTTTTTGTTTCTCATTCTGAGAAGGCTAACTAAAGTTAGGTTACGCAATTGAGTATAATATAAGGCATACGCACGTATGGCGTGAAGTTCAAAGAATCAGCTTTGTTGAATTGAATAGGTCTACATATTTTTTCAAATATTCAATTACGCACGTTGGAGTTTATTTTTTTAATCTAATAGGTCTAAATACCATTAGGAATCGAAGTCGCATTCTCGTAAGGAGCGTTTTAATAGGTAACCTGGGGGATCAGCGTTACTCTACATTTACAATACGGGTCAGTGGGAGTTAAGTGTCATATTCAGTTGCTGTAACCTTAACGTGCAAATAGTACTTTATGCGAGTTTTTCTAAGTTATCCATTTTACGTTTCGGTTATCCAGCATTTCAGCGAAGTAAGTTTTAGGCTTATGGTATAAAACCCATCCACGGCGCATACAGGCGTTTGTAACTCAGGGCAATTGACTGAATCGTTATCGTAAATACTGATTTAGTGACAATAATAATATTATATATTATTGAAATACTGATCTAACCCATTTTATGACTGCAAGTTTTTTTGACTTCCGAAAAAACTGTATTCAAACTGCAGTCAAAATTAATAAATGTTTAAAATGGAAAAAAAGTTTAACCACTGGTCTTCCAGATAGTTCTAATTTTGGAACATCAGCATTAAACCTGTAACCCAAAATTTGAAGCATGTTCAGAGAAAGTGTGCTGCAGAATTGTGAAGATATAAAATGCATATTCATTACATTTTTTAAAGTGAATAATGGCAATACAATTTGTATGAGTCAGGTTTGTAATAATAAATGTACAAATGTAATGTGTTTGTCTATATGGGTCATATTTTCCGTATAAGTTCGTGGCATTTTTTCCCATTCCATATTTGGTTAAGGTCAGCATGCCAGGTTCATTAAGGTTAATTAATTCCCAGTGGATTTTAACACCCGGGCTACTCCAGCAATATTTATTTCCTTGTTCTTAATTCATTCTGGTTGTTGCTGTGACCTTATGCTTCGCATTGCTGCATTTTCTCCACAGCGTTTTACCATCTCGCCACTCAGACGAAGCCACAGCTACAAAGAGACTTGCAGAGAGAGACAGGAATGGGGAAGCATGTAGTAGTGCGACAATCGATATTTATCCAGAACGTTTCACAAAATTAATCTACGTGGCTGGGAGGCAGGAGGACTGTAAATAGCAAACTCTGCTTCAAAACCAGCAAGACACTGGAGGCAAGGTCTTGAAGGAAGGGCAGGAAAAGGGTTGGTTGTAAGAGGCCACAATGAAGCATCTTGGTCTAAATGCCAAGCAATAAATTTAGAACTGACTGTACACCCATCACCTTATCAACACCATCCTTACAGTTAGGCTGTGTCTGCAGGAGGAGCAAGAACGTTTTGTAGCAAACTGTAATCATAAACTATAGAGAATATGGAGAATAAACTATAGTGAAATACTAAGATAAAGGCTTTTTTATTTGGACAGAATGGTATGATCCCAAGGATGACTAAAGCTGTGTGTGGCTGGGAAGAATAATCCAAGGTTACAGCACATCCTTTGGCCTTGTTTAGAACCTGTGGAAATATATCGAAACATATGGCGGCACGGTGGTGCAGTGCTTAGCACTGTTACCTCACACCTCTGGGACCCGGGTTCGAGTCTCCGCCTGGGTCACATGTGTGTGGACTTTGCATGTTCTCCCCATGTCGTCGTGGGGTTTCCTCCGGGTGCTCCGGTTTCCCCCCACAGTCCAAAGACATGCCGAGGCTAATTGGAGTTGCTAAATTGCCTATAGGTGTGCATGTGTAAGTGAATGCCCTGCGATGGGCTGGCCCCCCATCCTGGGTTGTTCCCTGTCTCGTGCCCATAGCTTCCGGGATAGGCTCCGGACCCCCTGCGACCCAGTAGGATAAGCTGTTTGGAAAAAGGACGGATGGTTGGCTAACCCTTCAGCATTGTCAAAAAAGCAAAACAGGCAGAAGTCACTCTAAAGATTATTGAGACTTATTTAAAGATGCCCCCAGCAGAGTGAGCCACTATACTTACTAGGGATTTGTATCTCAATCTCTGAGGAATAAATTGCCCAAAACTGTCCCTTTCTTCACTGCAACTTCAGTGCCTCCATGATTTGCCAGTACAGTAGCATGCGGCACATTCCGCTAACCAGATTTGGTGTTACAATATGCATCGGGTGTATTGTAGCATAAGCAGTCTGAATATTTCACAGTTTCTGTCAGTCAGTGGTGGGCAGGGTTCAGTTAATCCCCTAACCAGTAATTAGCAAAGCGAACTTTTTTGTTAGCGGATTAGTGTTTCCACCAACCATTAGTGGACCAGTTGGGTTCTGCTAAATGTCGCTAACTGTAATTTTTTTTTAGGTAAAGTGAATAAAGTTTAATAGTCAAAAATGTTTGTAAACCCTAAAATCATATGTAGTTGTTCCTGTCTGTTGTAACAGTCCTCAACAGTCTATCTGGCATGCTATTGGCTGACTATGTGTAAACATGGGATGTGATTGGTCTATAAGGCGTCAGATTTAAGGTAGTTTGAGCTAGATGTAAGTGAATGAAGACAAAGCCCCTGTAAACTGAGGTGCCCTGAACTAGGCAAAGAACAGGGGTCTGCATCATGAAGCTGAATTTCTTGCTTAGCTGAATAACTGATAACGGATTTAAGGTACCCTGGAAAATTAGCATTGAACTGATCAGCAAGCCTGGAAGCATGCTTAGAGAAAGTGTGTTCTAAAATTGTGAAGACAGAAATATTCAAATAAATATTTGAATATTTCTGACCCATTTCTGACTTTCCATAAATCACCTGGATTGATGTGATCTTTGTATTCTGTACTCACCCGCTGTCAATGCTAAATTCACAAGCCGAGAAAATATACGTTGATTGAATTTATATGGCAGATTGATTTTCTTCCGAAAAACTTGAGAAGGTTTAATTTTTAATATACACTAATATGCCTTTAACAGACATTTTTATATACAGTATTTTTAAATGATTAATATTAAGCCTGTACTGGCATTCAGTCCATATGCTTCCTTGGGTGAATTGATGGAAAACCACAGAATACTAGGAAGGAATCGGTATAAATTATGTTCATGGGTTTAAAGTGAAAATAATTATAGAACTTTTATTGCATTATTGCAAATGGCATTTACTACTACTTACCGCTTTTAATTTCCATGTCTTTTTGCTTCTCTGTCAAACGTCAGACTTTTGACACAATGCATTTTCAGAACACTTCTTGACAGCATCCCGCTGATAGAGTATGCCCTTCTGTCTATCTGTAGATAAACTGTGCTCATCCATTTAAATGGGCTGACGTGTAATCCCCTCTAGCTTCCCCTTAATCACGCTTTCTGGAACAGGCAACCTCCAATTAAGTGAGCATGAAGGATGTCCCCCCCCCCCTCTTTTTTTTTTGTTTTGCCTCTAGTCTCCCAGAAAGCCATCGCCCTGGCAACTTGAGTGGCTGGTGGTAGGTTTCCCTGAAGGTGGTATTTTCAGATGGCCCCCAATCAAACTATGTTCAGAAGAAGGAGATGAAAGTCAGGAAAACATGAATTAGCCCATCCTGATCACGCTGTGCCTATTCAAATGAATCCTGCCCCAGTCTTCTCAGAGATAGCCAGGACATTATGCTGCATCAGAACAAGGAGCCATAGTCAAAGAACTATAGTTAAATATGGGCATTCCTGTCGACAAAATGGAATCAGCAATAGGGATGTGTGATTTGATGATATTAGATCAAATCTGCCATCAAATCTGCCATCATGCAGAGATCATTAGTAATGTTCTACAGTGCACATTGCATCAGTCGCAGTTCAATGGCTCATACATGCATCTAAACGTGTTTTGTAAGCCAAGTCCATTTTGACACACCAATAAACCGGTAATAGCAAACAGTAGGTAGTGCCTCGGATTTCTTCCTCTCTCTTTTTTTTGCGCTCTCATCGCAGCATGCAGTGCACAACATGCAATACATTCCCTATTTGCCAACATAGTAGCATGGACAACGTTGACATTGGTAAAATGGACCTTGTTTCGATTTTCCAAAACCTACACGGTGCAAGCAAAATTTGCAAAGATAAGGTTCTTGCATCAGATATCAACACAACAAACCATTTTTAACCACCTCAAGAGAAAAGAAGACACCAAATAGAGTATGCTGAGAATGTTTATCTATTAGGGGTTATTGCCTTATAGATTGTCAGAAAAAAGAGTAGCAGTTTGTACCTTTACTTGTTGCTGTACCCTCAAGACTGCCAATTGTACCCTTAGCTGTAGGTAAATGTACCTTTTAAGGTACAGAAATTGAACTTTTTTTGTACCATTGGGGGTATGTTAATGTTCCTCAGAGTTCATTTCTGTACCTTAATTAGACTAAAAGGTACATTTACCTAAAGTTAGGTTACAATTGGCAGAGCCAACACTGGGGATCAGCCACACTGAAGGTACTGTACAAAGTGCTATAGTTTTTTTGTGAAAATGTAGGGCTATATTGTTTAAAATATGGGAATTAGTTTGGTTGTACCGTTAAGCAATTTGCAAAATAGTCTTAAAAACAATCGTGAAAAGATTGTGATCCTGATACAATATTGTTGCCATATTGCCCACCCATAATCAGCTACGCAGCACATGGTTCATGAATGTAAAAACATAATTTTACAACAGTAGTGAAACAACTATCAGGTTTTTTTTTGCCTGTGCAGTAAAAAGAACTGACTTAATCCCCAGTGTAATAAAAACAAACGAAATAGCTGTGCTAAGTGTTGTTACTGCTGGCTATCTCAGTGCGCCCTGTTACAAATTGTTGCTGTACTTTCTCACTAATGCTGAGAATGTGTGATCCCTCGCACATTGTCCTACAGACATATGGTACTCAGGAAGCTGCTTAACTTTCTCTTGCCAAGAGACTCCTTTTCATGCAGTTTTGTGTGGTTGCTGGCCTTCTGCTGGAAGGAAGCCTCAAATGCAGGCTTTCCTTCCTCCAGCCCCCCGAACTGAGACGGAAGGTATCCACGCATCTTTGGTGCCCACTGACTGATCGGTTTGGCCCCTGCTGTCTCGTTTGACGGCAGCTCTCTCGGTGCTCTATAAATCGCGAATCTGTTTGATTCAGCCCTCAGTACTAGCTGAAATTCTCGCAGATGAGTCCTAATATCATTTTAATATGCCAGGGCTTCCGTACTCATACTCATTCACTCTGACATTACCTGAATGTAGAGGATTCTTAACCTTTCGTATCCTACAAGTAAAAATGAAAAAAGAAATGCTAAAAATGCTATTTTACTACTTCTGTGGTGGATACACTGTGGTGCTGACTAGATTTTGTATATGTTCAAAAGGGAACAATACAATGACAAAATCTTGTAAATAGAGTCAGAGCTACGGCCGATTTGTTAATGTATTCATGGCAATATAACATTTCATTTCAACTGACCATTGTGTCTTTTACATAACATTGTTACTCCTCCAAGCAGTACACAATGCTGTCCATGTTAGCTTCCTGTCTTTGTCAATTGTTGCTGTTTAATTATAACAATAGAAAGGCATCAAGGCATTGTCACTGTTTTTCAGTCTCACTTTACAAAGTGTGTTAAATAGTCAGTATTGTTTTTTTCATTAGATTTTTTTTGTTCTACCTTAATGTGTAATGGAAAAGTAAAAAGTGAAGCTACGGCTAAAACTGAGATTTAAAATATTCACTGCAAAACGTTAAATGCTCTTTGTGTTGGAAGTAATATTGCTGGCATTTAATGCAGTTAAATTGCAGTTAAATTTACTTTGCAATGTATGTAACCTATGTAACGTATAACAAAGTGATAGCAAAAAAGGGCAGTTTTGACTCCTGATACTGTTAAGATGATAACTCGAAAGATTTTTGACAGATATTTTTCAAACTTTGAGGATGGATTTCATGGGTGGAATTGATAAAATATTTGCGACAGATAGACTGGAAATTGTAGGAACCCCACTTAGTGGCAGCAAAGGGAAGGGTGAAAGCAGGTGACATTTCACTCTCTGAATGTGATAAATCAAAAAGTATTTGATGGATCTCATCACTGATTCACAGCAACATTATATATAAGATCGACGTCTGATTTCAGTTTCAGATAAATTTCCCGGAAATGAAGTGGCAGCTCTCTGTGGCAGCAATGGAAGCAAACGGCAAATGTAGAAGAATCTTGGTCTTTTGAACACAGTAACTCTAAACGCATTTCACAGATTTTTTTCATACTTCGCCTACACATTGTAAGGGTGACAAACTGGAAGTGACCAAATTTCGAGACAGATCTACCAAAACTGAACCAGTGTCACATGGTGATATCATGAAAAGCGATAGTCTCAGACATTTGATCTCATTAGTGTGATAACTCAAAGCATTTGACAGACAATTTCTAAGCAGAAGGTTACCAGGCTTGAGGAGTGGCCATCCCACAACAGATTTCTCAAAACCAGCATTCCAAAAACTGAAAGCATATGCAAAGCATGAACTGGTCGAGTCACAGCCAAGCTAAAGCTGTCGTGTTTGATGCACAGGCACGCATGGCATCTTCACTCTTATTAAATGTGTGTTTTTGTTGATGTATCTCACTGACATTGGATTGGGCTTGATTGCATCACCCTGCATTGCATATGATTGCACGTGAGTCAGTAGTGTGAAATTCAGTGGCAAAGCTTGTTCAGGTGTTGGCTACCAGTTGCTGTCACGTCCTGATGGTGTGGGACCTGACAGGAAGACTCTACATCGGTGTTTCCCAACCCGGGCCTTGGGGACCCACAGCCGGTCCATGTTTTTGCTCCCTCCGAGCTCCCTGTCAGATAGTCCACATTGGACTGGATTGGGAAACCCTGCACTACATAGTTTGTGTGAGACCTGCAGTCCAAAGCTTAAAAGCTGTGTGCCTTTCATTATCATTCATTGTAGTTGCCATTTGTCTTCTGCAGTCTCTGTGCCAGACAGTAAAACATATGATTGGTTCATTGCCAGTGACAGCAGCTTCATCCACTGAATTCTTTTGTCTGCATTTCAAATGTTTTTTTTTTTCCCTATAATATTTTATTGAGAGACTTTCTTATTTATTGAGACTTTCATGATGCAAGAGATTTCCGGAGCTGCTGCGTTTTCCTGAATGTCTGACCATGACGTCCACTCATTTTGTCTGCCTTGTAAACTATGCTCTCTGAACCTCATTCATTAATGTGCTCGCCTAGTATCTTGCTTCCACGGTCATGGGAGTCTGTCTTAGATTAGTAAGTTACTGTTTTAATATTTAGAACTTGCGCTTCCGCGAGCTTCAGATAATCGTTCATTCCCCTGTTTCTTAAGCATCTTATCACAGTGTAAATGTGCACAGTTCCATATGGACATCATACCCACTGCTGTCATCTCCAGGACGGCAAAGCTAGAGCGGATTCAAAAATCGCTCTCATCCAACACGACACAATAATGCGACAGCCACGTTTCCAGGAATAGTGGTGAACTCCGCATGGTCTTCCGCACCAACATGCATTATGGAAATAGAATGTGGGATATTGGGTCAATATCATGAGTGAGGTGCTAAAAAAAAAGTGTGTCAGTGATGATCGCCCCCTGAGGAAATTCCTCATTCTCACCCGAGACTGCACATTCAATGCAAGGCTGATCGTTTGATTACTTTACCAGGATGCTGACTTCAACTAACAGATGAGTTTCTAAAAATGACTTCAGTTGTATAGTGATGCTGCATAGATAAATGTCAGGCCTTGAAAGTTATTTATAACTCTTGTTAATTAAAACTAGCATTAATTACTCAAAAAAAAAAAAAAAAAACTCAGTCAACCTGAGTAATTCGTGAAGGTCAGACGCAGACACAGACGGTGCTAAATGCCCTATAAGTGAACTTAGGGCTCACACATCAGAACTATTTGTTGGGGGAGGGGGGAGGGTGGCTCAGTCTAGCAGCCTGTTCTCTTCCCGGCCAAGACCTTGAAGTGCTGCTGATGTATCTTGTACGATATTCCGCAGCAGAATGGAAATCGCAAATGCATAGTGTTTAATATGTAAAGGAGAGAAGAGATTGAATCTGCAAGCTACTAAAACATAATAAATGGCAGCAGCCTGCTTTAAATATTTAAAGGCGGGTTTCACGTGCATTTAGAGTATTGCCCTTGTAAGAATTCATAGAAGTTTTAATAATTTTTAACCAATACTCTAGTTGTGAATTTCAGCTGTCCCATGGTAAAGAAAAAGGAAAGACTGTGTAATGTTTGACTCGGGAATCTGATAGGATCTGTACTTCTAAAGTGTCCCAAATGTCCCACCAGTCACCACTGAGAAACAACCAGTCAAGCCTTCAAGCGCAGCAAAAAACTAAGACAGAATAAGCGATGGGCAGATCTTCAAATTTAGTGGAACTGTTTGCATTAAACTACACAATTCATGACTCATTTGGCAGATAGAACTATGGGCAAGTAAAGTCGGCCTGTTTACTGTTGAATTCTTCCAGAACCTGAGCATATGACTTAACAGTTTTATTGTGTAATGCAGCATAGGATGTGATTTACATATTTAGCAGATGCTTTTGTCCAAATCTGACAAATGAGAGAACAAAGAACAGGATCATCCAGTATTCTTGGAACAATTGGGGTTTAGGGTTCTAGCTAAGGGCCTATCAGGATTTGTATTGTGACTTTCTGATCATGGACACAAAGCCCTGATCTGCATAACCAAACACTGCCCACACACCGTGATGCATTTAGCAGATATAGTGGCTAGAGCAGTTGGCCAGTTTTCAAATGTCGTTTAATAGAGTTATTTTTACAGATCTGTATTATGGAACCCCCAGTCATCAGTTGTGCTCGGAGTCTAATTCAGCATATATGTGGAATGGCTAGAGGCTGACTAGAGAATGACGGTTTCTGGTTATTGGTGGGGATTGTTATTTCTTGCCACACCAGTACTGTGGCAAAAGAGGGTTAAATTCGTATTCCATGAGTCACTAACATCGGTCTTTTCATTCAATCCCCCACCCCCACAACCTGCAGATCGCAAGTTCATCATCGCCAATGCCCGTGTGGAGAACTGCGCCATCATCTTCTGCAACGACGGCTTCTGCGTGATGTGCGGCTACACGCGTGCCGAGGTCATGCAGAAACCTTGCACCTGCAACTTCTTGTATGGACCACACACCAAGAAGCTCGCCGCAGTCCAGATGGCCCAGGCGCTGCTGGGTTCGGTGGAGCGGAAGGTGGAGATCGCCCTCTACAGGAAAGATGGTAGGACAGCCCACAAACGAGTGGCCTAAGATCAAAGACGGACTGTTTATGATTCTGCTCTGGATATCGTGGATCTCTGTTACATGATATGGTTTGCTAAGTTCATTTAGTCCACTATAAGTCTGATGGATGAATGGCGACCTTCACCATCATTTAAAATGACTCTTGAAATCCCGATGCTGCTGGCTTCCAGATTTCGTGATATTTATTCTAATGGAATGACCAATTGAAAGGAGATAAATACGAAGGTGAGATTAAAGCGTTGGCTATACATTCCTCAGCAGGTGCCACTTGAGCTTTCCCTCTCAGAGCAGCCTGCAACAAATCAGAGACGGAAGGGAGACAGCTAGTCCCAGATGTTTGTTTTCAACTCCCGTAAACTAGACTGTCACGTGTGGGGAACTGATGTTAATCGCTCATTCTGACCAATCAGAGTTTCCACAGTTTACAATGAGAGATATCTGTGTGGTGATGAATGTATACATAATGTCCTCCAGAGCCTTAAAGGGACATGCACAGAAAAATGACCGCTCGGCACTCTGGAAAGCGTTATCTCTGCAATGTGCAGGATTGTGTGTGTGAGATGGAGAATCTTGGCATTTGGGTGCTTTAGTCCTGTACAAAACCCACCAGGGAAGAGTGACGCTTGCTGCCCCAGCAGACGTACGTCATGCTGCTCCGATGACATAGCTTCTCATGAGGCAGGGCGCCGCGGGATTATAGGTCATCGAGGTCTGACGCTGGCGGCTGGGGCGCTGTGGGACGGTGATGGAATGTTGGTGACGTTATTCTCTCCCTCCACCCTCTTCATAGGAACAGTAGGTCAACACCGATGTTGTATACAGACACAGGCACTGTTGAGAGTGGAATATAAAAAGTATACAAACAATTTGCTTGTTTGAAACACCCTAATCTACTCAGTGGTCAATAGAAAGACTAAGAGCCAAGGCAGTAACAGCACCCTGAAATGTTCCCCGTTGTCTTCCTTCAGCATTGTCTGGGCACACACCAGTACGACAGCTTCATTCATCTGCCCAATGCGTTGTACTGCCAGCCTTGAATATGATTCATGGGCTCCTGTTGCTCTCTATTGCTTGTCTGTAATCCAGCCGGCGTTTCATAAATCACAGCGAAGTGTAAACTTCTCACTTATTCTCGGGGTGTATCTGGCTGTCAGTGTGTGGCAGATGGTTCAAGGATGGACCTCTGTATCTCTGTAAATTAGTGATCCGCCCGAAAACAGTATCTCCATTTCGGTGGGCGAGGTGGGTCAGCTATGTCATGCGGCACTTTCACAGCTGGGCTCCACAATGAGACCCAGAGAGTCTCGGTGACATTTGGAAGCGCGACTCGGCCGTCACAGAATGGATATGTGTACCTCCGGCTGCATACATCTAGTTATTGTGATCTCACAGTAAATGGACGGGATGTTATAAATGTGCCTCGTCATGGATAAAAGGCAGTAATGCCCCCATTTCCTCAGCTGTCTGACTGAAGTCTCTGGAATTTTTAACTGCCCCCCCCCCCCGCCCCCCCCCAAGCACCTGGTCCCCCGAGTCTGCCTGAGTGTGTCTTTTCTGTTGCCACATTCATACACATGTACTGTAGGATAGGTCATGTCTGGGAAGAAAAACCCAGACCAAGATTTTGCTTCAACCAACCATTTTATTATAAATAGTCACAGTCACAGAGTACTCAGCTGGTTGGTTGAAACTAAATCCTGGTCTGGACTTTTACTTTCTGGACCTGATCTATCCACCTCTGTGTATTCAGCAGTTACAGGTTACCTTTGAGTATGCTAGAGATGCTGATTATAATAGTTAATAATAATAGCTTCACTTAGGTTTATTCTTCAAATGCAGCACAAACACTGCATAACTTTATGAAATGTCTAGTAAATGTGTCAATCATTATTACCATGCCTGCCATTTTAGACAGCTATCTACACTCTGTGAAATAAAACAGACGCAGGAAGCTACTTGTATTGGCAGGTGCTCCACACTTTTGACAGTCTTGGTAGGAGTCGGTATTTTATGTGACAGCAACAGGAGATAAAGCAATATTGAAATGTCACAGGTGATAATTCCGGCCTGATCATCCATGGGGCATTTACACTCTCAGTAGCACTGGTGGTAAATTTGATATTAAAAAAGGAATGAGTATTGTGTGAGCCTGCCTATTGTACAATACAATACAATTGATAGAGCTGCTCAGCAAGGGGAGCAGGGAAGCAGATATGGAGGAAGGGCTACGATTCATAAGAAGTACATGTGACGCGGGGCCCCCTTTAATGCATGGGCTCACCTGAGCTGAAACCCAGGGGCCTCTGCTAAAAAGGGGCCTGAGCTAAGCTGAGTTGTAAGCCCCCTCCCCCAGGTCTTATGTTGATTTACTTTTCTCTGGCACATTGTACAGATAATGCAGCATTGACATTATGGTGTCTAATTATTTCTTCAGTGTGGCTTGTCTATCAGTAAGGACACAAGAAAGGGGATGAGAAAAAAAAAAATAATTGAAATTTTGAATATTTACTATAATTTTAGGGGAGTAATGGAAGATACAGAGTGGTGTGTGCATTTTATAAACTGGCAGGAAGCAGAACAGTGGCACTGTGCTGTGTTCGGGTGATTTTTGCGTTACCATGGCAATTTATCACCAGCCCTTTGCCAATAGAAGCCCCATTTAATTAAGTCTAACTGGCACTAATTTGACCAATTATATTGTTAGCAATAAATAGGGCCAGCTGGGAGGGTTTGGGAGGCAAGTGGGAGGTCAGGGAGTTAGTGTCAGTCTGTGTGTCTGTGTGTCTGTGTGTCTGTGTGTCTGTGTGTCTGTGTGTCTGTGTGTCTGTGTGTCTGTGTGTCTGTGTGTCTGTGTGTGAAGGCCATACATTTTCAGGAGATATTTTCTTGGGCATTTTTGTATCCTTAAACTATCAGTTGATCTACTTTTTTTATTTAAAAAAAATCTTAGTTTGTTCAGTCCTCGAACTCTGCCCTCGCTATTGAATACACTTCCACCCCATACACCAATTTCTTTGCAGGTGTGTGTGTGTGTGTGTGTGTGTGTGTGTGTGTGTGTGTGTGTGTGTGTGTGTGTGTGTGCACATAGGAAAATGATGTAATGTGACTAACCTCCTCTATATATAGCAGGAAATTGTATACATTAAGTAATGCCTGCAAGCTTTCCGTCTCTTCTTGTCTAATCCCGTCTTGAATATATGGGTCGTATCTTCTTAGTCTAAAAGGGAGGCTCAGCGACGATCATCATATAGACTGAGGAAAAGCCCAAAAGCGTGACACAGCAAGATTTTAACACCAAATGTACAAATGTCACCAGTCAAAGTTCCCTGAATGATGTTCAGTCTGTCTTTGTAGTTGAAGGCATGGATGAGTCACCAGTCATCTTACAGACTGCCATCTCCGTCCGCCCCCTGTGGAGTGTGGGTCGGCACATTCGGGTGGAATGTCTCCCCGGTTGCCCCAATGAAGCTTCTGCCAGGTTTGCATGACTCGATTACCGGTAGGTAATGTAAATAACAGGTGCAAGCTCTCCCCTTAACAAACAGCTGGCATTAAATGGGCGACTGCATAAGGTGCCTATGAAATTGCAGAACGATGGTTGCTCCATCATGGAGAATCGGCTTTTTTCAGAGTCGATGCTGTTTGGTGGCTGGTTTTCTTTCCATCAGGGAATTTTGTGCACAGTCGACTGGATGACAGAAGGATGCAATTGGTCCCTATTCTGGAGCTTGTGTGCAGCACACAATTTTTTACATTCAGTTTGTACAGGTAAGCGTTTAGTGAACAGGGCTGGTTATTTTTGAAACCTGTGTTACAGGACAGCTTGGTGCAGTAGTCAGTGGATCTCTGGGTTGTATGTTGTAACATCTTAAGGTCCATCTTAGACATACGCCAGGGCCGTTTCTCTGAGCTCATGGATGTTTAACAGCTGCTAATTTCAACGAAAATCTTTTCATATTGACCGTGACCTCAGTGATCTTGTCACCGGATGATTAGCAACACTGTCTAAATCATGATTTTCTTTAAGATACAGATTGATTTTAAAGGGGGCTTTTGATCACCTAAAGGACAGTGACCTGTAATTACTTTGATGATTTACACTGGTAAAATCACTGATTCGCATTTACCAGAAGTGCAGTGTAATGAACTGCGTGGCGGTTTGGATGCCAGTATCACTGTGTTTTTCTAGATATGATGCTGATGCATGGAGTAGCAGGAGTGGGTTTGTGGAGGGGGGGGGGGTTCCTCTCCCCCTCTGTTCCTTGTCCAGAGGAGATGTAGCAGTTGTGACTGCAAAGTTACATACTGTATATACTTATCAATCTTATATGCATACATAAGGACACACATAATAGAGTTAATTCAGCATTACATGCAGATGAACCATGTTCAATGACAAATTCCTTGTATGTGCAACATACTTGGAGAAACAAAGTGACTCTGATTCTAAATTATATTATTGCTATGTCCCCGTACAGCAGTATATCAGTGACTATATTGTCTGAATTGTTCTGTGGTCAGCTAATAATCTGCATACAATCTACAGCAGATTTACAGTGCCTTGCTGTCAGTGCTCCAGGCAAATTTGAATATTTTTCTGAATGTACTTGTTGCTGTATGATGTAGAATTATTTTTGATTAATTCTGCCTATTACACATATACAGGAATTTCATGGTTTTTACAATAATACCTACATTATCTCTTACAAAACCTTCTTCTGTTGAAGGTTTCCATTATTATTGGGGAACTTCTAGTAAAAATGAGAGCAAGGACTCAAGGACTGGCAGATCGCATTCAGCAGCTGGGAGAGATGCCAGGTATTGTGATGGTAATGAGAACTGATAGAAATTATGATGTTGCTCAGATTGCTTTTCTGGTAGAAGCTGGCCATGGTTGCATCTTAAGGTCACCATTTATCAGTCGTTTGATGTGCTCACGGACTGTAATGCCCATTTTGCTGCATCATTTGTTTCCTCTGCTCCTAGCTGTTATTGACAGGAATGCGCAAGACTTTTTTCTAACACTTACTTATTTCTGCCGCTGAATAGTTAATGAGGCAGGTCACGTTAGACGCCCCGCATTAAGCTGCTGGCGCTCTGCGACCCACACTCGCTGTCCGTCTCTGAGCTCCAGAGTTGATTGGATCTGCAACAGTGACAGATCCAATTGGTTTTGGAGCTCAGGCAGATTTGATTGGTTGTTTTGAGGAGAGGCGCCCTGGGTCCAGTCTGTCTGGGAGGGCTTGGAGCCACTCCTGTTCACCTCTGCCCATTTAAACCATGAGGCATTTTGATATGAGGGGAGGGATGGGGGATTAGTTTCATAAAATTGGTGTCATGGGGCAAGGGACAAATACTTGGGGTAAAATAGGCAGTATATTATTATTTTTGAATTCTGGATTTTAATCATTTATAACCTTGGGTTATAACTCTGGATGACGCAGGACAGCTCTCCATTGTCTATGAAATAGTTATGAAGTCATGCACCAAATTTTGTTGCATTTATTTTTTGCACTGAACTCCTCCTGGTGTAACTAAGTTTTGTGATGCTGGTCCTACCCCCCCCCCCCCCCCCCAAAAAAAAAAAAAAAAAAAAAGCATGTCTGCTTTAGTAGAAAACATACAACAGTGGCCTGGAAGTCTTGACTGTTCAGGTAAAAAGGTGTGAATTATAGTGGACCTCTCCAGTCAAAATGGGTTCCATTACCAGCTGGACTCAGTGTTTGTGAAGGCTGGCGGCTTGGTGGCGCCGGTCGCCCTGCATCCCCGGGGGCCAGCTGTAAAACGCAGCCAGCCAGCCCCAGTAGCTCTGCTAATGGCTTCGGACAAGCCTTTGACCACCTTTGCCTGGCCCACCGCGAGGAGTAAGGCAGGGACCCTTGGGGGTGTTGTGAGAAAGACGGAGCTGTGGAAAGGTTTCGGGAACAAGTCTCCGAGTCAACTGATGAATCAGTGAGTAATTGAAAGTGTGAGTGCCGGAGGCGTGGATTGAAAAAGAGATAATGAGTCTCTTCTTAGGAGGGAAAGTTAGAAAAGACAGACCCATCACTTCTATGTATGCTACAAATACCCTACGAATAGCCTCGAGCGTATTTTAACGTACAAATAAGGGTAATGATGAAGCCGATGTGTTTCCATGAGAACCATGCTGAAATACTGTCATCACCATGGCAAAAGATGAGCAGTGAATGTAGCAACTCTTGGGGTTAGCGCTAGTTCACGGTGCACTAGACTGTGGCTGCTTCTCTAGCCCCAGATGAGTTATCCGACAGGGTCACGTGACCTGGCTTTTCTCTCCCCATCAGAGTGGATGCTTAGATTCCAGCCAGGGAAAGCCGTACACGGAGACAGCTATTCTGAAATCCCTCGGAATGTAGCCCGCAGACTAATACGGCCAGATGCTGAGCAGCAGGACTGAGCTGGAGTCTTGCACCAGCAGACTGGGGCAGGTTAATGCAGAGATCATCCTGGGTGATTGCTTAGGGCCCCGGCAAAATAAGGGGATCCACCGAGGGAAAAACGGAACAATTAAAGTAATAAAATCTGGCCGATCCATCTCACATCGACAAGATTTACTCACAATTTTATTGCTTGGGGGATATTCCAGCCATGTCAGCCTAGCCCCCAGAACCCCCCCCCCATTTAGGGGCTGCCTGCTGGCATGTCCAGGGCTTTGAAACATCCTGAAAGCCTGGCTCTGCCCGTGTGAAAACGAAAGGAAAAATGCAAGTAAGCAGTATATCTATTGATGTGCCTTCATAGTCGACGTGGTGTCTGGGGCTCCCGCTGTGATTCTGCCACATGGGCTGGTCTGGCTGTCTGCACTTGGTAAGGGTCAGTTGCACTTACAGCTTTGCATGTGGCCATGCAGCACAGCCTGAGCTTTAGCTTCCTGACCACATCAATGGATGGTGGAGGTGGGCTGCTGGAAGCTGTGCCTCGCGTGTATTTTTAATATAAATGAGACGACGTCACCGCCCAGGTTTACTGGAAACTGAGCAGATCAGACCATGTTTAGCCAATGCAAGGAGGTGCCTTTGCCTGACGGGTTCCGACAGCAGAGTGGCCCGGCGCTTATTATTTATAGCGAACACTGCATGGCAACGGAGCTCATGTGCAAATGTCACGCAAGCAAATTTCCACTGTCCATTATTATTATTTATTTCCTTATTTTTCTCTAAACCAAAAGGGAAAACCTGTGTGCACCGTGCAGATCCTGCATTCTGCGATCGGCAGACTTACCGCTGCTGCTATTAATGGTTTTCCTGATGACTTCAGCTGTGTTTTTTTTTCCCACCAACCTCACCAATTTTTTATCAGTTTCCCACTCAGGGAAACAGGAGTCACACATTAAAGACTATGCAGGCATTTAAACTTATTGCTCTGCCACCCATGACCAGTTCTGATTACAGTATAGTGCATCTCATCCCCAGGTATCAATCTGTTACGCAGCAGCTGCAGGACAGCAGCAGCCTCAGCGGGCTGGCTGAGGGGGCTGTAGGCGCACGTAGAGCAGGCTATGGAATCAGATTTGTTGGGATCAGCCACACAGTGCTGAAGATGTGCCAGCCTGCTCTGTGGGGTCCTTCAGTACCTGTGCTCTCTCTCAGCGAGTTTGGAGAAGGTGATCCAACTATCTATCTGTCTATCTGTCTGTCTGTCTGTCCTGCATACAAGCGTGTTTCATATTTGGTATCTTCCTACTGCAACAATGTGACTTTTGGAGCAGCCAGCTGGCGATGGCGAGTTGAGGCTGTAAACAGTGCCTGGACCCTGTTCGTGCCATTGTGCGTGTGTATTCACATTGGCTCTGCACTCCTTGTCAGCCATGCATGCTTCGTCTAGATAAAGAAGAGGCTGGCCTTCTCTGGTCAGTCCTCACAAATTTCCTGAGGTAGGGCTGTTCTTGGAGCATGAATATTACACAACATCTAATTTGCAGAACCTTACCAATATTTCATCTAGTTCAGCTGCTGATTTTTAAATGATGGTGTTGTCACATCTGGAGTCTCAAGTGCTGAGAAATTACTATGAGGCACGTTCCTGTTGCACATGAATTTCAGTGTAGTCTCATTCTATTATGGTAAGGATGTAGCCTTAACTGTTGGCTCCAACTAGTGGTGGAGCAAAATCCGAATACGGTATTCGGCAAAGAACAAATGGTGGGTTTTTACGAATCTTTAATTCGTACAAATATTTTTAAATTGTAAAATTTTTGTCTTCAGGAAGTAAAAAGACCTGTTAAATAGGCAATGTTCCTCATAACTCCGAGGGCGGTGGGTATTTGTGCTCCGCCTGTTTGACAATAGGAGAGCGGAGGGGGGGAAAAGGCATACCCCCCCCCCCATTGAAATCTATCCTGTGATTCCAAATCCATGCCTTGTTTTAAGTTCTCCCAGGTAGTTAGTTAAATAAGTACTGGCTCTGTTTGGCCACAGAGGCTTCACATCTGGCTCAAAACAGTCACATGCATGTAAATGTGTGTACAAACTTCCAACTGAAAATCTCACTCCAGCCAGCTAACCGAAGTTGACAGCCCTGCACAGGCATTCATTAGTTTAGCATTTACTGTAGTTTAGTTTTTGCTTTGAGTGTGCAGTAGGAACTGAAGGTTACTTTAAAAATTCTTTCTTTCGATAACGTTTATGTGTATGCATGTTTATTATAATAATTATGAACACTTAAATATTAGTTTATGGTTTTGGTAAACCCAGCATTAGTTTATTGAAGAATACTTACATTAACAATTCCATATCCTTGACGTAGAGGTGTAATAACGAATATTGGATTGTTATAATTGTTTACACTTTTATTCAAATGCAAATAGAAATAATTTTGCTGCCTCAACAAATACAGATAGAGATACAAAGACTGGCCTCTCTGCACATCCCTACCACACAATCTACTGCAGTTTAGTTAGGATGGCACATTTACTGTTAGTTTCTACACTTGGCTTGGCTTGTTGGCTTGGCTTGTCCAGGACTGTAGTGTCCTGCGGTTTGGTTTGGATACGGGTCTGCTTGATGCCCTCAGTGCTGGTCCACTTACACACCGCCGTTTCATGCACCATCAGCAGCAGACATCGTTCCTCAGGAGTAACTCAGCTCTCTCTCCCTTTTTTTATATGATCCTCAACTTTCTCTTAGTCCTGCCTCAAGGTTTTTGATCACAACAATGACACAGCAAAGATTCTGACTCAACCAGTGCTCAAATGCCAGTGTTACAACACTGCAGCAGTGGCTTGTGGCTTGGTGGGATATTTTGCATTTGTGAGGAGTGTGTATGAACATAAGAACATAAGAAATTTACAAACGAGAGGAGGCCATTTGGCCCGTCAAGCTCGTTTGGGGAGAACTTAACTAATAGCTCAGAGTTGTTAAAATCGTATCTAGCTCTGATTTAAAGGAACCCAGGGTTTTAGCTTGCGTTACACTAACAGGAAGACTATTCCATACGCTACCTATACGCTGTGTAAAGAAGCGCTTCCTCAAATCCATTTTAAAATGTCCTCCCGCTAATTTCCACCTATGGCCACGAGTTCTAGTATTTAACCTAATATTAAAGTAGCCATTTGGCTGAACAGCATCCATGAAGTGTAGATGGCAACGATGGAATGATGCTGAGTAGCCATTTTATACTGTAATATGGTAACAGGGAACAAGCAGGGATAACCTAGTTGGCGGGTTGATGGGGATTTCTCTAGTTTGTCATTCTGTAAATTTCAGTAGCAGAATGACTATGACGTTAGGTCATATGTGAGCCCCCCCCCCCCCCCGATGTGTCCTTCCTCTTCAGTGTCATTATGTCCTCTGCAGATCTCCTGACTATATCATCCTGAAGAACCCCCCCCCAGGGGGGTCGGCTGCTGTTACATCTCTGGGCTTGTATTGCATGCTGCCCATGTGTCGTGGCTCTGAGGTGCTAATTCATCTCAGGTGCTGATGTCAGCTCTAAAGATACATTTCAATGCTAAAATATTGATTCTTTCTATATTAAAGGTTTAATTTTGAGAATAAATGCTTATATTAAATTACTTTTTCCTAACCGAGTAATTCAAATGCTTATATTTCCTGAATTACTTCTATGGGCTGGCCCCCATGCTGGGTTGTTCCCTTCCTTGTGCCCATTGCTTCCGGGATAGGCTCTGGACCCCCTGCGACCCAGTAGGATAAGCAGTTTGGAAAATGGATGGATGGATGGATCAATAAAGTGAGTTAGTTATAATATTGATCTTAATATTATTATAGGGAGCAGGACCTGAATTACTACCAGACAGGGATACCCATAAGGGAATTGCGGGTCTGGCTCTTAATGGGCCATAATTAGCCAGTACTTTCTCGTCGCCCTCTCCTCAGAAAAGGCTTTTTACTCACTTGTTCCATGGTCTTTATAATTAGGGCTTCCACAAAGCGTGGCTCACAGTGGAAATGTTATTTTTTTTAAATAGCATCCCTCATTATAATTCATCCTGTCAAACCACTGGGCTTTGCTTTCATGACACTGGGGAGCACAACCCCTGCATCAGGCCTGATGAGAAAGGCGATGACTTCAAAAAGTATGTCGACGCGCTTCAAGACACCCACTTCCCTCTTGAATAATTAAAGCGGTGGTGTACATTTACTTCTGAAGTGATGGAAGCAGAAACCAAAGTTTGCATATTTAGCTCTGCTGCGATTTCCTGTCTTTCTTTCTGTAATGCATCTGTTCCAAATCACACATAGTTTAGACTGGTTCCACTGGTGATTCTTGGATAATTACCCAGTTAAGTGACTGAAGACCCAGGTGTAAATTTCTGAATAAGTAAACATAAGTCGACCTAAGCAGTTTTTAGTGTTTTAAAGTTAAAGGCGGATGTATTGAACCTCGCAGCTTTTTTTAATGACAGCCATGATGTTTAATGCCATAGGTAGATTAGAAATTGAATTAAGGTTTGATAAGTTTGTTTCACAGTGCATTGAGACAATGATGATGTTTTGTTAGGGGGTAATGGTCAGGTTAGGTCAGGTTAGGGAGCATGCACTGAACAGCGCATTGCTGTACCCACCCCATGACCGAACGCCTCAGGATCCAGATTGGCAGATACACGGTCCAGTCCCACCCTCCGGAAATGGCCATCCATCTGCCGCAGCCAGGTATTATGTAGGCGTCCCCTTGGCCTGGTCCAGCCACTTGGGTCCTCAGCAATGAGGATCCTGCAAGCCGGATCACCCTCAGGGAAACCCGCCACATGGCCGTAGTGCCGTAGCTGATGCTCCTTCACAATGCAGGTAATGTGCCTCTTTCTGGACTCCTTTAACAACCATTGGGGCAGCGTGTGGCTCAGTGGGCTAAGCCTGTGTGCCTGTAATCAGAAGGTCGCAGGTTCAAACCCAGCCTCAGCCTGTGGGTCCTTGAGCAAGGCCCTTAACCCCCAGCTCCCTGGGCGCCGCTACGGGTGGCAGCCCTTCACAGACAACTTCCTCTATGAAAAAAGAGCAAGTTGTGGGAGGCGTAAAGACAATCAATAAAAAAAGTGTCAGTGTCATTCATTTGACACAAAGTCAAACCAGAGGTACCCAGGATTCTCCGAAGAACCGAAGGAGTCCTGTTTACATTCCCGAAGGAGTCTTCTTCTCACCTCACTGGATAGCGTCCATGTCTCACAGCCATACAGTAAGACAGGGAGCACTGGGACTCTAAAGATTTCGACCTTCATCCTCTTCCAAAGATATCCGGAGCACCACACACGCCTTTCCAGCGACCTCATGACCCCCCCATACTCTTCCAATCCGTCTGCATCACTTCATAGGTAGAGTCACCAGAGACATGAATGTCGCTGCCGAGGGAGTGAACCTCTCAACATGGTCGACAATCTTTCTGCAGATAGACACACTACTGACAGCTGTGCCCAAGAGGTCATTACAAGCCTTTGTTTTTATCCAGGACACTCAGATTCCTCGTTTAATGTCTTGAGAGCCTGACTTGAGCCTCCATTGACTCCACGAAAATCACATTATCATCAAGATCAAGTCAAGATTGGTGAATCATTCTTCACCAACAGATGCCCTACAGCTGCCAAACCCCAAGACTTTGTCCAGCACCCAGTCCAGGCAAGCTCTGAACAGAGACGGAGCAAGAACGCATCCCTGATGAACCCCAGAATCATCTGGGAGGTTCTGCCTCCACTCTGCACGGCATTCATGGTACCAGTGTACAGGCCGGCCAAGATGTCCAGCAATGATGGGGGGATTCCGCAGAGTCGAATGCTTTATGAAAATCCTGTTTGATGACAACCCTGAGCATGATGCGTACACTTTTAATTGTTGTAGAGTTAAATAGCTTTAATGTTTTTAAGCCCCTGGAGTCAACGGCATCGTCGGCGATGCCGCGTATCTTTCTCGTGTATTTCAGTTCATAACTCGCTGAAATCTTACTGTAGAAACATGAAAAAAAACGCTGACTAAATCCGTAATCTGTCTTCTTTTCAAAACGTCCATTGTTGGAAGTATTAACGTTTTTAAAATTATGTTAAATCAGCAAAAAAGCCGCCCTCACCTGAAGATCGCTATTCGCATTCTAAATAGCCGCATTTCCACGTATTCAAATCGCATTCGCATGGTAATTGGATGAACATCGCAACGTTGAAATGCGATCCAAGTGCAGTACATCTCCATCAGCGCCATAAAGGGGGGGGGATGTGCCCAGGTGTGAATGGCTCATGCATATACATGAAAGTTGCTACATATTCAATGAAAGGAGCCTAGAAATAGTGACATGAGTTAGGTTTTTCTTATTCATTTATCCAACTGAATGTTGCTACTACATCATTTAGTCATCTTCATGTAGCCAAGACTTTGGTGATCAGATATCTGGGATCAAAACAAACTGCCACCATTCCTTACTACAGTATGTACTTTTATAATGTTTCCAAACTGCATTTTTGCAATGTCTATACTTTGATGTTAAATTACAAACTTCACATAAATCTGACATATTTACAAATTACACTAAGATTACGATGAGTTTAATGCCAAAACAAATATATAAGAAATAATTTATTTGCCATGGATTAAGTTTATAATATTGAATGAAATGTGTGACCATGCCCCAGTCAGTGAAAGTGTGTTCCCTACCCCCAGACCCCAGAGGGTTAATGTGTTCCTGGATATAGAGCTGTTTCTGTTGTTTCTACACACGCCGCGGCCCTGAAGCTGGGTTTGTCAGCTAATGAATCTGCATTTACCCCCATTTCCTCTAATCCGAAAGATGCAGGTGTCTCTGTTCTTACATGCGGGCCAGCTGCACTCTGACACGCTCCTTCTGTGTGCTGAAGGTCACAGAATAATGCCTGTCCTCTGGGGCTTCTGCCACTGTCTTTGTTACGTATTGAGCACCGGTTCCACGGAGTCGTCGCAAATGCCACCAATGAGGATGGAGCTGTTTGCTCAGACCCTGGCTGCACGATCAATGAGCACCATTCCTGTCAGTGCCCCCCCCCCCCCCCCCCGCTCCCCCCAACCCCCGTATGATTCCATCTCCTGTTGCCTCCTGCTCAGTTTCACTTTCTTCCCATCTATCTTTTTCGACAAAGATAAGCGTTACCTATTTTTGTTCCATTCAATGACTATTCAGCTGCACTTACAGTCATAGCTGAATAATAAGGACTTTCTGTCAACAGCTTTGAAGGTTATTACTCTTGGTGATTTGAGTAAATCTCAGAATGAGATTAGCATGATCAGCAGGAATGTGAAGGTAAGCAGAGACTCTTTATATTAAAACGACATCGTGGAAGGGGGGGGGGGGATATGTACCACCTTTTCAAATTTATGGAGGCGACAGTGTTTATAAAACTTTTACTGTTAGCACATGCTTTCTGTGCTGCTGGTGAAGTGCTCATACGTGCTTAATACTTGATGGATCGGTATGCGTCGGCTGTGATATATGGCTTTCGTTGGCAGTTTTAATCCGTCTTTGTAGACAGCGCCCCCCAGGGGTTTCCGAAGAGCGCGGCGACAGGTGTGAATGATGAGCCTGGCAGTGGGAGAGCATTTACAGGCGTTTTCCCTACTTCGACACCATTGTGTGAACAAGCTCTCCTGTCATTATGTTATCCACTCAGTAGACACTCCGAAGGAGCACGCAAATTTGCAGGGTGTCACAGTGGTTAAGGGGTGCACACTAGTCTGCTGCAATTCCCAGTGAGGGGCAGCTGCAGTGCTCGTGGGGTGTAGCTCAGTGGGTTAAGCTCCTGTACCTGAGATCAGAAAGTCAGTGGTTCAAGCCTGCCCTTGGCAAAGCAGTCACTTCAGTGAGCACTTCAGCAAGGCCCATAACCCCCAGTTCCCTGGGTGCTACTTTGCTGTGACCCCCAAGCTTACCTGTATGGAGAATAAGATGATGCCAACCACAAAATGGAATTTGCACATGAGGATTAATACAGCATTGCTTCTTATTCAAAAACTTGATTATTCATCTGCATTGCCATATATCAATGCTGTAGGTAATAAGCACCAGCAGAATGTCAAAACTTTCCCTCAATACTGCTTATCTCATACAGCAGTGCTTCCCAATCCAGTCCCCAGACAGTCCGCATTTTTGCTCCCTCCCAGCTACGGGTAGCAAAAATGTCGACTGTCTGGCAGGGAGCTCAGAGGAGGTAAAAACCTGCTGTGGGTCTCCAAGGACTGGATTGGGAATCTCTGCTGTACTGGGTATCTGTCCACCTAAGCCTGGAAACAGAGGGCAAGGGGCACTCTGAGTGACATGCCTGTTTGTCACACAGCATACACTCATGTACTTTGTGTCACTTCAAGTTACCAAAATACCTATAATAATGGAGTCATTGTGGCATGACACTGCCGTGCTCCCCACGTCGCCTGTAGCTGTAGGCACCTTTGTATGAATTTGTGGAACACACGAAAAGTTCTTGCCACTAATATCTGTGGAAAAAAAAAAACACATTAAGGGAACTTATTTTATGATACAGCCTTGAAGGTAATTTTATGGTTTGTGGTTAATTTATTCTCATCTAAAACATTAGGGTAATCTTCAATTTTTTTCCCCATCCAAAATACCCCGGAGCTTAATTCGTGTCCGAAAAAGACTAGTCTGCTGTTTCATACCAACGTAATCACAGGAATGTTAATAACCACTTAATGTCTAATGCGACTGATTGTAATCAGTAACGCAGCCCATCAGATCCCAGAAATCCACCAGGTGCTGGGAAACCATTAAGCCTTTTGTCATTTTTTTCTTCCTTTTTCCTTATAATCTTTTCACTTGTAGCCGATTGAATGCACGCTGTGTGTAATGCACACTTTAGTGATAGTTTTCGGGTGTTGGTTCACTTCTCCACAGAAAATTGCCCTCTGGTAGCATTAAGTCTATCCATCAACCTAGATAGAACCTAGAACCTACACCAACATAGATGCCCATCTGACACATCCAGCTCTGGGGCCCTGAAAATGGAACTTCAGGCCCTGTCGGTCTCATCAGCTAAGGAGGAAAGTTAAACACTGTGCGGAAGCTGGTTCTGCATTGATGCCGGTACTGGAGGTTACTCAATTTAACAGGGATACATATAGACCTCTTAGTGGCTTAATGCATGAGGTGTACAAAAGCCTTTTGCTTTGAGAAAGTTCATTGAAGTTTGTCTTTGCTGTGTCATTATTTGGGGCTTAACACTTGACTCATGCCTCTCTGATTGATGATGCAACAGTCCCCGGCCCCCGTTTTAGGTCTCACTCTACCTGCTTTATACAGTATATCTCCTCACTAAATATTAGGTTAGCTAATATTATTCCTGCCCAGAAATTTCTCAGTACTAAACCAAGAAGTGTGGATTAAATACTTATGCCAACTGCAGGTGCCCGTGTCTGTATTGTGATCCATAACTGGCAATCTGCTTACTTTCTTTTTATAAAACCACCACAGAAGACGAAGAAGCTCATCTCCGAAGCTCTTTCCCTGAGAACCTTTGATAGCCTTTTGTTACGCAATCCACACATCCAAAGCATTTACAGCTGAAAGGACATTTAAGCTTCATTGATGGACGTGTCCCTGGACTGTATCCTGCTGGGACCCCCCCCCTCCCCCCCTACATCCTGTCCTCTTCTTATACTGACTCATTAATTGGTGCTTTGGCTGATTTCCTGCTTGGGTTCCTGCTTTGTTCATTGTGCAGTTCATGAAAGCTCAAATAAATCACAGCTGGGTTCTATAGATTCCTTACATTGTTCCTCTCGAGACTTGAATAACACAGAGTAATATGTATGTGTCTGTGTGAGTTTTGCCCATAGAAATTAATGGACGGTTCCCACAAGGATATGAATACAAACGTGTGTGTGTGTGTGTGTGTGTGTGTGTGTGTGTGTGTGTGTGTGTGTGTGTGTGAATTATGTTTATATTACATTGTGGGGACCAAATGTACCCCACAATGTGATAAAAACCTGCTATTTTGACTTCGTGTGGACAATTTTTCAGGTCCCCACAAAGATCTGTGAATGTAATCAAAAAAACAAAATAATGCCAAAAGTCTCATTTTGTTTGGTTACTTATCGGTAAGGTTGGGTCTGGGTTAGCGGTTAAGGTCTTCTTGTTGGTTGGTTATAATTTTCCCCATAAAAATTAATAAACGATTGGAGAGTCCCCACAGATATATAATTACAAACCTGTGTGTGTGTGTGTCTGTGTCTGTGTCTGTGTGTGTGTGTGTGTGTGTGTCTGTGTCTCTGTGTGTGTGTGTGTGTGTGTGTGTGTGCACAGAGGGAATGATCAGTTGTGGAATACCAATACGCCACTCCAGACTTTGGGCTCACGCTTACCCCGTCTGTCAGAAACGACAAAACTGTGACGAATGACTCAGGAGCTTAACTTTGCTCTTACTTCTGAGGTATTTGCACGATCGGCATAAACAGCTTTGGTATTTGCATGTGAAACCATGGTTGCTGTCGGTAACCCAGGCACCCCACAGGGCAAACGAAAAAGCCGATGTCTGATTTAAAAGAGGTGCATTAAAATTTATACACCCCCTGCCACAGCCCGTCGGCCCTGAGAACCACTGGTAATGTTGTTTTTGTTGTTTATGGGGACAGCTGCCAGTGCATGGAAAGTCACGGAGGCTGTGACGGCTCTTCCAGTGCACCGGGAGCCACGTGGTGTGATGAAATCATCGTGCCGTCTGGGTGAGGCCCCTGATGTAAGACCCCGGCTGAGCAGATCAGTGTCTCGCTGGCCTCCCCTAGAGGAGTCTGCTCACTTCATCCTATGCTGTCTGTTCATCTTCCAGAATATTTGAATCATTTTGGGCTTTATATTCTGGTAGCTCTGCCCCCCTTTTCTATGCGTTTATCCCTTAAGCCTTTAATATAAGAAGAACCTGTGCTTTGTAGAGGCCTGGATAGCAACCTGGATAGGGTTTCCACTGACTAGAACCTTCCCTGAGAGAGGTAGTAATACGCCCATTTGTCATTGGGGGGTGGGGGCCACACAGAGCTGAAGGCATGACAGTACAGTTCGACAGTGTTTTGGGGGCTTGGCCGTAGGTGGGTTTCTCCCAGTATGACAGGGAGTCCAGTGTATGTGTCACCTCAGCTCTACAGTAGCCTCTTCACAGAGGATTTAAAGATGGATGATATTGCCCATGTTCTGAAAGAATGGTGTGATAAGTGAAAAGAAATAGCTTGGCATCTACAGACAGTCCCCGATTAATGAACATGTGGCTTACAGACAGCTCGTACTTATGGACGGACTACCATAAAGCCTACGGTATTATATATATATAAAAAAATTTGGGTTTAATACAATGGTTCGAAATAACAAACGTCTGCACTACTTTGTGACACACATAAAAACATCGTGCAGGATTCAGAAGTTCGTTGCCTCGAGGTACTGTACAGTATAGTACCATATGCAGTTACCTTTATTACTACTGTACAATTATTATTATTATTATCCATCCATCCATCCATCCATCCATTTTCCAAACCGCTTATCCTACTGGGAGCCTATCCCAGAAGCAATGGGCATGAGGCAGGGAACAACCCAGGATGGGGGGCCAGCCCATCGCAGGGCACACTCACACACCAGTCACTCACACATGCACACCTACGGGCAATTTAGCAACTCCAATTAGCCTCAGCATATTTTTGGACTGTGGGGCGAAACCGGAGTACCCGGAGGAAACCCCACGACGACATGGGGAGAACATGCAAACTCCACACACATGTGACCTAGGCTGAGACTCAAACTCAGTTCCCAGAGGTGTGAGGCAACAGTGCTAACCACTGCACCACCATGCCACCATTATTATTATTAATTATTATTATTATTATTATTATTATTATTATTATATACTGTATCTTTAGTTTTCTAACTTAACTTCAAATTCGTCTTAAAGACAGACTTAGAGAACAGATTTCATTCGTACCCTGGGGACTGCCTGTATATGACTCATGTGACATTATACACGTAATGATATTTATAGGATATTCGGCAGCTCTTGCTGGATTACCTTGGAGGCCACTTAGCAGGCCTGTATGAATCATGAGGCTGTAATTGGCCCTTTGCCTGTATGCTTGGGACCATGTGTCTGTGAAGGGCATGATCTCAGATGGAGTTGAAGGGCGGTAACCTGGTTATGCCCGTTAATGCATGAATAGCAGTTGCAGTTATAATTAGGAGGCGTGATGACTGAAGGTGTTAGAGAATTTTCATTTAAATATCTCTTATTTGTGGCTGAAACATGCACCAACATTTCCATGCAGCAGGTTTAAGATCCGTGCCTGTGTTTGGAAGGTTGTAGGTTCAAATCCCACATTAGAGTAATCATATCACTGTTGGGCCACTAAGCACAACCCATAAGCTAAACTGCTTTAGGGAGGCTAGTCCACCCAACTCTCTCTCCATACTTTCCTTATGTGTATGTGTGTAAGATCATCTACAAAAAAAGCAAATAAAAATGTTACATGACATGTGACCTCTCCCTGTCTGTCTCTCACTTTCTGCTGAGGTTAGGCTTCCTGTCCATTACCCACGAAGCACTGACTGCTGTCTCAGCATGAGTGAGGGCATCTCTCAGTAATGCATCCTGAAATCTCAAAGCCTCGACAGTTCCTGTGTTGCGGGGTGACACCCGCGAGTTGTGTGGCCCGACCTGATCAGGTCTCACCAAACCTTCTCATTTGAGATTTGCCAACGTCAGTGTCACCGGCCGCCTCTTCTTCAGGCTTATGCTGCTGACTTGGAAATCCTGTGGAATGGAACTGGCAGGCTGGTTTAAAGGTGAGCTATGGGAGTCAGCAATTAGGAGGCATTGCGCTTCATGTTTATCAGAGTGTCAGTGGCAGTCAGCTCTCAGACATGCAGAGTTCTCAGCCCAAGTCACATGACCTCAAATGGGGCTTCATGGTGACCCCACTGTGGTGCTGCATGTACCTTCAGATAATAAATGTAGTGGCAATAGCAGAGGGGGCTGGGCAGTTAACCGGAGCCTAGTGACTCCTTGATGATGACATCACAGGGATGAGCTTTAATTAATGCACCTACCAGATGGGTCAAGTAAATATCCAGCTTAATTAATGCTGTTGAGAGACTCACCGTTAATTCTTAATGGAAGATTTTTGCTAACCAGCCAAGATAGTGAGGGGAGAGCATCTCAGTCTTGTAAATGTATTAGTTTTTCATACTTCTTACCTTCCAGTAAGTGCACATTTCCGAGCTGCTGATGTGTTTGTTCCATGTCAGACGCAAAATGACACCACTTTAGGGATATTTTAGATTCTGCCAAAGGAGTCATTAATCAGTAGGAAACAAACATGGTATACACCACTGTTCAAGTCTTAGACAGCCAAAGAAAATTATGTTTAAATTATCTTTGCTTCGATGTAAAACTATGATATTATGCTTGTCGACGTGTGTTAGCTTTCCTGTTGCAAAACTTCTGCCAAAATCAGCCGAGTATTTGCAATAATCATCCAGTGCACCCATATATTCTTTGACTCAATCACCTCATACAGCTAACTAATTTTTTGTCTAATTAAACTAATTAGCTGGTGGTGAAATTTAATGAATATATGGAATGGCTGAGGTGCCTCGAGGAGACGTTTAGGAACTGAAGAGGTGTTCATCTATCCATCCAATACATTGAAACATTTTTGACTGCCAAAGATTATTGCACAGTACTGTATATATTACAGTATATAGACTAGAAAGCTAGGTTATAAACATGCTTCTGCTTGAGCCTGCAACATATCTTAAGCCTGCTTGGCTATGAATTTCTCCATGAGGATTTTCTGAGCATGAATCTAATCCTTCTGGAAGGAAAGAGATATGAGTCACACCTCTTTTCTTTTCAACGACAGTCTATAGGATTACTTATAAGAGGGTAAATATATATATTTTATGATGCACTGGAATCCCATCCAGAATGTCTCCTGTCTTGTGCTCCAGGCAGCCCATTACCATCTATTCAGTGGTCGAGTTGTAATACTATTTTAGGTGGGATGGTGGGGGTGGGCTCTGACTGGTCGGGGGTGGCATATTTTCAAATCTTGCAGTTTTTTTTCCTGCAAAGTGATGGCGTGTGTGTGTATCTGATGACAACGCGAACTCTGCATGTACTGGGAAAGTGACTATGGAAGAAAGGATGAAATAAACAGAGAAAGTGTCTAAAAAAAGTTTTTAATGAAATGGGTTGCCGACTGAGTGCAGGTTCTTTGCGGGTTGCCAGACATGATCCCCCTTTGCATGCCTTCCTGCCCTTGGGCGTGAGTGCCCCACCTATCTGCCACAGCTTGTCCTCCCAAATGATACGGTCGTTGCGTTTCTCCGAAAACCTGGCTGCAATTAGTCAGAGGAGCTTAAGACAGGAGCGATGGTAGACATGCTTTGTATTGTCGAGACTGATCCCCCTTCCCCCCCTAGGGAAATAAGACACAGGACTAAGCTAGCAGTGCCTACATCTGATGTTAGCTCTGCCACATGGCAATAGCCACAGAACAGCTGCTAAAGGATCTGGTGGGTCCCCCGACTTGCCCTGGTCATGCTGTCTCTGTGTAACTGCTTTGCTTCTCCCTTACGGGGCCCCGGGTCTGTCGGGTTGCCCTGGTCATGCTCTCTCTGTGTAACTGCTTTGCTTCTCTCTTACGGGGCCCCGGGTCTGTCGGGTTGCCCTGGTCATGCTCTCTCTGTGTAACTGCTTTGCTTCTCTCTTACGGGGCCCCGGGTCTGTCGGGTTGCCCTGGTCATGCTCTCTCTGTGTAACTGCTTTGCTTCTCTCTTACGGGGCCCCGGGTCTGTCGGGTTGCCCTGGTCATGCTCTCTCTGTGTAACTGCTTTGCTTCTCTCTTACGGGGCCCCGGGTCTGTCGGGTTGCCCTGGTCATGCTCTCTCTGTGTAACTGCTTTGCTTCTCTCTTACGGGGCCCCGGGTCTGTCGGGTTGCCCTGGTCATGCTCTCTCTGTGTAACTGCTTTGCTTCTCTCTTACGGGGCCCCGGGTCTGTCGGGTTGCCCTGGTCATGCTGTCTCTGTGTAACTGCTTTGCTTCTCTCTTACGGGGCCCCGGGTCTGTCGGGTTGCCCTGGTCATGCTCTCTCTGTGTAACTGCTTTGCTTCTCCCTTACGGGGCCCCGGGTCTGTCGGGTTGCCCTGGTCATGCTCTCTCTGTGTAACTGCTTTGCTTCTCCCTTACGGGGCCCCGGGTCTGTCGGGTTGCCCTGGTCTTGCTGTCTCTGTGTAACTGCTTTGCTTCTCTCTTATGGGGCCCCGGGTCTGTCGGGTTGCCCTGGTCATGCTGTCTCTGTGTAACTGCTTTGCTTCTCCCTTACGGGGCCCCGGGTCTGTCGGGTTGCCCTGGTCTTGCCCTCTCTGTGTAACTGCTTTGTTTCTCTCTAACTGAGTTTGGAGAGCGACAGTGATGTAAAGTGGAAGGGACGCTTATTTACTGTTCGCACGGTATATATCATGATTTACTATGTGCAATTTTTCTTTTAATATATGCTGATTTCTGGTAGCACACCTGTGAGAATTGCTGTGTTATGTATATCAAACACTATCGGAATCAGCATTCGCTTGCGTAAATTTGCATTATGAATCCATTTCGTCCAGCTGTTCAATCGTACTTTTTTGAGTAGGTGGTTTTGCAGTTTTTAAGTTCCAAGTTGTCATGAATGCATCAATACATCGCAATGTGTGATATTACTAATAAAAAATAATATATATAATATACCCCTTTTTCCGTCAGATAATCCATGCACAGGACACCAGCATGTCTGTGCATTTCGACCAATCAGAAAGTGGTGACACAACCAGCTCGGTTTGGTCATACTGTCGGCCTGCTAGTGAGCAGGACCATGTCGGCAAGGTTACGGCTTGGTTCTTGGTGGCAGGTGAAAAAGCGCCATTTATCTGTAAATACGCGCAGTGCACATGTGACTAATAAAGCCAATGCAGAGAACGAGCAAACAAAGTGAAAGCAGCCTCTCACCGCACGGTGGGCAGATACATGCTCAGATTTTGTGCCCTGGAGCCGAACGTTTCTGCTTCTCTGTTTTTAAACCAACCACAAGGCGGAGAATCCCCCCATCCTGCCTCCCTGTCTGCGGGGTAAGTCACAATATGGCCCGACACCAAATACCTCTGATGCAGGCATATGCAGGAAATCGGTCTGTGATGATCTGCTTTCCTTCTCTAAGAAAATAAATGGATAATATAAGTGAATATAATCTATTCTTCCCCTGTTGTGCTACTGCACATAATAAACCAATGGCGATTGTTAGTAAAGACAGCAATGTCCACTTCAAATGAGCTGTCGTCTCCCTTATTAAAACAATTCACATACTCAACACGTTTATTTTGCTACATTTAAAATATTGTTTGCTCTCTGTATGTGAAGTATTACATGCGAATGGAAAACATTCTGCATCCTCTAGGGTTCTGGCGTGACGGAATAAGGTGGCACCATCGCTTTAAGTATGGCATGTGACAGGTTACTACATGTTAGGGTTTGTTTTTTCTGGATTTCATCTGAAGCATATGGCTCTCACGCATCGGGAAGGACAGAAACGAAAGCAGGCATGGTGAAAAGCAAGGGCCTTATTTAACCCTCTGGGGTCTGGGGGTAGGGAACACACTTTCACTGACTGGGGCATGGTCACACATTTCATTCATTATCATAAACTTAATTCATGGCAAATAAATTATTTCTTGTATATTTGTTTTGGCATTACACCCATCTTTATTTTAATGTACTTTATAAATATGTCTGATTTATGTGAAGTTTGTAATTTGACATCAAAGTATAGACATTGCAAAATGCAGTTTGGAAAATGGATGGATGGATGGATGGATATTATAAAAGTACATAGTAAGCAATGGTGGCAATGGTTTGTTTTGATTCCAGATATCTGATCACCAAAGTCTTGGCTACATGAAGATGACTAAATGGTGTAGGTGCAACATTCAGTCGGATAAATAATAAAAACCTACAGTAACTCATGTCACTATTTCTGGGATCCTTTTATTGAATATGTAGCAACTTTCATGTGTATGCATGAGCCATTCACACCTGGCCACATCCCCCCCCTTTTATGGTGCTGATGGAGATGTACTGCACTTGGATCGCATTTCAATGTTGCGATGTTCATCAAATTACCATGCGAATGCGATTTGAATACGCAGAAATACGGCTATTTAGAATGTGAATAGCGGTCTGCCGGTGAGGGCGGTACTACACACCCCCTATGCAGGTAAAACAAAGAAAGGTGACATGGTTTACTTTTTTGCAGAGTTAACCTAATTTTAAAAACTTTAATACTTCCGACAAATGCCGCTTTGAAAAGAAGACAGATTACAGATTTGGTCAGTGTTTTTTCATGGTTCTACAATAAGATTTCAGCGAGATATGAATTTAAATACACAAGAAAGATACGCGGCATCGCCAACAATGCCGTTGACTCCAGAGGGATAAATAAAACACCACAAACCAAGCAAAAGGAAAAGGACCACAAGGGGTCAAAATGGGGTAGGGTGTATCGGGAGAGGATAGAAGACAAACTGGGGCGCACATGCAGGCAGCCTCATCAATGACCGGACTGGGGAGCTGATACACTGATGAGGGAGCAGACGAGAGGCACCTGGGGTGATCCACACTAAGGCTGTAACGAAAGGAAGGGTTAAACAAGTAACAGGTGTGGCTAGTTAGGGCCACACAATGGAGATAACAAGGGGGAAAGTAATGTGGGGCCTGACAATGGCCACCTTTAGAGACTTGACTCTGGTACATGGAACTAGACAGGCTGAAAGGGGCCGAAACTAATCATTTGCAGTGTGTCCTTCCTGCTGTGTCCTGGGGAGTAATTAGTGGACATTATGTACTGCTGTATGTTTTTGTAGGTTTCCACTAGAAACAGATCTGAACTCAGTTTACTGTCATCAGTCTAAATACTTTGAATCAGTAGTCTGCCTATTGTTAGTCAGGCTTAAATCTTTACAAACATCTACCTCAACAAGGTCCATCCTTCTGTCTCTTCAACAAGCATATTGGCTGAAATTAAATGACTTAAGTATATTAAAACACATATAAATCATATATAGATACTCTGCATATCATGAACAATAAATGAGCTTTATTTTGTCACCACAATGAAAAACTATCCTTCCCTTACACCCTGTTGCTAAATTTTTTTACATTTTGTGTAATTTTGACCTTTATCTTTTAATTTTATTAAGCCACTGTAATGAAAGTAGGACTGCAGCAGAGACCAAGCAAATGCCTGAACCAAAATACGGGTCCGGAAGTCAATACAAAGATTGCTAATGCACGATTTTGCACTTTGTGAAGATCAAAATTTGACTTTAGATAATGAACACACAGAAGCTTTTCACGTATCCTCAGGATTTGAAGAAAGCCGTTGCCAAAAGCGCAGAGAATAAGTAGGGGGGGTCCGGGCACCTTGTACAGACAGCACACCATGTCCACTAGGTCACGGATTTAAATCCTGTGCCCAACAGGGTAATCGTGCTACTTTCTGGACAATTGGGCAAGGCCCTTAACCCTGATTGCTCCATGGTGCTGGTCGACCCTGACTCCAGAACCTCCTCTCACCTTTATTAGTGTGTCTACTTTTCTTGGGGAGCAAAATTTGGATATGCACAAACTACCCAATTCCCCCAACTATCCTATATTGTATTTGTTTTTTTTTTTGGGTACCACTTTACAATAAGGCTCTCTTTTGCCACTTGTAAACGACAGTAACTCATTAATAAAAAGAAAACTGTGTTATAAGCTGTTTAAAATTGTTTATTACAAGCTAATTAATAACCAGATTATAAACCATTCATAACCCCTTTATATGAGTAGCCTTATTGTAAAGTGGGACTGTTGTTTGTCTAGGCAGATGTTATTCTGACTTATAGAATTTTTCGAATTAGTTACCATTGTAATAAGCAGGACAAAAAATGCCTATTTTTGAATGCCAGGGGTCATAATGAAGAAATAAATGAGTAAATATGGGTCATGCACACTCTGTTTGGACATTTCCTCAAGTATAATATTATACGCTTTACTGCAAAGTGAAGCAGTCAAGTTGGAATCAGCTAATGATCAGCATGCAACAAGCTGCCCGTAGTTTTCCTGCCAGAGGCAATAAGTATAAGTAGTGGTGTCTAATGTTAATTCCGGCTGCTGTGGCTTTCAAATCTCTCTTGATCCTCTTCATACATCACGACAATCTCTCTCTCAATACTAAGCTTGGTTCACCCAGCAGTCAGTATCACACCTGTATCATTCTTCATAAAGAGCGGATTATCCGAAATCACTTTGGGACACAGAGAGCCAATATGATGGCATCATTTCATTTTTTGCCTAAGAACGAGTTTTTTTTTCTCTCCCCGACCCATATCCACATTTATCCTTTCAATATGTGTGGTATGATTAAACCTTAATACAGTTGTACAATACCAAAAGAAGCTTCAGCAAATACAGGGATATTTAAAGGATATAAGAGATTGTATAAAAGATTGTGAAGCAGTTTCTGTTAAAGGTAGCCTATGTACAGACATGAAAAGTTTTTTTTTTGTAAGAGAACAATGTATAAGTCCTATAAATTTCAGTGTGATAACGAGAAGAATTTACAGAACTGTGCAAAAGTCTTAGGCAGGCATAGAAAATGATGTTTACATTACTCTCGTGTTGGTGTAAAACTATGATATTATGCCTTTCAAAGTGTGTCAGCTTCGCCATTTCAGAACCTCTGCTAAAGTCATCCTGGTATTTGCAGCGACCGTCCAGTGCAGCCATGTATTTTTTGACTCGGCCACTAGCCCACCTCATACAGCTAGTCAATCTGTCACTGACTTTTTAAACCAACATATTTCATAATTTAATTGAGCTGTTGGTGAAATTTAACAAAATCATGGAACGGCTGAGGTGCCCCTGAGGAGAAGTTTGGGAACTGAAGCGGTGTTCATCTAGCCATCCAACTAGATATCAGTATATAGGCGAAAAAATATATATTTTCGCCTATGTCAGTACAGGAATCACGTCCTTGTGTCTGGATGCCTGTACCTTTATTTTGACTGAAGCGTGAGCTTCCCAAGATCCCCTGAAGCTCCTTAAACACACCAGCCAGAGGCCGATGGAGCAGAATAAACAGGATGTCAGCCCTGCTTATAGGGAGCCGCTGCTGGGTGCAGCTGAACATGGAAGCGCACAACAAGGTGCAAATGTGATAGATAGATAGATAGATAGATAGATAGATAGATAGATAGATAGATAGATAGATAGATAGATAGATAGATACTGTAACTTTTCCTTTGCAAAGATTGAAAGAAGAAGATCCATACAATTCTTTTGTGAGTTCTCGTCTGAATAGGATCAAGTGTCAAAACAACGCTCTCTTTCTTTATCACTGTCTAGTGCTGCTTCAGTTTTCTCGTATTGTGTCTCAATATTTTATAATTCCTAGAATTTTTGGAATGATTTTTAAAAATAATTATTAGCCAGAAATATAGAAATTAAGCCTCCAAACTTTTGGTTGTGTTTATTTGCCTCGGTGTTACCTACGACGTCTGAAAAACCAAATAATTAGTGATTTTCTCGTAAATGACGGTGGGCAGCTCACGACAATTTTGCTTTCAGTGTGTTGTGTCATGGGGCAGCACAGTGGTGCAGTGGTTAATACTGTTGCCTCACACCTCTAGAACCCGGGCTGAAGTCTCTGCCAGGGTTCCATGTGTGTTGAGTTTGCATGTTCTCCCCATGTCATTGTGGGGTTTCCTCCGGGTACTCCGGATTCCCAAGACAGTCCATAAACATGCTGAGTTTGACTGGAGTAGTGTGTGCGTGCGTGTGTGTGTGTGTGTGTGTGTGTGTGTGCACCGTGCAATGAGTTGGCACCCTGGCCTGGTTTGTTCCCTGCCTTGTGCCCATATCCTCTGGAGTCCTCACAACTCTGAACGGAATAAGCAGTTACAGAAAAAGGATGGGTATGGATGGGTGCATCTATTACATCCCCAAACATTCATTTTCTCTTAATATCGAGTGTTTTAATTAAATTTTGCAGTTATAGAACATTTTATATAATGTTACTTCATGTCACCATGTGCAGTGTACTGAATATATTGTTGTGACAATAAAGCCCCACTTGACTTTCTTGCATTCATGTGCTCAAAATACTCCATTATCATGAGTGAATGACTGACAATGCACCATAATGGTACTCAAGGCCATCTTTGCCACCCTCCCAGTGCGCCCCTAGTGGATTTGGTCCAGGTCAGCCTATGCCCCATGCTGACCTTGTACGTTGTCAGGGCCGAGGGCGGGGTCTCACAGTAGGGGGTGTTGGTGCCTTCCCTGGTAAAATTTGCCGGTTGTAGGGGGGGGTGAATTGTTGAGAGTTTTGTGTGATCGTCTATAATGAAATAGGGCAGTCAATGCGGGTCCACTTTGGTACATTTTGCTGTGATCCCCCCCCCCCAGCTAATTTCTCCACCTCCTCATATTAATGATTTGTTAGCTATGTTAGTATGGGCTAGAACTGGTGTACTGTGCTCCAGTCTCACCTGTCATGCTGGCTTTAGATGCGCAAAGCTCTACCACTGCCCGCTCAGTCAGTCGGCAGCGTCGGCAAAGCAGACCGGCCATCTCCAGGGTTACTGTGTTCTGCAGTCAAAAGCATCTGTACAGCTGCAGGGGAGCAACCAGCTTAAACAGGGAGTCTGTGTTTTCCCAGCCATCGTATGAATAAACATGGTTTTCAGTCAACCTAATGGGTAGCAGCGCGCAAGGTGGTTATGGAAATTATAGAAAGTGGTAATCTGTCACTGAATTTGAGGAAATGGAAATCTGTGAGGTGAACAATAAAATTATCATAATGCCGAAGCATAACTAGATGATTAAAATGATTGTTTTCCTGAAGTATCCCATTAGTATCTAAGTTCTATCTTTTGGCAGAAAAGATGTGATAGCCAATCTGTCAGGTCCCCAGGCTGCGAGCAAGATGTTTGACCTGATAATGCAGGGAGGAAGGTGTTTCTTTTGATCATGTAATATGAAGGAAGTTGTTTCACTTGATCATGTGATAGGGAATGAGGTGATTCACTTGATCATGTGATAGGGAATGAGGTGATTCACTTGATCATGTGATAGGGAACGAGGTGATTCACTTGATCCTGTGATAGGGAACGAGTTGTTCCACTTGATCATGTTATAGGGAACAAGGTGTTTCACTTAATCGTGATAGGGAACGAGGTGATTCACTTGATCATGTGATAGGGAACGAGGTGTTTCACTTGATCATGTTATAAGGAACGAGGTGTTTCATTTGACCATGTGATAAGGAACGAGGTGATTCACTTGATCATGTGATAGGGAACGAGGTGTTTCACTTGATCCTGTTATAGGGAACGAGGTGATCCACTTGATCATGCGATAGGGAACGAGGTGTTTCACTTGATCATGTGATAGGGAACGAGTTGTTCCACTTGATCATGTTATAGAGAACGAGGTGTTTCACTTGATCATGTGATAGGGAACGAGGTGTTTCACTTTTGTCAGGTATAAATGTAAATCTGAAATGCCACTGTCCATGGTGCTGAACAAGCAGCTAGCAAAATCGTCTCACTAAACTCCTCTGATGTCGTGCTTCATTATCATCGCCATGTTGTAGTCCTCTTATATATCTGCTTACACATCAAATGCCCAGATGCTAATTTATTCCTTTGCTCATGGAGGCCATGGTTAAACAGATGTAATTATCATTACTACAATAACGTTTTAAAAGACAAAAAAAATGGTATATTTGTTAACTAATAATATTTATTTATTATATTTACATTTATGTATAGTCATATATTATAAACAGAACCATAGAAGATTCAAGGTTTTGTCACATGCATGAATAAATTAAAAACTTTAATTTCCTTTCGAGATTTCTTTATTATGAGTAAGTCTGGTTTCAAAAGGAAAACACCTTTGTCTTTTAACTCATTTCTGAATGTTTTTCCGCCAGTCGTAGATGACAGATGGAGAACATCATTTGGTATTTTTGGTCCATGATTGTCTAATGAGCCTTTTACTTTCGGAGATCATTTCTACGCTCTTGAATCAAGACAAGTGGTATAGAAATCTGTACTTCCTCGTCATTCGCTCAGCAGTGATGAAGAGGCCTTTAGCATATCTGCTGCTATATGAAAAGTCAACTCATTCATTTTTGTTCTTCTCCTAATGAGCTGAACAATACTTGGACCATGAATCCGTATTACTATCCATATAACTAAATTGCTTGTAGCTAATCACAGGTGTGTCTGCACACCAGATGTTGTGTGAACTTTAATGGTGCATTTCCACTGGCATACAGGAACCAGGCTGTACCCGACCCATACCACAAAGAGACACTGGATACAGTGTGGTTCCAGTTCGCCTGGATTTTCTACTTCAGAATGGTCGGCGTTGCCAGATTTGGAGACTGACAGTGACATAAATTGAAGAGACGTGTATTCAGTGTTCACACGGTGTACATCATTTACTATGTGCAATTATTGTTACTGTTCTTCATTGTGTGCCGGTCTCTGCTTGCGCGGCTTTGAGAATCGGCATGTTATGCCTGTCAAACGCTAGTGAAATTGCTATTCGCTCGCATAAATGCAGCTGTGCTACGGTACTTTTCTAACTAGGAGACTGGAAATTTTCAAGTTCCTCATGATGTGCAGTACAACTAATGATGTACATGATGATAATCCATACATATCAGCACAGATCACCGGTATCTCCGTGCATTGCGACCAATTACTGTAAATGGGGGTGATGCGCCCAGCTCAGCTTAGTCATGCCTGCTGTCCTGCTGTTAAGCAGGCTTATACCGGCACGGTTACCCAGGTAGGGTTTGGCGTACCTGATTTACAATGGGAAACTGTCTGTTTGTGGAACAGCTTGGGTCTTGCTGGCAGTGGAAAAGTGCCATATGACCCATTGTGGTCATCACCCCTCCCTCACCAATCAGTGTTCTGCCAACAGGAGGTGCTAAAAACGATCCTAGACATGACACCATCTCAGTCTCTGTAGGATGATCTATCTCCTGATGGGAATCAGTACTACACAGTCACGAGTTCCGTGTGAATTACTCCCTTAAATCCTTGCAGGACCAGCCAGTGACTCTTTGCCCAATTTCATTTGTCCAGAGAATAGCATCCAGTTCTGCATTCCACTACTCCAGTGTATTACTTTATGCCTTGAATGACATCCATAGGAGTCAGTTTTGATGGGTCTGCTAAAGAGGGTTGTGGGTTTGTGAGCATGCTGCAGCGCACCGAAGAGGCCAAGGGACGGTCTGTGCTCCTTCACTGGTCCTGAGGGGTCTGGCTGGTTCCTGGCTCTCAAGGCCTCTGCGACGGCATAACCAGCTTGCAGCCAGACCGCTATTATACATCCTGGTGATGTGTCAAATGGAATGAACGTTTTCCAGCCTGTGTCAGCAAATGACTCCTTTCCTTATCGCTCCCCGCAGGCAGGTGGCAGTATCCCGGCTTCCGCTTTTTCTCTTTTCTTTCATTCTAATGTAGGCCAATCCCTGGGTAATAATAAAAAAAGTAATGTTGTTCTGCCAAAATGCAAAGCTGAATGGACCCACATCTTTAAAAGATGGTGGCTGCAAGCTCCATCTTCACTCCCAGCTGCCCTCGGTCTTGCGGTTCGGGTTTTTGTTCCATTTTTGGGTCGATTTAGAGTCTATCAGGGGGAAAATTTTCAAATGTAGATTTTCATCTATGTTGTGTTTTTCTGAAGTGGAAAATAAGATCGATCCAAGATCAAGTCAAGTAAACAGGGTAATAATAACAAATAGCGTTCTCCTTTCACACGGATAAGCCTCATGTTTTATTCATCTTCTTTTTGCTGTTACTGGTGCCACTGTTACAACTTTGGTGCAATTTTGCGATTCTTCATCCACACAATATGCCTGCGAAGTCTGGAAAATGTCGGTGAATGTTTTTGAGTTATCATGCTGACAATGACATGCCAGAGTCCGGGGAATACTATGAGAAGTGCTTCCGAGCGGCACATTATGAGAGCGTGACCCAAAGAAATTAAAAATAACACAGATTTAAAAAGCATGACATCGGCAGTTCTGCACCAGGCCGTAACAGAAAACTCTCTAAGACTTACCTATGTCAGGGAGGTAGGGAGACCAGCAGCATGACTCTGAAAAGGAGGACACCTGTGTCCAAAAAGGAGAAATACGGCTCTAGGGGAGTTGGTCTTACATCATACACATACTATGGAAGCCAAGAATGGTATTTCTATTCAGATAATTAACAAGCATGGCCGTTCTCTCCTTCTGTAGTATGTGTATGTGTTTTTTTGTGGGATCGGGGGGGGGAGGGAAAGTGGCACTCACTGTTGACGAGAAGGCGGATGGGGGGATGAAAAAGGAGGACAAGGGGGCTAAAAGGAGGACACCCAACAGCTGTCCAGACAGAGGGCTGGAAAAACGAAATCTGGACGAGCGGTCACCATACGTCAGGATAAGATTCCCTTTCAGTCATTCCTGAGCACTTACTATCATCTCGGCCTAACAAGATCGACTCTGAGGTGGAGTCTGTAGCCCTGGTCTGCACCCCACATGCCGGTCGGCCGGCTGGCTTTACTCTGTCCTGTGCAGCACAGCCCTGGTCTGCACCCCACATGCCGGTCGGCTGGTTGGCTTTACTCTGTCCTGTGCAGCACAGCCCTGGCCTGCACCCCACATGCCGGTCCGCCGGCTGGTTTTACTCTGTCCTGTGCAGCACAGCCCTGGTCTGCACCCCACATGCCGGTCGGCCAGCTGGCTTTACTCTGTCCTGTGCAGCACAGCCCTGGTCTGCACCCCACATGCCGGTCGGCCAGCTGGCTTTACTCTGTCCTGTGCAGCACAGCCCTGGTCTGCACCCCACATGCCGGTCGGCTGGTTGGCTTTACTCTGTCCTGTGCAGCACAGCCCTGGCCTGCACCCCACATGCCGGTCCGCCGGCTGGTTTTACTCTGTCCTGTGCAGCACAGCCCTGGTCTGCACCCCACATGCCGGTCGGCCAGCTGGCTTTACTCTGTCCTGTGCAGCACAGCCCTGGTCTGCACCCCACATGCCGGTCGGCCAGCTGGCTTTACTCTGTCCTGTGCAGCACAGCCCTGGTCTGCACCCCACATGCCGGTCCGCCGGCTGGCTTTACTCTGTCCTGTGCAGCACAGCCCTGGTCTGCACCCCACATGCCGGTCCGCCGGCTGGCTTTACTCTGTCCTGTGCAGCACAGCCCTGGTCTGCACCCCACATGCCGGTCGGCTGGTTGGCTTTACTCTGTCCTGTGCAGCACAGCCCTGGCCTGCACCCCACATGCCGGTCCGCCGGCTGGTTTTACTCTGTCCTGTGCAGCACAGCCCTGGTCTGCACCCCACATGCCGGTCGGCCAGCTGGCTTTACTCTGTCCTGTGCAGCACAGCCCTGGTCTGCACCCCACATGCCGGTCGGCCAGCTGGCTTTACTCTGTCCTGTGCAGCACAGCCCTGGTCTGCACCCCACATGCCGGTCCGCCGGCTGGCTTTACTCTGTCCTGTGCAGCACAGCCCTGGTCTGCACCCCACATGCCGGTCCGCCGGCTGGCTTTACTCTGTCCTGTGCAGCACAGCCCTGGTCTGCACCCCACATGCCGGTCCGCCGGCTGGCTTTACTCTGTCCTGTGCAGCACAGCCCTGGTCTGCATCCCACATGCCGGTCCGCCGGCTGACTTTACTCTGTCCTGTGCAGCACAGCCCTGGTCTGCACCCCACATGCCGGTCCGCCAGCTGGCTTTACTCTGTCCTGTGCAGCACAGCCCTGGTCTGCACCCCACATGCCAGTCCGCCGGCTGGCTTTACTCTGTCCTGTGCAGCACTGATCTCTCTGCGGCCGTGGAACATCTCATTTCTTGATGATGGCTACAAATCTAGCTGCCAGACAACATGACAGCCACAGCTGTTTTCTACCGGCCAGATTCTTGTTCAAAAAGATTGAGAGATCTCTGAAAACAAAACCTATTTTCTACCGTTTCAAATAAAAAAATTATTTTGCTGTTGTGTGAAAAATATTTTTAAAGGCTTTGATTGAGAAGCAGTCATATATGCAGAAATTTACCACTGATAGTGGGTAGCGGAAGATAAAGTCGTTGTTATGATATGCAAAGGGCATTTTGTCATTCAGCCATTCTAGCGCAGTTCTTGTCCACGTCTAACAGAGATAATAATATTGTCTCCAAAGGGCCTAAACACTAATTAACAGGAGCAGTAGGAAGTGCAGGAAATCTCTGCTCGACATGTAAATAACTGAAGGTTGTTCTTTTGGAAATGATGCATTTGTCTGTATTGATTCGCTGTTGTTAAAAACAGACTGCAGAAGGATTAGAGTGGTTTTGATTCTGATGCCTTATCAATTCCCAGAAAACAAAGAAAACAGAAGCAAAGGCTGGATTCAGAGACAGGAGGGGTGTGTTATCAATCCGAGTCACCTTGGGGGCCTGCAGTCTCCACTCTGCCTGCCTCTGTGGTGAATATGCAATGCTACCCAAATTAAGTGTGGTTGCTTTGCCGTGGACCTCACACTGATCTCCTTCATTGGCATTTCATTAATAATAACAGCATCTTCAGTGTAGGGAAAACCACTACAAATGCTTCAGTCTTGAATGATGATTTAAATCACACCCTGTTAGCTGATTATGATCATGGGGGAAGTCAGGGAGATAATTGGAGGGTCTATCTGGCACTACAAAAGTGAACAGGAATGATAAAGAACTGTCGTTAATCTGTATTTGGCATGCCTTTGTGTGTCTGTACTTTATTACATTATTTTAGACCAGTCTAAACCTGTCTTCACTGTCTGTCTTCCATCTTCCATTGTTCCATCAAACAAATCTGTTACCGATCTGTCCATTTGCCAGTTACCTGATTTTACTTGCACAATGCAGTGCTTGTTTCTACCTCGTGACCTTGCTTTCAGAATGAATTATATAATGTCGTATACAGTCCTGGACACTCTGCGACCGCCCTCTGAGCAGTGCTTTATCATACCCCTATCGGATTTCTCATCCAGACCACCCCCCACCATACTGTGAGCAGTGAGTAATCACGCTTTGATCAGCCCTCTGTTACTCGCACAGATCTCCATGGGTGTATACAGAACAAAGAAAGCCCGAGTAGCACGGCCAAGTCAGGAGTCAGGACGCCATCCAGCTTACTGCATATACTTTTTTTTTTTTAACTGGCCAACTAGATTTGACCAAGTGAGCTGGCCTGCAGTCAGAGTTTTTAAAACAGATTAATTTTCTCCTGTTGTTCACTTTTTTAATCTCTGTGGAAAGCGATGAATGGGGGGTTAATTATATTTTACAAACGTCACTCTGAAACCTGTAAAGCAGTGGTTCACAAACTTTCACAAACATCACATGCCTGCCCAGAAATTGTTATATTCTCCGCGTACCCACCATTAGGACATCGTGCTCTGATCGATACTGGGAAAGAGCTTCTGTTATTTTTACTACACAAGGCTTCTTTTAAGATTTCCTCTCTTTGAGCTATAGTGTTTGCTGCATGTTTGGTTGTTTCAGAATGTTGCTTCTAGTGGCAATTTTTTTGTTTAGAATTCAGATATTTAATTAGATTACTAGTGTTGTATGAACATGATTTCATACCTCCTCCTGATCGTTTAGTAGGGCATAGTTTCCAATCCGCTATGCTTTGGATCTCATTGTTAACTTTGAAGTATTTCCAACCATAGTTATTTTGTGCTGTGTATTTTGCTCGTTAATGATATCCCTGATGCATCATTACCTGGCCTCCGTTATAGACATCGACACATTATCATGACAGTATCATGTTTAAAAATTTATGTTAAATCTGGCCAGCAGATTGATCTTTTGTTTTACACAGAATAAAAAAAAAAAGTCATAAGGTTATTCTGCTAATTAGTACTGGCAACTTCTTTCACAGCCAGCATCTGTGATATTAGACAAAAATAATTCTGTTATTAATCGAATTTTCTGACTAGGCGGAAGATCTGGACACCGTAGTCCATCCCACTTTCGCTGATGTTATCCCGAGGCCAGCTTGTCTGTGATGCCATGCCGGAGTTGATTTCTCTGGCCCTAGGCCAGCTTTTTTGCAGTGGAAATGCAGAAAACCAGTTCTGGACTGGGAGAAAGCCTGACACTGGCTCCAGCACTGCGCTGAGTATTATACAACAACAGTGCTAAAGGCTCAGGACCAGCACGACACAAAATGATTTTCTGACATTATGCACTTGAAGTCCATTCGTACTTTACAATCCTGTGTATTCTGCCTGTTTTAATCATCAGTAGATGCGAAATAAGTCGGGATTTAGCCATAATGTACCAGGAGGTACACAAAGCTAAATTAATAAAGCTTAGCAGAAGGCAATTTCAAACTAACTACTGGGTTATTGTCTTACCAACAGAGTATTTGAAAACTAAAGATGGTGGCTTGGTGCAAAATATTGTAATAGGCTCGGGCAGTGTCTAATTTTTCATACTGTCCAGACATTACATCGGGGTATAGAATATTTTTACTGTATTTTAAAAAGCAATGCTAAACAGGCATCCTGTCATTTTTTTGCTACCCATCATTCTGTCATTTTTTCCTACCCATCAGTACCTAATACTGGGAGGTATTGTACTTACACAAACAATCAATTACATAATAGATCAAAATCTCAAACATCCACCCATCAGTTATTGCTACCCTGCTCTGACATTTCAACCTGCCCATCGAATCATCCTACATAGGGCTATTGCACGTACGCCAATTACAGCTTCTTTTTCAGTTTCTAGCAACAGTCCTACTGTACCTTGCCCTGAAGTTGCAGGTCTCGTATGTTTTTTCTTGTATACTTAATACAACATTTTTTACTGCACAAAGCCAGATGACTATTTGTTGAGCAATTTACTGTTAAAGCACGCCTTTCAATGCATTTACATTTTTAATAATAAAGGCCACTTTGTGCTTGAGCTGCCTAAGCTGATTTTCTTATGCTTTTAGTCAATTCAACTTTTAACACCATGTTGTCCTAAGCAATAATACTACGACTCACGTCTTTGCAATTTATTATGGTACATCATGCATTTTATGTGTGAGTGTTTCAGATTTGCCACAATTACAGTACGTATCAGTAGGGCAATATAGGGTAGCACCAAAAAAAGAGAAAAAAAAATAAATATAGGCCATAATCTTCACTGAGGGGGTGGTGCCCCCCTTATGCTCCCCCATGGCGCCTGGCCTGCACAAAATGCACAGCTTGTCCTGCATTAAATCTCACATATAATAATATATTATAGGTCATTTCAGAGGAGAATCCTTCATCACTGCTAATTAAAATGTTGTGAAATAGTGCTTTCTATTGCATTTTATGATTCCTACAACCAAAAATAGCCCTAGTGTTTATGACTGAGATTCTATCTGCTGCAATTCCCTGTTGCCTAAAGTACAACTTACCAACCAGGAATCAGATAGGCCATTAAAATGATATAATTTGCTATTAGATGACAATATCAATCTAAATAGTAGATAACATAAAATGGGATGCCATGAAAAACAGCAGGGAACTCATTGTCACTCGTGGTTTCAAATGTGCTTTTGTCTGAACTCGATCATTACCCGAAGCAAACAATTTTGTCCCTGTCGTTGTCACTTCAGACATTATTGCTGTGTGTTCTAACTGAATATTTGAGTATTACCAAGCTCAGAAATCTGCTGGGCATTGTAAACATTTCTGGAGACTGCAGGTGATACAGGAGCCAGATCACTGGTTCTCTTCAACTGTGCTCATCGTTTGACTTTGACTTTTATGAAGCCTCTCTCGAGACAGATATAGGAGATATGCAGCTTAATATGGGACACTGTGAACCCTTCACATATAACATGACATACTGAAAAATAGCTTACTTTATGGAACTTTTTGATTTATGTTGTTTGTATGATTTCCCTCACATTGCTCACACTGATGATGAACAAAAGATTAGATGTAATATCACTTCTTTTTCTTAGGATTGTGTGTGTTTGTTTATTTCTGTCAAAGACAAACTAAACCCTTGCTGTCAGCTGTAACAAGCTTTTAAGCTCCGTTTCCCCAAGGACGCTAGCAGCGTTATCGCCGTCTGTAGGGATCCGCCGACATTTAGCGCTTTAGCGCCGGCTAAATTGGACTTTCATTCAGCATTCGGCTTTTAAAAAGGCTAAGTGTTCAAGCTGGGTATCTGTTGTTACTTTTGAATTGCTGTCCTCGTGCAGACAGGGGGGCACAGAGGCTGAAGCAGGAATCGACGGACGCTGGCAGACACCGAAATTGGTCGAAAGCTCCTGAATGCCAGTTCCTGAGAATACACATACACCCATGAAGACAACATAGTGTATTTATTAAGACTGGGAAATATATCACGATAACACATAATGTTACTTTTGAAGTCATAAAGAGTTATTATTTCTTTTTTATTGAATTAATATATTCAGTGTCATGATACCCAAATGGGAGAATAATATAAGCAGAGATTTTTAATAGAGACCTATAACATTTTCATGCTTGCTATTAACAATCGGAAACCACTTTGTAACATGGCTGATATCAGCCAACACAGAGGCATTTATTTTAATTATCAGCCACCTGGGTTACTTTCTTTCTCCCAATTAGGGCTGCACAGTTTTGTGAAAAAGTCGTATTGGGATTATTGTGGCCAGTATTGTGATTTGCAATTGAGATATAATACTTGCTTGGTTATGAAGGAAATTTAGAGATTATCGATAATTTTGAAATGTGTATTTCCCAGCTCGAACATGCAAACTTAAACTAGCATTAGAAATTGTGCAGCACTGCTCTTGAAATAATTTTAGATTTTTTTAAAGTAATAATATTGCAAAATTAAATGAAAAGAATTAAAGGCATTTTTGCAAACTTCTCAGTTGTACAACGACATTAAAACAAATAACACAATAAATAAGAAACTGTATTTTTATTAAAGTAAGACATTTTGAATGCCCAAATAAACAAGGACATTTACGCAGGGTGTAACCTAAAATGAGAAATTAAGCTACAAAATGAGGTGTACGATGTAATTTAAAACTAAAGTCATGCTTTAGATTGTTTACCCAATCATACCCAAATCACTAAAACTGCTGCATATTGTACATTATTTTTTAAATTATCAAGTTATAGATACATATTTTCTTTCTAAAAGGTTCCAGCTCTCACTTCAGTGGCTCCTTACCAAACAACCGGAATGTTCTCTGGTTTCAGACAGGAGTTATGTGCTGACACAAGAGCACAGATGTTTGTGTCAGCTTCCTGCTTCTTCCGAACACCTCAGTACTGGCCAAAGAGGAAAAGGACACAGACTTGACCGAATCACTGAAAGCTAATATTCTGAACTACCTCAACGAGAAATATGAAGACAGCAAGTTTTTGGTCTGTGAGGGGTTTTCATATTTCTCGTTGAGGTAGTTCAGAAAATTAGCTTTCAGTGATCCCAACTAGGACTTTCAAAATGCTAATGCTACGCAAGATTTAAAGAAATGTAAAAATGTACGAATGCATGGAATGGATCAGGCAATGTCATAAAGAGGTTGAATTCTATGCATGAGCTGACTTCTGCTCCTTTTCTGTGAGCTGCTAGAGCAGGTAGATAGTGCTGGCAAAGTCTCATGCAAACCATTAGTAATACAAGGCAAGACCTAGGAATTTGCAGAGCTCGGTGGCACTTTGCAGTGCCAGTTCTTTCCTGCAACAGTCATACCTGAGTCCATTGCGCCTTCCCTTAATGTTCACACATGGCCTGGAAGCTCTGCCTGCTATGGCAGGAAGGAACATTTTCTGGGGTTGAGGTGCAAGCCAGCTTCATGGATGGCAGTGAAGGAGGTGAGCAGACTCGTTCATTGTGTGGCATTGTGTGTGTATATAGACCAGGTGGATGACAGACTGACTCCGGGTGACAAGGATCAGTTCTCTCTCCATCAGTCTCTCGAATGTGGTGGGGGTGTTACACAGGCCAAATGGCATAACCTGGAAGTGCCCTAGACCCTGAGCAATGGTGAATTCATTCTTGAGTTGAGCATTAGGGGCCAGTACAACCTGCCACTTTTGAGGTCAATCCCATGATGTGACCCAGTGTGCAGCAGGTGCGAGTCTTGTCAGGTCACAGAGTTCAGACAATGGAAGACCATAGAAATACACCATATGACCCATTTTTTTTTCTGAACCAGGACTGCCGGTGTAGGCCACAGTCTGTCAGAAGGCTTGATAACTCTCTCTTAGGGCTGTCAATGTCATGTGTAGAGTTTTGCAGTGCATGGTGCAGTGTGGCTGGTGGACAGCGTGGTGTTCCTGGCGGAGACAAGATCACTTCAGCCCTCCTTGCTTCCACCAACACATCAGCCAGCATAGTTGGTGCGTGCAGCTAGAAGTGCTGGCGAAGTCATGCTGGCGTTAATGCCTTGATAACGGCATGGCATGCAGAAATCTGCCCCGTGTCCTTCTTTCCCAAATCCGCCAACTCACCAACCTCCCTCCTAATAGCTTCTTCTGAAGGCTGCCATTGGAAATGCCGCTTTAGAGGTTGTATAATCCCGCTGCTGGTCCGGGGGAAGACTGAGAATAACTTAAAATACCTCCCCTTGCAGTGCCAGTGTCATGTGGTCGTGTTTGTGGGGGACCAGTCATGGTGCGATGCAGCCAGGCGCACTTAGCTAAGCATGGTCTTCAGGAGCTGCTCTCCGCTATAGCCGAGGAGCTTCACAGCAGTCTTCGTCCCGCCGGCTGCCGCCAAATTTGGTAGCACATCTTGGTGCAAAGCTGTGGCATCCTCTGCCGCCTGCCATTGACAGTACAGTGTAGTAGCTCCATTAGGTCACCCCAGGAAGGCATAACGCTTGTTTTCTGGAGCCCCCCTCTGCTACCTCTGCATTGCACCATCTTGCTGTTCTCTGCTGGCGAAGTTGCTTGATTAGGTCCTAAAGTTTTACTAACCTTTAGAACCCAGCAAATGCAAAATGCGTTGATTTTCAAACCCAGGCTCATAACTTCGAATAGGTGTAACCCACGGATATGATTCGCATATCGTTATAATCGAGAGAAGCCAGGCGATCCTGTCGTCTAGTTGTAATATAGTGCGTTAAAGTATTCCAGAGTAATCCTGTGCGCAATGAGGCATATATTTTAAACATTTCCCACCAAAATGCACCCCATAATAATCCAAGAATCATGGATATTATTCACAATAGTCTGAAAGCAAAGCACATATTCCCTTCCGCAATGATCCGTGTACTATCCTTCTGGCGGAAAAAAAGTATTAATTTATTATAAGCCCATAAATAAAGGGATAGAAAAGCACTCTTTATTATGAAGATAATTGATATTTTCATAATATTTATTCACAAAAGTTTTTATATGTAGGTTTGATGGGGAGTTCCGTCCAACAGTTGAAATAGAACGCACCCATTATGTAAGTGGAACACCTCCCACATGTAAACAGAATGACCTGCTACAGTGTTGCTTTGTTGTCTGAGGTTAAAATGCCGACTAAAAGTTTCATTCTCAAATTTCATTTTACTAATCATAGCGTATATCGGCAGAAAAACGATACTAATAAACATCAAACTGTGTGCTATGTCTGTGTTATGCAGTGGATCATACACTAAGCAATGCTTTTCTATATCAATTTCTTTCAGTGACTATTAAGTTCAGAAGTTAAGGAGCTAAGTTCACACTACACATTCAGTAGCATTTTAGAGCATTTTAAAGGATTGCAGATACAAGCCCCAGATTGGAGGAAAATCAGTGCAAGTCAGCACTCGATTGCTGTTTGTGAACTGTCTAAAGACGCGATCCGACAGTTGCCGATGCATCATAGTATCCAGTATGCTAAACATATGGACCTGTTGGTGACTCCAAATCCTGTAGCATGAAAAGCGTTGTGACACGATTGCTACTGGTAATGGTCGTGGCGACAAGTTACGGAAATGAGAGCGCATGACACATGGTGAAGGGACACCCAGTAGAGGTGTTTAAAAAGGTGAAAGAAATTTTGTTTGTTTAGTAACTGTTCTTAACGTTCAGAGAATAGGTATTCAGTCAAAGTTTACTGTTACAGTTTGTAGCTTTGATATATCACTGAAAGACATGAGGTGTGTAATATTGCTTCCTGAAATTCCTGCGTATACATGGGTTCGTTTGCAGCTCATTTGTAAATGTAGATCATTGTCATTTAAAATTTGGTGATCAATGTTGACACACCACAGCACACAAAAACAAAATGTGTCCTCTGCATTTAACCTATGTGTCACTTTGTGACATAGCAGGGGGCAGCTAATTCAGCACTCGGGGAGCCGTGCTTGGGGGCGGTACCTTGCTCAGGGTACCTCAGTGGTACCTTGCTGGTCGGGGATTTGAACCAGCAATCGTTCAGTTACAAGAGATTACCTAACCATTAGGCAACCACTGCACCAACACTACCCCAGTTTGATTATGGTGATTTGTAGTGCGTTGAAAATTAATCTGAGAATTGTCATTTCCCTGTGTCACTTCTCATTTTTAATTTTGTGACAAAATCTAGTTAGGACCAGGCAGATTTGTCAGGGTTTCCTCCTAGTGAAAGTTGTTGAAGTGTGTGACCTCCTGTCACTGACCTGCCGTGTATTTTGTAAACCGCAACAACTACAAGATTCCCAATTACAAGACAAGTTGTGTAGACTGAACAGTACGATGATTACTGAAAGTATTTATATATATTTTGGAGGACATTAACTACCCACATGGCTTACAAATTTGTCCCTAAAGACTGGCCTTTGGGATTAGCAATGGGCAATTCCAAGTTAACAATTGGATTAATTTATTTAATAAATGATGGTAACATTGTATCTAAGCAAAACGTTTAATCCTTGGTGGAAGAAAATTTGATAACATTTTACTTAAAATTGTCATTTATAATCCATTACAGATATCTTCATAATGCATTATAATGGTTGGTATAAGAATTAATAAAGCATTTTAGCAACTTCTATTGATAGTCATTAGGCATTATACTGATTATGTTTATTATAATACTTCATGAGCTCCAATGAAGCTCTCATCTATAATGTACTATAGATTCCTTCATAATGCATTATAATGGTTGGTATAAGAATTAAGAATGGTTTGTACTACGTTATGAAGGCATCTGTGGTGCCTTATAGATGAGAGTTTCATAAAGCATTAAAATGGATAATTAACATGGCTATAATGTGTTACTGTAAAACCCATTTTCTTTAGGCAACATAAATAACCAAAACAGAAATTTAACTGGCATGTAAGTGGAATGTGTAATAAGCGAATAGGTGAAGTTTCATAAATTACATGTCAGGTCACAACAGGGCAATCCTTAAGGTAATGAGTGTGTGAGGAGTATGGATTAGGTGGGCATAGCTGGCGATGAGCCTGTTCAGGGGATACAGCCCCCTTTCCAGTGAAATTATATGACTTTTAAAATTTTGAAAAAATATTGTGATATCTAATCTATAGTAAATATTCACATAAACATTTTTGCTGAATCTTTGTTTATTTTGGAATTTACAGCAAACATGTAACTTGGTGTAAGATTAGCAATTTTACTTGGGTTACCTGGATCTTGATGGCAGAGGTAGCTATTGTATAGATATTTTGGGTTACATATCTGCCACACAATAGCCAGAAGGAAGTTCTGTGCTGATATATTTTGGGACTGTAAAATGAGAAAAGGAATGGGAATGCATGATATTATCACTGTAGTGCTGGTTGCAACATTCATCACTTTTCCCTGTGATAAAGATGGGGAGACCACCTGGTCCTCTTTGTTCATTTGCTAGATTAATGTCTCTCAGTCTGGTAAGTCTAATACTTCCCAGTAGTGATGGCCAAATGAAGCATCGTGAACCACTAGCTGTATTTTTTGACACCACTAGATGGTGCTCTTGACTTGCTTTCGGACGTACTTTTGAGCCCTTTTTTGGACAGAGAGCACCATCTAGTGGTGTCAAAAAATACAGCTAGTGGTTCACGATGCTTCATTTGGCCAACACTACTTCCCAGCTCACATGTTAATCAAAGTTGCACCAATCAGGGATGTACTGACAATTATGGCACATCACCTGTTTAATGTTTGATGATCTCCTGTCCAAACCGCTGCTCATTCAAACACGGTATTCAGTGCAGGGGGGCTAACTAATAACCGAAGACGTGGGAGTGTCCAGCAGCACACACTCTGCAGTAAAAGTAAATACTGAAGCACCTGCAATACAAGTACCTAGATGTATCTTTTACATACTTTACAGATGAAAGTCATGTTCTCCCCAGGCTCTGCAAGACACTGTAAAGAGAGAGGGAGAAACACAGAAGGAGGGGTGTTGCTCGAGGCCCAACCTCAAATGACTCACTTCCCATAATCCCAATCTTGGATACATCTCTACTAGAAGGACCCTGTTGTTTTACTGGTGGCCTCGTGTATTTGACCGGACAGGTATTACTGCAGGCATGGCCTTGAAAGTTCCCAATAGGCAGTACCCACTGTCTTCACCTTAAAATAGATGCTTAACTTGGACTAATGAAATTTCAGTCCCCCACTCTGTTTAGGACCAGAATGCATGTTGCTTGTATAAAGGCATCCTTAACTCTGGAAAAGCGAAATTAAACTGAGTAATTATCAAGCATCCTAAACTTGTATTGATTTTCTTTTCCTTAACTGCATAGAATTACTTTCATACTTAATTAGGCTAATTAGAAAATGAATAATTTAATACCTGCTCAATTTGCCGCACTAAATGGCTCATAAAGCATGTAATTAAACCTGTCTTTATCATATTGTCTGTCACTCAGTAAAATGTGCAATTCTAGGAAACAATGGCTTGCATATTCTGTGGAATTTTCCATTTCACAAGACAGTGAGAGATCAGTACCTTGATGAAGCATAAGCCTTTTTTGTTGTGTTGTCACGTCTTATTGAAATTGCTCTTTATACACTGATTTGTTTCACCACTCAGGGCAAAAGACCGACTACATCCAGCCAGTCCTCCATACTCCATCAGTTATTTGAACTGTGGAATGCCTATTATGGTCTAATAGTGCTCGTTAATCACGTGTCTTGCAGAATAAGTTCTTATTGATCTGACGGTTTTGTAATGGTACGTCACCAGGGGCACATTAATCCTGCTGTGGGGTTAGGGTAGAAATTAGGTTATTGTTGGTCAACAAGATTAAATACCATATTAAATTTTGCCATGGTCCTTCATCAAAGAGGAGTAATGTTGCCCCAGAGGAAGTAATTGTGAGGCAGTGAGTGGAGAGAGTTCTCAATAGGGTGGGCAGCTATATGGAATCGTGCACGGAGTGTAAGGGCATGAGTGAGATGGTCCCTTTCCAAGTCGCTCAGCTGCTTTTCTGGGTGGTCTCTGAAAGACAGATATTGTACCTGCCGGCAGGCAGGTGCCACACATCAGAAAGCAGTCCTAGGTGAAGCAGAAAACTGAATTCCCTGCAGTACTTTAAATTATGCCCATGCCCACGTAAACTGCCTTTGTTTGCTCAGTATTATAAATAACGTGTTGCCATGGCTATGTATATCAGGCGATGCATTTGCTGCTCGTTTGCGACTTTCTGCTGAAGACACGAGTAGCCTCAGCTGAAAGCTTCGCCGAGCACATCAGGCACATTGTAATTAAGTGAAGCAGTTTGCATTATCGCAGTAACAATGACAGAATTGATCTTCGTGCATTGTTTCTGGTTGGTTTGGGATGTGCTTCACGACTTGTGTGCTGCTGGGGTCTCTGCAGAAAGACCTGGAAAGTCTGCACACCCATACTGTGGTGTGGGCCTTGCCGTGACTTGGTGCACTTCTGTGAAGGTAGGGGGTGCATTAGCTTGCTCAATTGCCTTGTCCTGGTTAGTGGCAACAGCATGCTGTTGAGGAACTATGACCTAATAACTACCCTGTCCAACAAGGTCGCGTACTGTACAGCGGTACCTGTGAATCTGAAAGCGGTTCTTCCAAGGGGTTTGTGATACAGACATGAATTACTGATATGCAAACGGCCCTAATGAAAACTGTTAAAAACATAAAGGGTTTGCAAGGCTGTGGAGAAGCAGAGAAGTAGGAGGATGCAGTAGACTGAGGCGTCTCAGAAGAACTTTGTGTTGTGACTGATGCTTTTTGGGATCATTTTCTTTCAGTGAGTTTGTCATCATTCTGACTAATCCTTAAAGGGTTTAATACCTGGTTTCATTTTCTGGGTTGTGATAAGCATATTTGTGAATCCATCTGTTATGTGAGTACTACCCTTGGCGATCACATAATCCCAGAGACAACCACATACCCAAGAGTAAATTACTATGAACTGCTTCGAGTTGGTAAGCCATTCACAGGGAGGGGGAGATGTCGTCCATCACAGCTGGGCTGCATGTAGCAGGTGACGCATCAGACATTGCACCCTCCCGCCTGGTGCCCGTTGCTGATGTCACCACTACTCAGGGTTTATCTCAGTCAACCTTGAAACCCCGGGTTTCCTGCCCAGTGAGGCCTTTCTTCCCGCCACGTATGCCATATAATATCCAATATTCATTATGTATGTGGTGCAGTGCAGTAAACTTGCAGGATAATGACAGGCTTATATATACTGGAATGTAATTTCATACTGTATCTCAGTAATATTAAAGTGAATACAGAAAAACATTCGACGTAACATCACTGTTTGCATTGCACACCAAACTCTGCTCCAAGCTGCTGTTCCTGGGCAAATTTCTCTTCAGTTTATGAGATAATGGCCCGGTTTTCCAGGTATATCTATTTTCTATGATTATTGCCATGACTGTTTGAAATTGCTTTCCCAGTTTCTAGCTGGTCAGAAAGCAGCATTCCCCATCTGCCTGTCTGTCTGTCTGTCTTTTTGTCTCTGTGGTGAGCAGCCTGTTGTATTTTATCCCCCGCAGAGACCAGAGGCAGTTCATGTGTAAGGCTTTGAGAGAAAACAGACTTTCACCAGATCAGTTGTTTTCTATTCCTGTGTTCAGTAAAGCTGCCAAACACAAAGGGGACACAATCTTGAAGTGCCAAATATAGAAAAGCAGTACAAAAATAAATAAGAATTTATACGTCCTCTTTTATGGTAACACCTTAAATATGAGACCTTCTATGCTTTAGTCTCATGTGAAATAAAGGGCACTGCAGTTGCTTGGAAACCCTGTCTGATATGTTTGGGTGATTATCTATATGTCCAAAGCCAACCAGCTAGGTGAAGGTTGTTGGAGGCCATGCCCTGCCGAGGCCTATGTGCGACTGCGTTCCCCAGGCCAGGGACTTACCTGTCACTGCACCATGTTAACAAGGACTAGAGCAAGAGAGATGGCAGAAGGTACCTATTTTAATTGGAGCACCAGTCCCAGCACTGCTGACAGCCCCATACATCAACTGCTTGCTGGGGAGCCTTAGTGCAGCAGTCACACTATCACTGTCCCCACGTATCCATCCATCTCCATTCACCCTCTCACTGCCTCTCCTAGTCCATGTATCTCCATTCACCCTCTCAATGTCCCCATGTAAACATTGCTTCTCCATTCACCCTCTCAATGTCCCCATGTATCCATGCATCTCTATTCACCCTCTCACTGCCCCTCCTAGTCCATGCATCTCCATTCACCCTCTCAATGTCCCCATGTATCCATGCATCTCTATTCACCCTCTCACTGCCCCTCCTAGTCCATGCATCTCCATTCACCCTCTCAATGTCCCCATGTAAACATTGCTTCTCCATTCACCCTCTCAATGTCCCCATGTAAACATTGCTTCTCCATTCACCCTCTCAATGTCCCCATGTAAACATTGCTTCTCCATTCACCCTCTCAATGCCCCCATGTATCCATGCATCTCTATTCACCCTCTCACTGTCCCCCCAGTCCATGCATCTCCATTCACCCTCTCACTGTCCTTACTAGTCCATCCATCTCAATTCATCCTCTCACTGCCCAGGTAATACATCTCTATTCACCATTTCACTATCCCGACTATTCCATCCATCTCTGTTCAGCATCTCACTGTCCGAATAATCCATCCATCTCCATTCTTCCTCTCACTATCCCAGCTAATACATCCATCTCCCTTCACCCTCTTGCTGGCCTGGCTTGTCCATTCATCATCCATTTTCATATACAGTGAAACAAGTTATCAGCTCCCAGACATACCACCCAGATGACTTTAGAAGTTACTTTCATAAACCTCATAATACTCCCTCAGTACCAGCCTATCTCTGAAACATTCAATAAATGTTATTTCTGGATAATAATTCCTTGATAACTTTAGCAGCATGTTTTTTTTTTTTCCAATTCCCATATACCCATTTCTCCCATATCTCCCACACCTTTGTCACCTTATCTCTGCACCCTCACTCTGCAAGTCCTGCCCTGCTCCCCTTCCACCCTTCCCATCTTGTTCCTGCCCATTATTTGAGATCCTTCTAGTCTCCTGGCTCTCCTGGGGGGGGGTGAAAAAAGTTGGAAAGTGGACTAAAATAAACTCCAGGAGGAGGGTGTGTGGTGTTGTACAGTAGATGCGATGCTCCAACCCAGTTAGACCTTGGCATTAGGTCTTGTTAGTTACAGTAAGAATCATCCTGCCTTCCTGGGCAGGCCAGGAAAATGGCAGCGGTGTCCACGCTAACAAGTGGGCCAAACCCCAGCCTATTTTAGGGCCACATGTCCCTGGCCAGGCAACACCTTCCAGACCTCCAGACTCCGAGGGCTTAGCTGGACCAGCTCTGTCTTGCTGACATATTCTTTCCTGCTGATCTCCACTGAGCCTTCAGTCTCCTCCAGCGTTAGACTTCTAATCATCTCTGGTTTCCTTCTAACAGGAGGATTTTGGCTCTTTGCTCTGGAACCTGAAGCAGCCTAAATGTTTCTCCATAATTTCCATTTAACATTGAATTTTCATCTTACGAAGGAAGCCTTCGATATTGTCCATTTTTGTATTAATTTTAGTGTGTAATTAATGCTCGCAAATACGGATACAAATAGAGGTGTGGCAGCTTCAGCAGAGTATTTCTGAAGCCATTATTTAAAGGTTTTTTTTTTCTTTTACAGCAAAAAAAGTTAACTGTTTTTTTTTTATTGGGGGAGGGGGGGGAAGGGGTCTGTTTTGCTCATCACATTCGCTCTGCTGGGAGACAGTAGCCCATCATGTCTGAATGCTCCTGTGTCATCACACATCTGACCCTTCAGAGGACAGTCAACAATCAGGCTCACCTGAATACTAACTGATCCTGGATGCCTGTGTGTGATCACTGGCAACCCTCTGGTTGCGAGCTTCTATGTGGAGTCTTGTCTCTCGCACTTGAGTTGCGGTCTAAGCACGGGTTTCAGGTTTTTCTGGTCTCTTGCTTGATTCTCGGCACCGTCCCTCTGCCCTGTTTGCATCTGACCTGACTATGTTTAGCTTTCGACCCTGAACTTGCATAAGGATTTGACTTTTGGAGATGAACTCCGCGCCTGGATCTTAACCTGCGAGATTCCTGTTTCTGTGCTGTGTTTTTGCACGCTTGTGTGTCTGGGCGTGTGAGAACCGTGTGAGACCCTCAGCAGGAAGTGCTTGGCGTGCTGCTCAGCCCAGGCCTCCCGGGTGGCAGAAGCAGTCAGCTGAGCGCTAACCACTGAGCAGTGAAATGAAGGCAAGATCAAGGAACAATGGGATTTGCGGTCTAGTCACCATGGCCCTGCTCTGTCTGTGCCTGTACACTGTGGGGGGTGGTAAGTGGGGTGGGTGGAGTGACGGAGAGGCTGGGGATATGCAGAAAACCTCCACCTCTAAAGGCAGCATCAGATCCCTTTCGGTTTAAACAAAACCACTGCAAACACCCAAACAGCTCTAATGAAATTTAAATCGTCGCACAATTCCACTGCTGCTGATTTTTATCACAGGACGAACATTCGTCGCATTGTGGATGACGCCAAACCTCGCCTCACTGGGCTTCATCATTCCTGCATTGGGTATTAAAACCCGTCAGGGTCGTTCCTGTCCAAAGAGACGCTCTGGTTCTTTCGGCACCCTGGCTTTCTGTGTTCCGTGACTGCTCTCCGTCACTTCAAGGCCCCGGGGGGGTCATGCTTAAAATCACGCCATGCAAGATAAACACAGGTGACATCGCAGCTTGGATAGAAATCCTAAAACTCAAGGAGGTGTTCTGCTCCAGCTGTTTATGTGACAGGGACTTTCCCTCCATCCCCAGCCATCCGGTCAGGAAATGCCCACACTCTGTCTGCTTTATGGACGGGCGACAGTGCTATGCAGTGCAGTCAGAGCATTAATACGCAGTGACGGCTCAATTGATGTTATCAGTGACCTGCCCAAGGCAGGATATCTGGCCTGTGTTGTGCTGTACGAGCAGATGGCTGGAGTGTGAAGGTTTGGGTCTGTGTGTGCATGGTGTGGCTGCATGTGTATGTGTGTGTGTCTGTGTGGTCAGGATAACAGTGAGACACCCATGTGCAAAAGGGGCTTCACTATCCAGCCTGGGTTGGGGGACAGTAATGCCGGTGGGCTGGTGTGTGCAGGCTAGGAGGGTACAGTCGTGATGGGCATGAGTGACCTCTTTGTGCTGTAATTCCTCAGCCAGGCCCTGCTGATGCATCTTCCTCTTACCAGCATAATGACATTATTATTGTATTAATCGTGTCCTAGAGCCCCATCTTCTTTTACCCCCAAAGCGTTTTCCTGGTAAATACTTAATTTTTTTTGCAGAGAAATATTTTGAAGTGTTACTAGATTAATGGATTTTTTAAAAATCCATACCAGTGCAAACTTGATACTGTCTAAACTACTTCGCTTTATTTTTAAAGTAACAGAATACAGGTCTTTTGGTATGTGTCTCCCTCTAGTGGCAGGTATTGCAATTGCCTAGCTGCCTGTCTTTCATATCTCTTTCTGCTGTGTAAGAGGGTTGGTTGTAGCATCTAACTGGTGAATTTCGGGAAAGATACCAGCTGGTGACTGCAGCCGAAAGCCCGATACCAACATGCCGTATGAATTTTTGAAGTACTATGTCTTGGAAAATGCCCTTCTGCAGATTTGCGTCGTGACCGGGGCAAAAAGCGTCAGCAAAATAGTGTCACAAGTGGCATCCCGGGGAAGCGCACTGTCACACTGTTTCATGTAATCATAAGGAAATTTGTTTTCAAAACAGAGTGAGATCACAGTTTCTATACTTTACTGGGGCAGTTCCAAGGCTGAGCGGGAAGCTGCGATCTCTGTTCAGGTGTACCAGCTCCTTCAAGCTGTTTGAAGCCCTGCTGTAATATTTGCAGGTGGAAAAGACATTGACTGTATCTATTACTTGGCCTGCCCACCTCCCTCTGTGCGCTACAGAAGGGAGCATGTGAGTCAGGATAAATGAAAGCCATGCTTTCTGAGTCACTCATGCTTATTGCCAATATTCTCACAGCATGAGGATATTGGGGATACTGTGCCTCAGTGTGCCACTCTTATACATACCAATCAGTGGACAACTTTCCACTACAACCAGTGTGCAGTATCCATGCCAACGGTGGCCGTCTCCCTGACCTATACAAATGCCTACAATCACTATTATCCTTTGGTCTGGGCCAAGGACGTAGCCTTGAGATGTTATGGGATTGCAGATCCCATTAGCACTGCACGCACCTCCCGATTATCCTGAGTTCGATGTGTCCCTGGGTCAACAAGGGAGGGCCTTGCGATTCATTTCTTTGACCGCACCTGGTGTTCAACCGCAATCGCAGTCTCCATTGTGTGACATCACCACATAAATTAACGGTGTTAAGCCAGGTGCACAGATTTGTAAAGTACCCATTTTATTGTGTATGCCTTTTGTTAAGGGGCTTGTCACAGACACAAAACATTGGAACATGCTTACCGGCAAAGGCTGTATGGAACAATGTAAGGGCATATCCCCCAATGACAATAATAATAATAATAATAATAATAATAATAATAATAATAATAATAATAATAATAAACTGGGGGCTAAGGACCTTTCTGAACAACACACAGGCATGTGAACATTCTCCTCAAACCAGCGACCCAATCACAGGCACAGAGACCCAATCACAGGCACAGAGACCCAGTCACAGGCACAGAGACCCAATCAATGTAGTGATGCCACACAATGAAGACTCTGACTGGTTAAAGAAGTGAAATGCAAGCCCCTCCCTGACACACTGAACTTGGGAAAACCATGATGTCCAGGATTGTATAATGGGTAAGACAATCTCTCCATGTGTCCAGAGAAGTTTAGCTATTGGGCCTTGCTTAATTTGCCAAGCATTTACTAATTTTACACTCCAAACGCCAGGAATTTCTGCACACAGGACTGCGTGTGTGTGATTGTTGGTGCTACTGTACCTGTCCCTCTCTTGCCTCCCTGTCCAGGCGTGTGCTTCCCATGCCTGGTGGATGTGGTCCCGGTGAAGAATGAGGACGGTACGGTTATCATGTTCATCCTGAACTTCGAGGTAGCCTCTGAGGGGAAGTGCCTGAACTCACCTGGGCGATTACTGAACCACAAGCTGCCCATCCCTTGGTTCTCATCAGGTATCCCCCCTCTCCCAGCACTGCCCTGATTTATACTCATCTACATTATATTTGCTTAGCAGATGCATTTATCCAAAGTCAATGTACAGTCCATGGAGCAACTGGAGTTTAAGGAGCTTGCTCAAGGGCCTGATGGTGATACCACTCTGCTTGACCCTGGGATTTGAACCAATAACCTTCCGTTCACAGGCGCAACCCCACGCCGTGCCCCCACCTGCTTCCCAGACCAGACGACTCGGGCTTCTTTCACTAGTCAAATGAGACACAGAGCTCAAATTGGGATTGATTACTGTGTGCTGTCAGTCACTGCCTGAAAGCAGTTAGCGACTGAGAGCAAATGATAATTTTGGTTTTAAAGTCTCACTTTTCCTTTGTGCCTGTTGTGTGATTGAAGGCGTTTTTGCTACAGCCCAAGGGTAAATAGAATACTAATATTCCTCCCAGGGGAAAGTGAAGGTCAGGGACAGAATAAGTTCAAAGTTATAGTTTGTTTGGAGTCAGCCGATTACGTTCTGAGGATAAATGACAGAGGATTGGCTGATCAGTTATTAATCTTAGTCCAAACACTAACACGGACATTGAACAAAAAATTTCCCACCACAGGTTAATCTTTTTGTATTTCGGGTGTATGATTAGTACATGGCGCTTTCCAGGTCTTTAATGTGCATCTCAGTGGCAGGACGACAAACGCAGCCTCCTCTCTCTCTTTTTCCTCGCCTCTTCTGTCCCCCATCCTCTGAAGTTCGCCGGCGGCGATTCAGGCTGCATCTGCCCCTACTCCACTCCCAAAGCTCCAGCAAGCAGTCTCTGCAGAAGGACCCGGAAGCGGGGCGCAGTCGCGACGTCTCCTCCCAGCTGGTACACGAGTCTCTGGCTCTGGGGGAGCTCCTGTCCTTACCAGAGACCAGTTGTCAAGGGGGCCAGCCCCCCCCAACCCCACCCTCGGACAGACGCGACCTGCTGGACAGCGAGTCGCCCCTGCCCCCGTCCCTGCCCCCGCCCGCCACTGCGTCTCTCCGCCCGCCCCGCTCCTCCAGCCGCTTGCAGTGTCGCCACGTCGACGCGTCCCTGTCCAGCTGCAGCCTGGCGCGCTCGCGGGACAGTCTGTACAGCCTGCGCCGGGCTTCCTCTGTGGACGACATCGAGAGCATGCGTGCCGACTGGGACCGCAAGCTGCGCAGCCGGACTGGGAGTACAGGTGCGGGGGGGGGGGTCACACCTCACCCAGGGTTGCGGGACATGGCTCGACCCCTGACAAATGATTACAAATCAGCCATCCCCCAAACCAAAGTTACCCCTTAGTTTAGGAACTGAAATGTGTCTTTCATCCTGTTTTGATAAACTTGTCATGCCTGCCGGCAGCCTTGCTCAGTCCCACCAGTGCCTGGGCCGCTGAAAGTACAGTATACACCTATCTGCCAATACTAAATACTAAAGTATAGTATATGCAGTAACAATGACTACCGGGAATAAACACCTCACAGTGTCAAAGCTTTTGGTCTCCATTGGTTTGCAGAATGGAGTACTAGAGTTCTGTCTGTATCGAGGTTCATGCATCCCCATGTTTCACTAAGAGCCGGGTCTGTTTCAGGTGTGATAAACCACAAGACCAACCTGCTGAACTCTACCTCCGACTCAGACCTCACTCGGTGCCGGGCCATCAGCAGTATCCCGCAGATCACCCTGAACTTTGTGGATTTGATGCCGGACCCCTTTGTCACCCTGCCGGCCGGAGACAAGGACATCATTGCCCCCTGCAAGCTGATTGATCGCACGCATAACGTCACGGAGAAGGTCACCCAGGTATGTGTCCCGGCGTAGCAGGAGGGGGGTGGGGCGTTTGCTGGGAGGTGAACCCACAGCGGACAACATTTCCTGCTACTGAACATTAATGGTCGATCCAGGAGCGGAGCCAAACCGTGAACAATGGGCTGGCCACATACAGTAAGACCCAATGATTTCACTGGGGTGACAATGGGGTAATATTTGGCCAAATGGGGGGAGGGAGCATCCCTCAGTACATTTTGTCAATCGCGAGTTGGGCAGCTCTAGTTTACAGATGTAAATGCTGCAGATTTCATTTTTATTTTTAGTCGATCGCATCCCTCAGTTAACCGAATCGCCAAGATTAAATAGTACAAAATAATCCTGGTGATGCTGTCTGAGATAAATAATGAACTATACATTTTTTCTGAGTTTCGGATAACCTTATTCGTTGAGGTGTGGCTTTGTTACAAGCGGGCCATTTAGCTAAATACCTGTGAAATCGCTGGCTGATTTATTGTAGGACTTAAGTCTTTGCCATCCATCAAGATGCACACATCTGAGAATTAAGACAGCATGAAAGAAATTAGAACATAGTGGGTAACCTGCTCCTGTAATGAAGTGTGAAAGGGCCCTTATGTGATTCCTTAGACAGCTGTTACTGAACAGAATAAAGCTAAATGAAGTCTGAGAAAGACTTTCAGAGAATATAAATAGTATAATACAATAGTTATTGATTTGCGTGCGGTATAATCATAATATCCCAATCCACTTTGGTTCCCTGGTCTGATCTGTTCAGTATTTATATCTGCCAATCCCTATTCGATCTTCAAATAAATATTTAGACACACACACAAACACAGTCCACATTGGTGCATTCTTCTTCTGAGTAAGCTTTGTGATTGTTGCAGTATTTCCCCTAACGTTTCTGCAAGTTACTAATTTTTAAGGTTTGTTGTATTAAACAAGGCTCTGTTGCTGCCTACTTTTGAAATAGGGTGACCACATACTGTATTCCATGCCAGGTGGGACACTTTGAACTAGGACAGGATTTGTGAACTACCGTTTCAATTTAAAAGGACCTGGATTTCACTTAAGCGCCGACTTCTAGCTGCGTGCTGATTGGTCAGTCTCCTATAATCACGCATGTGTAACGAGTGTTAATGTGAATCAGCAGGATGAGTCACCCAATCAAGGAAACAAACCAGCCAAAGCACATGAATAACTGAACTATGCAGCCAAGCACAGGAGCCTTTCAGTTTTAGAGTAGTTTGTAAAACCTGGAGTAGCTCGAAGTGCCCCCCCCCCCCCCCCCCCCCCCCCCGACATGGATTACCTGGTCACTCTATCTCGAAAGGATGGCAGTGCAAACATTGCAGGTAGCTGTTGGGCTTCTTTGAGTTTCCAATTTAAAGAATTTCCACATGACCGACGTCTCAATAGTTCGTAGCCGTGTGCCTCGAACTTCCTTGTGATGGAACGTTACAATCTGAACAACTGAAGTCAATTAGGCGGATGCGGGAAATTAAATAGATCCGGCTTTGGAACTGGCTGTAGAACCTGGCATCAATCAGTTTAAAAAATGCCTGGATTGGCCCCTATTCTGATCTCTGACTGTCTCTGATATGGTTTGGGGTTAATAGTTATTGAACGTTAACAGTTTGTGTAGAATTTTAGCATTAGAATGCTTTAAGTCCCCAGTTTTATAAATCACAGCCAGTTTTTGTTGGAATTCCTATTACGCACTTATTAGTATGTTATAGTTGCTTTTAGTGTTGTTGATATACAGTAAGTACTGGCGTTGTGTTTAGTGTTGGTTTCTTCCGCATTACCCTTATGAGGCTCATGGGGGCGATGTTGTCCCCTGGCTTTCCTTGTTTGCTCCACACAATTGACAAACTGTCGTCAGGCAGCTGCGAGTTTGTCAGTAGAGGCAAAAGCTGCATATCATGTGTGAAGTGGACAAGGTCGTGTGACAGCTTGCCTTCGTTCCACTGGAGTGGTTGGGTTGAGTTGAGTTGGGGTGGGATAGGGTGGGGGGCAAGGCAGGGGCATGTCTAATTAACTTTTTTTGTCGATATGTGTCTACATCACCAAGTATCACTGGGTAAACATACAGGGGATGGATGGATGGATGGATGGATGGATGGATGGATGGATGGATGGATGGATGATTACAGTGTTGTTATACCTCAGATATGTATAAACTGCCATAGGACCTGGTTGATGATCAGGATGTCAAGGGCCCCGATGCTGAAAGGGCCAGAAAAGAGGAAGCAACCAGGCTGATAACAGGTCCAATAAATCCGGCTGGTTGTGCTATGTGGCTTCCGGTGATAAGCATGTGGCCTGAGGTGACAGAAGGGTCCAAATAGTTCACCACAGCGCCGCGGCCGTCACTGTAGTGAGGTGGCCATGGAGCCACTGAGCTGGGCCGAGCAGTAATGCAGTGGAGTTCGATACTGTAGTGTAATCAGACGGGATCGATTTAGTCATCGTGGCTCATGGGCAACATGGCAAACCAGCCCAGGCTGAAATACACCCGCAGTTTTTATTTTGCACGTTGGTCCTGTAGGTGGCAGCACCGTCCAAGTGGTCTCAGCAGAGCTGAGCGCTATTCTCCGTGACTGGTGGGATGAAGCACAGTGAGTAAGCAGAGAAGCAGCTTAGCTTTGTACTACCATTAATGTAACTGGGTATCCAAATCTAATTTTCAGACTAGTTTAGTTGCATCACTCTGACTGACAATGGATTGGAATGGATAGACTGCTTGGCGCAACCTTGTACTGGTTAAGTGGAAGGTGGATAGATGTGTGGGAATTCTCTCTCTATGAGTCACATCTTTAAAAAGTATGCAAATTGAATACCTGCAGAGAACGTAATATGTTAATGAGTTACTGACTGTAGACAGCGCCTCCCCCAGTGAGAGACAGGGGACGTGTGGGACGTGGAGTTCGATGCACTTAGTCACGCCAGCTGAGCAGTGGCACTGTCTTTGAAGTCACCTCATGCCTGAGCAGGAAGGGCGCCTCTCCCATATCGCAGCGTCCCCACCCCAGATCCGCCCGTCCACCCGCCTACCTCGCTGCGCCTTAACAGCCACACATATCTACACACACAGGGGTGAAGGGACAGTTGGGGGAATTTCTGCCGGGATTCGTGTCTACGTGGCATGGAAAAATATTCACCCTGAAGTGGATATTTGTCAGGTTTTGTGGGTGAGGACGGGCAGGCTGGCAGGAAGGAGGCAGGGAAGGACGAAGCAGGAAGGCAATAGGCGGGGAAAACTGGGGATTTATTATGGGGAAGACGGCTACAGGCAGAACAGGACATTATTAACATCAATGATGGACAACCAGCAGGGCAAGATGTGGACTGATTTAGACAAAGACGGGGCGAAACAACAGGGTACAGCTGGGTACGATTGGGGAAGCACACGTGGATAATCAGGGGGCGTGGCACACAGGAGGATCGGACGAGCCGGGCGTGACAGAAATTATTCAAGGGGGATGTAAAATCTTACATATACAGGTATGCAGACCGACACACACACGCAACAGAAGCGAGGGTCGCAGAAACAAGCCTGTAGCACACAGGTGTCTATGAAACACGTTCACATATTCACACATGAGTATGCAGCTATACACACACACACACACAGTGCTGAGTACAGCTATGGAGTCATTTTACCTCACCAATGGAATCTATCCATCTGTGAGTCAGAACAGCAGAGCCCAATGGTGAGAACCATTTGGGCGCAATCAAGAAAAGTCAATGTGGAAAATGGGTAGGAGATTAAGGACAGAAGATGCAGCTCCTTTAAATAATAATAGTTCCTGTGTCTGATACTGTAGGCTACAGTAGCAGGTCGTTGCCAGAGATACAGAGTTTGTTCCAAGTACAGGTGTTCAGGCCATGCTCAGTGCGCAAGATTTAAATAAATCTTATTAATATGAATACAATGTGTGCTACAAAGAACAGGTTGTGTTTCATAAATGGGCCCAATGCTGTGCTGTGCTTAATAATCAGAATCAATATTCACTTAATGGCTACGTTGCATATACATGTACCTTTAGTCACAGACAACATAAACTAAGAAAAAAATAACTGAAACGTTAGGGCTGTGAATCGATGTGATTAATAGTGATAAATCACACCCAATGTTAAAACTTATAATCATATTTATACATTGAATCCCTAAATGGAAAATTAACACAGAGGATTTTAATATACCTAAAAAGTAAAGACAATGTCAATTGCTCAACGCAAAAATAAACACTGTATTTTACCATAACAATTTTTTTTTGATTCTCAAATTTGTGAGAATGACCCATATTTTAATACTTGCTTAATGGCATAACTTCTACTGTACAGATAATTCATGAATTTCTTTTTTTTTTAAAAAGGCTTGATGAAAAGATGGCAATAAGAAAAGAAAGGATGTTGTATTATCAGAAGCTTTGTATTGTATTTGTGGTATTGATTTTTACGATGTTCAATTATTTAGAATGAGATTACCATAAAGCCTGATTTCTGCCTCGTTGATGCTTAGCGCATGTGCCACATGTAGCAAAATAAGACTGTTAGTTTGGAAGACATGAATTATTTCAAAGATTTGAGTGAACAATTATTCTACTGTAAAACCCCTAATCACACCAGCGTCTGCCTTTCAATTCTGTTCGATTCGATTCCCCTGCCCAATGTCCCCGGAGAGTAGGCCAGAGGCGGCAGAGAAAGGAAAGCTCCCTTACAAGAAGAAACCTTGAGGGAAACCAGATTCAAAGGGGGAACCCATCCTCCTTGAGCTGGCAGAGGAAATCAAATTAACAAAGTCCCAATCTATACACTCCAGTTTTTTAAGGTGTAAATTGCAGATCACCAGCAGCAGGGAGGCAGGTAGGACGTCACAGGGCATCAGAGGCAGCAAGGTGGGCAGGATATCTGGAATTTTGGGTCCCCAGGCTGCATACCCCTGGATTGGTGGTGGGGGGGGGATGCATTCACCAAAGTAGAGGAGACTAGAGGCAGTGAAAACAGTTAGGCGAGTGCAATATATAAGCTCCTGCAGATATGGCTATGGCAGAGTAACTAGCATAAGTATGTAACATGAGCTTTGTGGTCACGTTTAGGCAAGCACACAAATAACCAAAATATTAACTACTAAGAGGTTTTTTCACGATAGAAAATTGAGAACACAAAAAAGAAAAGGAAATCATCTACACGTTTTAGGAATTTTGTGAAGCTGATTTAGCATTTGTTGGGAACTAAGAACTAATTCGTCCACATGTTTTAATACATTGTGGTCACGGAAAACTAAGAATCCCCTCTAGGGATCCATGTACACCATTAGTGTATCTGTGCTTACTGTTGTGTCATGGAAAATGTTGGTCATAGTGCAAATGAGGGATGCATAGAATATAGATATTTAGACATATAGATAATAATGGGTACTATAAATAATATAAATGACATTATAAGACATAGACATTAAAACATACTCAAAGAAATATGGGTTGGGAAATATTCTGTAAATTGCCATGTAAGTGGAATGAGCTATAAATCAATAAGTGTAGTTTCGGAGCTACATGTCACAGCAAGGACTCAGAGCATTAAGGTGGAAACACATGTATTATCTTTCACATTTCCTGGTGATCCATCTACCGCTTTCAAATTGTTCAGGTAGGTGACGAGTCCGGATTAGGTGGGTGGAGCGTGTGACGCAGCTATCCGGGAAATGCAGTGCTGTTGTTCCGGCTGCCATGCTTCCCAGTTCTTTTAAGTTCTACGATTACTATTTGCCTATGAATAGAATCACTTCCCCTGGATAATGTGAGATTTCAGAGTAAAAGTGCTGCTTATTTAAGACTAAGCAGCCGCATCAAAAGCCGGGCAGATGGCCTGCGGCCCACGCTCTTCCTGCCTCTCCTGACTGCATAAATGCCATCCGTACCTGTTCATAATGAAGAGAATCCTTGCCCAGGTCCTTGGGGAAAGTGCAAAGCCTCGTCTGTGCAGTGTAGCGCTCAGGGCTCAGTGCCTTAGGGGCTGCTGGCAGCTGCTGTTCCTGGAGTCAGTCTTTAAGTCTGAATCACTGAACTGTTTTTACAAACCAGAATAGCAGCTCTGTCTGTCTGTCCCTTTTCACATTCTGTGAGAAGGTCTAGGGGGCGCCACTGGTACAGTACTGAACTATGTCTCCGTTCCGGAGGTGTCAGCCTTTGGTGCGGGTCTCCGTGACTCTGGGGATTGCTGTTTGGCGGGGGGGGGGGGCGTCGTATTCCATAGACTCTTTGAGGAGGCCTGCAGGTCAAATCCGGGCCGGGAGTGATTGCTTTTCCCTGCCGCCGGCAGTGGGGAGAGAGAGGAGAGGCAGGCGGCTGATGTCACGGCAGATGGGGGTGGCCGGGGGGGTCTGTTCTCTGACGTCATACGCCGAGAATTGACGGGCAAGCCCATATGCACGGGCAGGAGGGGGGAGCGGAAATGAGAAGGGCAGCTTCAGCCCTCCCTGCCCCCTCCACAGCACATCACCACCTCGCCTGTGTCCCCTCCCTCTGAAGGCCTGACCTATTTTAACAGCTATTAGGCCATTACTCACGCTGGGCTGGCCAGTGCAGGCCACAGCTTCATGCTCTTTCTCATCTTGCAGTAATTGAATCTGTTATGAGTGATGCCTGGATATAGCAAGCATTGACTGAGCAGTAACTGCACTGTTATTTAATCCCATGAAGGTCCATCAATGACAGAATCTTGGACTCCTGATGTTGTTTTTGCTTTAATTTTTCTTTCACATATCGTATTTTCTTTAATCTTGCGTTTAACTCTTTGTCGTCCACCCTAGACAGTTCAAAGTCCTAACTGTGACTATCATGATGCTCGTGTCCATATTTTACACTCACATGGGTCAGCGGTTGCCGTATCGTGCCGCTTTATCGAACTGCTGTAGCGCCCCTGTCTGTAGCCTGCTCTTCCTTTTGGGCGACTGGTGACAGCAATTCTCGTTCATTTTTTTTCCGAGCACGAGCAGACAGGAGACTCAGAAGAAGCTTAATCATAGTGCCGGCATCTTCCAGTATCACCAGTAATTCCTATTCGCTTTAAAGTCCAGCAACACGCAACTTCCCCAAGCTTTTTACCCTTACATATTTTTATGTACAGGTATGGACTAGTAATTGTAACAACTGCAGAAGAGAATATTTGCATTCTGACAAAAATGTTCTGTAGTATTTAGAAGTCCACAAACAGCAGATCTGAAGTAATGTGGAAGGAGAATGATGAGACCATTTTAGATGGACTGCAGGAGATGGTTTTCTAAGAGATCATTCTGCCCGAGGAGACGTTGCTTCACACCAGGAGTATTCAGGGTCTGAAACAACCAGGACTGACATTAGGACGTGTCATAGACATCGACTGCCACCCAGACATGACATGACGTATGTGAAGCGAGTTTCATGGACTTGATAATCTTAGCTCATCGACCTGCCACGAGACAATTAATATACTGCAATAGATCTTCAGTCTATGATGCATCAGAGCTTTGCCACAGACTTTTACCTGCAGTCTGGCAATTTACAAGGAAAGTAAAGATTGTATATGAGTGCAGATTACATCTTTGTGATCAGATGCAGAACCTTGTGGAGTCAGTCAATCAAACACTGAGGGCTGAGGTGCATAGTGTGTAACAGTCAACAATACTCTATAGACGCAGTAACTGCAAACTTCCTCTGGCATTAACCCCATCATTAACCCATTAATGATGGATGGAGTGGGGTAAAGCACACCACCACTGGACACGGGAGCAGTGGAAATGTATTCTGTGGAATGATGAATCTTGCTTTTCTGTCTGGCAATCTGATGGACAAGTCTGCTTTTTTCAGTTGGCAGTAGAATGTTACCTGCCTGACTGCATTGTTTGATGGAGGAGGGATAATGGTACAGTATGTGGTTGTTTTTTCGGGTTGGGGTACATCCTGTAGTTTCTATGAATGGAATTCTTGATGCTTCAGCATACCAAGAAATTTTGGACATTTCCCCCTTTTGGGGATAGTTTGGGGAAGTACTTCTTCTGTTCCAACATGAGTCTACCCTATAAAGACATGGTTGGATGAGTTTGGTGTAGTTAAGCTTCTCTTGCCTGCACAAAGTCCTGACCTCAACCCCATCAAACATCTTGGGGATGAACTAGAACGGGGATTGCGAGCAAGGTCACAGCATCAGTGCCTTACCTCAGAAATGCTTTCTAAATACCCATGAACACGCTCCAAAATCTTGTGGAAAGAAGATTGGCAGCTGTTATAGCTGCAAAGTGGGGACCAATTCCATATTGATGTCTATGGATTTAGGATCATAAAATGTCATAAAGGTTCATGGGGGTATAATGGCCAGGTGTCCAATACTTTTGTTCATATTTGTCTGTGTGAAAGCGAGACTTCCCAAATTGCATGATCCCCCAATGTCTCCAACCTCAAGACCCTACAACTTGTACGCATAATGTGCGCAGCTCAGAAGACCAATGGAAAGTCTCTGCCCTCCATTGTTGAGATCTTTATGACACGTTGCACCCGTAAGGCCTCCAGCATCACGTTTTCCATCCTTCCCTCTTTGTCCCTGTACCATCCGCGACGAGGTTCCGGCGTCTTCCATCCTTCCCACTGCGGTCTCTTTCTCCCTGTACCATCCGCGACGAGGTTCCGGAGCATCCAAGCCAGTTCAGCCGGACTCTTTAACAGCTTCTTCCCCATGGCCATCCGAACTCTTTCCCACAGATTCCAAAAAATTCCAGCTAAAAAAACTGGGGCTGTCTTATATTCAAGGACTCGAATTTAAAATTACTCCGGTTTCCCTCCCCCCACAGTCCAAAGACATGCTGAGGCTAATTGGACTTGCTAAATTGCCCATAGGTGTGCATGTGTGAGTGACTGGTGTGTGAGTGTGCCCTGCGATGGGCTGGCCCCCCATCCTGGGTTGGTCCCTGCCTCATGCCCATAGCTTCCGGGATAGGCTCCGGACCCCCCACGACCCAGTAGGATAAGCGGTTTGGAAAATGGATGAATGGTTGGAATTTAAAATGTCATTTTACACAAACAATATATATAATGCTTGTATATTTCAAACATAATTGATGTCGTATGAGAGCCAATCACTGCTTCGATGCTCCTCTTGTGTAGAATCTCAGAGGCAAATGTTTGTTCTGAACCCACCCACTGACCACAATTTGCTGACATATTTTGATGCCATGGGGTCATTCAGCAGAGCTCATTATGCAGTTTGCACCATGCATATTTTTAAATTGTGCAAATTAATATGCGGATTTCTCTATATATGCTATTTGTAAATGTCTTAACTGTGTAATGTTGGCTGTGGAATGCGTGTGTTTTCTAAATGTGTAACCATGAGTGTTGTGTGAATTGTTGGCTTCGCGGTCTGTGCTGCTGCTAGTATTAAAGCAATAGTGTCCGTCAACAAAGAAACTCTCATTTTACAGGAGCTGTCATCTCTTTGAAATGACTGACCCACATTTTGTGGAGGTTGTGGAGTTGGTTAATGTTGCTGTATGATACTGTACACTTATTGTAATGCTTTTTAACATTGATATGGCTACCTTCTTATGTGTTTTTCATCCATCCTACTGAGTCGCGGGGAGTCCGGAGCCTATCCCGGAAGCAATGGGCACGAGGCAGGGAACAACCCAGGATGGGGGGCCAGTCACTCACACATGCACACACTCAGCATGTCTTTGGACTGTGGGGGCAAACCGGAGTACCCGGAGGAAACCCCACGACGACATGGGGAGAACATGCAAACTCCGCACACATGTGACCTAGGCGGAGAGTCGAACCCGGGTCCCAGAGGTGTGAGGCAACAGTGCTAACCACTGCACCACCATGCCGCCCCCTTATGTGTTCTTGTCAAATAAAATTATTTTTTCTTTATAAAGATAAGATTTGGTATTCCAAAAGTTTTTTTCCAAAAATAGCTGCCAAAAAAGTGTGTGTGTGGGTGGCGCAGGGCGGGGGGAGGGATTGCTTTATAATCAGAGCCATTTTATTTTTGGACCAATGCAATGCATGAGTGCCCATGACTGAGGAGGGAGATGAATTTTTCCAGCTCATCTGAAGAAAAAGAAATCTGTTTCACTCCTTCAAACAAGCTTAGTGTAGGCATGCAGAGCAATTTCTTTTGTTGCTGCTTACTTATGGGTGTTCTGTCAGTATGCATTTGCTTTATTGCTCAAGAGCATTACTAATGCGTAGGTTAATAGCTATTGTTAATGTCAAAATGATGTTTTGGTTTCGCTTTGTCGTTTGGACGTGTCCTGACCCTTGCATCTTGCATTATGAAGTCCTGTAAGTCAGTACAGTATTTCAAACTCGGAAATTATGCTTGCCTTTGTGTTTTGTGACTTTTGTTGCCTTTATACTCTTTCCTGTACATGATTTATATATTTTTTTTTGCATTCTCGAGGTTATGATTGGTCACTTTCTCAGGTGGGCCTGTTATTCACCTGTACTGCATTAAACATGACTACAGTATATAAGCCTTTTCTTGCTTGGGTGAAAACCATTTTTTCAGAAAAACAAACGGAAAAGGCTGGCAGTAGGGGGCGTTTTTGGAATAGTTGTTGTTTGGAAACACAAGGAGTAATATTCGGGTCTTTGCCTGACTGAGTTGTCCAGCTAGCATTGCTCCATCTCAGCCAGCAAGTCTCCTTCATTGACAGAACACAGTCCCGCTATGCACAGAGCCAGTGTTGAGGCCAGCTGTGATAAAATCTATAGGGACTAAAGTGTTTTCTGCTCTGCAGTGGGTGGTACTACTACCGCCGAATTTACAGCACTCAAAAAATGAAAGGGTCACTGTTTATTATGTTGCACTGCATGGGTCAGCCCAAATAATTTAGTTTTGTGCAGTTCAAGTTAAAGTTTTGGCATTAACTCCCCTTCTTGTCCATTGTCTATTTTTCACTTCACAGAAAAATAATCTACCTAATGAGTAATACTTTTGGTATCATCAATACCATGTCAAAAGCAACGTTATTACTGTTATTGCATACATACATACAGCCCACAGACAGGGTCAAGAAGATCCAAATACTGTTTAGAAGGGGTGTAAATCGGTGGCACTTCAAAGGCAATTAATTTACAGTTATTGAACTAATGATTTAATGCATTGGAAATCTTTCATTTCTATCATGATTCGATAACCTAAATTAGAAGTTTTGTAACTTCACTGAAAAAAAATTCACAAACATTACTATGGTAATACACTATTAATGGAACACAAAGAAAACATAATCTCGGAACATATTTTTTATTATTGTTGTTATTAAACAGGTCCTGGTCAGGATACCTTGTTTTAATATGCATGCTTGTTTCCAGGAACACACTGCATCCAGTGAATTTGCTGTGCCGTATCCGCTCGATTAAGCATGCCTGAGCTCTCCTCTGGGGAAGGGAATTAGTGTTGCCCCTTGTCTATCCTTCACCTGAATCCTCCCAGATGGAGGGTCAATCTCACTTCGTCTTATTGTAAGGCTATTTCTGGGTGGTCAAAGATGTCAGCTGCCTTTCAGCTTGCTCCACCCCTCCCTTTTTCATGCTGTCAGTGACTCCCCTCCCCATCTTTTGCCTTTGCCTCTCTGCTGCTCCGTCTAGCTATCGTAGGTCTTTTTGTCGCAGCCCCCCCTTTCCGTGATCAGCTTCTAGTTGCCCCTTATGTGGGTTGAGCCTGAGCCTGAGCGTGTCTATTTCAGTATTACTGCTTAAGGATAGCAGCAGATTATTATTTCAAAAAGATCTGGGTCCTTATATGATATGATTTATTTAACTACTTATTACTAAGCTGCCAGCCTGCCAGGGTTTGGATTATAACTTATAAAATTGTCATTTCTGATTTCCTTAGCTGTACTTTGCATTAAACACATGGTGAGCCAACTGATCTATCATGATTTTAAAGTAGAAAGCCATGGATATAATCCGTCAGGACAATTGCTGACTATTAGTGGTGGTGATGGTGGGGGTGGGGGAGGGGGTACAGCAGTCTAATATGATTGTGTATCTCGAGGTCAACGCTGCCCTAACCCCTATGCGTGACCCTAACCCCTGTCTCTAATGCTATAACAGCTGGGTAACTGGGATTGTAGACAGAGATTGAACTGCATTTCTGAGATTAGAGATGAATTTATCCTGCCTGGGAGTTCTCAATAAAACTGCGGAAAGGCACCCCCCCCCCCCCCCCCCCAAACCATTCATTTCTTCGTCAGAGCAGGGAGGCAGTGTAATTGAACTAATAAATTTCACACACTTTTCCATTACTGCCAAACACTGGAGATGAAAATGAAGAGGAGGGTCTGACTTCATTTTCTGCAGCTAGGGAAGCTGTCAGCCACCCCCCCCCGGGATGGACAGCCTATCATACAGCACCAGCATCTCACCATTTTCTGTGAAATACCAGTGTGCAGTGACACATCACTGCACAGCTGCCCGCTCTCATTTAGTGACAGGAGCAGACTTCAAGATGGGGGGTGAGGGGCTGGTGACCCCATCAGTTGTATTCAGCATTCAGTAACACTCCGTTTCAAAATGCAAAAGTAAACAAAAGCAAACAAATAAAAAGGACAAAACACATCCAGTAAGGTGGGCTTTTCATGGGCAGTCCAAGATCTGGGCAGCTGTCCCCCCGAATGCCAGCATCTCCCATGGTACTGGAAACCCCTTTGAGCCTTGAATCTGAGAGACTCAGGCTATCCATTCTGCTGGATGCAAGGAGGCATGAAAGCTGGAGCAGAAGCGCAGGCTGCTGGGGTTGTTTGTGGGTCTGGTCATTCTGTCACTACCAGTGGGACTAAGGACTGGGGGGGGGTAGTCATGGCGGAGAAACAAAAAAGAGTTTATTTGAACCAAAGGAACAAAGGCTGTAAATAAACAGGATCGCAAGGGATCAAAACAGGGGAAATGGAAAGAGGTAGGGCACAGGCAACAAAAAGGTACTACGTCAATGACCAGACTAACAAAGATAGGACAAACGGATACTTTTATAAAGAGACTAATAAGGAGCAATAAGCATCAGTTGTGGTCCATCAGAACTGCGTGAGGGAGGAGACAGGAGAGTCAAGAGGATGTGGCGGGCAGGTTGTGACACGAGCAAACAAAGGAGCCAGCATTGCTGTGCTCCACACGTGAATGGAAAGAGTGCTATTTTGTCTTCCTCCATATCTTGTTTGTTCCATCACAATAAACTTTAAATAATTTCTCAGGTATGCAAATATTAAAGGATTATAACATAGTTTGTTCATCAAAGGTCAGAATATTGTATGTGGACATACATTAAAGAATATAACCTCGCAGTAATTAACGGGCACTTCCCATTTATTTATGTATTTTACATCGTTTTCAGCGAGTGCCTTGTTATGTACCCTTTGACTGTGCATTTACTGGTTACACAGAGTGATAATTGTTACATGGCCTCTGTGCAAACCCTGCTACTGCATATACATGTCAGTGGTTCTGCAGCACGGCATCATTAACCCCCAGCCCAGATAGATCCTAACTTTCTCTATAAACCTAATGAGAACTTAGGTCCCCTTGTTATGGTCCGGACAAGGCCAGTACTGATACGTGCTTTACTTCTATTTAACTATTAAAAAGTAATTTGAGGCACATTTTCTTTAGCATGTTGATACCTTCAGTTCGGTTCAATTTATTTATATATAGCACCTTTCACAACAGAGTCACTCCAAGGCGCTTTACATTGATGTGTTGTAATACATCATCCTCCTCATGCAATACAATAACAGAGAAAAGGAAAGACAAAGAAATAAAAGAAAGAAAGCCAGATGACAATGGAGGAAAGGAACCAAAAGCTCCCAAATAGGGAGAAGAATGACCTCTGGGGGTCCAAGGTCAACTGGCTGCCGAACCCCCTCAGGCATGCTAACATTATGCAAAAGAGAAAGAGTGGGCTTGCTTGCTAAAAGCAAGGTGTAAATTGTGGTCAAGGGCAAAGCCAGAGTCCATGATTGAGTCGGTTCCCCATGTCGACCTGTGCAAGTCGGCAGATTGAAGGCTGCATCCACCTGTATGTCACCTTTCGTTGGACTAAACCAAGAAACCAGCACTCCAGCTCAGATGGTGCGTAGCCCAGGCATCATCCAGACATTAAGAAGGAAAACAGACAACATGGGTGGTCAGAACTTTCATTGACCCATTAATGGGCAACTGTCAGTTGAGATTTAAAGACTGAGACAGGTTTGGCATCTGGAACATTAGCCGTCAAACCATTCCACAATGTAGGGGCCCTGTAGCAGAAGGCTTTACTGCCATCTGTTTCTTTATTTATATGTGGGATGACAAAGAAGCCTGCATTCTCTGATCTGAGTGTATGATGTGGCTTGTGAAAATGAATCCGATCTGTCTGGTAGGCAGGTGTTAGACATTTGAGTGCCTTTTATGTAAATAGGAGAACTTTGAAATCAGTCATGAACTTAACAGGAAGCTACTGAAGGGAACTAAGAGCAGGGTATATGTGGCTGAACTTCCACTTGGTAACAATACGAGCTGCTGCTTTTTGAAAAGGCTGCAACCTCCTGTATACAAAAGCATGTATTAGTTTCTCAATGTCTGTAATAATAAAACAATGCCATTGTTTGCTAGTGCTACTTAGCAGTAGGAAACACACCTTCAGTGTTGGATCCATATGTGATTTGAATGAGAGGCTTGTATCTAAGCTGTGCATTGAGGTGGGAGATCGGCCCCTCAGAGTGGAGTATGGAGATTATAACCCACCTGTCTATAGTCTTGCCTCGTACAATTGAACACCTATTTTCTCCACAATGAGTGACAAAATAGTCTGAGCTTCACCAAAGCTATTGATGACACTAGCTGGTTGTTAGCTGAAGTGACAATAGATGAGGTGTCATTAGGTGTAGCTGAAATATATATTTGGGTGTCATCGGGGTAGGAGTGATAATTAACATTGAGTTTTCTCATAGTATTGGCGAATGGCAGCATTTAGAGAGAGAAATTGCCCATAGGAGTGCATGTGTGAGTGCATGGTGTGTGAGTGTGCCCTGCGATGGGCTGCCCCCCCCCATCCTGGGTTGTTCCCTGTCTTGTGCCCATTGCTTCCGGGATAGACTCCGGACCCCCCGTGACCCATTAGGATAAGCGGTTTGGAAAATGGATGGATGGATGGAAATATACAGTGATCCCCCGCTATATCGCGGTTCAGCTGCCATGAACCCGCTATATCGCAGTTCAGCTAGCGCGCCCCCGACGTATTACGGTTCTCTGCAAGGTGTATATATATATATATGCATATACATTACATATAATAATAATAACTCATGTTACTCATATCCTTAGCCTGATATCCACATATGATATGGGTTTACGAAGTGTGTTTTAATAAGTTTACATGTGTATAAAGCATGCGGGAGGCGTATTTTAATGCTTAAAGTATAACAAAAAAAATGTTTATATGGTCTTTCTATATCACGGATTTTCACCTATCGCTGATGGGTCTGGAACGTAACGTCCGTGATAGGCGGGGGATCACTGTCTTGTGTAATATGGCGATTAATATATCACAATGATATAAAATGTGAGCACAAATAATAAAATTTGCAAAGAAAATAATTTATTCCTGTTTTGAATTGATTTATTAATTGATGTATGGATTGAGTGATGCAATGACACTGCACATAGATGTGAAATAAGCCTTGAAATGCAAATTGTCACAAATTATTAAGGGAGGGCTCTAGTGAATACTGGTTTTGGATTGGTGCATCATCTTCACTCAATTGCTCCTATGTAATTCAACACAGTCATCCTGGATATAAACAGTATCTTGCCAGACCTGGTACTAAAAATGCTTATTATTGCAGATAAAATGGATGTTGCCGATAAAATAACAGACTTTAGAGTTAAAATTGAATGGTTGTCAGAAGACACTGCAATGGTGGTGGCTCCTTCTGAGAACGACATTGATGAAAAATGTGTTTGCAGACTTGTAGATTACAAATGAGAACATCTGACTGCGATGTTACCCACCTTGGACAGCCATGCCGTGATGCTGCTTTGTGAGGAATTTGGGACGACTACTCCCTTGCACTTATATCCACCTGTATGCTCTCATCTGTGGCTCAGTGCTTGGTTGCTGAGGCAGGTATCTTGGAAGCACTCAACCAATCAGAGAGACCTCAGTATCTTGATGGGTGAAAGTGACAATTTCAAGGCTTATTTTATGCTATGTCTGGCATCGTTAAAATAAATAATGTAATAATTAGTCAAATAAAACTGCCAATAAATAATTAAAAAAATAACTTGAAACAAGTGGAAATTCTTTACTTATGCTCACATTTCATTTAATCATTTATTTATTGCCACATTACCCAATATATTTATTTATGCATACATATTTATTTATCTACATATTTCTATACTTAATATACATATTTATTTAATAAAATCTGAATAATCTCTCCATGTTTTGCATGTTGTGTTTGCATCAGACTTATTTGTGAGCTGTTTGAACACGTTTGAAGCCTGATTTGAACAATTTCAAACTCCATAAAATGTTCCATATCAATATTACTTGGTAGCAGGGGTTCATCTGTATTTGTTAGACAAGCCAAAGTCTTAAAAGGATAGTGAGGGTTATTACTATTATGATGAATAAGGTTGGAGTAATAGACTAGGTTTGCGAATTGTTGGACCTTGCCAACTTGAACACCTCGAATCCTTGGTGGCATTTTGGGTGTATTTTCATCCAGTAATTTTATGTAAAATGATGATATTCTTCAAGGAGGGAGAGTGACGCTCCATGTTGGGTGCTGGACTGTCAAACAATAACTGAGCTTGCATGTTTAAAACATGGGATATTCCTACGACACTCAACCCATGGCAAAAGTAGGGAAGCATTTTGACTCGCACCCTGACCCGTGAAAAGGGGCGGGACTCCTAACTCCTAAATCAATCAGACGCAGCTGTCTGGGTGTGAAGGAGCAGAGCTGGTGACAATTAGATCGGGACTGAGAGATCGACTGTTTGGGGGAGGGAATATTAGAGAGGGAGGGGGTGAGGGAGTGAGGGAGGGAGAGAGAGAGAATCAGAGATGGGAGCACAGAGCAGGAGCACAGAGCTTCAGGTACTTGGCTTAAGTGTCAGGCAACTGTGAAGTGGACAAGAAAGCTGGGTAGGGATTGGCAGACAGCTTCTTTTTGCAAACTCACAAACTAATAGAGGAAGTATGAAAAGGCAGGCAGGACGGTGGTAGGGAGAGAAGGGGTTAGGGAGGGGAATGACACCCAAGAGTTAGAGACCGGCACGCGGATGAAAGCCGTCCAGGCTCGGCTTTGAAGCGGAAGTGCAAAAGTGAGGTGCCTGTCACTCCCGGGACTAACGACGGGCTTGTTACTAGAAGAGTGAGAGGAGTGAGAGGAAGCAGAGTCTGGTGGCCTCAGGCATAGTGAGAGCCAGACAGGAAGCGCGAGGTGGAGGCTCGGAGTGCGGCTGCGGGGCACATGAAAAGAAGCCTAGCGGGTAGCGTGGGAGGGGGCGTGGGAGCTGGGGGGCTGGGGCGTGGGGGGGGCACAAGATGTCACTCAGTGAGAAGGACAGCATTCCCCAAGAGGGGGCGCTGGTGAACAGCGAATGCAGGAACACCCGGATGAAGCGAGCAGTCCGCCTCTCCAGCATTGTGGCCCAGGAGGTGAGTGTGACTATGACTGGCCTAGACAGGTGCATGTTGACGGCTTCTTCGGTGCTATTCCCCCTAGCGGAAGCTAACCTGCTTTATATAAACCGAAAATATTGTACTTAGAAATGAATGGCGTGATTTTGAGCACTTGGATTTTCACCTTCATCCCCTTCATTGAAATGTTCAGCTATAAGAATGTGCAATACAATGATCAGCCAATCAGCCAGCACAATGATAAATTACTTATAAAATAAATAACTTCTGGCTCTCATAAGATAAATACCTAGTGTATAAAGCTTAAAATATTTTACGCGACTGATTCACCTGGCTGATTAGAAGCACAAACTTTAATTGCAGCATTTGCTGTGTGACGCTTATCATTGTTGTTCCTGAATATGCTTTTGTATTTTGCCAGTATGGCCAGTCGTGATCAGTGCTTGATCTGTGGGAGACCCTGAGACATGACTGAGCTCAGGTTCTGTCCATGACAGGAGTTGGCACAGCCTCAGCCATACTGTAATGGATGCCTTTGAAAACTCAAAAATGCTTTACATGGGTCCTGAAACGACACTTCGGAGCTTAGCGGTATAATCAGATAAGAGAGTTGTCCTTGACCAGACTTAAGGGGGAAGATAACTGGGACATTTTGTGTATATTTAGCGCATTTCGTGAAATCCATTACGGCGAGTACTGTGTTTTTAAGATACGCGATGGAGGAAGTGGAGGACTCAGCGATGTGCTGAGAATGTAGCTTACATTATTTTACAATGGTTTTAATGGTTAGTTCACCGTCGGGTATAAGAGCGCTTAAAGAAATCTATCTGGTGCTTTTCTGGAAGAGTCGGACATCTACTGAGCGGATGTTGTGTACCTCTTCAGATTGTAACTGGGGGTGGCAGTGTATTATGTAATCATAGATCACTTATTTGGGGACAGAATTAGATCCTTACAAAATCCTGGTGCTTTAATGGTCATGAAGACAGTTCTCGGGACAGAGGTGTGGGTCTCAGGTGTCTCTGAAGGATAAGCTTACCTATATCGCCTAAGGAACATGTTTGTGTTACTTTGCCATGAGGACAATGCAGCCAACCATGCAGGCGCGAGAGTAAATGTCTGTGTTTGTGTTCAAACACCAAAGTAGCTGCGTGGAAAGAAAGGGAGTTTACATGAAATAAACAGTCTCTCCAAACATAACAGAAAGTGTCCGCCCCATGACAGATCAGAGACTGGGACAGGTTAATGGTTCTCTGCAGCCATGTGATGTTTCTGCATTGAACAGCACCTCAGCGCTCCTTCAATTGCTGGTAACATTTTATGAGCTAATGACAGTCCCCAGGACCAAATCCGCAGCTACACATTTGATGATTATTAAATTGCCCCCCAGAACCTCTTTGCCTGCGTAGCACTCTCGGGGGGGAGGGGGACAAGTGGAATCTGGTGTTGTAAACAGATGCTACTGGGATCACGTCATTTGGCACTGGGTGCGTCTGCAGTTATGATGAGATGGAGAAAGTAAACAGGCTTTCCCTGGGCCTGAAGTGCTCAGGCCAAAGCATATTCCTTACTGGTTACCTGTCTGTTACTGCAGTTGATTTTGTGTTTCCCCTCTCTGTGCCCCCCCCCCTGGAAAAAGGTGTCAGACACAGCTGCCCCAAATCCCTTCAGAACTGTATCTCTGCAAAGCAAAAGCAATACCTGACTAATAAATGTGTTTCCGCCCGAGAGACAATTCAATTAGTCACTTGACAAAGACAAGATGTGGGCACCTGAGGAGACTCTGCTTTTACTTGAGACTAGAGAATAATGCAATTAATAATTCAATACAGCTAATAATGAAAATGCAGGAAGAAGAAGAAGAAGGTCTTTGATGATAGCACACTCAGAACACTTTTTTTACAGTTTTGGGTCTGCACAAGGAGAGATGCTGAGGTGGTGGTGTGTCATGGGGAAAGCCCGTAGCGGCCCTTTTCTTACTTGTTCTGTGAATGACTAGTCTTGTAATGGAGTGGCACTGAGTGCTTCCCGTCCTGATGTCTGGAACTTGCTACTATGAAGGGGGCTTTTTGTCTGAAGATGGATCTCATTTATAACTACTGATATATTAGAATATGAACTGCAGGAGAGGTGTAGTATCACTCAAAGTGTGGTGGAAATAACCCGGAGCCGACCTTCAACTGTTAGCACTGGGGTGGTTTTCTCCTTCCCAGTAGCAGTAGAGCCCAGCCTTCTTCCTGCAGACTGATTCAGATGATGTGACTCCCTGTACCTCCTTCACAGTAGCAGTAGGGCCCAGCCTCCTTCCTGCAGACTGATTCAGATGATGTGACTCCCTGTACCTCCTTCACAGTAGCAGTAGAGCCCAGCCTTTTTCCTGCAGACTGATTCAGATGATGTGACTCCCTGTACCTCCTTCACAGTAGCAGTAGAGCCCAGCCTTTTTCCTGCAGACTGATTCAGATGATGTGACTCCCTGTACCTCCTTCACAGTAGCAGTAGAGCCCAGCCTTCTTCCTGCAGACTGATTCAGATGATGTGACTCCCTGTACCTCCTTCACAGTAGCAGTAGGGCCCAGCCTCCTTCCTGCAGACTGATTCAGATGATGTGACTCCCTGTACCTCCTTCACAGTAGCAGTAGAGCCCAGCCTTCTTCCTGCAGACTGATTCAGATGATGTGACTCCCTGTACCTCCGTCACAGTAGCAGTAGAGCCCAGCCTTCTTCCTGCAGGCTGATTCAGATGTTGTGACTCCCTGTACCTCCGTCACAGTAGCAGTAGAGCCCAGCCTTCTTCCTGCAGACTGATTCAGATGATGTGACTCCCTGTACCTCCGTCACAGTAGCAGTAGAGCCCAGCCTTCTTCCAGCAGACTGATTCAGATGATGTGACTCCCTGTACCTCCTTCACAGTAGCAGTAGAGCCCAGCCTTCTTCCTGCAGGCTGATTCAGATGTTGTGACTCCCTGTACCTCCGTCACAGTAGCAGTAGAGCCCAGCCTTTTTCCTGCAGACTGATTCAGATGATGTGACTCCCTGTACCTCCTTCACAGTAGCAGTAGAGCCCAGCCTTTTTCCTGCAGACTGATTCAGATGATGTGACTCCCTGTACCTCCTTCACAGTAGCAGTAGAGCCCAGCCTTCTTCCTGCAGACTGATTCAGATGATGTGACTCCCTGTACCTCCTTCACAGTAGCAGTAGGGCCCAGCCTCCTTCCTGCAGACTGATTCAGATGATGTGACTCCCTGTACCTCCTTCACAGTAGCAGTAGAGCCCAGCCTTCTTCCTGCAGACTGATTCAGATGATGTGACTCCCTGTACCTCCGTCACAGTAGCAGTAGAGCCCAGCCTTCTTCCTGCAGGCTGATTCAGATGTTGTGACTCCCTGTACCTCCGTCACAGTAGCAGTAGAGCCCAGCCTTCTTCCTGCAGACTGATTCAGATGATGTGACTCCCTGTACCTCCTTCACAGTAGCAGTAGAGCCCAGCCTTCTTTCTCCAGGTTGATGCAGATGACGTGACTCCCTGTACCTCCGTCACAGTAGCAGTAGAGCCCAGCCTTCTTCCTGCAGACTGATTCAGATGATGTGACTCCCTGTACCTCCTTCACAGTAGCAGTAGAGCCCAGCCTTCTTCCTGCAGACTGATTCAGATGATGTGACTCCCTGTACCTCCGTCACAGTAGCAGTAGAGCCCAGCCTTCTTCCAGCAGACTGATTCAGATGATGTGACTCCCTGTACCTCCTTCACAGTAGCAGTAGAGCCCAGCCTTCTTCCTGCAGACTGATTCAGATGATGTGACTCCCTGTACCTCCTTCACAGTAGCAGTAGGGCCCAGCCTCCTTCCTGCAGACTGATTCAGATGATGTGACTCCCTGTACCTCCTTCACAGTAGCAGTAGAGCCCAGCCTTCTTCCTGCAGACTGATTCAGATGATGTGACTCCCTGTACCTCCGTCACAGTAGCAGTAGAGCCCAGCCTTCTTCCTGCAGGCTGATTCAGATGTTGTGACTCCCTGTACCTCCGTCACAGTAGCAGTAGAGCCCAGCCTTCTTCCTGCAGACTGATTCAGATGATGTGACTCCCTGTACCTCCGTCACAGTAGCAGTAGAGCCCAGCCTTCTTCCAGCAGACTGATTCAGATGATGTGACTCCCTGTACCTCCTTCACAGTAGCAGTAGGGCCCAGCCTCCTTCCTGCAGACTGATTCAGATGATGTGACTCCCTGTACCTCCTTCACAGTAGCAGTAGAGCCCAGCCTTCTTCCTGCAGACTGATTCAGATGATGTGACTCCCTGTACCTCCTTCACAGTAGCAGTAGGGCCCAGCCTCCTTCCTGCAGACTGATTCAGATGATGTGACTCCCTGTACCTCCTTCACAGTAGCAGTAGAGCCCAGCCTTCTTCCTGCAGACTGATTCAGATGATGTGACTCCCTGTACCTCCTTCACAGTAGCAGTAGAGCCCAGCCTTCTTTCTCCAGGTTGATGCAGATGACGTGACTCCCTGTCCCTCCTTCACGGTGGCAGTATAGCGCAGCCTCAAGACTGTCTGTACCTCTCACTGTGGGAACTATGTCCCAAGGGGAAGGAGAGGAAGAATGGGAAGAGTACTTACATATCCTTAAAAAGTCTTGAAAATATTTCATTTATCTAAAAAGAGCCCTTAAATGGTATTAAAATTTAATCCATCTGCTCAGGGTCTTTACATGGAACAAAAACGTTGATTCATGTGTTCTGAATAGGAAGGTTATATATCTTGCCACCCCTTTGTATTTAAATATAACAGCCTGGAATAAGCGAAACCAACAGCAATTATTTATAGCTTCAGATAAGTAACATGTTTTAATTTATTCGATTATATAATTTTAAATGTATGTATACACGTACTGATGCTGTAGAATTATGTATGCACATTGTGTGGATAGTTTTTCTAAGGTGTCACTGAAATGCACCTTTACATAAAATGTATTATGATTATTATCATAACCGCTATCATTATTATTATCATAACCGCTATTATTATTGTCATCATTATCATTGTTGTTATTATCATTGTTGTTATTTTTCTGTTGCTCTAAGCTAGCCTGTAAGTCTTACACTAATTCTTTTTGGTAGGGGACTGCAAATTCGACAAAAACTACAGTAATTGAGTGACCCCATTTTTGGAACATGGTTGAATTCTGTTAACAATAATGAATATGAGACTCCTGGTCCTTCAAAATCGTCACAATGGGAATCAAAGCTGTGGAAACTACACTCTGCGTAGGGGAAACACAAAGCAGCTAATAAAGTAAAGTTACTGATGTCATTGCACATTTTGAAAAAAAAAAATTATATCCATTTTTGTTATTGTGGAATCTGGCCTTAAATTTAATTGGTGTTAAGAACTCTTAAAAAGTCCTAAATCTAACTTGCATAACCTGCAGATATTCTGTTGCATAGGGGTTTTGCTGTACCCAAATAGTACAGGGCACAAAAAAGAAAATGTAGACATTTTGGCATGAGCATGTGAAAACACATAGGAAGTCAACCCAGAGTGCAGATTGGAACATCACGATCTATGGTCTGTGTTTTGTGGCTGAGTGAAACTCAGACACCGGTTTTATATAGTTAATGGGTAAAGTGAATGAATGGATTTGTCAGATGGCTACACACAGCCCCAGGACACTCACATCTGCCCACCTGCTTCCAGTAGTAACACCATTTATCGTCATATTATTATTAAAAGTGATAAATGATCTGCGCTTTAGCAATATCATTCGTTTTTAAAGTGATAGATATGCAGGGTATTTACTTCGGACTAATAATATTATTCATCTATCTCTTTCTCCATTTATTTAGGTCAGGATTGCTGTGATGTGATATCATTAATGATATCTAAGGATTACGGAATTTCCATCTGCAAAGATGATTCACTTGCGGCACAGTTACAGAAATGCCGCAGTCATCCTGTACAACATTGTGAGTGCTGAGAGAAATTGAGGGACTGAGTTCATTCTCAGTAAAACTGAAGCAGGACCCTGGGGTTTTTTCATGTAGTGATTTTGTCATGCAGTGATGTTATCCAAAGCAGAGTATGCCGCTCAAGCAGCATTACAAAGGCAGGATTAGATACTGGGCAGTTTCCTTCAAATGGCTGTGATATTAGTGATTTATTTAATATTAGGTATTGTATGGTTTTAGCACCGGTCCACCACCACGACCTTCTCTGCTACTGCCGCTTGGTTATGTAAGTCAATAACTCAAAAACTGTTTGATGGATCTTTTTCGAATTTTGCACAGGAATTTTCTGGGTGAGGTCCTTAAAGGGATTGCGTTTATGAGACAGCTTGTCCCAAACCGAAACAGTGCCACACAGTAATAGCTAGAAAAAGGACAGTTTTGATACTTGATACCATTAACATGATATTCAAAAATTGTTTAATGGATCTTTTTCAAACTTTGCAGAGCCTGTTTATTGGTGCCAAGCTAGAAGTGATTTCCATCTTTTAATTTGTAATTTCCAGTGTTTGATGTTTTGTTTGATTTTAATATTTGCTAATAACATGCAGAATTTAAAGTTCTGGAGTAACTGTAGAAAGCAGAGTACATTTGTAGTACAGAACAAACTATTACCTTTTTTTTTTTTGTTAAATCGCAAAACATTATAGGATGATAAAAAAATTTAAAGTTCCTCACTGTTCTATTTTCATTGTTGGTAGTTTTTTTATTGAACTATGTCCGACTTAATGTATTTCACTCTTTCACTAAATGCAGCGTAAACGGAAGAAATGACAAACGTCGACATTAATTACAGAGATAATAACACATTCATGAGTCTGACTCCTTTTCTCTGCGAATCTCATGGCTACACTAGTCAGCAGGTCAGATCAGATGGTGCTTAAATCATTAAAGGCGGGGGAGTAATTAAGGATAATGGTGTCCTTCACTGACATAGTTGCCAATTTGTTAGACCCACAGGCTAAGTAACTCAGATCTGTAATTAAATATCCAGCATTTAAAAATCCCTGCTACCTGTCAGTGTTGGCTCATGCCATCCTGTACCTGAACCCCTCTCTGCAAGTACATTTCCGACAAAAGTGAATAATTAATCACTCAGACAACCACACCACAGGTACAAAGGCTGGTGCTTCAAGCACATGTGCTGAGGTCTTGTCCATGTGGCTCTCAGTTCTCCAGTGTCATGTTCCCGGCATTTTACTCATTAATGTAAATCCAGCAGGAACTTAAGAACCTAAGCAGTTTTCAATGCACCTAACCTAGCAGAGCCTTTCTAACCTATCTTTGAAATGTATTCAAAAGCCCTTACTTCTTTGTTTAATATGCATAGTACTGTGTTCTAAGCCCTTTCAAAATGATAATGAGGTTGCATGTGTAGAATTCACTGGGTGCAGTGCGATACTATCAGTTACACTATATCTGTATTAATAAATAAAGCCACAGGACATCTATAAACATGGATGTACCTATCTTTGTTGCGAGCAAGTTCGAGTCTCAGATATATCTTAGACTGTGACATTCACCACTGGGGTGTCACACATGCCATAGCCTAGCTTTTACATATGTTGAAAGTGTTTTCCATTCTATGCAAAGTGACCTGGTATTCTTTTTAAAACAAACTTTTGTCATGAGAATCCTGGGGGGCAGTTAGGTTTTGTGTTTGGTCTTGTTTGGTTTTTACAGGAGATTCAGTACTGCTTCATCTCAATATCCATCCATCCATCCATTTTCCAAACCGCTTATCCTACTGGGTCGCGGGGGGTCCGGAGCCTATCTCGGAAGCAATGGGTACGAGGCAGGGAACAACACAGGATGGGGGGCCAGCCCATTGCAGGGCACATTCACACACTATTCACTCTCACATGCACACCTATGGGCAATTTAGTAACTCCAATTAGCCGCAGCATGTTTTTGGACTGTGGGGGGAAACCGGAGTACCTGGAGGAAACCCCACGATGACATGGGGAGAACATGCAAACTCCACACACATGTGACCCAGGCGGAGACTCGAACCCGGGTCCCAGAGGTGTGAGGCAACAGTGCTAACCACTGCACCACCATGCCGGCCCTCGTCTCAATATTAGAGTATTAAATTATTTTGCTTAATTCTTGGCATGATTGTACAGTGTGATACGCTCCAGAGTGGTAATGAAAGACATCAGAGTTTATAACTAGAAGACAAATCCTGTGATGTAACACAAACATTCAATTTCTTATGAAATACAATATAAAAAAAACCACAGAGATGAAAACAGCCTAAGGGAAGCACTTCCCCTGCAATTTAATGCATGTCAGGGCCAACAAAGAATACTTCCAGAGACCCTGGAGGTGGACGATTTGCAGAAGATAGATGAAAACACAGACAGGTGCAAAATTGTGGTTATTACAGCAGGCCTTTGGGCACAGCTCTGATAAATAGCAGCTAAGTGTACTATGTGTGTATGTGTACATGTGCATATGTCTCTCTGTTTATATGTGCAGAATCTTTTCACTCCAAACAAATACCTCAAGCTGCCATTACTGGTGAGAATGCTGATAAAAATAATTAAGAAGACAAGCTGCACCAATCCTATCACAATGACTTTGGCTGCCACAGACATTCTTGCCGTTGCTGCTTCAGTGCATTGATCCATTCGCTTTGGAGCAAGAAACCGCACCCAGATTTTCATATGATGATCGTAAGAAATGCTTCAGATTGCAGTGAGGATGTACATAGATCACTGCCAGTGTGGCCCAGGAGGATGATGAGTAACTCTCAGTGTGTGTGGATTGCAGTGAGGATGGACACAGCCCACTGCCAATGTGGCCCAGGAGGATGATGAGTAACTCTCAGTGTGAGTGGATTGCAGTGAGGATGAACACAGCCCACTACCAGTGTGACCTAGGAGGATGATGAGTAACTCTCAGTTTGAGTGGATTGCAGTGAGGATGGACACGGCCCACCGCCAGTGTGGCCCAGGAGGATGATGAGTAACTCTCAGTGTGAGTGGATTGTAGTGAGGATGAACACAGCCCACTACCTGTGTGGCCCAGGAGGAGGATGAGTAACTCTCAGTGTGAGTGGATTGCAGTGAAGATGGACACAGCCCACTGCCAATATGGCCCAGGAGGATGATGAGTAACTCTCAGTTTGAGTGGATTGCAGTGAGGATGGACACGGCCCACCGCCAGTGTGGCCCAGGAGGATGATGAGTAACTCTCAGTGTGAGTGGATTGCAGTGAGGATGGACACGGCCCACCGCCAGTGTGGCCCAGGAGGATGATGAGTAACTCTCAGTGTGAGTGGATTGCAGTGAGGATGGACACGGCCCACCGCCAGTGTGGCCCAGGAGGATGATGAGTAACTCTCAGTGTGAGTGGATTGCAGTGAGGATGGTTTGATACAGCCCACCGCCAGTGTGGCCCAGGAGGATGATGAGTAACTCTCAGTGTGAGTGGATTGCAGTGAGGATGGTTTGATACAGCCCACCGCCAGTGTGGCCCAGGAAGATGATGAGTAACTCTCAGTGTTAGTGGACTTCAGAATGATGAGGTATCCAGCTTTTTTTGAAATCCATAAAGTTATTTACCAGGAAGCGAATTGTTTGGCCTTTCTTTACTGTTGTTAGGCATGAAGAAGAGAGAACGTTCGAAGGGAGCCCATTTTCCAGAAGAGTGGGGGTCTCCAATCCTCTCTAGGTCTCATGGCTGGTAATGCCATTGGAGGAATTTATCTGCACCTTGGTACTTGCTGAACTAGTCTTGAATTTCTTTGACAGTGAGCATGGGGGCATCATCGTGTTTCATCATAGGATCATTTCTTTTTGATCTGAAAGCTCACATATCAGTGTAGATTGTCAGTGTTGATTTAGCTGCTAATTACACGACCCTCCTTTGTAGCAGTGTTTTTAATTATGATTTTTTTCCCAGAGTTAAAGTTCTTTTTCATGTGGTGCTTCCCACACCCTGTATATATCAGACAAAGTTTGATGGCTAAACTAATTAATATGTTTTTGTCAGGGGGCCTTGAATCACTAGCTATACCCCAGGTGGGGCTACCCATTACTAACTAGCAAGAAGATTTAAATTACTTGTATTCATACACACGATTATCTGGAGTGTGTGTGGGGGGGGGGGGGGGGGGGGGGGTACGAAAAAGACAAAAAACACAACTGAAATCTTTAACCATTTCAGGCCTTTTGGTCATTACAGGAGTACGATGCTCTAATTCACAGAAATATGGGAGAAAAATGCATGCAGGGATATTCTAGGACTTTAGTGGGTTGTGTCATAAATACTGAATGACTAAAATGTAAATGTCAATGAATAGTGCCAGAAAACCTCTAGCTTGCCTCCGTACCAATAGTTTGTGATTCACTAAAAGAAAAGCAGAGACACTTAAAACTCATCATTTGTGTCTGTGAACAGTTGGAGGTTGCATATTTCTAATATTAACCTCTCTTACTGCCTGTCATCTCCTACTGCTTGGGTTCCCATTTAGAGAAAGGAATCACTGGTTCCTGTATCTAGGCAACCCAGGCTTGTCCCTTTTTATTTGCGGGGGGGGGGTGGCTAATATTTTGGCTTTCTTGCATTATTTCTTAGTGAGTTTGACATGGGGTGATATGTGGATGTAATGGTGAACAGCACATAGCTGAAATGCTGAAGCAGTTGGCAACAGGGACATAAAAGTAGCTCTTTAGCTCCACAAGGTCTGGAAAACTGTAAGCTAACAGACCAAAATAGGCTGAAGGTCCAGCTGGACAGTTACATGATGAAAGATCCCAATCTCTCAGCAAAGGCTGATATTTATTGTGCAGTTATACAGTCCTAAGTGACAGGAGAACACCAGTTATTTTCATCCACTCCATCCACTATCTACTGAATCATCTCTGGTCTGTTTGTTTATGTTTAAATGATTTCTTCCCTCGGCATATTTTCATCGTCATTGTCTTTGTTTTTAATCTCTGGTTGTTGGTGATCAAGGAATAACCGTGACCTTTGTGGTGCACTTAAGGAGAAGTCTAAAAAAACATGGCGACAATAATTCCAGCCCTTGTGCTAAGTCAGGTCATACATTTCTCACTGTACAAACTAGGCCACTCACGCCTTTACAGCCAGCAGAATACGTGGTAATTCTTTGTTTCTTACAATGTCTTTGGACACTAATCAGTCATTTTTCACAGATTGCTCACACGAATATATATTACATTAATATAAAAATATTATTAAAGAGAGAAATACACAGTATAAAGTGTAGACAATGCCTGGTGGGACAAGCACAGCCAACGATTTCACCGCGCAAATCAGGAGACTGCCGAACGCTGACGCCCGGTCGTACAGCGACCGCTGCTTCTGTGCACCTGTTCCCCCCATATGTGGAGCCTGTAGGTAGCTATCACCCGGGAAGCACACACTCCCTGGAGATACCACTGCTCCGTGAGCCCTGCATGCCGCTCCCCGTCAGTCACCCAGGAATCTTCTGTGGCCTCCCACTAGCTATTTCGCTGTTGCTACGGCACCCTGCGGGTCCCTGTGGAGGCCGAACGCTCAGCAAGTGTAGCGGCTACACTTCAGGATGTTTGTGTCTCTTTCCCGAGACACCAAGTGGAAACATCTCAGCGATAAAGTTCTTGGTATCATTTTTGCCCCGCTAATTTGACAGCCTTAAAATGCTTCCTCTCTCTCGTTCTCTCTCTCTCTCTCTCTCTCTCTCTCACTCTTCCTCCACTCCTCATGCCACTCTTTTGCTTCTTAGTTGTGCCACGCAGTCTCCTTTTTTTCTCTCTCTTCCTCTCTCCCTTCTTCCCTCCCTCCCTTCTTCTCTGATTATCCTCAACAGAGCATGTCTGCTTTGAGAGGGCTGTTTTTTTTCTGTCTTGCTGAACACTTCCCAGAGCGTTGTCTGTTCCTGTCAGCTACAGCAGAAGTAAATGTTCGGCCTCCAGTCTCTCTGGATCATGCACACGCCCAAAGGAAGCCGTCTTTTTCAGCGTGAGGTTGGGTCGCCCGTGTGACCCGGCCGATTTTGTGGTTTAGACTGTGTGGAAGTCGTCACCGAAGACAGCGAGGCCCTGAATCTCATGCAGAAGACTGTGAGTTTGCTTTCTGGAAAGGTCTCATCTCTCCTGAGGGAGAAAGAAGGCGACTTGGGGCGGAGCAGACAGATGATCTGAAATGTGAAGACAGAATCGTAACGTGTGTGTGTGTGTGTTTGAGCAGAAACACATCACAAGAGAGGAGGGCAAGGAGAAGGAGCGAGCAGGGAAGGCTTCCGAGGTCATGAACTGGTTCCGGGGGATGGGTTAACACCCCCGACGGGGGTCCTGGGATGTGTTCCTGGTGCAGGGCCGAGGTGGCGGTGCCCTCTCGCCTGAGTCGCGTCATCATTTCTGGGGGCGCCGGCGAGTCTGTGGAGAGCTGTTGAGGACCATGATCGTAACCCTGCTCCAGTCTACTCCCTTTGCTGCCACCGTCCACATGCCCTGTGAACTGGGACTGCAGAGCTGCTGCTGTTGGGACAGGAAGACGCCCCGGCTTACTGCAGAGGGCGGAGAGGTGAGGGACGGAGCAGGGTGTTAAAATGTCTGAATCAATGAGGACGATAATATGCTCACCATAATTAGTAAGAATGCCTGTGGAGTGTATAGTGTTTTCAGTTATTTGCCGGTTATTTTAACCACAAAGGCTTTTAAAATTTTATGCAAATATTTTCATGTCAGCTTAAGTGAGTTGTGTCTATAACCCAAGAGCAAGCGGTTGATAATGTGTGTTTAAAATCAGTGTCAAAATTATTTTAAGGATACAACTGGTCTCTGAGAGTTACAGCTGTCAGCTGACTTTGCTGTTCTGGACTGGGGCACACGAGCAAACAGCACGCTGGGTTAGCCACGGCAGAAGGGCATAGGGTTGAGGCCATTTGCAACACAGCAGTGGAAGCTTGTGGACATTTTGTCAGGGCTTGGAGATCTTGAGTGCTGGGATATCAGCACGCGCTGGCGCCTTGGGGCGGGTGGGAATGTCCGTGGCCTCTCTGCCTGGCTGGCTCGCTCCCTTATTCTCACGCCGGTCCAGGTTGCGGTGGGAGAACTTGCTGATCCAGGTCTGGTGTGGATAATGCAGATATCTCTGTGTTCTGTACCTTTTATGCTGGTGTCCAAATGTCAGCACGGTTTGCTCACTCCCCCCGCAGTGTCATTTTTATTCAACCTGATTGCTCTTTTATCCGATTATACTCAACATTTATTAATGCAAAATTTATAGTTGGTTCAAGCGCCTTCATCTTTCATGCTGCGAACTGTTACCATCTCTATAACTTTGCTGTCTTCATTAGGGTTGGCTCTATTGTTTAAATCAATACTTAAAGCACCCGCTTTAATAATCTGAGGTGTACCTGTCAAACTCAAGGACCGTGGGCCACATCCAGCACAACTCTTTACGGTTTGGGAGATAATTTTTATTTTTTTGGTTAAAAATCGCCTGGCAATTGTAATGTAACTACACAAAAATCACTGTGGGGTACAAACCTTCGGTTCGGGGTTCAGTACAATTCTGGCACAGTAGGGTAAACTGAATTTGTTTTGAAATTATTTATTACTAAAACTGCAAACACAAAAGCAATTATTAACAATTGCAAGCCAAATGGCAATGTGTCTAAAGTCAACATGTCTGAATAACAAAACCTAAGGGATAATTATTTGCACTTTGTAAAAATTAATACTTAAAGTAAATGAAGATTAAAAAATAAGACCGCAAAATAACAGTCATACAGTAATGAGCTAAATCCCCTGTTCCCTGCTACCGATACTCATGGTTCTGTAGGGATGAACGTACCTGTAGTTGTAGTTATTTTTTTTATCCTGGTTTTTCAGCTGAAAGTGCATTAAATGCCAAGGGGAGACCAACCTGCAGAGGCCGTCTCTGCCATGCACGAGTCATACACCTACTCAGATGATGCCGTCTGATGCTGAGCTACCAGGTTGGATGTGATTCCAGAAACAAATCTGAGTTTGGTATGAGACCTGGTAGTCCTTCCCTTACCAAGTTCTCTCTTTCCCCAACGCCGGTGTACTGTCATTTACTGGGAAACCGCAGGTTTATGTCATGTTAAACTTATAATATCCTATGATGAGTCAAAACATTATCACCACCCCTTGTGAAGTGAATCGATTTCACAATCTTGTGAAAATGGTGTGTGTCAAGGCCTGGGATGTATTAGACCAGTGTGTGCCAAACATTTTCTGCCTGCTACCCCACTTGCTGTATCTCCACCCCACCCACCGTTCGGTCTCCCTCTATCCTCCCTAAAGAATCCTACAGATGAGCACGAGGGCCACCTAAAAGGACGATTGAAGTTGAAAGTTTTGAGATTAAAGTCGAATAAACTTTTGAGATTAAAGTCAAATGAAACTTTTGAAGATAGAAGTTCAATACAAAAAATTGAATTCTCCTAGCACGGTTGTTCTCAAAGTGGGAAGGATCGTGAGATGATTTGCAGAATTATCTCTATAATCAGTCGTTTGGCCATAACAACCTTGTCCTCATAAAAGTCATTGAGGTCTCTATTCCTGCCATTTCTTCTGTATTCAACACATTGACCACAAGTACCAACTGTTGACATGCCATCTAATATATCCCGACCTTGACATGGACAAGATAGTCAGCGTTATTCATGTCTACATGTCATTCATGTGGGTGTGGGCATGATGTTTTGGCTCTACGGTGTATATTGCTGCTGCATCCTGAAGTCAAATGTCCACCTCTTCATTGTATTGTCACAAATTATGGCACTTCTATGTGTATGAACATAAGAACATAAGAAATTTACAAACACGAGGGGGTCATTCGGCCCATCAAGCTCGTTTGGGGAGAATTCAACTAATAGCTCAGAGTTGTTAAAATCGTATCTAGCTCTGATTTAAAGGAACCCAGGGTTTTAGCTTGCACTACACTAGCAGGAAGACTATTCCATACTCTAACTACACGCTGTGTAAAGAAGTGCTTCCTCAAATTCATTCATCTATAGCTACAAGTTCTTGTTTTTGAACTAATACTGAAGTAACTATTTTGGTTGAACAGCATCCAGATCTGTTAGAGTCTTGTATACCTGTTGTGTAGGGGTGGTCCTGGCTAAAAACTGCCCACTGTGGCCCTATCACGTCTGTCCTCCTAATCATCCCTGCTATCTGATTGGTGAATTCTCTCTTGCCCATTCACCAGCTTAGCTAATGTGTGGTGAGTGTACTGGCACAGAATGGCTGCCTTCCCATCATCCCGGTGGGAGCTACACAGTGGTGATGGTTGAACTGGCTCTCCGTTGGTTTTTTAAGAAGCTCTTTGGGTGTCTTGAAAAGCACTATGCAGTATAGACGCAACGTTCATTCATTCAAACATAATGTGAAATATATAAGCATCTAAGATATTTAGGTGAGGATATTTAATTATTTAATATATATTCATGTTTAAATTGAATAAGTATGGAAAAATATACAGTAGCCATGTTCTTGTTGTAATGTTACCTATTTGCTGCCACATACTTATGATCACTTCAACACTGTGATAATTTAATAATGTCTAAGGTGACACCGTTAATATTATTCAGAGTCCTGTCAGGTCATGCTTAAATCTACTCCTAATGACCAATTAGTGTTGTCATTTATCCCTTGCAGGTGTAACCGCTCAGTCCCTGCCTGTACTCCGTGTCGTGTTTTAGGGTGTTATCAGGTGTGTGTGGGGTGCAGGAGGAAGGAATATTACAGACGCCGTTGTCGTTCCCGAATTTTATTGAACCTGTTGGGAACAATAAGGAAAGGGGTAAACTTCGTCTGCTCCGGCCCTCTCGCTGTCTCTCTTCCCGCGTGTGCAATACACCAAAGGGCTCGGCGCGCCGGAGGAAAAACGCGCACATTATTCAAACTAAACATAAATGGGAAATGATACAGAAAATAATGTCAATCTAACACAAATGAAAACATACCTGTTGGGAACATTAGGGAAAGGGGTAAACTTCGTCTGCTCCGGCCCTCTCGCTCTCTCTACACAAAGTAAAACGATGTACATACTTATGTATAGACGTGTTTTCTATCCCCTGCTTATGATAAATAATAAATCAAATAATTATACAATAACTGATTTATTAACCCGGGGGACCCTGCCACTAGATCCTCACCTCCTCCCGCGTGTGCAGTACACCAAAGGGAAGAGGAAATGAGGTCGGGACCCTTATAAAGGAGAAAAGACAGAGGAGGGGCGATGCAGGACAAGAGCATCATGGGAAGTTTAAGGGATATTGTACCCATCAGGTTAAACAGAAAAAGGAAAACAGAATCTTGTATAATTATAAATTAAAAGTAAAATAACCCGTTACACAGGTCACAGTGCCTCAGGGATTTTTGCAGCACTAAATGCAACAACGCATGTCAATGAAAGCAGAAATCAGACTGGTGATCCTGTCATATACAGTAACTTTCTTATTGAAACTGTAATTTAAATTCGCCTGACTGCTAAAGTGTCCTCTTAATGATTTCAAGTGAACCTCCCAGTGATCTTGCTGGGCATGTTTGACATCCGGCTAATACCAGACATATATGAAAGTAGAAGGTACTGATGAGGATAACATCAATGATGCCGAAGCTGGTGGCGATGAATGCTCTTGTTTTCCTAAGTCACGATAGCTCTCGAAATAAATCATTCTTCATAAATGCATTACTATGAGATCATGTGCAGGTTTGCTAGTCTTCCCCGGATGCATTCCGGATCTTTAATCAGAAAAACTGGATTAACGTAAATGACTTATGATTAAACGTGTAGTCTATGCTGAACGAAAACCAAATGTCCAAGATTGAAAAAAAGCAGAGCAGAGCGCAGAGTATTTCTCAGTTAATTTGAAATTGTATGTATTAAATTTATTACATTTTTAATTTTATAGATGTTTGTATTGTAATGTATATTTTTATAAATTACTATACCTTATGCTCACTAAATCTGAATAGGAAACACAGAGACTCCATAATCTGCTGTTTACAGGGGCAGAATTGGATGGCCGATCTTGTGTAATCATTTATTAGGGTTTTTATGGTGTCATTGGAGAAGCATGTCTATTCATCACGTTTTATCCTGGTCCGACCCTCTTTGTATGTGTGTTTCTCTTGTGTGTAAAGATGCATTAAAGTCAGTCCTTCAAGAGTTAAGGAGCAAACTGGTGATCGCAGTGATCTGTCCCTGGTGATCCGGGGAAACCTTCATTGACTCATCCTCAAGGATTTATTACTCTAATTGTGCCTCTGTTGATCCGTCTTTGATAATTGGTCACTGAGGATTCATTCCTGGTTTAAAGTGGGCACTGGCCAGACCAATCAGCACAGAGCTGTGCTGTCGCTCACCATAGCACCAACCAATGGTGTGCTCCCTCATAAAGGGCTGCCAGCACTGACATGACTCTGTGTTGCTAAAGCCGATATTCCTGCTGTTTGTGGCAAAGAGCAGGTTTGCCCATAACTCATATCTGTGTTCCTTTATACTTAGACGGTTGTGCACTTTAGGCTGGAAACAGTCTTCGTTAAAAGCATAGTAATTCTGCTTAGGTAAGAAAGTTTGATCTCAGTTTTTAAGTTTTTAAAGACCTGGAACTTACATAGCACCTTTCCTTACCTCTTGCCGAATATACAGCTCTGGAAAAAATTAAGAGACTATAGCAAAATTTCACTCATTTCTCAGTTTATGGGTATGCGCCTGTATGAAATGCACATTTTTTTGTAAACTCCAACCTGGCTCTTCCCTGCTTCTCATTAATGAAGGACTCCTTCCTTGCTTCATCGGTCTTCAGTCCTGCTTCTAGGAGCCTAATACGAACTGTCCTAGCAGTTCATACCACTTGATGTTTCCCATTCTTTTTGAAGGTCACTTGTTATAAGTTAACAGTCATCTCTGGCATTAGAAATTTGCTTCTGCCCTCTATCTGGCTGGTTTTTGGTTATTGCCAGTGTCTCCTGCTTCACCTTATTCTTGTATACTGCTGTCTTAGAAACTTTGAGCCTGGAAGCAGCCTCCCTTGCAGTGTAGCCTTCTCCCACAGAATCAGAATTATTTTAAAATGGAGATTATTTTTTAATATACAGTGGCCTCTTAATTTTTTCCAGAGTTGGTATATTTTGTATTTTTTCCTGTGGCTGAAGTACCTCATATGACCACAAGTTTTCAGTGAAAACTTCGCTCCTATAAAGACAAAATAAAGGCTGATGAAGTTAAAGGTCGTTCCGCTGTCAGCTTGGGCTTCATTGCTGCATTTGCATGGGAACCATCACCAAAATAAAGGAAAAGGTCATGCTGAAAGGCAAGCGCAGGCATTGAGCTGACAGGCTTATGATGCGGAGTGTGGTAAGGGACAAGCGCACACTGTACTCCTGTTATCGCACAGAATATTGGATAAATATTGACATCTGCATCGGGCCCTGCGTAATGCTGATGTCCCTCTGAGAGGAGACTGTTTCTGGCTGTCACTGTGCCCCATTGCACACTGAGGTCAGCGTGGTGGTGGATCACATGCCGGAAAGAACGTGTCCTTCAGATGAGCCTCCTTTTATATACGTTTACATGCAATGGTCCAGCAAAGTTGTAAATGCACTTACCTTTTTAAGGCAACATTTTTATCCAAAGTGATATGCAGATGAGAAAACAGGGTCAGCCAGTCCCCCAAACTGGGGGTTTAGTCCGCTTGCTCAAGGGCCCAACTGTGACATCACCCTTCCAAAGACTGACACAGCAACTCCACCTGCTGAGCCTCATGCTGCCCCCCATACAGTACCACACCACACCACACCATACCATACCATACCACACCACACCACACCACACCATACCATACCATACCATACCATACTACTCCGTACCATACCATACCATACCACACCATACCATACCATACTACTCCGTACCATACCATGCCATACCATACTACTCCGTACCATACCATACCACAGCACACCACACCATACCATACCACTCCATACCATACCATACCACACCACACCATACCATACCATACCATACCATACCACACCACACCACACCACACCATACCATACCTTACCATACCATACCATACCATACTACTCCGTACCATACCATACCATACCACACCACACCATACCATACCATACCATACCATACCACACCACACCACACCATACCATACCATACCATACCATACCATACTACTCCGTACCATACCATACCATACCATACCATACTACTCCGTACCATACCATACCACACCACACCACACCACACCATACCATACCACTCCGTACCATACGATACCATACCACTCCGTACCATACCATACCATACCACTCCGTACCATACCATACCATACCATACCATACCACTCCGTACCATACAGTAATACACCATACCACACCATACAACACTACACGTGAGGATTGGACAGGGATCATGTAAGACACGGGGGAAACACACGCGCCACAATCGGGCCACATAGTATTAGCCATGATAACCATAACAATACAAGGGCTATTTATAATGACATACACAGGGCTATTTACAATGACATACACAGGGCTATTTACAATGACATACACAGGGCTATATACACGCTCTGGCGAGGCATCCGGGGATGTGTTAATCTTACCGCTGCTACAATACCTTCTACTTTTATAAATTTGTACACGTAATTCCTACTCACCTACAAAGAGGTAATGGAGACATATGCCTTACCGCCGGCCTTGTGTGACCCGAGGGATGCAGTGGATCCTGCGCTAAACATATAGCAACCTGGGATACTCTTATTGAGATCAGAAAGCCTAGATTCATCCTTCAACTGCACACTGTGTTTTATGGAGTGTAGTATAAAGAATCCTCATAGAATCCTAAGGAAACTTTGAAATATGAAGGATATGACCTGATGACTGTACTGCTTAGTATTACATAAAGTTTTTAACACTGTGAAAGTTCAGTTCTAGGGAACATGATGATAGGTTTACAGTAATAACCAGGCTCAGGAAAGTTGTGTTGCATGTGATGAGCGCTGAACATGTGTGGTTTGTTTCATATAAATACTGTTGCACACAGTTGTTCTTCATTGTGTTTGGAGTCACTGGATGGATCACGGGACCTCAAAATGAGACACACTGTACAAATGGTAAGAAAGACATTGGCCAGTGAGGTGACAGTTTGTTCCGTAAGTCAAGGGAAATAGCACTGACCTGGACTGCAGTCAGAGCAAATGAAAAATGAGCCTTCGCACATACAGCACAGCACAGCACTGCACTGCACTGCACAGCAGCCTGCAGTAATTAAAAAGAATGACACTAGGGATAGAAACAAGTGGGATCTTGGGCAGGTGGGGGGGAGGGAGGTGAGCGAAGCAGGGGGTGACAGATTGCATTTTTCAGCACGATGGAGGAGCGCGGGGCTGGGCTGTCTGCCTGGCACTGCTGGGGTGTCGGGCACTGACCGTGCCAGGCTCCACGCTCTGTGACCACAGCCTGACCTTTCCCGATGGGAACCAGAGCACAAACCAGGCCGAGGGACAAAAAAAACGGTTATCCTTCCTTATATCCAATTCACTGACCCTGTTCCAGAGCTCGGTGGGGTCAGCCAGCAGTGCATTTAGTCATTAGCAAGTTAAAGCGGTTTTAGCTTTTACCTTCATTTGAGGTGCCAATAAAGTGAAATCATCATTTCTGCCATACATTTCCATATAAGTCTCCCTGTCCCCCTTTAACCTTTCATTAGCTTATGGAGAATGAATGGCATGGATTGCAATTGCACTTGAAGGCTACTTGAATTCAGTTCATTTATGAGCTTATTAACTCCTCTGAACTCGGTAGTTAATCACAACATATTAATATATAGTGCGAACTTTGCATCTATCCTGCAGTGGTTAGCAGAGTGGCTTCACACCTCTGGGAATGAGGTTCAAATCGCTGCCCTGGCTGTAGGTGTGTGGCGTTGGCATGTTCTCCCCATGTCATTGTGGGGTTTCCTCTGCGTGCAGCGTTTTCCAATTATCTCCTACTGTAAGCAGCTCAGTCTAGAGAATAACTCAAACGGTGTGCACATCTGGGCAGCATTTTACAGTAGCTCAGCTGAAAATGCTGCGGCGTCCCTCATTATCCACCATCAATCCACCCATTTTTGGTACCCGTTTGTCCTATTTTGGGTCGGGGGGGGGGGGGGGGGGGGGAACCATTGCAGGACACACACTATTCACACGCACACATATGGGTAATTTGGTAGCTCCGATTCAACGACAAAAACATCTAAGAAGGGGAGAAGAGCAACGCAGGGAACAGAACTAGAAAACCCAAATAGAGCATCAACACATTCTGACACAAACTAATAACCAACTGGGAAAAGTTTAAATGCACAAACCAGACTGAGCTAACGTGGACACAGGAGAGAAGTATTAACTTAACAACCAATCAGACAGAACACAATATGAGCAACAGGTGAAACTAATGAACAGGGATAGATCACAGAACTAGAAAAATTAAACAACGCTGGAAATACAAGACTGATATAAAAGACAAGTACAAAAAGAACCAAATCTTAACACAGGGAGGGTGGACCATGGATGTGAGAACTGACAGAAAACAGACAAAATGACAAACACTGGAGAACAAAAGTCAAACAAAATCCAGAACACAGTAGAGTGGGATGTGCCAGACCCCCAGGATGAAGCACACAGTCAGCTCTGTGACAGTCAGCATGTTTTTTGGACTGTGCGAGGGAGGACCTGGAGAATCCTGAGGAAAGCCCACAATGACATGGGTAGAACGTGCAAAGTTCACACTAATGGAGCCAGGGCAGAGACTCAAACCCCAGTTCCAGAGCTGTGGGGTACCAGTTCTAGTTACTGAGCTACTGTGCCACCCCTGCATCTTCTCCCTCAGTCCCAAAATATGGCATATTGACTCTGATCCTGTACTGACTTATGGAGGACGGATGCCTGGAAGAAGCCACTTCCAAACAAATCAATTCCATCCATCCATCCATCCATTTTCCAAACCGCTTATCCTGGAAGCAATGGGCACGAGGCAGGGAACAACCCAGGATGGGGGGCCAGCCCATCATAGGGCACATTCACACACACAAGCATTCCTATGGGCAATTTAGCAACTCCAATTAGCCTCAGCCTGTTTTTGGACTGCGTGGGGAAACCGGAGTACCCGGAGGAAACCCCACGATGACATGAGGAGAACATGCAAACCCCGCACCCAGGCGGAGACTGTCAGAGGTGTGAGGCAACAGTGCTAACCACTGCACCACCATGCCACCCCAACAAGTCAATTCACACTTCTAAATTCTATGAGATAATAGCTCAGGCCATAAGATGCCCATATTCTGTAATAATAAAGGCTGCTTCTAATTTTTATGCTGTCCTCTCAGTGTCCTACACCTGCGCTACGGCAATTTGGGTCCTGCTTTCTCTGGAATCAGCCATGCTTCTCGCCAACCCCTTAATATGCAGACAGAATAAACATTTCACACTTCTCACATAGAGAGTTGGGATACGCTTTTTCACCAAAAACTCCTAATCGTCAATATTCTTCCCTCTGACTCCAAAAACATCCAAGCGCATTATAAACTGAGAATTCAGTGTGTTCAAGCATTGGCTGAGAAATCATACGGTCGCCTGGGCGTGAGCCCAGGACCAGTGAGGTACCTATGACTCATTCAGAGGGAGGATGAGGTGGTGAAGTGGAAGAGTCCAGCTCATAACAGCTCCGTGGGTCACGTTACATGTGATAAGCGCATCCAGATCAGTTCAGTGCCCAAGCTAGCGCCTGGTACACAATTACGGGGAACTGAAGACCGCGACACCTAACCAAGATTCTTGAAGTAGGCCGTAATGAAAGGGAGCTTTGAGAGATTCCACCACTCTTACCTTTTAGATATCCATTCGACATAAATAACCCCTGCGACCTAAAACTGCAATTTCTTATCACTTAGCAAACAACCAATTTCAAAATATTCTTGTTTCATTTTGCCTGTGTTTCCATGGCATTTCGATCATTTCACGGAAAATCCTTAGACTTGCATGAGAAGTGCTTGTTGATTTTCTGAAGCTCGGATAGGTTCCTACATCTGTAATGGACATTATGGAAAGCAGTGAACACCATAGTTTGCTTGTTTTCCCCACCGTCGTCTCTGTGAAGGCTCCCTGTGGCCAGCACACTGACGTTTGTGGCACGGAGTCTCCAGCTTCCTCCCACTCCTCATGTACTGCAAGTGGTTCACACTGCATTGCCACTCTTTGTGTACCTTTTCGCAAACAAACAACTCCAGTGCACAGAGCACAGCTCTCTGTCACTGGCCACTGTCTGCACGACAAGGTGCATACAACCCAAACACGCACAAGCTGCTTTTTCATTTTGTTTTATACGGCATTTTGTCGAAAAGCACAAACCTTTAGGAATATCAGTAATTAGTTAAGAAAGGATTGATAGTGACTGGTGTGATTGATGACATCATTGGCTTTATTGATGAATGTAGGTAAATATTAGTTAGAATTTTTCGTAGTGCATATAAAAACAACTGGAGAACAGGTATTAATTACTGTGTGCAGGATCATCTTATGCTCATATGCCCCCCCAATTCACTGGAGGGTTGTGTGGCTACTTGTCATTGTGGAAACTCCCAGTTTCTGTGTAACTTCAGATGTTATGGCAGCTGGTCAGTGATCTCTGGGCCAATGGTCTGAGCCCAGCACTTGTAATGAACTTGAGTGTGCAGCAGAGTCAATGAGCTCCTCTGGCCCGCCTGTAAGCCTGCTGCCCTGAGCCAAACAGCTCCACTGGCCCGCCTGTAAGCCTGCTGCCCTGAGCCAATCAGCTCCTCTGGCCCACCTGTAAGCCTGCTGCCCTAAGCCAATCAGCTCCTCTGGCCCACCTGGAAGCCTGCTGCCCTGAGCCAATCAGCTCCTCTGGCCCGCCTGTAAGCCTGCTGCCCTAAGCCAATCAGCTCCGCTGGCCCGCCTGTAAGCCTGCTGCCCTGAGCCAATCAGCTCCTCTGGCCCGCCTGTAATCCTGCTGCCCTGAGCCAAACAGCTCCTCTGGCCCGCCTGTAAGCCTGCTGCCCTGAGCCAATCAGCTCCTCTGGCCCTCCTGTAAGCCTTTTTAGTAAGCGTTTTTGGGTGAGGTTGGTCTGTTTTCTTGCTTTGGGATGTGTTGGTCTGAATTTTGGTGTTTTTGCTTGACGTCTGATGTGTTGGTCTGAAGTTAGATGAAGTTGGTCTGCATTCGGGTGTCTTGGCTTGCTTTGGGGTTTGCATTTGAACCTATTGGTCTGTGATTTGACATGGCTGGTATTTCTCCAGTTCTGTTGGTCTGCAGTCGCGTGTAGTTTCCAGCAGAGTTAGGGTATGGGGAGATTAGAACACAGTATGTGCATGGACCCACCGCGAAGACGATGCGATAGATAGGACAGGCACCTGGCAACTGAACCCTCATTGGCCATTGATCTAGTAGCTTGACCAATGAAATTTCCCATTTCACCGTGCCAGACGTGGGGTCTGCCAGCACTCGATTTGTCCTGTACAAAAAACAAAACTGAATATTTAAGATCATCTTAATCTGTAAAAAGCTTCAGAGCCCAATCATTGACTAATTTTGCTGTCGAAATGTTTTAACCTCCACACCAACAATGTCAGATCGTACAGCTTAATTCAGAGCTTCGCTGTTCCCTGCTGCTGAAAAGCATCAAGCCAATTGGCTGCCTGTCAGAACTGCTCATACTTACAGCACATTCACACTTGCTTGTCAGTCTGAAGAGGACCCTGCCTGTTATTTAAACCTCTAACTGCAAACTATCCTGATATATTAAAAAATATCATTACGAACATTCTGTGATTGTAAACAGTGGCGAAATCCATTACAAGAAGCAATGTAAGACAATGCATAATGCTCCAAGAAGGCAACACTTGAAGAGTAGCTGTTTCTTCCCCCGTCCTACCCCACCCCCCCCCAGCCCCCACCACCACCATGGGGTGTGCAGCACAGAGCAGAGAGTGCTGACGTCCCATGTCTTATATAAGACTCGGTCTGGCAGAGATGGCTTGTGAATTCCCTCCCATTTTGGTTTGGGGCTCTGTTAAAGCACAGGTTTGTCGCCCTGCGACTCAGAGAGGCTTCACAATGTGTACGTACACTTGCGGCCAATATTGTGGAAACACCTTGCATTTTTGGCATTACACTTTAAAAATCACCACACAAATATTGGCTGTAATGTTTATAAACAATCAAAGAATGTTTACAAATATCATACACTGGACGATTAAATACGTAAATGGAGTAACTGCAATGAAGTTCAGTAATCTCTGAAAACTGGAAGTGTTTCCACACTTCTGGCCACTAATGTGTGTGTGTGTGTGTGTACGTGTGTGTGTACAGTGGAGCAGATGGAGATAGTGCAGTAAATGCATATCTTCATAAATATTTAACTGACTTGGCATTTTGCAAAGCCAGGCCATTCAGTTCCATTGAGATGTTAAAGAATACGACCAGTGATGGTATATAATTGATACATTACTTGAAGCAGTATTAGCTGGCTGATTGTTTTCACCCCCCCCCCCCCCCCCCCCGCCCCAATCCCCTGTGTTCATTTACTCACATTTTTATTACCTCAGTAGTAGCCAGTCTGGGTTTCCCTGGTAACCAAACAAGCAGAACTAACCTAGAGTATTATGATTTTATCACTACTAGTCACTACTTCTGTAAAACGTTTATTGGAGAAATGTGTCGTATTTTACCCACATTTCTGTTTGGCCATTATTTATTTTCTTATGGCCGTTATTGATTAAAATCATATTGATAATCATCTTCACAGTCTCCACGGCTCCTGCTTTTGTCTCCAAGGTGCTGTCTCTAGGCGCCGATGTCCTTCCAGAGTATAAGCTCCAAGCTCCTCGCATCCATAAATGGACCATCTTGCACTACAGTCCTTTCAAGGCCGTGTGGGACTGGGTCATCCTGCTGCTGGTCATTTATACAGCGATCTTCACACCCTACTCTGCTGCATTCCTCCTCAATGACCAAGAGGAGGCTGCTCTGCCGAACTGTGTCTACTCCTGCAGCACACTCAGTGTGGTGGACCTCATCGTGGACATAATGTTCATCATCGACATCGTCATCAACTTCCGCACCACCTACGTCAATAGCAACGACGAGGTGGTGAGCCAGCCGGGCCGCATCGCGGTGCACTACTTCAAGGGCTGGTTCCTCATCGACATGGTGGCCGCCATCCCCTTTGACCTGCTCATCTACCGGTCCGGAGAGGAGGTGAATTTTCTCGTCAAGTAGGCCGGATGAAACAACCACAAAGGGGTCACTCTGGTCACACAATCACAATCCTACAAAGAGTTCAAAGAGTGAAAAGCCCTGTTTTAAAATAATCCGTCATTCATTTAGCACTCTTAAATATTTTTTATAGCTCTCAGTTGTTATCGTATTAAAGGAAACGCAAACATTTCTATGTTATGATCCAGTGATACTTCTTTAATAAGCTAAGAGAACCAGCTGTCAAAAATATACGCTCTGTAAATACTTTCGCTGTTGAGAGTCCATCAAAAATACATGTCAGCATAACAATAAAAAAATGGTAGTGAGTATTTATCTCCTTCGATATGTCATCACAATCACTGTAAGATATTAGTCCAAAAAGGAACTTCGGCAGCTAAGATCTCTTCCTAGACTCTAATCCATGTCAGGACAGTTAAATTGCTGCACTGCAGTGCCAAAAATGTTGGCTGAGCTGATTTAACTGCATTACTGAGCTCTGAATGAGAGCTGGAGAACCTTTATGTCTGTGTTGCTGTCTTTGTGGTTAATGCGTCATTAAAAAATAACAATGTATGGTTAGAAATGGAGATTCTCATTATCTGAGAGTTTTTTAGTGTGTTAAGGAGCTGCATTATGTTTCTGCTATGCCATTGATGCTGGAACCTCATATATATCTTTAATGCTTTTCTGTGATTTATAGACACCCTTTTTTCAGTTGCTTTGTTGTTGCCATACCTCCCTCTCTAGACGACCACTCTGATTGGCCTGCTGAAGACGGCCCGGCTCCTACGATTGGTGCGCGTGGCACGGAAGCTGGACCGCTACTCGGAGTACGGTGCCGCTGTCCTCTTCCTGCTCATGTGCACGTTTGCGCTCATCGCTCACTGGCTGGCCTGCATCTGGTACGCCATCGGTAACGTGGAGCGCAATGGCTCCACGCGGATCGGCTGGCTGGACTCGCTGGGCGAGCAGCTCGGCAAGCCGTACAACAACACAGTGAGAGACTCGGGGCCCTCGATCAAGGACAAGTACGTGACGGCGCTCTACTTCACCTTCAGCAGCCTGACCAGCGTAGGCTTCGGCAACGTGTCGCCGAACACCAACTCGGAGAAGATCTTCTCCATCTGCGTCATGCTCATTGGCTGTAAGTTACTGCTGTATCAACCCTGGTGGATCCCATACTGTGGATGACTCATCAAAATAGGAAGTCAGAATATAATATAATGTGCTTCTCAATTTTAGCAACAAAACTAGTTGTTGAAATTAGTTTTGCAAACAAACAAACAAACACAAACAAACAAACCAACAATTATGCAAACAAATAGCTTCTTTCAGCGAAGTTGTTGCCATGACTCTCCTGGGCTACCTTCAGCCATTCCATGTGGGCTATTTGTTATGTGACCAAACCAGGTGGCCATACATGACATTCAAAACCGTTCTAATGCAGGAGCCAGGCTGTTAAACAAACCTAGCTGCATGCAATGTTCTTAGCGCGCAGTTACCACAATGCGAATTACGTTTGACTGATTTTATAACATGTCCGATGATCAGCTAATAGATATTATGCCTGTCAGAACTTTAGTGTAATTCACACCCATTAAATACTTGGCTTCACTCACCTGCTTGCTGTCTTTGGATGTGATGCACTGACTCCTGACCTGTAAGAAATTAGCACCCAACAAACAAGATGGGGTGGCCATTGAGTGTAAACACCAGTTCCATGCACTGTTTAAAGTCATCAATCGTGTCCAAATTACTGAAAAATGTACGGAAAACAAAAAGCTGCTGGTAAATGGTTCTTCTAAAGTAACCAGCATCTTCACAAAATAATCCATAAAAATTTGCCTTGCTGATGGACATGCAATGCTTGTTTTCTGACATTTCATTCCCAAGTCTAATAGACAGTTAATTCCATTGGATCGCATTATTTTAAGTAGGCAATGTTATTGTGAATTACCAAATTGCTATGGTTTTTTTTTTTTTAAATAAATCACCAGGATGTTGACGGCCGCTCTAGCTCTTGCTCCAGTTCCCCTTCCACCAGCAGGCAATGAGAGGACACGCTGACCTCATCTCTCTCTACCCCACTGGGCAGCCCTGATGTACGCCAGCATCTTCGGCAACGTGTCGGCCATCATCCAGCGGCTGTACTCGGGCACGGCGCGCTACCACACGCAGATGCTGCGGGTTCGGGAGTTCATCCGCTTCCACCAGATCCCCAACCCCCTTCGCCAGCGCCTGGAGGAGTACTTCCAGCACGCCTGGTCCTACACCAACGGGATCGACATGAACGCGGTGAGAGCGGCCGGGTGCTGCTACGTTTTTGAAATTTGAAAAAAAATGTTCCTTCGACTTTTTAAATGGCAATGATCCTGAGATACAGTGTCCTGTCTGAATAATAATAGTAATATTTAGGAGGTAAAAGAGTCCAAATGTTTGGTGACACATACAGCATTTATTTATTTTTTTGTATATTGTTCTAGAATTAGTAAAATGTTAAGAATAAAGTTGGTTATTCCAGCTTCATTGATATATATGTGTTGTGATAACAGTGTTTTAATGACATCACAATCTGAAGGGTGGAAAGTGTCCAGCACACAGGAGAAAGGCCATTATGCCAGATTGTGCTTAATAAAACGGGAGGGCTGAGTTGATTTGTCCCTCACAGTCTGATCCAGATGATGTCGTCACTGATGACGTGACATTCTGATGATCGTTGAATCCTTTCCATTCATATGACTGTAAAAAGGCCTTTTCCAGACCTGGTTCTTCGTGCTCTTGGGCCTTGGTGTAAGAGGTGCCTTGCTATGGATCTCCATCCCTACCAGGTGCTGAAGGGCTTCCCCGAGTGCCTGCAGGCTGACATCTGCCTGCACCTAAACCGCACACTGCTGCAGAACTGCAAGGCCTTCAGGGGCTCTACTAAAGGCTGCCTACGTGCCCTGGCCGTGAAGTTCAAGACCACGCACGCTCCGCCCGGCGACACCCTGGTGCACGCCGGCGATGTCATCACTGCCCTGTACTTCATCTCCCGCGGCTCCATCGAGATCCTGCGTGAGGATGTAGTGGTGGCCATCCTGGGTAACAGCTCATTTCTAGATATTACATATTAAATTGGGTTATTCTAGCGTGATTCCCGGTTAGTCTGTTCATAAAACTGTTTTATCCTGGAGGAAGCCTCCAAACATGGTGCGCCTGGCCAACATCATTGTGACACTGAACCTTTACAGGAAATTGGAAAGGAATCATCTTAAGACAGAATGCTGGGAGCTAAATGTTACAGGTTCCTGGACGTACCAGCTCTTCCTCAATCTGCAGCATGCATCCTCGCAGCTACCGCTCCTTGGCTAATGTTAGCTCACAGCACCATCTATTGGTCATTATGCTGTTCTGCGTCCGTTCATTTTTGGCTCCGTATTGCGGGAAATGGTTCAAATTAATTTGCACAAAACACAAATGCTGGATTTCATTGTCTGGCTGAACTTTTTATTTATTAAATTCTCATGTTAGTGAGAATGACCGATTTATTAAGCTAACGTTTGTTTAATGGTTTAACTTAAACTTGTGATGTACAGATTATCCATTTCCTACGGCAATACTGCTTATAACCAAGCATCAGCTGAATTCCAGTATTTTTAAAAAGGTTAGATGCAGAGATGGTAATATGTCAAGAGACGGCAGGGGCTGATAAGTAGGGATGTCTAACGATTATCTTCTCTTAATCTCACATCTTGGCGATTAATGGCATATACCACATGTACATATAATCACAGGTACTCAGCAGGCAGATCAACTCTCGTTTTAATAGCATCCGCATGATATTCTAAAATCTAAAACCAATTTGGCTAATGCCTCTAAAAACAGAAGCTTTACAGCCACTGAAAATGCACTTAATATCAAGAAAAAACTTAAGCTTTAATGCATAAGCCCTCAGTAAAATAAAACAAACACTGCAAATTACGATATTTTGTCCTCTATATGCCTCCGTTTGGCTTTTTAAAAAAAAAAAATCAAATTAAACATTTAATGTCAACTTCCTAGTGAGACCCGAACTGAAATGATTTGATTTTAACTTTGCCTTCTGGGATTCTGTGCAGCATCATAACCTAAACTCTCATGTTATTATAGGTCTCTCTTAAAAATCTTTGCTCGTACTATTCCCTCATTTGGCTATCAAAATACTGCATGCATCAAAGAAATAATTCTTTAAAACGAACTTTAAAAGGAATGCTATGCATTAACAATAGATTTCTCCGTCCTAATAAATATACAATTTTTCTGGTGATTATAAATGTAATAAATATTGACATTAAAACCAAGTAACCATTTCTGGAGGCTTTTATATGAGTTTAATGTGTATGTATATATCTTCTATGAAAGCTGAATGTTACTATCCTTCCATCCCTTCTTTCCCGCAGGGAAGAACGATATATTTGGTGAGCCCATTAATCTGTACGCACGCCCAGGGAAGTCCAACGCAGACGTGAGAGCGCTAACCTACTGTGACCTGCACAAGATCCACCGAGAGGATGTTCTGGAGGTCCTGGACATGTACCCTGAATTCTCTGACCACTTCTGGAGCAACCTGGAGATCACATTCAACCTACGCGACGTGAGCCCGGCTTTTTTTACGTGTAATGATAGAGTTGGTTTGAGGTATTGAGCATCCGTTGGTGTAAGACCATGAGTGGGTTTCAAGTAATGAGAAAAGAAAGGTCCAGGAGAGGCCCTGTGGGACAGGACAGCAGGGCATTTCAGCGGAATTCATCTGGAAAAATATCCTGCACATACTGAAAAAAATTTCCCTGTGACACTACTTGAAAAGCAGTTCGAAGGTGGATGGATGGATGGATGGATGGGAATTATAAATTGCATTATATAAAACTAGGTTACTAAATATCATCATATCCATGCTCTGTAGCGTCTTATCCAGTACAGGGTTGCAGAAAGCCTGCAATTTGTCCCAAAGGGCACAAGGCCGGGGACACCCTGGATGGAAATAGAATATCAGTCCATTATACCAAAAATGCCACCCTCTGTACCATAGTTACATAACCTACTGGACCATTTTTCTCGGGCTCCCCATGCAGACAAATATGATTCCTGGATCCACTAGCAGTGACGACTCGGATGGAGGCAGCTTTAACCGCCAACGCCGCCGCAAGCTGTCGTTCCGCCGCAGGACTGACCGAGGTAGCGCGTCGTTTGGGGCCGTCTGCCTGACAAGGCCTGCAGTGCTTTGTCATTCCAGGCCTTCCGCATTCTTTCCTAACAGATGCTGCGGAAACAGGGAGGGACAAGCCATCGCAGCAGCTCGTCCGCCAGGCTAGGCGGCGCCCAACCAGCAGTCGGCTGGAGGGCCACAGCATGGAGTGGAAGGGGCCCCCGAATTTGGTCTCCTCCCCCTCTCACTCCAGTGGAGATGAGGGGGACGACTCTATCATCTCTGTCCCCACTGCTCCCCTGCCCTTGTTGGAGCTCCCGCAGGGTCAGTCCATGCACCCTACCCTCAACGATACCCTGGAGGGGGATGGGGATCCCCGCGGTGGCAACAGCTGTAACGCACTCTCAGGTGAGCCTCACCTAACCTTGCGGGACACACACACACACGGGCCTTGCTCAGTCCAGCTAGGCCCAAAACAGAAGGACTTTTTAATGCTGGTAGATGTGCTGCACATATAAAACAAAGAGCAGCATAATTAAAAAGAAACACAGCATTTTATTTTACGATAGAGGATGATCCCGTAAAACATGGGTGGGCTGGCAACTCTACTTATAACGGGTCTTAAAGCACCGACCCAGTGTATATGCTGTTATACAGCACCCGACATTTTATAATTCATTATTAAGTCCGGCCAGCAGATTACGGCAGCCTGCTGCCACCTGGCAGGGCGACTGTTAATGTTTCCTTATATATTTATGTGATTGTTATATTGTTATATTTATGTGAATTATTAAAGAAGAAGTCTATGAGCCAGAGAAGTTTCGCTAGGATTGTGTTGTTGAAAGGAAATAAATCACCATTTGCTGTAACTGCTTAAAGCACAGGCTGATACAGTAAATGTTATTGTATGCTACTGCACTTTGGCGAGCTCTTCAGTTTAATTGGAGTTACCATTTAATTTATCCATCCATCCATTTTCCAAACCGCTTATCCTACTGGGTCGCGGGGGGTCCGGAGCCTATCCCGGAAGCAATGGGCACAAGGCAGGGAACAACCCAGGATGGGGGGCCAGCCCATCACAGGGCACATTCACACACCATTCACTCACACACGCACACCTATGGGTAATTTAGTAACTCCAATTAGCCTCAGCATGTCTTTGGACTGTGAGGGGAAACCGGAGTAAACGTTAAAAGTGATTATTCAAATAATCACTGGCAAAATACGATGAGTAATTCTGCCTGAAATACCCCTCCCTATTACTCAGCATAAAAGTCACAGTTTTTGTTGTGCGGTAGGAAAGCTACACACGATAGTGGCCAGGAAAGTGGTCCAGAGAGCCCAGGAATTTGGAACCAGAAACCAGGTTCCTGAACTTCGGTGACAAAGCTCCTAATGTGACTCTGCTGAGTGTTCTTCCTGAACAGGTGCTCTCTCTGGAGTCACCAGCATCTTCAGCTTCTGGGGCGAAAGCCGTACGCGGCAATATCAGGAGCTCCCCCACCGCAGCGCGGCCCCCCCCGCCTTCGCATAACATCCCGATGCGCAGCATCAGTCGGCAGCAACGCAGCGAGCTGGAGAACCGGCTGGACCTGCTTCAGCAACAGCTCCACAGGTGAAAAAGTCTTTGCTGGGGTTCCTGTCCCGTCGCCGCGTCAGCATAAAATCGCTGCTCGTGGACTACAGTAATTTTCATGAGACCATATGGTGTGTGGCTACTTCAGAAGGATCTTCTCAGTGGGCTGTCATCACTTAGGTCTCATTCAGATGAAATCATAGGACTCTTTCAGGGAATATGAGCCACAGTGTCTGACAGAAGTGAGGATGGAAACATCAGGATGCCGTTGTCGGCTGCCCCCCCCAGCAGTGTGGGCCCCTCGTTTTTCTTGTACTAGTGATGCTGGGGTATTTTCACCAGCTGAGCTACATGACTAAGCTGTGGGATTAAACACAGGACAGGGAGGCATCTCAGGGTTATAGGGATAAACAGACAACCATTAGGAGCTTTTCTTCCACACCAGAGTAAAAATACATGAATACATCAGGGACGGATTACGGACCGGGCCAGCAGGGCCGCTGCCCAGGGGCCCTTGGGGTGCAGGGGGCCCGTGGGGCCCCTAGCCCAAAACAATTTGCAACGCTTATCAACAATGTATTTTCGTTTGTCTATTTTAGAGGGCCTACATTCTTTGATCCTCTGCCTACAAGGGCCCCTGACCCTATAGGGAGGGCGTTTGGCTGCCAAGGGCCCTTGAATTGTGATGGTTGTGGTGGTGGTGCTGGTGGTGGGGGGGGGGCCCTCGCGAACATTTTGCCCAGGGGCCCACACAACCCATAATCCGTCCTTGGAATACATCCATCCATTTTCTGTAAGCCCTTCTCCTATTCAAGGTCGCGGGGGTCTAGAATCTGTATGTAAAAATACAAACACAATGACCATCCCAGTGCCCCAAGCCACCTCCTCTTCAGCTGGGATTTAGTAACCGACCATCCCAGTGCCCCAAGCCACCTCCTCTTCAGCTGGGATTTAGTAACCGACCATCCCAGTGCCCCAAGCCACCTCCTCTTCAGCTGGGATTTAGTAACCGACCATCCCAGTGCCCCAAGCCACCTCCTCTTCAGCTGGGATTTAGTAACTGACCATCCCAGTGCGCCAAGCCACCTCCTCTTCAGCTGGGATTTAGTAACCGACCATCCCAGTGCCCCAAGCCACCTCCTCTTCAGCTGGGATTTAGTAACTGACCATCCCAGTGCGCCAAGCCACCTCCTCTTCAGCTGGGATTTAGTAACCGACCATCCCAGTGCCCCAAGCCACCTCCTCTTCAGCTGGGATTTAGTAACTGACCATCCCAGTGCGCCAAGCCACCTCCTCTTCAGCTGGGATTTAGTAACTGACCATCCCAGTGCCCCAAGCCACCTCCTCTTCAGCTGGGATTTAGTAACTGACCATCCCAGTGCCCCAAGCCACCTCCTCTTCAGCTGGGATTTAGTAACTGACCATCCCAGTGCCCCAAGCCACCTCCTCTTCAGCTGGGATTTAGTAACTGACCATCCCAGTGCCCCAAGCCACCTCCTCTTCAGCTGGGATTTAGTAACTGACCATCCCAGTGCGCCAAACTCTCCTCATTTACTTGCAGGTTGGAGACACGGATGTCGGTTGACATTGGCACCATCATGCAGCTGCTGCAGAAGCAGATGGTCTTGGTGCCCCCAGCCTACAGCACAGTATCCTCACCCCCCCAGTCTTCTCCTTGCCCCAGGCCTGGGGAGAGGCTCATGCAGCCTGTTTCTCCGTTGGAGCCTGATACCTTGACTTCACTTCCACTGGTATGTGAAGGTTCACAAATATAGGTGTTTTGCCCTATTAAACAAACCAAACAAAGCTTTTTTCAAACATATTAATGTATTCAAGTAGCCTTATTACACGGTGAAATTTACAAATATTCAACTGTGTAATATAACATATTTCAATTGGTCCATAATTAAAATAACCTGATCAAAACCCAAATCTCTTGTGAATGCTACTTTTTGTTGCAGAAAACCCCTGTCCTAATTAATTGCATTTAACTGGGTTGACAATAGGTTAACATATAATAAGAATGACTTGTGAGATTATATTTATGCTGATAATACACAGAATGAGACAAAAGATTGCGGTTATGAGTAGGAGTATAGGCCTGATTGGTCTGGATAAAGGCCATTGATATGGCCAGATGACAGGGTCAAAGCACGTCTGATAGCGCAGGGCTGGTGGGAGCTCACAGTCAGTGAAGGGAAGAGAGGAGGGAAAAGCCAGGACTGGTGGATGTGAGATGTGAACGAAGACTTTCTCATGTGGTGCATACAGTAAGAACAGAAGGGCCACTGTGGCACAAATCACAGATGAATTTAATGACATAATGAGCCACGACACTCCCCTTTGCACTCAATATGCTTGTTAAGCATAAGTGAGTCATATTAACTCATTTTATTAGCGTTACCACTGCTAACCTCAAACAGTCCCAACATGAAAAGGGAAACCATACCGTAGCCTTCACCTCCAAATGAATTTATTGACATAAAAAAAGAAACAACCCATATAACAATAAGTTAAAGTAAATATTTATATATCTAAAGGAAAGTAAACAAACAAAATCGTACAATCATTAGCATAACAAAGGCAACGGTGATTCCCCAGAAGGATGCCGGTTTTAAGGCAGTTCCTTAAGAGCGCTCCCCATTTGAGCAGGTGTGAGAACGAACGATCCCCATCCATGCTGAACCGTGCTTCTTATAGCCCCTCCCATTAACAGAAGCACCACCCATCTCCCCACCACCTTGCAACACACAAACAGAAATACAAAAAAAGGGGCGGAGCCATCCGAGCAACCTAACAAGATCGTAACAATTAGCAGAAATGTCCTACACTTCATGATGAAGGACAGGTCTTCATTAATTGTTCCTGACACTTGCTCCCTGTTGGTGATTAGTGGCTCGCTGTTCAGTGCTCTGCCAGTTCCTTCCCCTATTCTTTCCTAATAATCTTGTTTTCCTTCACTCATTCTTCTCCCAGATCTTGGATCCCCAGTCGTTTGACATCACACCCGAGACTCAGGAGTCTTTCACAGATTCCCCAGGAGTCAGCCCCGTATGGTACCTGCCCACCCCCGCAGATCCCCCGGGGATTGGGATGACGGTGGTGTCCATGGACCACGAGTACCAACGTAGGCTATCGCTGCCCGAGCAACCTGCAGCCCTGGACTCACGGACTCCGCAGAGACATGGCTCAGACCCAGGGAGCTAAGGGTGCGATGCCTGACCTACCCCCTAGGAAAGGCCATTGGGGAACGTGGGGAGGAACACACTCTTACCTGCTGGGATGTGCTTCGCACTGCTGAGAGGAGACGTGCCTCTCGTGACTGACACGCTGGGGCTTCCCTCGTACCAGCTTCAGTTACCATGCAAAGAAGCAGCACCAGATTGCAAGCGTTAAGCTTGCAACATATTTAGATGATTCTGAATACTGGTCAGTCCTTTCACTGGTGCCGTCCTTAACCAGTGAGGTGGCCTACAGTATAGAATTTCCCTTTACTGCTGTGTTCAGCGTTGGAGTACGTAAAAGAAATATATATAATAGTAGCCATTACGTCTTGCACTGAAAATTTCTAACACTATATCTTTGTGTCCATGGCGCTTCCGAACCCTGTGTTGGGTGTTAGCTGGCCTAACACTGGGTGGCGTTGAGTCGGCCTGCGAGGCCGCTTGCTATGGCCTATGCGCAATGTAATGTGTGCAGTAAGGGGTGGTCAGGCTCTGTCTTGATCCGATCCCCATTCATAGCATGCTTCTTCTCTGCCCGATGGACAGAAGGCATGAATCCTAGTGAACATATCAAGTTCCTTGTGTAAATCTTGTGTAAAACCTTAGAGACCTGATTCTTCCTGCACTATGCTGAACCAGAGAACAATAGCAAGGTGTTTTCACATGTTGGTCAGTCCAAAAGGATTGGCTTGTTTGGCCTATATCTCTGGGTTATAGAGGCCCTATTATGTTTTTCTCTTTCATTTAGTGTGTTATGTAGTTTTATGTGCATGTAAACAGCCTGCAAAGTCTTAAGGCCCAAAGGACATGCCAAAGGGAGTAACTCTCACTACAAAATCCACTTCTGTCTAATCTGCCTGAAACACCGTATTGGAATTAAAGCCCTTTACTTCCGTAACATGGCGAGGTCACCTCATAACGCAATCCTTATTGGCCACCTACCTGCAAGGTCCTGTTTGCAGACTGCAAGATGGGCGGAACGTGTGGGCCAAGCTGACCAATCAGCCCATTGGGCTCCTTGGGCATGGGGCTTAAAGACACAGTTACAGAGAGAGTGAATAGAGGTGTACAGTATGAGAAAAATAATGTGTTTTTGGAACAACGGAGCATGTAAATCTATTCTAGGAGACTCTGAAATAATATTATGAATATGAGCATAATAGGAGCCTTTAAGTATGTCATTCGTTGCTCATGCAGTCAAAGCAAAGAATAATCTTCTTTCAGCAGACACAGCCCTGGACAGCAGCGTCTGGCTGCCCTGTTCTGGGGAGCAGTGTATGTACTAATATGTGTAGTCATGTAAACATAGTGGCCTAGTCAGTGTGAACCCACAGTGAGAGTCTGCTGGTGCCACAAAATCTTTAAAAAACCTTTAAGGGCACAAATAATGTAGGTAGTCCTTAAGCTACATGTATCTCTGGTTCTGCTTCATCAGCAAAAACCGAAAGCCTGAACACTGTCATGAAGAAACACCGTCCTCAAGCTTCTGGCCGGTTCTTGTGGCTTTTGCTTTTTGCTTTGGCCTTTCGAGGAAACGTATAGCCACTGACTTCTTATCGACTGGTCAAAAAGACACACAGCAGGAAAAGTTAGAGCAACCATCTGGTAATGACTTTCATGCAGACGAGTTAGTACCTAAAATATTATCATCGACGGGTAGGTAGATTGAGTTACTGTAAGTGTTTATTGGCATTTATTAGATTGTTTTTTTTTATGGCTTTATTTCAACAAATCATGGAAATGTGGCAGATATTCTGGAAATGAAAAAAAAGTCAAGAATGGGAGAAAAGAAAGTAGCAGACCTGAAATACGAGCTGCCAATGTCACAATTTATCTCATTCCCTTTCTGCTAAAGAGAAGCTTGCTTGAAGGAAAACACAGGTAGGTGGCAAATAAACTCAGGATTAGTCAATATAAAATATTTGTCACTATTATGAAAAAAAATGTGGTTAATACAAAAACCTTACTACAACTATTATTATTATTTTAAGATTTACTCATTAATTTGCAATCTGTGTTTGAACTATTGCTGAAAAAAATGGATTCAAGTGGTATTTTGTGTCCACCTGCAATATTTTCTGAAGTATATTCTTCCACATAATTCAATCCCTATGAACTACAAAAAAAAGATTAATTAAAAAAGAACTTCATGATATAGGATAGTGACGGCTAGTGATGGCCAAATAAAGCTTGGAGCATACTTTCAGCTCTTTTTTGAACAGAGAGCACCATCTAGTGGGGTCCGAAAATACAGCAAATGGTTCATGAAGCTTCATTTGACCATAATTCGATAAATGTAATGATTAAGCAATTTGGAGGAGGTGAGTCATTTAGAATGAAAGTTTTTTGGGTTTTTTTTTTTTTATTTGTGTTCACTGCAATTGGGTCGCCAAGTCACCCCTATGAACAGCTCATCACAGGTGTGGGCAGCACAGGTAAGTGTGTTGCACTTACAAAGGACTTGAACAGTGAATGCGTCAGTCTTGGTCTCCACTGGAGTTGTGCAAATGATCCATTGCAGAATATAATAGACCTTGTCCTCATACAGTTTTTTGTGTAAATCAGAATTTGAATTTAGATGAATTTGTGCATATGAACCCAAGGTGTTTATATATAGAGAATAGTCAGGTAGATGTTGTGAGGACAGTGAAAGCTTCCTATCCCATAATTTACACTTATTAAAAATGGGTGAGAGCAAGATCCTCTGCTCTTGCATAAACCTTTACATTAGGACTATGAGCCATATTCATTAAGGCCTTAAGCACCAGAATGACACTACTCTCTGTAAGCCTCTTTTCAAAAACCTTGGCAACTGACGTTTTCCCCAGTGCTCAAAAAAGACTTTAATGAATATTCGGGCAATATGAGTATTTTTCTCCTCGTATAACGTTCATTTGTATTCAGTGAACTAACGTAACATTCACTTCTAACCTGTATTGATGGTAATAGTTATAATGGTTACAACTGAATTGGAAATGTTTTCACTGGAGAAACTGGGATAAAATACCTTTTTTCAAGGGTGATGTACTAAGTTCTGACCCTGCTTTAGACCCCATATCCTCAGGTCCAAGGCCTTGTTTTTTAATCACTGCCACACTACCACCTACCTCTACACTGATACAAGCACCGTTTGAAGAAAAAAAATCACCATGTGGAATTTTGGCTTTTTTCACTCATTATATGATATAAAATTGTAAGTTCTTTGTGCGATGCTACACTGTAGATAGAGCGTGTTTCTCGTCCTGCGCGTTGGATACTGAATGACATTTCTTCCCCCTGATAGAAAACGACGCCAAAGTACACCTTAAACTTTGAAAATGATTTCCACAAGTTTGAGTTCGCCCTGAAGTCTTTAATGGCATCGACTGTGGCGCCATCTCGTGGATGAGTGATGGCCATTCAGCGAACGGCACAATGCTTTGCTAACACTTCCCTTTTTTTCGGGTCATGCAGCCGTCGTAAGCACTTACGTTCTGAACAGTAGTATTTTTCACTCTGCCTTTGTGTAAATAATCCTATGTACGTATGTATATATGTGTGTATTTTCTAAAGGAATCTATATTGGCACTTGTATAGCCATTACTATGCAGAAACTGTCAATCCTTCGGCATGCTTCAGAATAAAAAATCATAAAAATGCCTGTTCAAGTTTATAATAAAAGCTACAGTAATTACAGTGATAAGGAAGAGAAAAGCGTAATACAACCAAGAAAGTGATGTCGGTGAACGAATTTCGAAACACGAATGCTACAATCAAACTAAACAGTCCGTGAGTAATGAATGAATGTCAGTCACTGGAGATTTGACACAAAAAATATGTATATACCTTACCTGTAAGGGTCAGCGCTAAAATCAGTTAACCTTATTCATATCAAAAAATGACCAATAACACTACATGGTTTGATTTAGTGTCAGTAGTGCAATGGAATGCAATCCTTACATTTTTTTTTCAATAAACCTAGCTCTTCGGAAAAACTACGCTCGTGATTCTTTTCTTGTGTACTCAAAACATCCGGAATGCATGCTTGCTCATCCGTGCACTATGCATGTATACAGAGTAGCTACTACAAACTTCCGGAGGGGAAAGATAATGAATTCATCATTTTATACATATTTTGTAATAACCGACAGACTAAAGAATCACAGTGGCAGGAACGAAAGAGACACTAGTTCTAAAAAAAGGAACGTGCTCTTTAATAATAGCCCTTGAAAAGACCATCTGATTTCATGTTTATTTTTATTTCGAGATACCGGCAGAAGGTTAAACAATTCGCCTGGTTTTGCTTTGGTCAGTTAGGCCTACTTTCAGACTTACGTTGTGTTTTTTTTTTCTTTTCAGTGGACGCAAATGCCCTCTTCATAAATCCAAAAACAAGTTAAACATATATACACATCTAATATTCTAAATTTGCGGCAAGCAAGTCTTAATACGACAGCACAGTGTTTCCCCACTAGGGATTACATTTTAACTGTGTGGTAATATTTCATTTGTTATTCGGTGGGTTGTATGAGGAGTGAAAAGTAGCATACCCATGGTATCCTGCATTTAACATCTTATTGTCTAAAAATCTGTTTTATTCCAGTCAGGGTGACATTGCTGCCTGGAGCCTATACTAGGCAGGATAGGGCATATGGTTGTGTTATAACCCAGACAGGACACCAGTCAATCACAGGGCAAATACATACACACACTCAAACTCTATGGGAAATTTCCAGACAACAGTTAACCTAACGGCATGGGAAGAATCTGAAATACCCAGAAAAAAACCCCACACAACAGAGGGAAATGAAGCCAATATTACATTTTATTTACACGTAATGGTGAAATCCCCCAGGGGATTTGAACCCGCAACCTTTCGATCATGCGCAGAGTCGTTAGCTCACAAAGCCATACACTTATAAAGTCACCAGCACTGCTACCCACCAAGCCGCTCGAGTCTGATAATGTTACCTGTGAAGTTTCGAATAATTTGACAGCTATTGAACTACCAGGCGCACATCATCCACCCATCCATCCATTTTCCAAACCACTTATCCTACTGGGTCGCGGGGGGTCCGGAGCCTATCCCGGAAGCAATGGGCACGAGGCAGGGAACAACCCAGGATGGGGGGCCAGCCCATCGCAGAGGCGCACATCAATGTTTTATGATTACTTTGTATTCAGAAATCTATTTTACGAAGCAAAAATCAAACAACAATCGTGATGTTGGGTTTTCGTTTTAAAGCTAGTGTGAGCTGCCAGTTTTTCGTCGTTAATATACCATATGTGGTCATAGTTCTTGTGGTTTGCCAGCCCTTTTTAGATCAAACTACATAACTCACTTCCTGAAATGAATTACATACAGCCCACCGTCCAGGAATTTGACATTTGGGGTTGACCAGGGACGATTCTAAGATTTGGACACTGGACTGGGGGTGTAGTTAGATTTTATATTCGCCTATGCTGATGACGTGTTTTTTATTTTTGGTTTAATGAACGGGACCTTTAGGACGTTTTGTATTAACCGTGCAATTACTGAGCTACTTTATACACGAAAAAAGGATGCTTCCGTATTTTTTAGTCAATGCAACCGATAAAGAGACAGTATAATTTGTTCCCGGCACGAAGATCCCACGTTCCCACTGCGGACATGGTGCGGCTCCAACTGGGTGACGCGTCCGTCATGTTTGGCCGCCCGGACTCCTTTCCGTTCCGCCTGAGGGCGTCGCCATTGGGCAGCCGCCTCGTTCCGTAAAAGGAGCCGAACTGACCGATTGCGCGCTTCATCTGTCCGTCAAACAGCAGGGGAAGCGTCGGGCGTCTCCCGAAGACGGAAAGGCGTTGCGCGGGCGTCGGCGCTGAAGCGGTGCTGGAATTAAGCCGCGTCCTGCAGCGTTATCCTCTCCCAGACTAGCGGTGCGGGCGGCAGTCGGGCAGCTGTCAGCGAGCCCATTGGCTGCGGTGTGAGCGGGGCGGGGACGCTACGAGCCCATTGGCTGCGGTGTGAGCGGGGAGGGGGTGCTGTGAGTCTATTGGCTGAGGTGTGAGCGGGGCGGAGGCGCTGCGCTGCAGTCTGCGCTCTGCGGGCGGCGCTCTTCGGCGGCGGGGAGGGCCGATCTGCTGGCCTGAGCGGGCGACGCAAGGCTTCTTCGCGAACTGTCACAGACAGACGGAGGACGGTGAGTCCACCTGCGTGTTTGCGGGCGGCCCGGGCGGGGGGGAGGGACGCGGCGTGGGGGGTTTTACTTGGCTTCGCTAATCCCGGAGGAATACCTGAGTGAGCGGTAGAGGTTTGCGGGTCGGTCTATGTGCAGGATAATGTACGTGTCGGATGAAGTCAGATGGACTTACGAGCCGTGCTTTGAGCATAAAAGTTGTCCGTCTGGCCTTAATGCTATTCTGTCGCTTCTTACCATCATGTATTTCACGTCTCTTATCACGCGTGGCCTTTTTGTTTATGCGCGCATCTGTCCCAAGCCCTGTTAATGCACCCAGTGGTAGTTTTAGTTCGCTACTGCCTGCAATTGAGCTCAGATTTGCTGCGGCGCTGACCTGTGTTTTTATTTTTATTTCATTTTTTTCATTTTATTTTTAAATTCTACGAAAGCTTTGCAGTGACCACCGAGAACAGTTCCGCTATTGTTGTTGTGTGTGTCGAAATGGCGTCAGTTTTAGCTCTATGCAATGTAATTAACTTGAAATGGACAGTCGCATACTCAATTTAATGTAGCTTCTGTTTTGATGTCGATATCAAACTTCCCCTACTGCAGTAAACGCTGGCACGGCATTCTGCTCGGTATTTGACAGGATTGCGACACGCTTTTGCTTCGCACCACACTCTGTTTACTTTGGGTCTGTTAGCCTAATTTCCCAGTCAAAACTTCCCTCTCCGTCAGATTGTACTGCTCTAGGGGCGTAGCGGTTCTCTAAGCCTGATCTGCACACTTTGCAGTGGGAAAATGAAAAACTTAATGATATTTGTATTTATGTGGAGCATGAAGAATAAAAACTGAGAGTAGCAAGACAGATTATACTTTTCATATAAAGAGTGTCTGCCATGCATTTTTGCATTGAGCTTGATTGTTCCTCTGCACAGCACTAAATCCAGAGAAGATGTAGAGGGTTTATCGATTCTGCTTAGTCTGTTGTGGGTCAGCTAGCGTTTAAGGATAGCTGTGTGGAGTGGCCTGAATCATCGGCCGTGCCGTAGGATCCTTCTAGCAATCAGTGCAAAGGGTGGGTTTTTCAGTGGTGCTAGGCTAGAAATTTGAGGGTTGGTAGGTCTGCACACCTCTTTTGAGACATGATTGCTCAACTTCTACGCAGTGCAGAGATTTACCTCTGTTGTGCTGGTAGAATGCCAAGGGACTACGAACAGTGAGAAAGAAACTCAAGTAGCAAGCATTTGCGTTTTATAAAGAATATACCTGCATGTAAACAGTCCCCACAAATAACGTAAAAGATGAGTTTCTCACTTCCTTTCCGGAGGGTGACGTAGCGTGTTATTCGGATGTCAGGACAAGGGCCATTGCTTCACTATAGTGTTTAGCCCAACTGACACACGTACTTTGCAGCTCTCTGGTGGATACGCCGGGCCAGACTTATCACGGTAGACATCACCCCACACCTCCCCCCTCGTTGACGCCACTTCTACATCTTGGACGTCTTGCTGTTCTTTGGTTGTTCCAAGCTCAGTGGAGGGGCTTTTACATACTGTAAAAGTACTGTACACCGGGGAATGTGGCACCTGGACTGTTTCGTGTGCGTTAAAATTGTTGATTTAATCGTAGGAGTCACAGGGCGATGTGCCTTGTGGTGGAGGCAGTGTTCTTTGGTCAATGGCTTCTGCATACCGGTAGTTCCTCAGTAAAATAGTTAAGCCATTAAACTGCTGGTCATGAAAACTGGTGCTGTTTCTGTGTTTGTGTGTGTGTGTGTGTGTGTGTGTGTGTGTGTGTGTGTGTGAGCGTGCCTGCGCTTGTGTCAGAAATGGAGGAAGTCCATGCTCTGTCTCGTTACGGAGGCTGCAGTTTCTTTAATTTTTTTAGCCATAAATCTGTTGCCGTGGAAAGATGGGCCAGCGTTTCCTCATGTGTGATGGGGGGGGGGGGGGCTTTCCCATCACCCTCCTGCTCCCTGCGCCCTCCTATTCCCCGTTTACTCCTGTACTTTGGCTCAGGACATTGCAAAATCCGTTCGGGGCCTGAGCAGAGCTGTCTGCTCATGCCGCGCCAGTCGTCGAACTGGGCCAGGCTGGCGTGCTAAACTGGTATAGCTGGTTAGGATAGACGGCGGCCCTGTGCATGCACAGATGCACGTATGTATTTCTACATGTATGTACAGGAGGGTTTTTCATTTGGTAGTGGGATCTCTGTGTATTAACAGGAGACCTTTGATATGGTCACCATTCAACTCCTGCTTATTCCACTGGTCTTTCTGTGAGATGGAGACTGGACATAGGAAGTTGTTGACATGAAGGAGGTGTCTAGTGGCAGTGTGAGGGCAGACTGCTGAGTCACCTTGGGCTCACCCTGTGCCCAGCCCTGTCAGCGCCAGTGTCTGGGTACATCGCTGTTGTGACATCTTCGTGATTGATTCACTCTTGTCATGGCAGGTCACAGAAGCCTGATTCTGTATCTTATCCCTGTCCTCTGATCTGTAATTAGCATCTGTGGTGAAGGATCTGGTTTGATATCAAATAGCGTTGAATAATAAAAAGATACTTTTGGCGTTAGTGTTTTGAAGGTACCATGTGGTGAATTTTCCAGATTAATCTCACGTACCGCTTGACTTATATTTAAATCCATGCCTTTTCTCAGAGATATCGATCTAAAATGAAATTCACTGGACTGGTCGGAAGGACCTATCTAGTAATCCGGTAAAATGAATGTAGTAAAATTCGATCTTATCTGATGAAAGTTACCTTAAAATACACGTCAATGTGTGAAAATCCATATAAGAGCTTACAGTATGTGAGAATGGTGAACGGTAGGAGACATTGATGCTAAATGGATTTTATAAGCTGGTCTGGGATTGCTTATGCCGACAGCTCTTCAGTATACAAGGTCCATCCTTCTTCCTTTGAGGGTCTGTGCAAATGCAAGCACGTCTCCGAGCGTGTAGGTGTTTTGGTAAGCATGTGTACACCCACGGTTCACAGTGAATATCGTGGCTAAAAGCATGTGCAGCTCATAAAGAGAGGGTGGATGAGAGAAGTCGATCAGACTTAAGAATTTTTTTTTTCTCCCAGCAAATGAGTTCATAGTATTGCAGTGAAGGTGGGGGGGGGGGGCAGTCTCCACATTGGGAGAGAGGGCCAGGGACTTCGGCCTCTGAAGTGAGAGCAATTTAATTATCATTGTTGACACATCACGGCACAACAACGAAATGTGTCCTCTGTATTTAACCCATATGTGACGTAGCAAGGGGTAGCTGGTTTAGCACTTGGTGGGGAGTGGTACCTTGCTCAGGTTACCTCGGTGGTACTTTGCTGGTCGGGGATTTGAACCAGCAACCTTTGGATCGCAAGGCCACCACTCCGTGCGGCATACGTGCGGCTCAGCTCTGCGTCTGTTTGGCTCCAGATGCTCAATTTCAATATTTATCAAGGTTTGTCTGTGATTTATTCTCTCCTCAGATGGCACTTATCGGACTTTGGACACAGCTCATAGGCTGCCAACTGCTATTTAGATAACTGTCTGCCTGGTAGAATAGAAACCAGGCTTTGGATTTTCTGAAGTACCTTTCGGGCAGGAAGAGCGCATAGTTATAGAAGAAATGGAAGGCAAGAAGACAAGTGGGAGACCAGTGACAGAACAGGGAAGGGAGAGGGGTGAGGAGCTGCTCTGCTGAGCTGTGGCTTCTTTTAGTGGTGGAGAGCTGATCTGATGGAGGTTGTGGAGAGCCTCCATCTTTTCCCCTCAGCGTAGCACTGCCAGGAAGATGGAGCTTTCAAGAGGCAGACAGTCCTAAGGGAGCGGGAGGTGAGAGAGACACACTTCGCATGCAGAACATGGAGTTAGTGTTGGACATTTATTTCTTCATTATAAAAATTGAAGTTGTTGCATAACCATACATTGTTGTCAAACAGTGCAGGTCTCAGTTGTGTGTCTCTCTTTTTCTGTTCCGCAGTGCAGGGATTTTTCTACTCCTGTGTGTTTGGTTGTTTTTGGCCTTGCTGGGCATTCACTCGGCTTAGCAGCACTCCCGCTTGTCTTGTCCCCGGCATGTTGAGGCTGATCCTGAAGCAGTGCACATTGGACTTCCCACCGTGACAGTCCCCTCTGCTGAAGGTTCACACGGTTGGTTCATGAGCCTCTGAATGTGTGGGTACAGGTTCTGCTGCAGTTATTTTGGGGACAAGGTCTTCAGATGTCCTCACAGAGAGAGAGAATATGGGGACAAACGGGCGTCGAGGGAATGTCCTCGCAAAGCAGACTCATTTTTGGTTTTTGCAAGCTAATCTGCTGTTTCATTAGTATCCTTTTGGGTTTGTTGGAGTTGTGGTGCATCTTCACTTACTAAACTGAAGTGTAAAGTCACAGAAATGCAGGTCTGTGTATGTACCTGTGTGTGTGTATGTACCTGTGTGTGTGTATGTACCTGTGTGTGTGTGTATGTATGCACGTGTGTGTGTCTGTGTGTGTATGTGTGTGTGTACAGTACGTACCTGTGTGTGTGTGTGTGTGTGTGTGTATATTTGTGTATGTAATATTTGTGTTTTAGTGATGTAGATCATTGCCGTTAAATATCAGCCAAGACCGACACACTAGGCTGATGCCCGTATCTTGGTCTTTAACAATGATGTCCAATACCGAAGTGTTAACCAATATGTTGTGCATCTAGAAGGCTAAAATTGCTTTTTAAATGCCTATCAAGTTAGCTACCTCAGGGTCCTGACCCTTGATATGGTAGCATGCAAAAAAGAACTTTGTAGCATTGTTTCACAGAGGTTATCTTACCATTAGAGTGAGTTTTCTGTCCTATAAACAGGGGCGTGTTTCCCAAAAGCATCGTAGTGCAAAGATAATCAGGAAGGGCTTCCTGTATGAATATCAATAAACCTTTTCCTGCCATCCTGCATTTTGGAAATGTACATGCCGACATTTTTTCTTGCAGCAGATCCGTCTCCCTGCAGCATGTAACCGCCTATATCTGTATTATACCTTTGTAAATCAATTCTGACATTACAGATCGATACATTGAATCGCCACCTTCATAACTGATTTATTATGATGCATCGATGCATCTTTACACCCCTTGCTTGAGTGTGTGTGTGTGTGTGTGTGTGTGTGTGTGTGTGTGTGTGTGTGTGTGTGTGGGTGTGTGTGTGTGTGTGTGTGTGTGTGTGTGTGTGTGTGTTGGTGTGTGCATTTGCCTGTGTGCACACAGACATGCAAGGAGCAAATAATCCAAAAGGCCGGGAGACTGAGTAAGTTATATATCTGATTGTTTCTTTATTTAGAGCAAGATGGGGTAGGTATAAAGTAAAGTAAATGCAGAAATAAAGTATTTGTATTGTATTCTGTTCTGTTCTATAATGCAGGTAAGATAGTTCTCATTGGTTCTCCATAGATTCAGTTCTGGAATCCCTCTGCCTGATGCCCTCACCAGACAGAGAGGAAGACGCACGAGTTTGCCCGCCCCAGTAGGGCGGGGGTAGTGAGGTGTGGGTGGCGATTATGCTAAACTGTGGGGAAAGGAATACAGGCTGTAATGGGCTGCAAGGCTGCTGGAATTAGAGAGTGAGGGATAACTGGATTACTAGCAGACACTGGGGGGCACTAGGTGGGGGGTGGGTTCACACAGCCTCTTTGCTGTGTCTGTGCACCTTCCTCCACACACAGAAGTACACCTGTTTCACATGGGGTGTATGTTGGGGCTAACCTGAGAGGGCAGTGCCCTCAGTCTGTGTGTGTGCGCGTGCCTGTGTGTGTGTGTGCTGCTTCTCCTCACACCATCTGCGGCGGAGAGTGAAGCCCAGTGTGTCCATGAGGAAGCTGCAGGAGATGGGCAAGGCGGGTGGCAGGTGCAGCATCATGCAGATGCATGCAGTAATGCACATGCATGCTGACACGCGTCTGCTGATCTACACCATGGGCACTGACACACATACATGCATGCATGTATACAGTCATGCACTGCTGCATGGGGGCCACTTGCTGGAACGCCTCACAGACGGGCCTGTGGCCGCAGATCCAGCCCGGCTCGCTGGCTTCGCTCCAGGGACAGGCATCCCGCTCCGGTCCATCTGCTCAGGTCTGGAGTCGAAACTTGGAAATGAACAGAACCAGCCTCATTCTTCACAGATCGATCATCTATGGAGTGCGTCTGCTTCGCAGAATCTAAAAAGGGGTTTCACGTTCTGGCTGATTCCAGGATATTTTCATCTATTAATCATCCTTGGGCTGTTTAAGCTCACCTGATTTTCAGGTACTTTGGCTTTGAGGACTGGCTCTCGGTGGGAAACGAATGGGGGACGAGTTATGAACTTCATAAACAAACTACTGGCAGCCAGTAGTACTAACTGTCTGCACTGGTTTTTTCCAGAAAAAACTGGTTGAGTAGCATGACAGACCAGTTTTGGGGAGCAGAGACTGCTGCTGTTTAGAGTTCCGGAAAAGTTAAGCGGTAAAGGAGGACCATGCACTGCTTTCGTAACAAGCGATTTGTATAAATATGTAATGTTTTAAATGCTTGCTATGGAAACATTCCAGAGTAAGCTTGCCTGCTATATGGGTAAATAATTTAGCTCAAAAGAGCTGAGTAAAGCTTTATTCGTCTGCCAGAAAGGACGCGTTGTAAATGACAAAAAGTAAAAGTGATGCTGAGCGATGAGAAGGATTCCTGCATCCTGAGAGACGCGATAACAGCAGGCTGTATGGTTCCATGAGTGTATGCCGACATGCCTTGCGCGTGCATCATGGTTTCCGATATCTAAGTGCTGTCAGTTACTGGCTAGTTTGCACAAAGTGCAACATGGCCGTTGAAGAAGGGATCGAAATAGCGAGTTAATTCACATAGTTAACTGACATGTCTCCACCCTTACCAAAAATGCAACCTCACCCATCGTTAAATCAAAAGAAAAATAATAACAATAAATTGGTCCAATAGCAGTGTTCCAGAAAGTGTGTCAGTTTGACTTCAGCGGCATTCAGGCAGACTTTTCCCTGGCTCACACATACGCGTTTTGGCTCATTCCCAGAACTTGGATGTTGAACCTATTCTGCGCACCTCTGACTGTCTTTGATGACAAATAGGCATTTTCAGGTTTTAAACCTCTCTAATACTTTAACTACTGGTGAAATTGAGTACACAGGGATTACAAATTTATTAATAATCCGCAATACTGAGTATGTTCTTCCCTCAGGCCTGGCTGCTTCCTTTAGATGGCTTCACACCTTTAGAAACTTCACACGAAATCAATGGAGTCGACATCATTTAATAGCAATACGACGCTTTATTGGCGGCGATCACCATTGTTTGTTTTGATCCCACCCTCTGTCCATGATTGGCTGACATAAATGTAACACTACAGGGTTGGTCAGCAGGACTAATTAATCCGTTACCAGCATGCTTTGCACTCCACCATGTGTATCTGTAAGTAATGTAAATGAATATGTGTATTTATGTGGTAAATAGTGAATGTTGTAACCGTGTAATGTTTGTCGTGGAATTTGTGAGAGTGTTGTGTAAATTGCTGGCTTCCCTGCCTGCCGCTGCTAGCCGACAGTGGATGTTAATAAAGAGATACCGACTTCAGATTGTTTATGCCGATGAGTTCGATTCGTCTGGCCATCGTTTGAAGTATACGGGTAGCTTTAGACACTGGTGCACCGTCAGCTTGGAGAGGGACTTGCAGGGTCCTGCTTCAGCTCAGGGGCTGCACATCGTGTTCTGTGGATCTCTTTCCCACAGCATGCAGGTGGGCTTTTATGTCTTGGTGCACTGGGGAAAGTTCAGTTCCAGTTGTCCCCTTGAGAAATAAGAAACCTTGAACTGCTTTTTCAAAAATATGTGACAGATTATATCATTCACAGTATGTCTTGTCTGAGGGTTGATGTTGAGTGATTGATGCAGACCGTAATGTGATTCTATCTGATACTCGTAACATTTTACATTTGGGGAGTTGTCTGTGGCTCAGTGGGTTAGGCCGCTGTGCCTATGATTGCTGGTTCGAATCCAGTCCTTGGCAAATTGTTCACATCTGTTTGGCCATTGAGCAAGGCCCATAACGCACTGAAATGCTCCACAGATGCTGGATAAATGCCCTGACCCCGTGCTTGGACCCTAACCTCTACTCTTATATATATATTTTCTTTTTCTCTTATTATATATATTATCTTATATTATTTTATATATATATATATATATATATATATATATATATATATATATATATATATATATAATAGAGAGAGAGAGAGAGAGAGAGAATTGCAGTGTATCCATACTTGTACTTCTGCAAAAGATTAACTTTATTGATCCCAAGATGAAATTCTGGTGCATACAGCAGCAAGAGCATAGTGCACAGACGAACATGCATATAGTACCAAGCAGACAAGGTACAAACACATAGTGCACAGATGAACATGCATATAGTACCAAGCAGACAAGGTACAAAGACAGTAAACCTAATGCAAACAGATTTTACACAAATAAATTAAATATTCTGAAAGGCATTATTTCATTTAGTGTTTCAGGTGATATTATAATTTCAGCCATCAAAATGCTAAATATCAGAGGAGTCTGAGGTAGGTCTTCTGTGGTGTGATCTCCTGAGAACAGAAAAATAATTGCACATAACCCTGTTAACCCTGTTGACTATGGATGTAACAGTACATGTATTCGTTGTTTACAGTTCGGTGCATCATGTTTAGGTGGGGCCATAAAGTGACACTAATGAATACGTTTGTTGACATTGATTTAAATTTCCAAATAAATGTACTCGGTCTCTCTCTAAAATTACGAGTCTGAAACAGAGGCACTGTAGTCCAAGATTCAAGACCAAGTAGACATGCTTTCGATTCCGTGACAAGACGTACGGAGTGAAAAGTGGTTGTGACCCCAAGACTGGACTTGAGTATTACAGCACTGGACCATAATGAGCAATATAGGCATGAGTGTCAAAAAAATGTAAGAAATATGTAAGTATAATGGAATATATAGTTTGCAGTGGTGGCTTAATGGTTAGGGAAGTGCACTTGTAAGTGAAAGATTATAGGTTCAAATCCCTGATCAGCAAGGCACCACTGAGGTACCCTGAATAACATACCACCCCCAAACACTGCTCTTTGGACGCTGAATTAGCTGCCCCTTGCTATGTCACGTATGAGTTAAATACAGATGCATGCATTTACATTTCATTGTTGTGCACTGTCTGCTGTGGCATGTCCACAATGATCACTGAAATTCTTTAATTAAGAAAAGTTAACTGCAAGCTTCAGGCCACCATAGAAGAAGTATGATAACTGAGACCAAGAGGATTTTTAGACAACTGGCAGCTGCTCTTCATTTCAGCCCCTGGTGGGTGGCCCGCACAGGCCAGACATTTTTTTTTCAGTTAGTCTTTTCCAAATAGTGCCTTTTATAATCCTAATACTCCGGAACGGGTGACCTGCCACGTTTTTGTAAACACGAGGAGCGGAGGAAGAGCACATGGCGGTGTAGCTAGGTGCCCTTGGAGAACTAGGCCTGCCTTCAGCTGCATGGAGAAGCAGGGCGGAAAGGGCCTTGTTGAGGAAAGGCTGTGATGTCGCTGTGATGTCGCTCTGAGATTCGGACATTAATAGCCTTTTCGGTAATGTTACTCCACATATGAGCTCCGCTGCTTCCGACATTGGCCATACTAAACATTCCATTATTGTTTATTTTACATTGTGTGTCAGTGTTTTTTATTTTTTGCATGAGTCCGGTCTGTCCGTGTGCTTTATATATATATCTAGCACCGCAATCCAGGGAATGTTATTTTGTGCCACCTTATGCAGTTCAATGAATCAATGAATTTGTTTTCCTGTGACAATAAAGCCCCCCCCCCCCATTTGACATATGGAACAAGTGCAGTCAGTTGCGTCATTGTGAGCTAAACCCGAAGAAGCCATAAAATTCGGTCGTTGCGTTTTCTTAGCTTGAGTGCGTCGGAATGCAGTTCAAAGTATGAAGTGCAAAGAAATCCAGCCAAAGCGAGTTGTGACTAATTTCAGAAACAGCGCTGTGCAGTCAGTCGTACAAGCTGGTTAAGTTGTGACTAATTTTAGAAACAGCGCTGTGCAGTCAGTCGTACAAGCTGGTTAAGTTGTGATTAATTTCAGAAACAGTGCTGTTCATTCAGTCGTACAAGCTGGTTAAGTTGTGACTAATTTCAGAAACAGAGCTGTGCAGTCAGTCGTAGAAGCTGGTTAAGTTGTGACTAATTTCAGAAACAGCGCTGTTCATTCAGTCGTACAAGCTGGTTAAGTTGTGACTAATTTCAGAAACAGAGCTGTGCAGTCAGTCGTACAAGCTGGTTAAGTTGTGACTAATTTCAGAAACAGCGCTGTGCAGTCAGTCGTACAAGCTGTTTAAGTTGTGACTAATTTCAGAAACAGCGCTGTGCAGTCAGTCGTACAAGCTGGTTAAGTTGGGAGGCAGAAGACCTTTTGACCTGGTGCTTTGAAAACCACTTCAGGGTTGTTTCGCTTAGATCCTTCAGTGCTTGAAGTGGCCACATGGGAGATTGAAACTCTACATTGCTGTCTGATCTGCCCTTGGGATGGCCTGTGGTTGCTCTTGACCCACCCTGTGCCAAACACTCCTTCGCTGGGGAGTAAGTGCCAGTGCCAGGTCACCGCAAAGCCCCTGGGGAGCACTAGGCTGTCCTCTCCCATGAACAGGTTTGCACTTGACTTTAACTCCAACCGACATCTCCTCCAAAACACTGTCCTCTCACACAGTGGGATGCACATTGTGGAGAATTCAGCACTGACCAGGACAGTGTGAAACATTGTTGTGAAATGCCGATTTGTTGACTGCCAGCCCAAAATGACAGTGTGTCTGCAGAACGTGATAGCCAGGGGAGTTTTGTGACTGCCTTGTTTGAGTGATTGCTGAGAGGATCCTGATGTGCAGGACCAGTGTGGGGAAGGTGGCAGTGTCACCCCCAGGCCCTGATATGCAGGACCAGTGTGGGTAACGTGGCAGTGTCACCCCCAGGCCCTGATGTGCAGGGTCAGTGTGGGGAACGTGGTAGTGTCACCCCCAGGCCCTGATGTGCAGGACCAGTGTGGGGAACGTGGCAGTGTCACCCCCAGGCCCTGATGTGCAGGACCAGTGTGGGGAACGTGGCAGTGTCAGCCCCAGGCCCTGATGTGCAGGACCAGTGTGGGGAAGGTGGCAGTGTCACCCCCAGGCCCTGATGTGCAGGACCAGTGTGGGTAACGTGGCAGTGTCACCCCCAGGCCCTGATGTGCAGGACCAGTGTGGGTAACGTGGCAGTGTCACCATCAGGCCTGGCACAGCCCTCTGTGCCCCTCACAGCATTAACTGGTGACTGTCTGAGATGTACGAGACGTATGATGCACTAGGGCAAAGTACAGCCTTCTGTACATGTTTATATACACAGACCAGACTCTGCTATCAGACAGACACGGCAGCTTTGCCAGTCTGTCATAATGACAGGAGAAGCAACGTTTCAGAAAGCAGGCTGAGTGCTAAGGGAAGTGACGTAACTGATGATGGAGCCAACTATGGGTTTTTAAGCCTCATGCTCACCATTCATTTTGATGTAATGCCTAGAATGTTTTCTTTCTTTCTTTCTTGTTTGCTTGCTTTCTTTCTTGCTTGTTTGCTTGCTTTCTTTTGTTCTTGTTTGCTTGCTTTCTTTCTTGCTTTCTTTCTTGCTTGCTTGCTTTCTTGCTTGCTTGCTTTCTTTATTTTTCTTTCTTTCTTAGTTGCTTGCTTTCTTGCTTGTTTGCTTGCTTTCTTTAGTTCTTGTTTGCTTGCTTTCTTTAGTTCTTGTTTGCTTGCTTTCTTTCTTGCTTGCTTGCTTTCTTTCTTGCTTGCTTGCTTTCTTTATTTTCTTTCTTAGTTGCTTGCTTTCTTGCTTGTTTGCTTTCTCTCTCTCTCTCTCTCTCTCTCTCTCTCTGTCGCTCTCTCTCTCTGTTTGTCTTTCTGCCATGCTGCTTGAAAAATAACTGATCAGTAGCAGGGATAATGGTGCACCTGGAAGTCTCCCCAAAGAGAACCGGGCTACCTTCCTCTTCACATTTCTGCTTTTTTCTAAAAGTCAAAAACAATTAAGTAAATTCTGGTTGGCAGGGAAACGTTAAGGACCTAAAACCCCTTAAGGCACCAAAATGAACGGCCCTTCAGTACAGTAAAAACAAAGATAACCCCACCTCTTTCAGGGGGACCCTTAGTGATCTCGCCGGTCTGTAGCTGCTGGCAGCCTGGTGAAGTGACCAGATAAATATAGGCCTGAATGTCTAAGTACACGGAAGAAGGAGAGCAGGGCCTCAGCCTGGTAACCACACTAACCTTGTGCTGGGAGGGGTAATTGAGGTTAATTGGCTGGGGGTGGAGGTTACGTTGTTGTTCCCTGCTCTAATGAAAGAGGACAATATGGCGAATATAGAGCATTCCTGGCCTACTTTCTGCTTCCAGCATCAGTCTGAGGTTGTGATATATGTCCTACTCTGCCCTGGCTCTTCCTTTTGGGTTATACTATCCCTCTTATAACTCCCTCAGCCTATTGCAGATCTCTGGACTTCTAATCTGTCCTCCAAGGACTGTCTGATGCTTTGATTCTGCATGGGCACTGACCAAGATAGCCGGTTGAGCTTCCGTGTTAGATTCTTTGTATACTGTCCGAATCACCCGTGTTCGTGGCCTGAATTTCAAATGTCCGTGGGAAACCAAAGTAAGAAATGCAATGGCTGATCTCTGGCATTAGTGCAAAGCCATATGTGGTCTGTTTGCTCTGATGACTGGATGACCACCCAAACCATGGGAGCAGACTTCATGAGGTAACGCTAAGGGCAGGAAGTACCGGCTGGCTGCTGGTTTCATTCCTTTGTGGGATGCCCAGCATTTTTTGGCTGAGACGTTGGACAGTTATTGGTATGCATGTGTGTACTCAGAAATAAAAATAGGCCAAAATAGGAAATGTAGAGAATGGAAGAAGGCAATTACGTGGGTCAGTGTAGCATGTAATTAAATCTCAATGGAGGTATTTTTGGCTGTTTTTGAGAACCTGAGCAGACCTGAGTGGACGGGTGATGATTACTCTTGGGTTGTCATGCTATAAAGGGGGGGGGATGGTGGGTGTCAAGTATGTGTACACAGCAGCATTGTAATCCTTTTGCCCATAGCGTCCTAATTCCTCTGACTAAAGGAAGCTCGGGGAGGCTGGAAGGAAGAAGAGAATGGCAGGATTATTGGAGAGGGAGATGGCTGGGTGCTGAGAGATGGAGGGACTGCCTGAGAGGTGTAATGGAGGGAGGAGGGGTGGAGATGAGAGAGCCTGAGAAAAAAAATGTGATGGATGTTTGGTCTGGACCCATACACCCAGAAAAAGGCAGCTCTTCTAGTCGTCTTGGTCCGTCAGGCCGAGCGAGACGTGAAGGTTTCCTCAGCTCTCCAAATGGGGGTAGTGTTTTGGATGAAGGGTCCACCGAGACGTCGCTCTGCGTGAAACACCTGGTGGTCTTCAGTGTGACCGCAGTGAGTGATACTCAGGTGTGCGCCCTCTAGTGACATGATATAGAATGGCAGACAAGGGAGCGACAATCCTGCAGAGCCTGTGTATGGAGATATCATCTGATGTCTGCATCTTCTGCAAGGCTTTGCATAGCCCTTTAAAGGCTCCATCCCCTACTGCCGCTGCTTTCTAATTACTAGAGTTACTACTACTGATGGTACTTTCTCAGCATATGTTGTAGCATTTGTTAAAATGATTGGCTGTTGAGTTTTCTCTCTATGGAAGAATGTCGATTAACCCACGGAAGCCCCCTCCCCACAGTCCAGCATTTAACACGTGACCTCTCCGTTTGCCTGCACAGAACAATGGACCTGAGTCTGAGTGATGCTTTGAACAGCAAGCTGCCCCCACAGTCAGAAAGCCTGGTGCAGAAAGATTTCATCGCTACTCTGGAGGCTCAGAGCTTCGAAGACAAGGTCAGAGAGACTGTGGGCAAGACCGAATACTCCCCCCTACGAGACATGGATGGGAAAGGAGACGGTGAGTGGACGACGCGCCAGTTTGCCCATCTTCACAATTAACAACTGAAAATTTTCAGGCTTGTGTTTTAGCTCTGCAGGGTGCATGCATCCTGCTGCCATATCGATAACGGGCATCGTATTCTAACTATCAAAATGGATCTTTTTCTGTTTATCAGCAGCATTTTAGCCGCAGTTATATGGAGGATAACACTTAGTGATACTGAGCACCTTGCCGTCCAGACAGAAAGCGAGGAGTCGTTCCCGGCGGAAAATCAGAGGCGCTTATTTGGAGAGAGAGCGGGCTGGGATGCGCGGTTTGTCCTGACTGCAGGAACACGTGACACCTCCTTCCTATTGTGTGCCTCCGCTCCCCATCTCTCTAACGCGGCGATCAGCTCCTGTCAGACACGCCGGGCCTTCACTCTGTTATTTATATCCCCGGCGTGGGATGCCACTTTTGCACAGTCTTTCTTGTGCGTTTGCAGTGTAAGGATTAAAGCCACAGCGTCCATGTTTTTTGGGGGAAAACTTCCCGGTCCATTGAGTGGTGCCAGCATCCATTAACACCAGTATCTAGTTGTGGTTTGGATCATAGCATCCTTAGGAATGATCCTTGATCCTTAGGAGTGACTCTTGAACTGTTATGCAATGATTGGATATCTAGGTTAATTTTCGTAGCATCGCTAACCTGTGAGATTTAATTGAGGGAGTTGGGGTGGAGTCACTGTCTGCCTGCGAGGGGAGAGTTGAACGACAGTAATTGTGCGGTATTGACTTCCTGCACCTGCACTTGCACTCGCCCCTCCCTCCTGGCTGTTTGTCTGCATCAGTGTCTTCTGTTCCTGATTTTAACAGCTGCACTGGCAACACCCTCGTCAGGTATTTCTGTCAGCAGTTCGACTCTGCAGGCATTTCAGGATTTTTTTGGGCCTCATCTATAAATACATGTCAGAAGAGTGTTACAAAAAGCCATCGCTGCTCAAGTAGGAGTGAAATGTTATGTAGGTCATGTGCACCGGACTCTGCACCTACATGCTCCTCTTTTTTGGGGGGTGGAGGGGGGCGTTGACGTTGGCGTTGGCAGTTTACTGCATCGGCGCCCCCTCTCAGCGCATGGGCTGACTGGCCCTACCTCGGGGCATCTTCCCTGCTTTGCATCTCTTCATGTCCACAGAGATGCCACCTCATGAGGGCACCACTGTGCTCCACATTGAATGCATTTCAGATTTTTCTGCAGTTGAAGTGGATGGTAAACGGGGAGCTTGTTCCGCAAGAACTATGCGGAAAAACTGGAATCAGGCTTGTAAGAGTGAGCATGCATACCGCCCGGGGTTGTGGTCTGGTTCTTTGGGTGTGTGCTGTAGGTAGATACAAGCCTATAATTCCTCTTGCTCTCCATCACCTTTCAGAACTAATGGAAGGTTCGTGTTTTGAAACACACAATGGGCAGGACTTCCTGTCAGTCTGCGTGACACCGATAGGCTTAATACAACAGAAGATGGGTAAACATTGATTGTCATTGTCATCAGATGACTGCAGGATTCTCCCTTCCACCCTGGGGTCCAAAGCCGGGCGTCTGCCATACGTTTACATCCCAGTCCCCTTTCTCCCTGTCTTCTGCTTGCTGGATGATATTGTTGTCCTCTTACCGCTCTGCAGGCCCACCTCCCCCTCGCACCGCCTCCTGCCATCTCTGGCCGCTCCACACGTTTTCTCTTCCTGCTTCCCGTCTCCCTGACATGGAGTGATGCTGATCAGAAGCATCTGCTGACATCACCAGCACTTCCTACGTGCGGCCATGACACCGTCCGGCTTAGCTGTCTTAGCTATTATTTCTCACACTTCCTGCAATAACAATCGCACAGTAGTGCTATCTTAGGCATCATGGTCTGAAACCGAATATTCTAGATAAGTCTCGGTTTCCTCTTTCTTGGAAGGTCAGCATTTTCTTTAACCTTGAACGTGAGCTGTGAAAATGTATTTAAAAAAATGCAGGTAACGTATGCAGAAACTCGCATGCATACAGTTTGAATAATTGATGGGCCTTGTACTCACAGGATTGTGCGGTTGCATCAGTTCTCATCCCTCAATACCCCCCCACCCCCTCGCTTGTTAATTCCCCTGAAGATTGTCTCACTGAGTCGTACCCACCCCTGTAGCAGACACACTTCCTGTGGTCTTCGCCATTGTTCTACCATACCATTTTTGCAATATCCCTCCTTTGCCTGCTGTTCGTATGTCGTCACCAGTGGCACGTTCACTGGTCTGGCGCACACGAGGAGCCTTCAACTTTATTTTTTTGGGCAGTTTTTATTTTGCAGTTCAGATGGGCAGATATGTTAACTCGCATAAGGAATTTGCTTGCGGCCAATGGTGTCTCTCATGCTTTACAGACAACCTACAGATAATGAACATATAATTTACAGGCAATGCACAATATGCATGCAATATACAGATTATATACAAGACAATATACATTAAGTGCAAAGAACAATAATGAGTATGACATATGGAAATGAGGCTGTGATGTATAAGCGTTGTTAAATGCAGTGTTATTGTACAGTATTTCTAAAGGTGAGGCAGACGTTAAGCTGGGTGTGCAGCAACGGTACCTGGCACAGCAGATGATGCTGGTCAGCTTTATGCGCGAGGAGAGAAAGAAAATGGGCGATGGCGCGAGGAGAGAAAGAAAAACTGCTGCCTACCTTAATTCACATGCGTAAATGTCTAATATTCTGATGTTTGTCTGTTTTATTCCTGTTACGCGAGGCATCCCTAACGTCAGTGGCTGGTTTTGATCTCAGCATAACACCCGCTTATCTCAGTCTTCCTCGCTATTGAAGTGGCTCTGGAGAAGGATTTGGCTCCCCCTGCTGGCTGACACTGAGAGAGAGAGGAGAGAGGAGGAGAGAGGAGAGAGGAGGGAGGAGGAGAGAGAGAGGAGAGAGAGAGAGAGAGAGAGAGGAGAGAGAGAGGAGGAGAGAGAGGAGAGAGAGGAGAGATGAGGAGAGAGAGAGAGAGAGGAGAGAGAGAGAGAGAGAGAGAGAGAGAGAGAGAGAGAGAGAGAGAGAGAGAGAATCTACTGTCAAGCAGATTTTTGAAATTCCTGGTGTCCCAGAATTCTGAGAATATCTTAATCCAGGATCCTCTGGACTCCTGCCCTGGATTTGATTAAATGCTTTTATTTAATCAATTATTTATATCAGCATAGGGCAGAGATGTTATCTGTTCGTGGCCAATATTTGTATACGAAGTATAACATTGCAGTGTGTGTCTGCTTGTACTGTGATGCACACGTCAGGCTCCATTTTAGATAATCTGTGTCTTCTTTGTATAATCTGTGTCTGTCTTCAAACTGATTTTAAAAATTTGAGCAAATCCATCCATCCATCTATTCGGGGTTCAAGTCACGGGGGGCAGCAGTCTGAGCAGAGATGTGTAGGTCTCCCTCTCCCCGGCCACCTCCTCCAGCTCCTTACTTAAACTCCTCCACTTGGGCCAGTGACTGATGCTGCTGCTGATCCTCACCCCCTGCCACTTCACACTAAGCTGCAAACCACCCCAGCACATGCCGGACAGCACGACATGCAAAAAAAAACCAAAGGTGTGGTACTGAAGATTTTCAGCACTCGCCGGAAACAAGTTTGACTTACTGCCGGCAATACGAAGCAAACGTAGAGTGACCTAATGGCCCATAATGGCAGGCTTGGTACCCCATAGTCCCGAAAGCACCCCCATATATCACCCCCCCACTCCCAGAGGGACCCAGTCATATGTCTTTTCCACCAAGTCCACAAAACGCATATAAAGTAGTTAGGCAAACTTCACTGAACCCTCCGATAACCTTGTGTGAGGGGGTAAAGAGCTGGTCCAGTGTTTTATTGCCAGGACAAAATCCGCATTGTTCCTCCTGGACCCAAGGTTTAACCAACGGATGGACCCTCCTCTCCAGTACCCGGGCATAAACATTCCCAGGGTGGCTGAGGAGTGTGATCCCCCTGAAACTGGAACGCATGCCGATCCCCATTCTTGAAGATTGGCATCCTTGCGTGGTGGTCCCAATCTCCATGCAGTGTTGGCGAGGCCTGGTCAGCCTTCTACAGCCCAACAACGTCCAGAGCCTTCAGGAAACTTGCGGTAAATCTCCTCCAGCCCTGGAGTCTCACCGCTGAGGAGTGGCCTCAGCCTTGGCGATGGCTCGCGTTTTCCCAGGGAGACGTGTCCGCAGGGTTTCAGAAGATCCTAGAAGTCTGACTATATCCTCCATTGAGGTCAGCGACACTCCATCCCTACTGTAAACAGGATGAGCAAAGCCTTCTTCCTACTCCTAAATTGCCTGTCAGTTTGCCAGGATCTCTTCAAGGCCATTCCAAACTCTCTTTCCAAGATCTCACCACACTCCTCCCACACTTGAGTTTTTGTTTCCTCATTGGCCAGTGCTACATTCGGCTTGACCTGCTGGTACCTATCAGCTGAGTCCGCCAAGGCCCCTGCTTATGACTGCAGGCCAATTCACAAAGCACCTTCTACTGTAAGCCTTCTTTGATAAAAAACGTCAATTAAATATCAGTGACATACATATACATCATTCACATCGAGGGGGGAAAACAAATTGTCTGTAGCCCATCCACAGCACCATATATGCTATTAGTGAATCTGTTTCAATTTTTAAGGTTATGACACTGAAAGTTTTGGTCATAGTGTGAAAATTTCTAAACATAAAAAATAGAAATGCCATTATCAGACATAGAAAGGAATACAAGTAGCCACCTAATTGATGTTTGAAGATTCTGCAAATCGTCATGTAAGGGGAATGTGCAGGTAAATGAATAAGTATATAATCCCACATATGATGACATGGACTCACAGCATTCAGGTAAAAACACATTAATTAGATTTTACGTTTGCAGAATATCCATCCAGTCATAGTAGAAGTTGTACAAGTTGGTGAGTGAAGGACGAGTATGTTTTAGAGAGGGCTGCCTGGGGAAGGCCAAACAGTCGTTTCTACCAGCACAAAATCTAGTGTAAATTTATTTTTTATTTACCCAGATACTCTTGGCGAAAATGATTAACAGGTGACAAGGTGTTGACTGGGCCAGCAGTCTGAACTTCCAGCGATTGCCCAGTCACGAGTGCAATTAGAGCTACACAATATCATTCAGCAAAACAGGAACCTGATATGAGGACCAGTAGCGGAACATTACTTTTTTACTTCAAGGCTTCATGTTTGCTTAAAATTTCCTTCGGATCCCCATGAAACAGATTCGGAAACAGAAGTGTCCCCTGGTCTAATTGAATCTCCATTTCTGCTGCGACATGCAGTTGTAGGATCAGAATGACTGGTCCCAGCCTGCATTCTGTCAGCAGTACCGGCTGGTGGTGGTGGTGGTGTAATGGTGTTGGGAATTCTTGGCACACGTTGCTCCCCCTCCCATGCCAATTGTGCATCGTTTAAATGCCACAGCCACTCTGAGGATGTTGCTGACCATGTGCATCCCATTATGTTCACAATTAAATCGTCAAATGGCTGCTTCCAGCAAGATAATGCGCCCTGTCACGAAGCACAAGTCGACATGGAGTTCATGGTTACCTCAGTGGCCTCCCCAGTTACGTGATTTGAATCCTGTACTGTATGTTGGGATGGATGACTCTCAGCCAGAATGTACAGCCAAGAAATCTGTGACGCAGTCACGTCAGCATAGATCAGAGATGTTATCTGTTCCTGGCCAATATTTGTATACCCAATATAACATTGCAGTGTGTGTCTGCTTGTACTGTGACACACACGTCAGGCTCCATCTGTAGCTTTTACTCATTTATCCAAAGTGACTTACACTAGACCAAAGAGTTATAATTTGCACATGCTCCCTGGGATTTGAACCCATAACCTCTGTGTTATTAGCACGCCGCTCTACTTGCTGAGCTACATAGCATAGCCTGCATGCTGGGCTGTTTGATTCTTTCCTGGAATGTACTCCTGCAGCATTTGCCCTCCTTTTCATTCTATCCTCCCACCTCCAACCTGAGTTCACGCAGGACTTTATTAATAGAGACTTAACACCGTGATACGGGGTCAGTGTCTCCTGCTGCGTAGCGGACGGCAGGTTTCACCAATGGCGCCCAGGACCCTTCCTGCTGCGCAGCCTCTCCCAAGCTGGGGAGCTGGGGTGGGAGTTGGGGGGGGGGGGGTCCTTGCCTGGGTACTGTGCCACATGCTCCTCTTTTAAAGCTAACTGATGCCCCCCCCCTTTCTGTGCTGGTTTTAAGCTCCCTACCTTTGCCAAAGCAGTTAATGGGCTTAATCATTAGGAGATCCCAGTGCTTTGCCAGTTTCATTCACCTCACTTTATTGCACGTCTATAAATAAATCTTGGCAATAATAGTTCGGAGTGGATGTTGATACACATCTGAGTGCTTGGAATAGTGAACATGTGCACAGTTCTGCCCTGTGTAGCAGCAAACAGGGTCATGCTGAGATGTTTTCATTTGTGCTAAACTGGCTTTTACACCAGTCTTCCTGCTTTCTCATCCGTTAAGCAGCAAGGAAACTGCAGTAAGATATCGAGTCTAGTTTTTAAAAAACCCGTCGGAGAGCCTGATGGCCAGACTTGGTTGTGACCTGATGTACCCAAAAGTATGGCACGGTGACAGGCTGGGAGCTGGCTTTCGATTGGCAGATTTGACTTCCAGATCCTCCTGTTGTGGCAGGATTGACGGTATGCTGGGTAAAAACAGAACTGGACTGCCATATTTTTCTGGGGCGGGGGGGGGCAGTGCAGCCCAGCACTGTCATTGCCACACCATCACACTCACTGCGAATGCAAAAAATGTGAAGTAATATAGAGGAATATCACCGGGACCTGGTGCTTTTCAGCATGCAAGCGAATGTCCAGAGTACTTTCGCTGTGCATATTTTATGTAAATAAGCCTTTAACTATAACGAGCCAGTTCTTTCTTTAATCTCCCCATGCAGCTGTTGAAGGTTATTCACTGAATAATAATACGTTTTCCTTTAACCAGCGACAAAAAAAAAAGTCATGGTGTGTGAAAGTCTGTACAGCCTGTATTAAAAATGTGTACGATCAGTATGTCGAAGGGGAAAAGCTTCCCCTTGGCTTGGTAAACAGTTGGCACAAAGGGCTCTGTTTTCCCCAGAGGCTCTTGACTCCGTAAATATTCATGCATCTTTGGTCCTAGTCAGAGGCATTGAATACAAAATTTATAATGGCTTTTCGCTCTGCCTGTCAAACATAGTGTTTTTAAACTGACAGATTTGCTTCTGAATTGTCTGTAAATGCAGACTTTTATGCTTTTATTCTCCCTCGCTGCTAGACTGATTTTTTTTTTCTTTTTCTACCAAAGACTCCCTAGATGGAGCCAGCCAGCCACACACACGAACAGATATGCACAGCCCTGATTGGCTGGGAAGCAGTGAGGAGATCACCCTCACAGCCATTGGCTGCCGTGTCTCTGTCAGCAGTTGCTTGTGTCTGTGTATGATTGCGTGTTTTCATGCTTGCGTTTGTGTGTTTGTCTTTCTGCCTTTTTTCCATGGCGTGGGTCAGCCACCCAGTCACACATTATATTATTATTATTATTATTATTATTTCATAATATAAATCTAAAATCTATTTGCCCAATGGCTCAGAAATCAGAAGCTTGACAACCGTTTAATGCGCGATGAGTAACTTTTAAAGGACCCTCATTTTAAGGTATTAGCCTGCAAGAAAATACAACAAACATTGCAAAGCATTATATCTTTAACAGTGTTTTAAAATGAAATGAGTCAAGCAACAATGATTCCTTACCCCCCCCCCCCCCCCTGGCTTCCCAGTGAGGCTGAATGGTTTGATTTTTAGCTGTGAATTCTGGGATTCTGTGTAAACCCACAAATGAAACTCCTGTGCTGTTTATAGCCAGGGAGGAATGGTATTAGTTTCTAATAAAAATCTTTTAGAAACCCCTGATTTTAACATATAATTCAAATATATCAATATAGACAATGTTGTGCCATCCTATATCTCGTTTTGAAAAAATATCGATATACTAAATAAATCTGATACAGGCTACTGCTAAACATTAGCTTCAGCAGTGTGTTTTTTTTCCTTTTATGCTTTTCAAATAGATTGTCTGCCCCCCCCCCCCGGTGCTCGCTGTATTAAATGATATTGCTGGCATTAATGGCTCGAGCCCTGCAGGGATTGGTCAGTCTGGCTTCTTGTTTGCAAAACCCACATGGAGATTAGAGTGAGGTGCAGGCAGCCTATGGAACTCGGGTCATCAGACTGAAGTTCCCTGATGTTACACACTTGTGCTCTCCATTAGGGTCTGATGCAGAGACGGCTTTAAATATGACCTCCTAAACAGCTTCTGTTATTTGCGTGACTTAAACTTTCATATTAACTAGATTTGCTGCCGTCAGAAATGTTCTTATTTACAGTATATAGAAGGGATTATCTACAATAAACAAGAATGGTGTTTACAGATCAAATATTTTTAATGTATACAAACAAAACAACGAGGAATATTAGCAAACAAGTGACTTCATCTTACATGATGATTGAACATTTCGAATGGTTAAATGTGGTTATTCACTCTCATTTTCAGACACATTGAGACAAATATTTAGATGTACACAGCTGAGAGTGAAGCTTGGGGTTCGAGCAGAGCCAGTTATGCGCGCTGACTGGCTACCGGAGTGCTGCAGATGAAATTTGCTGAAAGGAGCGGCCAGCAAGCGAAAATCAATGTAATGTTCAAAAAATCATCTTAATCACCCCACAGTTTTAAAATTAGTCACCTGTACAAAGAGCTACGGAATAAGATCAGATAGCTGATCTGTGTTTACAAGATGGCGGCTACAGTTTCCATTTTCACTCTTGGCTTCCCTCTGTTGGTGCAGTTGCAATTTTGGTTCTGATCAATTGATCATTTTTAGATTTTCATTCAGGTGGGGGCTAAAAACGCGTATTCCCTGAAAGGCGGGGGGGATTAGGTAATGTAGTATGATTTGATTTGCCTTCATTAAGCTCTTGGCCAAGTCCAAGTCTAGGTCTAATTCTTCATCACTGTCATGCACCACAGGAGTGGAAATTGTGCTGCTGCTATACAAAGCTAACAAGGCTAATTTAATTGTACTCCGTGGCCTTTTGGGGAATATGTATGGCTTTACCACCAGTCTGTCGCCACCGTCTCTGCTGCTACCGCAGTGCTTTGGCATGTGAGTCAATAACTCAAAGAACATTTGACAGGTCTTGTTCAAGCTTTGCACAGGCATTGTATGGGTGAGGAACTAAAAGATCACATTTTGAGACGGATCGCCTTAAAACTGAAGCAGTGCTACACAATGATAACAAAAAGGACAGGGGTCCATCCATTACCTCTAGAAATAGTACAAGTTGGTGAGTGATGGATGAATATAGCTTAGATATCCAGACCGAATGATAGAGCTGTGCGGGCAATGCAAAGCTGTCGTTTGTGGCAGCACCAAATCTAGTTTATCGTATTTCTATGGCAACTAACAAAATAAACAATGTAGGCTATTATCATTATTCTTCAATACTAAAAATGGAAGAGATGAATTACAAATCATAAATACAGCAGTAATTATTTTATTGGTGAGTCATTATTAATGCCCTACTGCGTTTAGATTTTCAAGCTTGTTGGGGTGAATTTCCAATCTGAATTAGGCTAATTATGGTTTGCTGTAGGGGGAGGTAGCATCGTCACGCACCTCCAGGACCGGGGATGTGATTGTGGCCATGTGTTACCGGTATATGGTGGCGCGTCTGTATTATGGAGGAACTGTATACTCCAGGGAGCGGCATGGTGGTGCAGTGGTTAGCACTGTTGCCTCACACCTCTGGGACCTGGGTTCAAGTCTCCGCCTGGGTCACACGTGTGCGGAGTTTGCATGTTCTCCCCATGTCATCGTGGGGTTTCCTCTGGGTACTCCGGTTTCCCCCCACAGTCCAAAAACATGCTGAGGCTAATTGGAGTTGCTAAATTGCCCATAGGTGTGACTGGTGTGTGAGTGTGCCCTGCGATGGGCTGGCCCCCCCATCCTGGGTTGTTCTCTGCCTCGTGCCCATTGATTCTGGGATAGGCTCCGGACCCCCTGCGACCCAGTAGGATAAGCGGTTTGGAAAATGGATGGATGTATACTCCAGTTCAGTTTTTGCCAATCCGCTCCCTGGGGACTCACTGAGCTGGGAGGAAGTGAAAAACATGGACTGTCTGGTAGGGAGCTTGGAGGGAATAAAAGCATGGACCGACTGTGGGTCCCCAAAGACAGGATTGGGAAACATTGCTCTTGTTGTAGCGTTAGCACGGTGCTTAGGCATGGCCTCCTTAAACTAAACTGTCTTTTATAAAGCCTTCTACATTGAAAGCTTTGAGGGACAGTATGCCAGCTGGATGGGGCAAGAGAAAGAACTTCTGACAGTGTCAGCAGTGACAGCATCAGGCTTGAGGTTGAAAGTCATGCTCGCTAATGAGAGGCTGGATAAGGCAGCGAAGCCAGAAAACAGCAAGAGCCAGAAAATGGTTCCGAAATTTGAAGAGCATGGAATCCCGTCCCAAAGGGTACAAAAGTCCCAGATTAAAGGTACCCCTGGCCAAGAGCAACACATCAGGCAGAAGTGACCAGCAGCCCATCTCAACCATCTGCCCATTGGCTGCCTGCATCTTCTGTGAAATAACGTGTGAAACAAGAATGCAGCAACTTCCCAAACCTGAAAAGCAGTCTGGTAACAGTTTGGATTTCACTGGTAATTATTATTGTGGGGACCAACGTGGCCTTAACCAAAGTCAGTATTCGATTGCATGATGTTGTTTAACTTTTAAGTTATGTTTAACGTTTAATGCACATAAGCCTTTGTTAACCGTCTAGTGTCGGTCATCTTCTGCCAAAGGTTTTTGTTATTGCTCCTGGCATTTCTGTCCTGTGGGTAACTAAGTAAATAAAAATGTGTTGTTATATATTATTGTCTCCTCATCATTTTTCTGCCAAGACAGCAGTAGGCTAGCGATAGAGATTTCACCTTTCACGGTTGGTTGCACATAACAGACTGACTGCCTGTAATATCATTAATATTTGAATTTCATTGAATGATGAATCTGTTATATCATACCCGTGTAGTTTCCCAGCCCTAGTCCACGTCTCAAAGTGCATTTTCTCTTGTCGTTGCTGCACTCATTACTGCATCTTTTTCTGTTGTGCTTTTTATGGAAGGAATCATTCTGTTGGTCATTTCATTTTATGAAGGTCAGTGTTTCATTGTTGCATCTTTTGTGACTGAGGTGCAAAATGACTTATTCGCCGCACTCCTTGTCTTTGAAAAGTCAGCCCTTCGCTTCTTACTTTAATTTTACACTTTTTTTTTTTGTTGTTGTAGCATCATAAATATGCAGGACTGTTGGCAATATCTGTGCATAACAATGTGTCTTTGGGATTGCAGAGTTCCCTCAGACCGGGATGCTGGTGAATATGGATGTAGGAGTAGCCCCACATCAAGTGGCAAAGCCACCCGGCGTGCCCCAGCCTCAGACGACCACACTGCCACTGTCCCCCAAGCCCCTGATGCAGCCCCAGAGCATGCAGGACGCCCCTGGAGGTAAGCAGAGAGCACAGAAGGGACCTGAGCATCCAGCATGGGGGGACGGGATTGTTGCTTTCCTACTCAAACCTCTATGCCCACCAGTGTACTTTCTTGTGTTATATGATTTCACGGGCTAGAGTTGCTGTTTTTTAAAGTAGGTTAACTTGGATTAAGTCTCCTCAAGAGTCCCGAGAGTGTTCAGGACGCTTGTAATTTTCATAAAGCCCTAAGTCCTTTGACTCGTATGACATAACATTAAGAATTCCAGTTAGTCTGCGCGCAGATCCGAGCCGTCTGCCATGTCCTGACATGATGAGGCGCCGTTGTGTGTCACGAGGAATCAACGGGAACTGGCTGTTGACTCCTGGTAGATTTATGTTCATGAAAATCCCCAAATCCTCCAGAAACTGTGAGGTTAAGACATTGTAGAAGATTAAGGGATTTCACCGATGATGGCTTACTGTTTTGTCCACTTTGGGGGCCCCTATTAGTTGCTGCTAACTTCTTTCTCATTGAGACATTTCTAGTAATTAAACCCTGGACGGTTAATATAGGTCACATTACTTTCTCAGCATTTCCAGCTCTGTGACGGATCTGCATATTTTTAAGATTGAGCATTTTAAGCAGGTCTTCCATAAGCAGGGCAGCCGTAGAGTCTCCCTGTCATTGGTCCACGGACAGGAAGTAGCATGTGACCAAGCCATCAAATGGAAAATGCATCTCTGCAGCATTCCTCCATGCCCACACTCACCATGGTTTTTTTTTTTTTTTTTTAACAAAAAGTTAAAGCAAGACATTTTATTTCTCTTGATCCTCGTTGGACACACGTGTTGGTTCCATTTCGTGGTTGACCCACATTATGAAGAGTATTTATTCTTGGTGGTTAGGCATCCATTTTTGAGAATGTTAGCAGTCTAAACTCCATTTAAGCATCTGAGTATTTTTAGGGAACAGCAGCTTGCTGACCTCCACAGAATATTCTTTGGTGTCCCTTTATAAAGCTGTTGTTTTGTAATGGCTGGACTATCTTAGATTTGCTTGCTCACTGCATTTGCATCAGAGTCATTTGGACCACAGGCAGATTCAGTGAGTCTATTTAGATGGAGGCAGCAATTCTGCTCACCTTATAAAGGAGGATTCATGTATGACCAACAAGGTACTGTAAACTGACTTTTTTGGCCCCTGTTCCAAATATAACAGGGCTCAGTCTAATGTAATATTTTGAAAATATCTTAAACAATCTTTTTTTGCCTGTGAATGGCTGGATGTATGTACATGAATCTGGCAAATGGCCACTGGTCAGTGTGGCCAAAGACTACATGGAAAATACTGCATGTTATTAAACCGCATGCATGATGATGTGACAGGACATTCAAGTATTTATAGCCCTGAATCAAAAAACGTCAGTATAATAAATCATTTATTGGAATCTATTTAAAACCAAGTATGCTTTGGAGTACCAAGGAGAAGTGATATGTCTTTGCATGTTAACAGCAGTGTGTATGCGTCTGATAAACGCTGATTCTCTACGAGTTTATAGCCTTAGCCTATGAACAGGATAGCCCTTCTCTTATCCAAACTGTGACATGTAAGGCTTCTGTGTTCTCCACAGAACCAGATTAAGTTCCTTGTCCTGAGCCCCTTGTTCTCCACAGAACCAGATTAAGTTCCTTGTCCCGAGCCCCTTGTTCTCCACAGAACCAGATTAAGTTCCTTGTCCTGAGCCTCTTGTTCTCCACAGAACCAGATTAAGTTCCTTGTCCTGAGCCCCTTGTTCTCCACAGAACCAGATTAAGTTCCTTGTCCTGAGCCCCTTGTTCTCCACAGAACCAGATTAAGTTCCTTGTCCGGAACCCCTTGTTCTCCACAGAACCAGATTAAGTTCCTTGTCCTGAGCCCCTTGTTCTCCACAGAACCATATTAAGTTCCTTGTCCTGAGCCCCTTGTTCTCCACAGAACCAGATTAAGTTCCTTGTTCTGAGCCCCTTGTTCTCCACAGAACCAGATTAAGTTCCTTGTCCTGAGCCTCTTGTTCTCCACAGAACCAGATTAAGTTCCTTGTCCGGAACCCCTTGTTCTCCACAGAACCAGATTAAGTTCCTTGTCCTGAGCCCCTTGTTCTCCACAGAACCATATTAAGTTCCTTGTCCTGAGCCCCTTGTTCTCCACAGAACTAGATTAAGTTCCTTGTCCTGAGCCCCTTGTTCTCCACAGAACCAGATTAAGTTCCTTGTCCTGAGCCTCTTGTTCTCCACAGAACCAGATTAAGTTCCTTGTCCTGAGCCCCTTGTTCTCCACAGAACCAGATTAAGTTCCTTGTCCTGAGCCCCTTGTTCTCCACAGAACCAGATTAAGTTCCTTGTCCCGAGCCCCTTGTTCTCCACAGAACCAGATTAAGTTCCTTGTCCTGAGCCCCTTGTTCTCCACAGAACCAGATTAAGTTCCTTGTCCTGAGCCCCTTGTTCTCCACAGAGCCAGATTAAGTTCCTTGTCCTGAGCCTCTTGTTCTCCACAGAACCAGATTAAGTTCCTTGTCCTGAGCCCCTTGTTCTCCACAGAACCAGATTAAGTTCCTTGTCCTGAGCCCCTTGTTCTCCACAGAACCAGATTAAGTTCCCTGTCCGGAACCCCTTGTTCTCCACAGAACCAGATTAAGTTCCTTGTCCTGAGCCCCTTGTTCTCCACAGAACCAGATTAAGTTCCTTGTCCTGAGCCCCTTGTTCTCCACAGAACCAGATTAAGTTCCTTGTCCTGAGCCCCTTGTTCTCCACAGAACCAGATTAAGTTCTTTGTCCTGAGCCTCTTGTTCTCCACAGAACCAGATTAAGTTCCTTGTCCTGAGCCCCTTGTTCTCCACAGAACCAGATTAAGTTCCTTGTCCTGAGCCCCTTGTTCTCCACAGAACCAGATTAAGTTCCTTGTCCTGAGCCCCTTGTTCTCCACTGAGCCAGATCACATTCCTTGTCCTGAATGCTTTGTTTCCTCTAGAGCCAGATAACATTTCTTGTCCTCAGTGCCTTGTTCTCCAAAAAAAACAGATTAAGTTCCTTGTCCTGAGCCTCTTGTTTACCACAGAGCCATATTATATCCTTTTTCCTCAGTGCCTTATTGGCCACGGAGCCAGATTACTGTTCATTAATAGGGACCAGTGGCCATTGTGCTGCTGCCTGATTCCTTTGAGGAAAAGGATGAATCTGTGTCGGTTGTTTTTGATATCGCTATAAGTGGCTTGGTAATTAGAGGCCAGTTGGAGGGCAGCAGGTAGCGTAATGAGCTCTTGGATTTAAGCCAGCCGCTTATGCTCTGCATTGCAGGCTCCTAGAGCAAGAGCTGCTGGGCCGCCTCAGTAGGCCACTGCATGCACAGGGAAGGGCCTGGCTAAATAGGCCATCTTTGCCCCAGTTTTTCTGCATTCACTGCAGCCGTAAGCAGCTGAAGTACATCGACTTCTCATTCCTTGATCCCTCAGGTGTAATTACGCTGATCCTTCCACCAAAGGAGTAGCAAAACAGGGAGAAAATTTCTGCTGATGATTTGAGTTAACCGAAATGTTACATTGTTTTATTTATATGTGACCTCCAGTGAGCCCGCACCCCTGTTTTTGTGTGCCCCCCATGGCTGCTAGCCCTCAGCATTCCTGCAGACTCGCCCCGTGCCTCTTCTGCGTTGTCAGCCAGAGACAAAGGCTCTTTAATGCCATCTTCTGCCATACTCGTCATTCACTCTCACACCAAACACAATTTAAAAGCTTTGCAGCCTTGACTCTGTGACCAATCAATGTCTGTATCTCTTAAAGTGCCTCAAAAAAAAGGGAAACTCCTATTGTGCTTTTGTGCTTTTGACTTCCCGATGAGCTGTATTCGTTATTTGTTGTTTGATCTCCCTGAGGACTATAGCGAAAAGTGTGCATATATCTCTAATGTGAGCATGAAGGTCTTTGCTTTAAACCTGTCAGTGGTTCTTAGCCCCCTTTTTACTGGCAGATGGCCACATGTTCAGGTTGAAAGGCAGAGAAATGCAGTGGGCAGGGTCAAGAAATAATTGCTCCAAGTAACTTTGGTAGACTGAAAACCCTCCATGTGGTAGTGGCCCATCAGAACCAGGGGTGAGAAACATTGCTGTAACATACAGGTACGGTGAATACAATGTAACCATCTCTCCATCTCTGCACATGAGGACCCATAGGAGCATCGCTGGATGGTGTGGGTCAGCCGACAGCCGACCTGTCCCTCAGCCCCTCAACAGAGAGTTCCCCGGGATCCTACCAAGAGAACGTCCTGACCAGAGAGGACAGGGAGGGTGACAGGAAACAGCAGAGGAAGAAGAAGAAGAGGAGAACCAAGGAGGAGATATGTGATGTTGGGGAGGATTGGGGTCCGGAACAGTGGAACCAGGGAGAAGACACCTTTCCATTTGATAGCCCAGACCAGTCCCCACTGAGGGGAGCAGGGTGGCAGTGTGAGGAGGGGGGTAGAGGTGGAGTCAGGGTTAAGAAGGGCAAAGTCAGAAAGAAGATTCCAGATGTGTGGGATATTTTTCCGGAGTCTTCTTTACCCTCTGCAGCCACTGTTCCCAAGATAGATCCTGCAGGGCTCACCTTGAACTCCAGTCTTCAGACCATGGAGAGCCCCAGCCATGTCGCCATGGAAACCCTGGACACTGTTCTGCTGAACGCAGAGGAGGAGCTGTCATCTGATACTCCCCCTTCTCCTACCAAGGATCTGCCAAACCTCTCACCTGGTTCCCACTCAGCAAATAAGGCTGCTTCATCACCGAAACAGACCACCAATCAGGACAGTGTCTTCCCTGAATCCCTTCTCATAAATGCAGGTGAGCCCAGTCAGTTGAGGCACCAAGATGACGACACGTTCCTTCTGCTCCCTGGTGTTAGCACTGACGCTATAGCTCAGCCAGTTAAGCAGGATTGCCATCCCATCCCTACAAGTCCTCAGCCTGAGAGTGCAGTGAATGCCATTACAGCTGCCGCAGAGAACACCTCCAGTGTCAGCACTGTGAAACCCCCTCCCTCAGATGGCCCCGCTTTGATCTCAATGCCATCTCACCCTGCTGTGTCCCCAGTGTCTAGTCCTGTGCCCCCCCAGGCTCTGCCTGTCATGGAGGAAACAGCCCCCATGTCCTCAAAAGTGCTCACTGCAGGTGTCACTGTAGATCCTAACAATGCACTGGCCTTATCTTGTGAGGTTGCTTTAGCTCCTGAAGACGATCCCTTCAAGTTACCACATCACCAGGAGCCTCCTCCCCCTAGTGTCCCAAGCCCTATGAGCCCTGCCCAGTCCACTCCCTCTCCTAAGAAGTCATCTAGAAAGAAGAGTTCCACCTCCCCGAAATCCCCAGGTCCAACCATCCCAGTCCCTACCCCTGCATCCCCAGTCACTCCAAGTGTTACCTCCACCTCCCGGAGCCCCCCACTGGTCACTGCGGCTTCCACACCTGCCCCTGCCACACCTGTAGTGAGCTCAGGCCTGAACCCCTCAGCCCCGCCGTTTTTCCCTAATTCTGTGGAGTATCATCAGTCCCACCTGCAGGACTGTGACCAGAAGCAGGGCCAGGCCGGACCCTTTGTACTGGAAGGTTGGTGACACCCTGCGAATCGCATGGTGTGGTGCAAGCTTGGGCCGGCACTCTTAAAAGCGTCAATTAACTTCCGCTGCGCTGCATCTGTACTGTATAGTATAGAATGTGTCTGCGGATCTGGGGTTTGCTTTTTCAGGCTTGGGAGTGGATCTGATTTTTTGCTGCCTTTCCCATAATGCACTTCTGGCTTGGTAGTGTTTGATTAACCATGGAGTCGAAAACAGACTAATCAAGATTTGATTCGGCTTTTTCAACTTAATGGCTTATTTAAAGCTGTACTAAAACGTTCACCGCCTTATAACACCCTACTGCTGATTCTTTCATCAAATGTCGGTAACATGGTTTAATCAAAATGAATACTGTTTATTCATTTGAAACCCATTATTTGCAGCATGTAAAAATAATCTCTCTTGTTTCTTGTTCCATACATTTCCCACCCCACCCTTTCTGCCACCGACGATGGATGATCAAAATAGGTAAGTTAGTCGATTTTCTTGCTGATTTGTCCTTGACAGCGTGGTTAGGGTGCGATGGCAGTAGCCTGTGTCTGTGGGTTGGACATAGGTAGTGTCCCAAATATTGTTAGTTGAACTCTTAGGAATGCCAGATAAAGTGTAAATAAACAATGAAATTTATTTATTTTATTATTGATTTTTTAAATCGAGTTTTATTTTCATTGATTTTTACCTTTCAGGACCTTCAGTTTTAAGTGGTTTAGAATAGAACTTTGAGCTCCCATTATGTCTGTCGATAGTCTGCGTTTGTAAAATGTATGTCAAGATGAATGATGACTCCTGCAAACCGTATTTACCTTCGGGTACTAAAAACGTAACCTGAACCAAATAACTTGTTGCGTTTAAGGTCCTGCAGTTTAAATGGATTTTACTTTCATTCACTTACGTTTAGCCCAGACTACAGACAAGTTATCCAGCTAAGCTAGAAATCCTGCTTCCTGAAACAGGTCCCTGAAGTTTAATGTGCAGGCGGTTACATACAGCTATGGAAGAAATTAAGAAATTTAATAATAAGCATTTAATTTTTTTTGCAAATTCAAGCCTGCCTGTTCCCTGCTTCTCATTGGTGAAGGGCTTCTTCCTTGGTTTATAGATCTCCAGTCTTGTTTCTAGGAACCTGTTAGGGATTACCTTGCAATGCACTTCACACCACTTAATGTTTTTGAAGGTCACTTGAGGTCATCCTCCAGTTTATGAGGCACTGCCGAATAGGTTGACAATTGCTTCTGCCCTCTACCTGGCTGGTTTTTGGTCATTCCCAGTGTCTCCTGCTTCACCTTATTCTTGTATACTGCTGTCTTAGACACTTTGAGCTTGGAAGCAGCCTGTCGTGCAGTGTAGCCTTCTGCCAGCAGAACCAGGATTAAACCAGAATTTTAAAATGTAATTTTAAAAAAAATATATAGAGTGGTCTCGATATTTTTTCCAGAGCTGTATATGTAAATATCAGGGAAGAGCAAGTGCTGTGAATTCTCGCTGATGATTGTGGGGATTTCCCCCTGTTTGGTTGCAATTGTGTACTTTATTCCAGGAAGTCCCTTATAAAACAGGGAGGTGGCTGTAACGCTCCAGAGTAGCAGGGCAGGCATGGGAAAGGACTCCCCCCACTAGACTCCTCTCTATCCCCCATTTGTCTCCACAAGCCGTGCTGTGCTGGAGTCATATTAAACCTCGTAGGAAACCTCTGTACTGTCGCAGCACTGAATGTACAGGAAGGGGCTCTGTCCTGTCATTAATGTGTGTGCTGGACTCATATTAAACCTTGTAGGAAACCTCTGTACTGTCGCAGCACTGAATGTACAGGAAGGGGCTCTGTCCTGTCATTAATGTGTGTGCTGGACTCATATTAAACCTTGTAGGAAACCTCTGTACTGTCGCAGCACTGAATGTACAGGAAGGGGCTCTGTCCTGTCATTAATGTGTGTGCTGGACTCATATTAAACCTCGTAGGAAAGCTCTGTACTGTCGCAGCACTGAATGTACAGGAAGGGGCTCTGTCCTGTCATTAATGTGTGTGCTGGACTCATATTAAACCTCGTAGGAAACCTCTGTACTGTCGCAGCACTGAATGTACAGGAAGGGGCTCTGTCCTGTCATTAATGTGTGTGCTGGACTCATATTAAACCTCGTAGGAAACCTCTGTACTGTCGCAGCACTGAATGTACAGGAAGGGGCTCTGTCCTGTCATTAATGTGTGTGCTGGACTCATATTAAACCTCGTAGGAAACCTCTGTACTGTCGCAGCACTGAATGTACAGGAAGGGGCTCTGTCCTGTCATTAATGTGTGTGCTGGACTCATATTAAACCTCGTAGGAAAGCTGTGTACTGTCACAGCACTGAATGTAAGGAAGGGGCTCTGTCCTGTCATTAATGTGTGTGCTGGACTCGTATTAAACGTCGTAGGAAACCTCTGTACTGTCGCAGCACTGAATGTACAGGAAGGGGCTCTGTCCTGTCATTAATGTGTGTGCTGGACTCGTATTAAACCTCGTAGGAAACCTCTGTACTGTCGCAGCACTGAATGTACAGGAAGGGGCTCTGTCCTGTCATTAATGTGTGTGCTGGACTCATATTAAACCTCGTAGGAAACCTCTGTACTGTCGCAGCACTGAATGTACAGGAAGGGGCTCATTCCCGTGCATCCCAGTGTCACCTATAATTGAGTGTGCTGTGATTTAATAGGGAGCCATGTTTCGTTTTTCATTTAATATTTATTATGAAGATGGCAGCTATGAAATGTTGCCATACGTCCATATTGCCTGGGGACAGCAATTTAGCTGCGGTTCTGCAAACTCTGCCTCTTTATTGTATTTGCTGGTGAATGTAATGAGCTTGAAAATCCATCCTCAGTTGTTTTATCAAGTTAGTCATTGACTGTGGTGGTTCATCTTAATTACCAGTAATTATTTCTTAACTAAAAGATCCTAGAGAATGAGCAGGCTGTGTGGATTGTGGAGTGGTTTGATGAAGTCCCACTGTGCTCGTCCAGCAGAGAATGGGCTGGGGGGGCCAGGGGCTGCTGCCCGATTCCAGGGATGGTGGAAAAGGAGAGGGTCATGGAGTGTGAGTCGCAGTGTGAGGGGTGCAATGGAGAGGCACAAAGTGTTCAGTGAGCTTCCTGCCTCTCACTGAGCCCCTGTGTACAGAGCGCTTCCTGCCTCTCACTGAGGCTGTGTGTACAGAGCGCTTCCTGCCTCTCACTGAGCCCGTGTATACAGAGCGCTTCCTGCCTCTCACTGAGGCTGTGTGTACAGAGCACTTCCTGCCTCTCACTGAGGCCGTGTGCACAGAGCACTTCCTGCCTCTCACTGAGGCTGTGTGCACAGAGCACTTCCTGCCTCTCACTGAGGCCGTGTGCACAGAGCACTTCCTGCCTTTCACTGAGACCGTGTGCACAGAGCACTTCCTGCCTCTCACTGAGGCCGTGTGCACAGAACACTTCCTGCCTCTCACTGAGGCCGTGTGCACAGAGCACTTCCTGCCTCTCACTGAGGCCGTGTGTACAGAGCACTTCCTGCCTCTCACTGAGCCCGTGTGTACAGAGCACTTCCTGCCTCTCACTGAAGCTGTGTGTACAGAGCACTTCCTGCCTCTCACTGAGCCCGTGTGTACAGAGCACTTCCTGCCTCTCACTGAGCCCGTGTGTACAGAGCACTTCCTGCCTCTCACTGAGCCCGTGTGTACAGAGCACTTCCTGCCTCTCACTGAGCCCGTGTGTACAGTGAGCTTCCTGCCTCTCACTGAGCCCGTGTGTACAGAGCACTTCCTGCCTCTCACTGAGGCTGTGTGCACAGAGCACTTCCTGCCTCTCACTGCGCCCGTGTGCATAGAGCACTTCCTGCCTCTCACTGAGCCCGTGTGCATAGGGCACTTCCTGCCTCTCACTGAGCCCGTGTGTACAGAGCACTTCCTGCCTCTCACTGAGCCCGTGTGTACAGAGCACTTCCTGCCTCTCACTGAGCCCGTGTGTACAGTGAGCTTCCTGCCTCTCACTGAGCCCGTGTGTACAGAACACTTCCTGCCTCTCACTGAGGCCGTGTGCACAGAGCACTTCCTGCCTCTCACTGAGGCTGTGTGCACAGAGCACTTCCTGCCTCTCACTGAGCCCGTGTGCATAGAGCACTTCCTGCCTCTCACTGAGCGCGTGTGCATAGAGCACTTCCTGCCTCTCACTGAGGCCGTGTGCATAGAGCACTTCCTGCCTCTCACTGAGGCCGTGTGCACAGAGCACTTCCTGCCTCTCACTGAGGCCGTGTGTACAGAGCACTTCCTGCCTCTCACTGAGCCCGTGTGTACAGTGAGCTTTTTGCCTCTCACTGAGCCCGTGTGTACAGAGCACTTCCTGCCTCTCACTGAGCCCGTGTGTACAGTGAGCTTCCTGCCTCTCACTGAGCCCGTGTGTACAGAGCACTTCCTGCCTCTCACTGAGCCCGTGTGTACAGAGCACTTCCTGCCTCTCACTGAGCCCGTGTGTACAGAGCACTTCCTGCCTCTCACTGAGCCCGTGTGTACAGAGCACTTCCTGCCTCTCACTGCGCCCGTGTGTACAGAGCGCTTCCTGCCTCTCACTGCGCCCGTGTGTACAGAGCACTTCCTGCCTCTCACTGCGCCCGTGTGTACAGAGCACTTCCTGCCTCTCACTGAGCCCGTGTGCATAGAGCACTTCCTGCCTCTCACTGAGGCCGTGTGCACAGAGCACTTCCTGCCTCTCACTGAGGCCGTGTGTACAGAGCACTTCCTGCCTCTCACTGAGCCCGTGTGTACAGAGCACTTCCTGCCTCTCACTGAGCCCGTGTGTACAGAGCACTTCCTGCCTCTCACTGAGCCCGTGTGTACAGAGCACTTCCTGCCTCTCACTGAGCCCGTGTGTACAGAGCGCTTCCTGCCTCTCACTGAGCCCGTGTGTACAGAGCGCTTCCTGCCTCTCACTGCGCCCGTGTGTACAGAGCACTTCCTGCCTCTCACTGCGCCCGTGTGTACAGAGCACTTCCTGCCTCTCACTGAGCCCGTGTGTACAGAGCACTTCCTGCCCCTCACTGCGCCCGTGTGTACAGAGCACTTCCTGCCTCTCACTGAGCCCGTGTGTACAGAGCACTTCCTGCCCCTCACTGCGCCCGTGTGTACAGAGCGCTTCCTGCCTCTCACTGCGCCCGTGTGCACAGAGCACTTCCTGCCTCTCACTGAGCCCGTGTGCATAGAGCACTTCCTGCCTCTCACTGAGCGCGTGTGCATAGAGCACTTCCTGCCTCTCACTGAGGCCGTGTGCATAGAGCACTTCCTGCCTCTCACTGAGGCCGTGTGCACAGAGCACTTCCTGCCTCTCACTGAGGCCGTGTGTACAGAGCACTTCCTGCCTCTCACTGAGCCCGTGTGTACAGTGAGCTTTTTGCCTCTCACTGAGCCCGTGTGTACAGAGCACTTCCTGCCTCTCACTGAGCCCGTGTGTACAGTGAGCTTCCTGCCTCTCACTGAGCCCGTGTGTACAGAGCACTTCCTGCCTCTCACTGAGCCCGTGTGTACAGAGCACTTCCTGCCTCTCACTGAGCCCGTGTGTACAGAGCACTTCCTGCCTCTCACTGAGCCCGTGTGTACAGAGCACTTCCTGCCTCTCACTGCGCCCGTGTGTACAGAGCGCTTCCTGCCTCTCACTGCGCCCGTGTGTACAGAGCACTTCCTGCCTCTCACTGCGCCCGTGTGTACAGAGCACTTCCTGCCTCTCACTGAGCCCGTGTGCATAGAGCACTTCCTGCCTCTCACTGAGGCCGTGTGCACAGAGCACTTCCTGCCTCTCACTGAGGCCGTGTGTACAGAGCACTTCCTGCCTCTCACTGAGCCCGTGTGTACAGAGCACTTCCTGCCTCTCACTGAGCCCGTGTGTACAGAGCGCTTCCTGCCTCTCACTGCGCCCGTGTGTACAGAGCACTTCCTGCCTCTCACTGCGCCCGTGTGTACAGTGAGCTTCCTGCCTCTCACTGCGCCCGTGTGTACAGAGCACTTCCTGCCTCTCACTGAGCCCGTGTGTACAGAGCACTTCCTGCCTCTCACTGCGCCCGTGTGTACAGAGCGCTTCCTGCCTCTCACTGCGCCCGTGTGTACAGAGCACTTCCTGCCTCTCACTGCGCCCGTGTGTACAGAGCACTTTCTGTCGTTCTCAGCTCTTCTGCCTCACCCACAGTGTTGGTGTATTCAGATGGAATTTCATACGTCAGCAGTGAGGAAGTGTCCTGACCTCAATCGTTACCCAGCAGCTTCTGTGCCTTTGCCTGACTGCTAATGCAGACAGCCCCCCCCCCCCCCCCTGCTGCCTCTGTCCTTGCTCCATGCTGCCTACATCTCATATATCTTTCACAGGTGACTCTTTCTTCTTTCAACCCATTACACAAGATGAGAGCAGTGCTTTCTTTTTATAGATGGGTTTTTTTTTTTTTTGGGGGGGGGGGGGGGGGGGGTCCCTTCATGGAAGTGTGCAGCTTTAATTACCGCACCCTCATTTTTCTGAACCGACTGGCATAACTCAGCATGCCGGCAGCCAGTCGCGTCGTCTTTCGGGGTGGGGGGTCCCTTGGGCCCGGGCAGAGGTCTCCATTGCACAGAAAGGATAACCAAAGCTTTACAGGGCTGCGCATTCGGGGCTTGCTGCTGTGCTTTTGAGAATCCTATTGCGTCAGTCATTGAATTATTGAATTATTGAATTATTGTATTGTATAGGCAAATACAAGTCATCGAAGAAAGTTTATAAATCAGAATATTTGCTGAAGCAGGGTAAATACCTTGAAGAATGGCAGTACAGACAGGCACCCCCGGGGGCTCGAGGCAGCCATCTGTAAGCCATGACATCACAGCGGCATGTCGGTCCTCGTCCCCTTTTGGCCTGTCTGTGGCTGTGTCCACCTGCTTGTCTCTGAGATCCTGCCAGATAAAGGCTCGCAAGTGTGCTTCCTCAAAACGAGGAGAGAGGAACACTGACGAAGATCATAGGCTCCTCCCAAGGTGCTTCAGCCCCATTCCCACCCTTCATAATCTGCTCTTGTCTCACGTATTCTCACAGTGTCCTCACACTGTGAAATATTCTATTTCGTTAGGTTACTTACTTATGGTTAAAGTTAGGGCTGGGTAGCGGTTATGGTTGTCATTGTTGGGATTAGGATTATGCACATAGAAATGGATGGAGAGTCCCTATAAAGATATGAATATGTGGACTTTGTGTGTGTGTTCTAATGAGGGAAGGGTCTTCTGCTTTTGGTGACAGGGTTCTAAAGAGGGAAGGGTCATCTGCTTTTGATGACAGGGTTCTAATGAGGGAAGGGTCATCTGCTTTTGATGACAGGGTTCTAATGAGGGAAGGGTCTTCTGCTTTTGGTGACCGGGTTCTAATGAGGGATGGGTCATCTGCTTTTGATGACAGGGTTCTAATGAGGGAAGGGTCATCTGCTTTTGATGACAGGGTTCTAATGAGGGAAGGATCATCTGCTTTTGATGACAGGGTTCTAAAGAGGGAAGGGTCATCTGCTTTTGATGACAGGGTTCTAATGAGGGAAGGGTCATCTGCTTTTGATGACAGGGTTCTAAAGAGGGAAGGGTCATCTGCTTTTGATGACAGGGTTCTAATGAGGGAAGGGTCATCTGCTTTTGATGACAGGGTTCTAATGAGGGAAGGATCATCTGCTTTTGATGACAGGGTTCTAATGAGGGAAGGGTCATCTGCTTTTGATGACAGGGTTCTAATGAGGGAAGGGTCATCTGCTTTTGATGACAGGGTTCTAATGAGGGAAGGGTCATCTGCTTTTGATGACAGGGTTCTAATGAGGGAAGGATCATCTGCTTTTGATGACAGGGTTCTAATGAGGGAAGGGTCATCTGCTTTTGATGACAGGGTTCTAAAGAGGGAAGGGTCATCTGCTTTTGATGACAGGGTTCTAATGAGGGAAGGGTCATCTGCTTTTGATGACAGGGTTTCTAATTCATGTTGTGATGGAAGGTCAGTTTTCTTGCAAGAGACAGACCTTCATACAAACTGTCTTGGATGGCTGTACTTGAAGGGGTGGAGTGATAGGGTTCTGTCTGGTTTCCATGGTAACTAAGCAGCCGATGTTGCCTAGACAGCAAGGAAAGCTACTGATGACAACGGCGGATGTGCGTGACTGTGATATGCATCGTCCCTCGCTGTCTGTCATAGATACACAGATAAATGAGTAACCACCACACAAGCTCTTTGTACCACACGCGGACCGGACACAACACCCCCCCACCCCCCGCAACACTTAACACTTACTTAATGACACATTCTTTAATTTAGGCCTAAATGTACGATAGCCGACAGTACATTGAGTCATGGGACTGCAACATAACAGTTCAATGAAACAATAGAATTTTGATTCTGCGTTTTACTTTTATTGATGTCCACTGTAACCTGCAGTCTGCAGTGTAAGCGGGGAAGTTACAGTGTGTCGTTCCAGCCCTCTGCTGTCCCTCAGCTTTTCTCAAACTCGACACTCCATCTTTCAGAAATGTATATACAATATACAGTAGCATGTCCTCTGACAGCAGAACTAAAACCACACCTTTTAATCAAGTGCCTATTTTATGAAAATTGTTTTTATGGTCATTGGTTGAGAGAAAAAAAAAAGTTTAGTTCTTATTTAATAATGACAGTTTTAGCATTTAAGATGTAGATTTGAATTCAACTGTCTGGAGACACTGCTACATGCGTGTTTGCTTGGTTTTCATTCAGGTATCAGTCTTTTGTGGTGCAGTGACACATATAAAAAGATATGCGTCCGTATAAAAAGACGGTCAGAATCCCAGGGTGAATCTCAATATGCATATTAACCATACTTATGTTTTTGTGTATTCGTTTTATGTCCTCTTTCACTGCTGAAGACCAGTTCCAATACTCAAAAACACAAGTACAGAGGACGGTAAAAATCCCTGCGTATTGGTTTTGCCTTATCCCAAATATCAAGGATGTGTCGGTTGCATCCTGGCCAAACGAGACCAATCCCATGATTCATTGTGCCCCAAGGTCATTCTAGGAAGTCAAGTTGGCACGATCGGTCTTGCCAAGACCACAAGTACGGTCTTTGCGTTCTTGGTATTGAGAAACACCCCCAGTCTTTATTAATGACAGATGTACAGTAAAAACCTCCATTTAATTTCTGTAGTGGACAGTGTAATGTTGCGAGTACAGTTTTCACCATAGAAATTAGTGGAGAGTCCCCACAAAGATATAATTGCAAACATGTGGGGTGGGGGGGGGGGGGTGTGTGTGACAGAAAGCACACATAGCAGAATCATATTTTTCCAAGAAAAAGGAAAATCAAAACCTATTTCTAAATATTCTTCATTTAGGATTATGTTTCATCATTCTATTGTGAAACATCTGTATCAAACATCCCTTATTTAGTATTTATAACTAAAGAAATCATAAAATTAGAATTTTCTTTGTGTCCATGTCAGCAAGGTTTTCTAGAGTGGTTGATTCAGCATGTTTAGCAGTACAGCAGACGTGACAGGTTGTGAACACACAAAGCAATGGAAAGTTTCAAGAGCTCCAGCCAGGCTGGGTATATCAAAATATCAGTGCATAGACAAACGAACGGTGGACAGCAGGGTCTGGCAGTGGTGTTTCAGGCCTCGTCCACACACACACAGGTATTTTTTAAAACGTCCACATGCAAGCGGCGTTTTAGGTCATTGACAACTCAGCTTTTGCAAAACTCCGTCCAGGGTGAAGATCTTCAGAAGCTCCATTTTCAGTGCCGACGTGTACACAGGAAAAACAAAGTTTTTGGCTTGTAACGTCAGAGCGTGTACCGTTATCTACTTTGAAGACAGAGTGTGTGCCGTTCGCTTTTTACATTAGATGTTTTTAGCATTTTCATGAGGACGGAGATTTTTTAAAGACTTATGAAAAAAAACTTATTTAAAAATTTTAAGAAATATGTGCCCTGCCTTGTCCTATGTGCATGTGTGTTTATGTTTGTTCATATCATTATTTAATATTTTAAGTTAAAATGTCGCATATTATTTTTTTTGATGTTGCCCATCTCTATATCATATCAAAATCCGTGTGTACAAGAAAGGGAGTACTGCTGCTCATACTCTGGAAAAAAATTAGATTGGATGCATCCTTATGTATATAAGATATTTTTAAAATGATAGCTAGTGCTGAATGAAAAAATGATTGTATTCCGTTATAAGCACAGAATTGGGTGTTATGTGGAAAGGGCTATGTTTATCCGAAGCCTGACAAAATAAGGAAGATGTTTGCATGCATGATGTACAAAAGTGTTTCACGATTTTTCTGCCTTTGGCTGAGGAACAGCCGTTCCTGTCATTGATGGAAATTTGGTGTTAATGATACATGGAATCTAAATAGCGTGTCTGTATGTTTTGTTAGAATGTATGCAAAGATTTCAACTCGTTTGAAATCGAAAATTCAGCTCTCTGAATTTGCTCCATCAATAGGGATACGCCGTTGTGGTTCACTTGCCCGTAGATTGAAAATAAATCCAATGTTGGCAGACTCAGTCACCTAGAGGCTACACATAAATTTTGAAAATAATCATCTCAAAACTAGGGCAATTCCAGACTATAACGGTAATTTCAGACGGTTGAACCATCTGCCTGGGCTCTAACCCGCCTCTACCATTAGGAGACTATGGCCTAAACATTTTTGATCTTTTTACTGGAATGTTTTGACATTTAATGTTAAATTATAATTAGCACAGGACCGAAATGGCCGAAATATGTTATTTATTTAAGTGTATTGCATAAATGTAGGACTTTTTGTATAGTGCGTTTCCTTTACAGATTTTATTTTGTTATTATTGTTTTAATACAAAGATTAGTGCTAATTAGATTTAAATTTTTGTGATATGTAACATTTTGCAAAAAATTGACCTTTCTTTCACAGCTCCAGTTAAATTTAGTTACTTGCCTGGGAACATGCATTTTCTATCTATTTATCAGTTCATATTTCACTGGAGACATTCCATCTTCCATCTTGCTACCTTCTGTCATACCTACAGATTGAGTCATGCCACATGGCCTGTGGCAAAACTACCTCTGTCTGGGAGTAGAACCACATGACACACATGGAAGGGACATGGAACAAAGTTATTGGAGAAGGGTCAGGAAAATCAGAAACAATGGCAGGAGCTGTTTGGGAATGAAAAAACAAAAGTCAAAATTGGAGTCTGACATGATTTCAGTTCAATTTCAATGTTCAGTTTATTTCACGAGCTATTATCTATGATCTGTAAGTGGTTAACTGTAGCCACTGAGATTCTACACTGCCCCTGACTTCTGCTGCCTGGAGACTTTACTAGTGGATGTCACACTAAGCAAGTCACGCTCTTGGCCATTTATGAAAGTGTTCTTCAATTAAATTCTGTAGGTACTGAAGATAGTTACTGAAGTAGATAATATGGTTTCATCATATTAAAAACCTGGAAGGCCTAATTAAAGGCCTAAACAGTTGCTACACTAGGGGTGCAGTTCAGGTACCACTTTCTTCCTAAACCTGGTTATGATCTTTAGACCTGGTCTTTAATCATATGGATTTTGACCTTTTTTAAAAAAAAAAAACACTGTGTGCAAGTTTTAATATAGATTCATATGGTTTTGACACCAGCTATACAGCCATTGTATGGGCAAGGTACTGGATCTAATTAAAATTTGAGATGGGTCGCCCCAAAATTGAAGCAGCGCCGCATAGTGATAACAAAAGAAAAGGCAGTTGTGACACTTGATCCCGTTAAGACGATAACTCAAAAACTATTCAACTTCGCAGAGGCAGTGTATGGGTGCCAGCCTGGAACTGGCAAAATCTTGAGATAAATTATCCCAAAACTGAAGCAGGTCGCATAGTAATAGCAAAAAGTGCCCTTGATCCTGTTAAGACGATTTATTTTTTTTGCTGGATCTTTCTCAACATTGCAGAGACTGTGTATAGATGCCGAAATGGAAGAGATTCAGTTTTGAGACAGATCATCACAATATTGAAGTGACGCTGCCTAGTGGAAGCAAAGGAAAGGATGAAAGCAGATGACATTTGATCTTGTGAATGTGATAAGTCAAAAAGTATTTGATGAATCTTTTTTCTGGGTCACTGAAACATTATATTGATGAAGATGTATACGTATACCTGGTTTTATTTGCTGACAAATTGCCTGAAAATGAAGCAGTAGTGCTGCGTGGCAGCAAAGGAAGGAAAACAGCAGCTATAGAAGACACTTGATGTTGTGAACGCAGTAACTATAAAAGTATTGTATGAATTTTTACAGACCCATTGTAGGCATGACAAACTGAAAGTGGTCAAAGCCCCAAAATTGAAGCTGCACCACGCAGTGACAGAAAAAAGGGTAGTTTCAGACATTTGATCCTTTGATCACACAATAACTCAAAAAGTATTTGACAGATCTTTTTCAACCTTTGGATACAAATTTTGAGACAAATCCCATTAAAACTGAAGCAATGGCACATAGTGATAACAAAAATAAGAATAAGATGATTAGAGGCGTGTCCTTGCGAATTGGGTCAATCTATTTGTTATTAACCCTCTGGAGTCAACAGCATTGTTAGCGATGCCGCATATCTTTCTCGTGTATTTCAGTTCATAACTTGCTGAAATCTTACTGTAGAAACATGAATAAAACGCTGACTAAATCCGTAAATCTGACATATTTCCAATGAACACTAAGATGAGTTTAATGCCAAAACAAATATCTAAGAATTTTTTTTTTTTGCCAAGAATTAAGTTTATGATATTGGATGAAATGTGTGACCATGCCCCAGTCAGTGAAAGTGTGTTCCCTACCCCTAGACCCCAGAGGGTTAATATACTTATTCTGTTTGAACTTCCATGGATCTTATTGCCACTTCATAAAAGCAGCATATGGATGAAAATATACACCTAAAAATATACACTTGATCAGATCCAAAACTGCAATGACAGAGGGCAGTCGAGACCAAAAATAGCGCTGTTGTGAGAAATCTCTTCCACCGTTCACATTTCCAGCTGATCCATTTAATACTTGTATAAATTGTAGAAAGGTACTTAGTGTGAGGCAATTACAGATGAGATGGGCGGAGCAAGTGACATGTTCTCCAAGGAATACAATGCTTTCATTTCCATAAGCACCTATTCTAGTTGAATTTTTGGTAGACAGTGTAGCAATAGATTTTCAGTGTCTGTATTAAATGATTCACTGCCTTCCTTAAAGGTTACCCTATATTTACCTTTATCTAACCTAATTTTATTGGTCATAGCCTCCTGGAATGCTGGGGAAAATCCAGCTGCCATGAATTCAAACTCAGTCATGTTTTGGGGCACAGTAATTTCTACTGGATTATAAAAAAGGTTAGTCTTTCAGAATTGACACAATTGAAAATCATTGCAGATGATGAAAATCATAAGATTGGATGGAAGATGAGTTTGAGGTTTGGTAAGTTAAAGACCTATTTGTGAAGACCAATCACCCCCCCCCCCCCAAACCAGGGGGTTCCCTAGGACTAGGAATTGTTCATTCTGCAATATTTCCCCCTCAGAATACTGGAGGTCGATCTAGCTAAGGTATAGAGGCCAGTTTGAAAAACTATACAGTATATATTTAGCTAATGCTAAGTCTGCTACACATGCCACTTACGGCATTTAAAAATACAGTTTAATATTAACCTGTGGATTTTATTTAATTGTGGACTCCGAAGACTCTGTGCTCAGACATTACGATAGTCAGGGTGAAAGCAAGAATGTTCTTTACACATATGGCAATAGCTGCGTTAAGCATCTCTTCCTGCTGGTCTTTAGTGTATGATGGCTTTGTGTTTGCGATCATTACACACTTGAGACCATAATATAAATACATTGTGGTGATAATGGAGTAGAGGAATGTCATATTTGTTTCAAAATCGAAAGGCTTTATTGTCGTCTTTTTTTCTCCTGTGACTCACATCCATTCATCCTCTTGCTCTTTCTCCCCACTCCTCGCTGCTTTCCTCCGCCCTTACCTCTGGCACCGTGCATTGCGGTACAGCCCCTAATCATAGCAGCTACTGTCAAAGGGAGCCTGTTTCCGTGGAAACAGAAGGCTGTTGCCCTGGAGATGTAAGGAATCAGAGCAACCAAGGAAACGATGGGGTGTGACACAGGCCCAGAAATAGAAACCCGACGATATACCCCCCCCCCACCGCTGCCCCCGCTTCCCGAGCTGCAGCCTCCTCATCTCCTTCACACTTTAAACACCTGCATTTCTGCTATAACCTACAATCAGTGCATTGTCTTGCAGTAGTGAAAGTGTCCACCAGCTCGTTGGCATTGTCTCCTGAAGCATTAATCTGTCCTATCATCCTATCAGATTATTTGTATTATTAGCTACCTCGTCCATGCCATTTTCCTGTGTCTAATCTCTCTCTCTCTCTCTCTCTCTCTATCTAAATATATAAGAATATGCTATGTGTATATATATATATATATATATATATATATATATATATAGCATATTCTTATATATCTATATATCTCGCTCGCTATATATAGATATATAGAGATGAATATGCTAGATATGTATATATATGTGTGTGTGTGTGTGTGTGTATATATGTGTGTATATATGTATAGAGAGAGAGAGAGAGGGGGTATATATGGATAGATATGAACATGCTAGAGATTTTCATTAAACAGATAATCACAATTTGATGTTTGGATATGACTGAAAATGTAATTGTTTCAGAGCAGCACGACATGCATCACCTGCCCTACTTCCTATTTTCTCTCTGGTAGAAGTCAGAGTCAGCTTATGAATTGTAAGCTCTTTACTGCCTCCAATTTGAGAGTTTGCCCTTTTTCACTCTGCTTTTTGCCCATGGGACTTCCTTACATCTTCCTTGAATGGCCGCTGTGCAGATGCAGAGAAAGGCTAAGGTTTTCAGCATTTTGGTAGCTTTACCCTATCCTTTACCCTGCCCGTGGTCCATAGCTGAAGAGACTTTGACCAAAGGAGACTGGTTGAGATATTCCATTATACAATTAATTATACTCTCAGTGTGTAGCCTACCAATGACTTTCATTCATAATTGTCCTGATGGCTAGAATGACAAGAGCTCAATGTGTGAGTGAGAGAGAGAGAAAGTCTGTCAGCTGTCATCGTGTGACTTATAATATTATTCAGTTAATGCGTCTTAGCACGGCACTTGCAGATTGTTCCTCTGTGATCCTGGCACTGCAGCATAATCTGTGATTAATCCCGTTTACGTCACCGGTCATCCCACAGGTCGTTACTGGTCAGGCTATGTACTGTAGCCTGTTGAAGAGGGGGTGTATTTATGCAATATGTTCCCATTAAAATTGGAGTTTTAGTTGTTTTTGAGCAAACTCAGGGACACAAATGACCCGTCAGACCTTCCCAGCTGCTGTAGAGTTGGTGTACACACTTGGAAGGGGGGAATTTATGTAACTATGGGCCCCCACTGGATCACAGACCCTGTAAGAGGGTGAGCGCTGCCGTAGTGTCATAGTGGCATGTTTCAGGGGGGCTCACTGAGGTCATGCCACATGCAGGCTGTCGGCTCCTGATCGTCCATCTGCATTATTGTCTGCAGCCTACACTGTCCCACTTTGTGCCACAAAGCTACACCACTGCTGACCAGCCGCCTCCTTATTCAGGTCAGTGAAATCCCAGCCCGTTGTGTCCCTGATGAAAGCCCGCTTTTGTGCACATCCACCATCTGGGTGGCTCTTGGAGAGGAACTGGGAGAATGACAACAGTGTAGCATCTGGTGCTATGCGGGACATGCATCAGTACTCCGCAGTGATTCTGCTGCCGTGTGACACTTTGTGTCCGTCACACACTGGCTGTGGGTCCACACAGCTGCCTGTCGCTGTAGAGGTTGATCTCCTTGGTTGGAATTCAAAGATATGGATTACAGTATGGTTTTTTTTTTTTTTTAAAGTATGTATATGTGAATAGGTATGTATATGTGTGGTTTGCATGTTTGTGTGGCATATAAGCTTGTTAGTGTTTATTTCTGGTGCCACTGCATAGTGATTAAGGTCACAATCATGCAGACACTGGGGTGCAGACTCAGACGTAGAGCATGCTGCTGTACCCTGAGTAGAGGATTTTATTTGACACAAGAAAATGATAGACATGTAATGATATATCATGCAACGATAAATTGCGGTACTTATTTATGACCATTCGTATAGTGGAAATGAAGAATGAACGATGAAATATCTCAAATCATCATAAAATGAACCCAAATTATTCATGGCTGTAATTGCATTATTTAGACAGCAGAAGGCAGAAATCACTTGGCCTGCCACCTGACCAGCAACTAACCAATGCAACCTGCAGAAGTAATACTATGGGATGGCGAAATGGCTATTAATAAAAGGGATATTTTCGTTAAAAAGCTACTGTATTATATTCCAACTTTTACCAATGTTTGTAAAAAAAAATTGTTGGTTGTTAAGAAAATGAAACGAGTATTTTTTTTAAATTTACAAAAAAAAGAATATTGGAGTTGATAAAGAATGTGAAAATAAATGCTGCATATTTTGGTAATAAAATTTTATTTTAATTATGATTTGGGTGAATTTTTACATACCTGGAAAGCATAACATATCCCAGATGTTCGTTGTAAATCAAAAGAAGGACCCCCTAAAAATAATTATAATAATCAAACTCCTCACTAATCTCTCCAGGTCATTGGACAGACCCTTATTACATAGCTTTGGTCGGTCCCCACAACAAAAACACTGAAGCACTCAGAGCCGAGCACCACGCATTTGGGATGTCTGCCAGCAGTGGGCATGGGAGGAGTAGGGGCTCTCTAAGGAGGTGGCGAGCCAGAATAAGATGCAGAGGCTTTGGGGGTGAGGGGGGAATTAAGAGCAGAAGGTAATGGAATTTCTTTGATGGGAGGAGTCAAATGCCACTGAGAATGTGGGCACACTGCGCTTACCTGTGGACACAAATGGGGGTGCAAAAGTGGTTTGGTCCTTCTGGTCTTGAATAAAGGCTTTGGATTGGGCAGCATGGGGTCTCCTGAAACGGTAAAGGAGCAGGGGTATGTAGATCGAGCAAGAGACAGGCGAAGAGAGGAAACAAAGGGGAGGAGGGGGGATTTGTGCTTTATGCAATTGGAGGGAGATGTGTGTCTGCAGTAGCGAATGGGGACCTGTGAGGGAGTCATGTGACCAGAGTCACAGCTAGGCTGTGATGTCAGGAAGAGAGAATGAGCAGCACATCCAGCTCTGCCTCAGTGCTGCTCCTGGTCTGCTCAGTGTGGAGAGAGAGACCTCGCCAGTGAGCAACCCATCACACACATCTACGGATTTAACAGCTGAAGAACACGGCCATTCCCGACCGGGGGGAGGAACAATATACTTTAAGAGAAGGAGACAGACTCTTCAGTAGTGAGAGAGAGTGAGAGAGAGAGGAAAGCATGTCTTCTCTCTCTAACCAGCAGCCGGCAGCTCCGTTTGCAGAGTACAGCGAGCTATGCAAAGTCTCCTCCATACCGACTACACAAGCTCCCCAAAGATGGGACTGGCAGCACGGAGAGAGGGGGCCTTCGAAGAACCTGGGGGTCGCCGGGCTGACGGATGAGGACAAACTGTGCTTTTTTGACGGACCGGCAGGAATCCGCGTGGAGCCTGACCTTAAAGTTCCAGGACGGACAGGGAGCGGTGCTTCCTTGGGCAGCGCCGGGGAGAGTCCTGAGAGCCCCCTCTCCTCCTCCCCATCCCGCTTCTCTCCAGGGAACCTCCCCGCCTCACCTGAGTACGGGAGCAAAGCTGCGGCCAACGGATCACCCGCCCGCCTCTCGGGCACAGCGCTCCCCCCTGACCTGCACCTGCCAGCCGACACCAGTGTCTGGAATCCCTTCTTTGGTGGGACCCCGGAGACGAGCTTGAAACCCGGCGGCCCAGTGGTGCCCAACTACTGCATCACAGGCGTCGTTAATGACAGCTATATGGAGGGTGCCGACGAAGTCTTGGAGGGGTCGACGGACGAGAGCGAAGACGACGTCGCCCCCGGCCTGCAGGGCCGTGCCGAGCAGCAGCGCAAGGCCATGCGGCGTGCCATGTCAGAGTGCTCACACCTGTCGGTGCCCGCCAACCTCGAGCTGCCCGACAAGTACCCTGACAAGCATGGGACTCTGGATGAGCTGTGCCCCCTGGGCGGCGCGGCCCGGCGCACTACCTCCACCATGAAGCGCTCCCTGACTGTGGCCAATGACCAGCCGCCTACACCACCGCCGACTCTGTCTACGGCCGGCGTCACCATGGATGACCTGAGGCAGGAGGTGGAGTTCAGCCCCAAGAGGGTGCCTTTTCTGCCACGACAGAGGGACTGCGCGACTTTCGCGCTGGAGGGAATCGTGGAAGTGACACCGCTAGAGAATGGGCAGGGTGTGGTGTTGCCCGTGCCTGTCGGGGGCCTGGCCTTCGGCACCAACAACGCAAACGGTGCCATGGAGGGTAGGTGATGTCATCTGCTACTGCTTTCCAGCGCACCCACCACAACCCAACCCCCCCGGGTGCTGTCTGGAAATGGTGGATCATATCGACTGTGTGTGGCGGGGAGGGGGATTCATAAATGAACTGGTCGTACTAATCTTGCATGTTTGCTTGGAGGGATGACAAGCCATAGGTGTGTGTGTGTGTGTGTGTGTGTGTGTGTGTGTGTGCGTGTGTGTGCGTGTGTGTGTGTGTGCGTGCACCAATGAAATAAGACATGATGGAGAGATCAGGTCACAAACTAACAGAGTGACGCCACAAATTCACTGCCCTTAGCAGTGGCTTTATGAGTTGTAAAGCTTGCTTTTTGTTAGACAGAAACCCAGGGCACACTGGTAGCGTGAAGCTCGCATCCTCACTGGCAGAGATCCTGAGACGGTCGTGCTTGTTTTTTTAATGAATGAGCGCTTGCAGCCTGTGGAAGACCCTTCACTCCCACCCAGTATGAACGGCCAGAGTTGTTCAGCATGTTTTTGCAAGATTATACAGACAGTGTTCCCCACGTTGAGCCCCCCCCCCCCCCCCCCCGGCTGTGATCGTCCTTGAAGTGGGAAAAGGACGATGCGTATTTGTGGATTTCTGTGGCAAGGTTGCTCAAAGTAACATGGTCTTGTCTTTATGGAGGAGCCAAGCACAGTGATAATCGCCCTAAGCATGTATGCCCTTGACTTTCTTCAGGGATGAGTATGTATTGATTGACCAGTAGAAACCTTCTGTTGACATCATAGGCTGCAGTGTGTGTGTGTATGTGTGTGTGTGTGTGTGTGTGTGTGTGTGTGTGTGTGTGTGTGTGTGTGTGTGTGTGTGTGTATGCGCGCGCGCACGCACGCTTGTCTGCATGGAAATGCCTGCGTGTGATGTCTGTCTGTCTGTCTGAGCACGTTTCTGGGTGTGTGTGTGTGTGTGTGGATTATGTTTATATTACATTGCGGGGACCAAATCTTCCCTACGATCTAATAAAAACCAGTTATTTTGATGTTATGTGGACCATTTTTCAGGTCCCTGCAAGGATCTGTGCATACAATCAAAAAACTACAAATGCCGAAAGTCTCATATTTCATATTTTGTTTGGTTACTTATGGTTAAGGTTCGGGCTGGGTGGGGGTTAGGGTCGTCATGTGTGTGTGTGTGTGTGTGTGTGTGGCCATCTTCATCTTTGCTTCCGCGTCTGTGGATTTAAGATTGCACGTTTGTTTTCCGTGCAGATATGTGCAAGCAGAAGGCTTATTCACCGGGGATTAAGATTCTCTTACTTTATATGCGGTTCAGACATAGTGAGTTATGGGTAAAGGTGAGAGAAGAGTCTGGCTGTCGGAGACAAAGAAAATTTGATACATATGCTGCAAATGGATTTATTGCTGCTCATGCAGTGGCGTCCTTGAATTAGACATTCAATGAAATGTATAAACATATGGCAAGTTCTGATTATTGGCTTTTATGATTTCATTGCTGCAAGCCCCCCCCACCTTCCCATGACACCCAGCTCATCAGCAGCGCATTATCACCAAAGCAGTATGTTTCTGCTGAAGCTTGGCTGAGATTCCCAGTTTTTTTAGTTTCAGTATGTTCTTTGGAAGATATGTCTCTTGTGTCTTTACATGGACTTCCCATGCAGGGGACAATAAGATATGATTTGTTTTATTGTTTTGTTATTTTGGGTATATTCATTTTTGGGAATTTATCATAGCAAGCCCAGTCAGCAAATGTTATTGCAAAGATTTCTAAATACTGTATGGTGATGCCTGCTGCCTCAGTTACTGATGCTTTCCAGTTTTGTAAATCTGCATTTACAAAATATAGTCTTCTTTTTACCAAATGTCTTTAACACAAACTGGATGATTGCTGATTTGCCAGACATAATAAGGGGCATGGGTGTGTGCGTGCGTGCACCACTTATGAAAAACGTTTAAGCTAATATAATAAATTGCTATTCTGTCGAGACCAGTCTGAAGTACCACAACTCCATTATTGCCACTTCACAAAAATGTTGTATGGATGAAAATTTACACCTGTTACGCCTGAGATAATTTGCCCCGAAATTGAAACAGCAGTGATATGTGGCAGCAGAGGATGGAAAAAGCAACAATAGGTGTTTTGCTCTTGTTTGTTTGCTGTGTCTTCACTGTTTTGGTGCTAATTCATGCAAACACATGGATACCACACTGCCTGACCTCCTCAAAATTTTTGTGTTTATCTAGAGGCTTTGGCAGTGGGTACATCGGTGGTAACTTGTTTTGGCAGGTTAGTGGAATGGCTGATGCATTGTGGGTTGAATTACAAAAGCTCTGAGAAGTCGCAGGTTATAGTTGGTATGTGTATTTATATGTTATGCTTCTTTATTAGTTTTCCTTGCTCAAAATATGTGATGCTCTTGACGACTTTAGTTTACAGCAGTGCTTCTTGTTTCTGTGATACATGCCCATCACGCACCACCAGGTCCTTCTTCGTGCCAATTTAAGTCTTCTGCTTTTGCCAGTCCCATTCTCTGACATCAGTGCTAACAATTTCACCATCATTTTGTCTCTTCCAAACCACCCCTTTATCCTCCGCCATGACTCTCTCTGTGACACATCCTGCCTGCCACATCCACCTGACCCTCCCTAGTGTGCTCCTAACAAGCGACGCCTGTTACTCATTTGTCTTACTTCTTATTCGTAACCCTCATGTTAATCACTCCCAGCTGCCTCTTGTCAGCTACCTCGTTAGTCTTGTATATACGTGCTTCCCAGTCCTGTATGCCCCAGTCTAGTCATTTATGTTGTTCCCTCATGTTGCCTGTGCTTTGTTGTTCCACTCAGCCGGTTTTTGTCCGTCGATCTCAATAAAAAACCCCTTTTGTTTAGCCGCAATGCCTGCCCCTGAGTCCTTCGTCCTTCACGGCATGACACTCTCTATCCCCATCCCTTCTGCTCTCTTACTCATCTTTTTTAATCTACTTTGAATAGAGCACAGATCCAGGTTATGTAAACACTCCTGGCCAACAATGTGCTTTTTTTTGTCAGCAGAAGCCTCTGTCATTTTCTGTCTCATTAGATTTTAACTCCTCCCCCATCAATATCTAGTCCTCCCCACACTAATCCCCTCTTTTCCTGCTCATAAACAACTGTGATGATTTATGCAAAGTTAGGGGTTTTGCAGAATTGGAAGTAGATAGACGGGGCTGAGTACAATGCAGATGGTGCGGACTTCCCCTACAACCACACCAGTTTATGATCGGCACACTCATGAACTACATCTGTGTCAACAGGCATTAGCCTCTGAGACACAACATTCCTCTGTCCTTTCGGGGGTAGATCAGACATCGTTATGTGGAAGTAGCCTCATATATTTAGCTTATGTACTCAGCTTATGTATTAAGGTTTCTTTTTAAATAGATGTTTCTACTAGTAATAATCGGTAATTCAGTTCAATTCAGTTTCTTTTTAAATAGCTCCATTCACAACAGAGTCGACCCAAGACACTTTACAGAGAGGTGTACAATGTCATTAAGAGAGAATTATACAAAAACATGGAAAAGGGAAGACATGGGAATGAAAGAAAGAAAGTCAAAGTCCATCATTGAGTTGATTCTCCATGCCGGTGTGTGTAGGGTGACAGATTGAAGGCTGTACCCACGATATTGCAGTTCATGTCGTCCACGATGTCAGCCTTCCATGGGAGTGATCCAGCACCCAGGGCACCATCCAGACATGTGAGAAGGAAGGCAGAGAGCATGGGTGGTCAGAACATGTATAGACACATTAATGGATAAGCACAGTAGATCAAAATGTTATGTTATGTTACGTTACGTTACGTTACGTTACGTTGTGGGCAAGCTAAACTGAAGTAATAAGTCTTGAATCAAGATTTAAAGACTGAAACCAATTCGGTATCCTGTACATTGGCTGGCAAACCTTTCTACAATAATGGGGGCCCTGTCGCAGAATGCTTTACCTCCACGTCACTTTATTTATATGTGGAACGACAAGGAAACCTGTGTTCTGTGATTTGAGCAGACGATGTGGTTTGTAAACATGAAGTAATTCTGTTAGGTAGGCAGGAGCTAGACCTTTAAGTGCTTCATACGGTATGTAAGTAGGAGAACTTTGAAGTCAGTCCTGAATCTAACAGGAAGCAAAAATGGGGAACTAAGAACAGGGATTATGTGTTCAAACTTCCTTCTCCTAGTGACAATTCGAGCTGCTGCATTTTGAATACGCTGCAAGGTGTTGAATGTGCAGTGTGTGCTGACAGATAGCAGAGCATTACAGTAGCCTAACCTACCTTGTAGAAAGGCATGTATCAATTTCTCAGTGTCTTGAATAGTAAGGAATCATCGTAGTTTGGCAGTGTTACATAGTTGTAGGAAGCACACCTTCAATACTGATGTAACTGGATGCAGTTACAGTAGTACTACTGAGTAATAAAAGGCATTACAATCTATGTATTCATTTGGAATTTTTTTTTTCTTCCATAAGAATGTTTATGTCAGCTAACTAGCTGACTACCTTGTTTCCCAGGTGTGGAATTTTCGGAATTTCATCGGTGTTTACCTGGATTAGTCAAAATGTGTTTTGCATTAAACAGCTACGAGTAGTTAGCATTTTTCCCATAGAAGTGAATGAGCGGTCCCCATAAGGATAGGTATACCCTACGTGTGTGTGTGTGTGTATGTGTATGTATGGGAGCAGGAAGGGGTCAGGAGAAATTAATCAAATAAAAAATTTGAGTACCATAGCCCTAACACATGTCTAGACCCTAGACAGGGCGTAAACATCAAGACATACTGTAACTAAGTATTCCAGATGATGCGATAGGGGTTGACAATATAGCAAAAATATCATATCACATTTTTTTCTTATCCAGACAAGTTCCGATATTGAATCCTTTTTAGGGAACAACTCCTCCACGTTGTCCATGCTGCTATATTGTTAAATACGGAATGTGTTCCACGTTGTGCTTTGCATGTTGAGACAAAGGCAGCACCTACTATTTGCTATTACTGGTTTATCGGTGTGTCTAAAGGCATTTTGGCTGACAAAACAACTTTAGATACATGTATGAGTCATAGAACTGCAACTGCTACAATGTGCACTGTAGTGTGATATTAACGATCTCTCCATAAAGCTTAAACTTTCCACAAGCCATTCAACTTCTCCCTTAGTGCGTCCTGAAATGTGTCCATGCTGCACAAAAAACTCTCACCCTTACAAACACTAATATTTATGGAGCATATGACAGACATAATGATTATTTTTGCCAACAACATACTCATCTCTTGTGTAAAAATAGGACATTATAACTTAATTATGTAGCAAAAGCATTTAACCTAAATAGCGATACGCAAATGGATGACGATCGAAGTTCATCATCACGATACGATATTTTACTGATGCATCACCTCACCTTATAATGATGGGAGATGACCTTAAAGTATTCTGGCTGCAGAAGCAGGTGTGAGCAATGCTTTTGGCTAGTGCTGCTGATAAGACTTTGTGTGCCTGTATGACATCCAGGGGTCATAAGGCTGTTTTAAGTCCACCATGAACATCCATCCTAAAGGTCATGATCTGTCTTGAGCGTCAGCATTTCCTGAGAAATTAAGTCAGTTAAATGCTGCAGTTATTTAAATGTGTAACATTATCAGCTTCAGGTTATCAGGCAGGTGCTGAAATCATGTAAGCCTTTGGATTTTGAGCATTGGCCAACATATCACTCATGGTGTCTTCCTTAATTCACAGTGAAGTCCCAGAAGACGGATGAATCGGAGAGGACCGAGAAGACAGACAACTCCCTGAATGTCAAGAACGTTGACTTGGGTGAGATGACAGACAAACCAGAGGAAGTCGAGAAGATGGAGACATCAGAAAGCGACGTTAACGGGAAGAGCGATAATGTGGAAAATCGGGAAACAATGGACCAGACAGTGAAGGCTGATAAGATGAGCGATGAGGACAAGAAGGTGGATAAAACTGACAAGATAGATACTGACCAGGAGAAGACACAAAAGACTGAAAAGGTAGAAAAAGGCAAGGATAAGATACACAAGGTGGAAAAGACCGCAAAAGACAAGAAGATAGATAAGGTGCAAAAGGTGGAGAAAGACAAGAATACAAAAAAGGTGGAAAAGATTGACTGTATCGATAAAAAAGACAAGCAAGAAAAGACAAATAAAGTTGGGAAGGTCAAGGCGAGAGCTCAAGAAAATGGCGAGAAGGTTGGTAAAGTAGAGAAATTAGAGAGAACTGACAAAGCACCTAAGAAGACTATGGCTAACCGGAGCAGTGCACCTCCAAACAAAGGTCTAATTGCTGCAGACAGGAAGACAAAGGTAGGCTAGTACATGTGGAAGATGCTGCCATCACCCATAGCTGTGTGAGCTTCTGCTTTTGCCAGTGCTCTGTGTATGAATGCACTGGAGAGAATGCGGGTTGACCAATACAGAGCAAGCCTACAGATATATTCGTATTCAAAGCTGATGGCTTCCTCTTCTCTGACGACGTGCAAGCAAATAAAGATTGTTATCCGCAGAGGAGTAAACAAAGTCGTGCATGACTATCGTTAAGGTATCGCATGTGTGTGAATGTGCTGTATGGGGCGTCTGTGTATCCATGGTATAGAAGCTTATCTTTGATTGGCTGGAGCTGCCGCACCCGTTCTTGTGTTTATCATTTATGCTGCTTGTGTTTCGTTACCATTGTCATTTCTGTTTGGTTTTCTCCTCCACCCACCTGCCATGCATCCTGTGTGCTGTCCATCTGGTAGCCAGCTGCTGGGCCAACCAAACCAAGTTCTGTAAAAACACGACCAAACCCGTTACCAGCGGGGGACAGTGCCCCTGACGGCCCCACCCCTGTCCCCACGTCCTCCGGCACTGTTAGCAAAAAAAGCCCCGTTCGCAAGGTGTCTGAGCCCACAGCTAGCACCAAGCGGCCCCCGCCTACTGCCAGCCGTACCCCATCCATCACACAGTCCCGAGAGCCCAAGCCCAAGGTGAGTCTTCCTTCACCCCTACCTCAGTGCCCATGCCCCTCCCTGCACTGAAGGAGGGTGATCCAGCTCTAGTCTTCCTTCTCCTCTTCTTCACTTTGATTACCACATGGGGGGGGGGGGGGGTTCTGCTGATGCCAAAGGTCCCATTTAAACGTCTCCATTACCAACGCTCCCGAAGAAACTACTCTACCAATTTTTGAGTCACGGACATTTTTTTCTGTCTACAGCTACAGTATAGGAGCTCATTTCCATCATGACTCTGGCTGCTCTCCCTAATTAGATGTGTTTACAAAGAACAAAACATAGCAAATTACTCACAGCAGCTAAACGTTCTTCTTGTACATAAGTTCCATTCCTGAGAATGGACTAACTGTATAGCTAAGCCTTCTCTAACAAGAATTGTAACTCTCCTGCTCTCCAAAGCTTGTAGGACACCTCATGCGCCATTTGCCATATGCTGTTTTGTCCCATAAGCATTCCCTGTCTCCATCTGCGCTATTCAGTCTGACTGCCCTCCTCCCAGACACTGAACTTTGACAGGTTCCTTCTCTTTCCAGTCGACTGAGGCCCGGCGCCCCCCCGTACCGAAGGCTAACGCGGCCTTGCCCACCCGCACCGCCACCCCGAAGATCAGCTCCGCCACTCTGGCTGCCCCCAAGCCAGCGACACGGACCTCCAGTGGCGTCTCCTCACTGAAACGCACGGCAGGTAGGCATCCCCCCCCCCCCCCCACACACACACACAGCCGACAGCCTGTACCAGCATGTCTGTATTATCGTGCAAACTGGTCCCTGTATTCATAGTCACCAAGACTGAGAGCAAAGCCGAAGAAGTCAAGAAGCCCAGTACACTGAGGACAGCAACCGGTAAGCCCGTCTCAGTGGGACTGTAAATCGTTGGCCCCAAGGCGATCGGAAATCTTACATTTCTGCCATGATTTGATTCAATTGATGTATTGATTTTTTTTGTAATTAATAAATTGTAAAATTTTTCAAATCTAAAAAACTAAGTACATGAACAAACTGTATAGATAATAAATTATATATAGTTATATATGTATTATTAATATATATATATATATATATATATATATATATATATATATATATATATATATATATATATGTGTGTGTGTGTGTGTGTGTGTGTGTGTGTGTGTGTGTGTGTGTATGTATGTATGTATATACACACACACACAGTGTATTCAGAAAGTATTCAGACCCCTTTCAATTCTTAACCTTTTGCCAGGTTCTAGCTTCATGCTAAAATTATGTTCATTTTTCATTTTTGTTCCTGGTGAATCTACACTCAGGACCACATAATTACAACACAAACACGGAATTATAGAATTATTTGCAAACTTATTTAGAAAGGAAAAACTGAAATATCAAATGGCCGTAAGTATTCAGACCTTTGCTGTGACGCTGACATATTTAACTCGGGTGCCGTCCATTTCTCTTGATCTTCTTTGAGATGGTTTTGCACCTTGATTGGAGTCCAGCTGTCCAATGAGATTGGTTGGACATGATTTTGAAAGGCACACACCTATTTATAAAAGGCCTCGCAGATCACAGTGCATATCAGAGCACAAACTAAGCCATGAGGTCGAAGGAACTGCCCAAAGAGCTCGGAGACAGGATTGTGTCAAGGCACAGATCTGGACGAGGCTACAAAATAGATTCTGCTGCAGTAAATGTTCCCAGGAGCACAGTGGCCTCCATAATAAAAATGGAAGAAGTTTGGGACAACCAGGACTCTTCCTGGAGCTGGACGCCCAGCCAAACTGAGCAATCGGAGGAGAAGGACCTTGGTGCGAGAGGTAACTAAGAATCCAAAGATGACTCCGGTTGAGCTCCAGAGATCCTTTGTGGAAATGAAAATTCCAGAAGGGCAACCATCACCCTTCACCATTCTGGACTTTGTGGCAGAGTGGCCTGATGTATGCCTCTCCTCAGTGATAGACACATGATAGTTTGTTTGCAGAAAAAACTCCCAGATTGTGAAAAATAAGATTCTCTGGTCTGACGAAACCAAGATTGATCTCTTTGGCTTTAATTCTTAGCAGTATGTGCAGAGGAGACCAGGCCCTGCTCATCACCTGCCTAATACCATCCCCACAGTGAAGCATGGAGGTGGCCGCATCATGCTGTGGGGGTGGTTTTCAACTGCAGGGACTGGGCGCCTGGTCGTAGTGGAAGGAAAGACGAACGCGGCGAAGTACAGAGATATCCTGGATGAAAACCTAGTCCACAGTGCTCAGAACCTCGGACTGGGGAGAAGGTTCACCTTCCAACACGACAGTGACCCTAAGCACACAGACAAAACAACACAGGAGTGGCTTAGGAACAGCTCCATGAATGTCCTTCAGTGGTCCAGGCAGAGCCCTGACTTAAACCCAACTGAACATCTCTGGAGAGACCTGAAAATGGCTGTGCACCAACGTTCCCCATCAAACCTGACAGAGCAGTGGAGGATTTGCACAGAACAGTGGCAGAAAATCCCCAAATCCAGGTGTGAAAAACCTGTTGCATCATTCCAAATAAGACTTATGGCTGTATTAGCTCAAGAAGGTGCTTCTATCAAGTACTCAGAAAAGCGTCTGAATATTTACGTCCATTTGATATTTCAGTTTTTCTGCTTTAATAAATTTGCAAAAATGTCTATAATTCCGTGTTTGTGCTGTCATTATGGGGTACTGAGAGTAGATTCATGATGCTACAACATGCCAAATGGTTCGCCAGTGGTGAAACTTGTAGGCTTGCCAGTGCAGATTACATTATGTTGCATATGAATGTTACATCATTCATTATTCTGTGGAAAACCAAAGATCGATCTATTGGCCAGATTTCACAATGGATTTTGATCATGTCGCGGGCCGGAACTTCCAGACCTTCTATAATAAGTGGTGAACAAACTGATAAAATACCTCATCCTTCGCTATGGAAAATGACTGATCATCCGATGCACTCATCTCTTATTTTTGGAGCCAGTCTGTGCTACGAAAGAGGGCTGAGCCTGATCACCAAGGGATCGCCAAGTAGCACCTCCTTTATGAATATTACTGAGCCTTCCCCAGTCATCACACGTCTGAAATCCATTTGCCGGTGCTGCTGTTTTGAATGTCTGCTTGTGGCCCGGGAACGCGAGAGCACACAACCAGGAAATAGGAGTATCTGTATTTTTAAAGACTATTTGCCTGCAAAAATTGCTTATAAGCGATCTCTTTATTTGCTTATGAAGTATACAAAATGAAATATATATAGCATAGAAGTAAAGAGTAATTGTGTGATTTTTTTTTTTTTTAATTAAATATATTTTAGGTTCATAATTTGGAGATATTCTTGTGCAAAGAAATGTAATTTATTGATCCATATCAATATTTGCACATGCTAAATAAGGCGAGTTTATACCCGTAAGATACTTCATGCTGTCTAGAGTTGCTGTAATGCTTATTTAATTTAGGCACTTTTAGCAGCTGTCCTGCTGGAGACTTCAGAAATAGCTGTTTGGAGATCTTTCTCCTCCATCTTACATAACTTCAGAATGAATGGAGCTTTTTTTGGTGAAAGTAGCATCAATCGAAGTGGTATATTGAATACAAAATCATTATTAGGCAACTGTAAATTATAGTAAAAAAAAAGCACATTTTTTGGCCCTTCTGCTCTGCTTGCTGGCCATATAAAAATGATTTGGCCAAACAACTTGTATTTTGATTAGTTAAAGATCCGTACTTGGTGACCCAGAGTAAGCAAGTACTATTTGCAGGTTTTTAACAATAAACCTTGGCATCCAAGCATGTACATTTAGGTGGAAATACCGGAAAAATGCCCTCATATTGCATTTTCTGAAGGAAGTAATTAATCTGAACTGCAGGACATATGCAAAAGCTTAAGGATTGTCTCTGAAAAATGAGCGAGGGAGTCGGCAGGTCATCTTCAGCATTCGACCTCTGAGATCTCGACTGACTTATCATCAGTTTTCAAGCTGATTTTGATATTAGCTGGTCTAGAGTTTACATTTTTTTTCCAGGATTAAGAGGTCAAACTTTCAAAGGAAGCCTTAGAAGTGTCTTTCCGAAGGGAGAGGTTATTGATTTCATTTTCAGATCAGGCTTCCTCAGTGAAGCCCTTTTTCTGAAAATGACTGCGAGTTCCACCTGTGCTCCCATTACAGACTCCAGTCGGAATGGACCTGGTTCCACCCGAAAGTCGCCCACCACCCCCAGCACCCCCACGGCCAGCGCCCACAGCACAAAGCCCCCCACACCTACTGCTACTCTGCCAGAAAGAAAGCCCCCAGTTCCACGTGCCCCCCGATCCAGCACCAACCCCCGCCCAAGCACGGCCCCCACACCAGACATCAAGAACGTCCGCTCCAAGATCGGCTCCACGGACAACATGAAGCACCAGCCTGGGGGGGGCAAGGTTAGGCGTCGTGTTGGGGGGGGGGGGACATTTAGCAGTGTGATGCTTCACGTCGGTGCCCTGTGAAAGTCTACCTCATTTCACCATGTTTTTTAATTTCTGTCTGTACCTTGCAGGCCTCTTGATTCTGTGTCATCTGCTTGCTTCTCACACTGTCTGGTCATGTCTCTCATAGTCCGACTAGGTTTGGTATAAACCGAACTAGACAAATCACCCCCACTAGTGTTAAATTATTCTGCTTTGCAAACCTAATTTAGAGCATGTTGTCCTTGAGCAGCATGTTCTATACCTGTGCTTCAGAGTATTGGGATCCGTGACTAAGCTGCTTTACCTATTCAAGGGGGACTTCCCAGAACTGGTACCTGTCCATGAATAGGTGACACCGAACGTCTTGTGCAGCTCAAGGGAATTACGCTAAACGTTCAGAGAACTGAGAACTTGTTTTCTTCGAAGTCCAACCTCTTCTCTGCTCTCACTCCATAAAGCCCCTGTTCAGTTGCCTCGACTTACATCACATCCTGTCGCAACATCCTCGTCATATTTCTTTGTATTTCCCCCCACATTTTTTTTTTTTATCTCCATAAAATGGAGGATTAAATGCCGTTACTCGTAGCACCTTTCCTTAACGACAGTGGGTCATGTTTTCATTATAAGCAGCAGTCGCTGTGCAGTATCTCACCCTGTGCTCTTTTCCAACTGCCACCTCCGTATCCTTCTCCAGGCCGGTCTGAGTGGTATGTTGACCCCGGGGGGTGGTTGTCTCCCCAGGTCTCTACATCACAGGGTACAACTGACACCCTGGCTAAGGGCCCCCTCTCCAAAGAGACCAGCCAGGGCAAAGTGAGTCCATCGCACAGTCATCTCTCACCTCATCTATTTCTAGACAAGACATCCTGTCCTATCCGTTTCCATCCTCCTTTCACATTCACTCATGCTCTTTGTGTTTCCTTAAATCTCACTTCTTCCCTCCTGACACTTGGTTGTCTTGCTGATGCAGGTGAGTGTCTGCAGGCATGAAAAGCAGCTACTTGGCCCTTTGTCTTTCCTGGATGTGTTTACCCTTTAGTCTCTTCGTTTATTTTCTTAAAACCCTGATGGGAAGCGTCTTGCATGCTGACCCTACACTTCCACAAACACTGCAGCACTAACACGTTATACTTTTCTCATCAAAGATGGACAAACACTTGCAGATGTTTACACTTACAGTGCTAACCTGGGTATCTCATCACCAGTGGTGCTTTAATGCACCGGCTCTCCCTGACTGAAGCCCACAGGCTTTGGCTACAAAGCAGCTTTAAGTGACCGTGTTTAATAAAATTTTAACTACTAGCCGCCCCCCTCCCCTTCCGGCCGCCACCCCCCAAATTTTACCGTCGCCGTCCAGGATGACGACCACACTTTTATAGAATGAAGTAGTGCAGTCTCTACTCATGTAGCCCAGAGGTCACTGACCATGCTAATGTGTCTGTACTCATATAACCCAGGGGCCTCTGACCATCACCTCCAGTTCACAGTTTTTCATCCTAGACTGTCTCTTCCAATTAATTGGCCCTTCATTTTAAAAAATGATTTTGTTCTTCCACTTACCACCATACTTTGATTTCCTTCTGACATCGACTTCCTTCTTTCACTGAAATCTGCAGGAAGCGTGGCGCCTGCGCTAAGAATCATCTCTTTGTATGTTCCTTTTTTAACCGGGTCTCCTTCCATTTCTTACTTTCAGCTTTACGGCTGCATGTTGGAGGGTTTGCAGGATTTTTGCAGGACTAAGAAACATTAAAACGTTTCAGTTTTAGCGGATGACGGTTTCACAAAGGGGCTGTAGTACAGTAATTCCGACAGTGTCCAAGCTGGTGGCTCAAGTGTGATGTCATATTGAGAGACAGAAACCTGATCCGTCTCCGTTGGCAAGTTTATGAAGTAGAAAGTCAGTGTTTTTCTTGGGAAGCTGGGCTTCGCAAACCTTTATTCTCTATGGGGTCTATTCTCCCATCAGGTGCAAAAGTCGAAAAAACACCCAAAAAGTTACATGCTTTTGAGTTACACCTATTCCCCCCTGTCATCCCGGTCACGCCCTCCGTGTAAAAGATGTGTAAAGTATAATTAATTCATCAAACAAGAAAAGGGGGTTGGCTCCCTCAGTGATTTCAGCAACAAGCGGCATGTGGAACTCAGACTCTTTAACTTGCAATGTGAACCTAACTGAAATTCACAGAAACCGCTTTATTCTGAAAATGAAAGCGTGCTGGCAGCCGGCTACGTCCGTATCTGTTCATTAACGTCAATTTGAGAATCCTTTGACAAAAATGAGGCGTCACAGTGAAACACTTTTCACTTTTGTGAGCAATTGATATTTAATACTTTCTGGGCTTCGGCTTTTTTTTCGCTCTCTCTTCAATAACAATAAAATAATAATGAAATTTACTGCGTGGTCCATACAAGTTTATATCTTAGATTATTTGCTTACGAATAGTTTTGAGCAAGGCAAGTATCCTGGTCAGGGACTTCCATTGGTAACCCCTGACATAGTATATGTATGAAACAATGTGTACTAATATATCGACAAATCGCATCCCATATTGGTTCAAAATGGAGTCGGCACAAAATGATTAGCCTTTAACTATGTGCCCGGAGACATGCTATGCATTCGGTGCCCGTCATTTGGAGACGATAGCGGACTATACTTGGCCATCTCTGTCTTTGCACCCTTTGCCGTCTTTCCAGCTGCCGGCGGTTCACACGTACATGCATGTCAGCTTAAAGCTGAGAGGGCACACTACCTACTTTGAAACTATTTTTTGCTCATTTTAATTGAGGTAACTATTTTTTAACCGAAAAGTATCTTGGCCTTATTGATTCACCTACAAGGCATTTCGACAAGGCAGCTTGAGTCTAGCCTTATGATTATATTTGCATATACTGATATATTTCTATAGACTATTGTGTTATATAATACTTAGATATTTATATGAATACACTTAAAGGGAAAAAGCACGCAGTTATTATTTTTTTGGTTGTTTGGTTTTTTTTTTGACAGACACGCATGGGAGAATGGACCCCTACATCTGTAGGTACATTTAGGGACCCAGACCAAAGTCTGAGGTATGAATGGAACAGGATATGCTTTGAGTTGGTTGTACTTCTCTGTACTTCATATTGTGTGCATTTATTGGGCATTGGAAAAGACGCAGGGTGCAGGGTGGAGAATTAGTGTATCTGAGGTTGGTTTGTCTGTCATCTTATAATGGACGTCTTTGATGCCTTTGGTCACCTTAAGCTCCCTGGAACCTGAGCTGTAGTTCTGCCCTGGTTTGCAGGTCTAGGTGCTCTTATGTTGCTTAAATTTACTGCATTTAACTTTTGTAGCACTTAATGTAGAACTATGAATAAGCAGAACAGTAAACATAGTAATTTTTTGCACATTAATATTGTTGCAGCCATATTTAATCGTTAAGTTGTAAAATTTGAGTGGGTGGCTGAGCCAGGGTCTCAGATATCTGAGCAGACAGACACCTTAGCAAGGCTGGAAGAGCAGCAGGTGGGCTACGGGCAGTACGAGCTGGCGGCCAGTCAGCGAGCGACTGGCTCTTCATGTGTTTGGTGATTCATGAGTAACACCTATGAGACCAGCCACTGGCGGATTTTCATCTAAATCCTACGAGGGATGATATGATGTTTTAACTTTTAAATAAATCAAAATAAGTCATCTCCTCAGACAACTTGGTACTCGCTGTGTGAGTTACTTTCAAAACCCTATGGAAACCATCTAATTTAGTTTGTATGCAGTAAACTGAGAACTTGGGATCATGCACGAACACCTGAAAACATGAACTAATGACTAATCCCGGGCCTGAGCACTGCGGGGTGACTGTAGTTTTGGTCTAACATCACATAGAAGCTTCTGCTCGCCATCCTGCTCTTTCTAACCCGGGAAGCTGGTGACTCTGTCCTTTTCTGCTGCTGTGCTGTGTTATAGGTTCAGATAGTAACCAAAAAACTGGACTTCAGCCACATCACGTCACGCTGTGGCTCCAAGGACAATATCAAGCATGTGCCAGGTGGAGGCAACGTAAGTACATGGCTGCTGTGACACAGGTGCCATTTGCCCCAACAACTCAAGCAGTAAGAATCTCCTTCAGTGTCCCTTAAGCAGCAGAGACCAAATTCACATGACAAATGGAGATGCCTCTAGACTGATGTTTCCTGGCGCAGTGTCACAATGGGAATTACATTTTCTGAGTAATGAAATCCTATAGGACCAGGGTAACCGCTGTCTGTCATGGTTTTCGCAGCATCCAGTGTGAGTCAGTTTCAGTCTGTATAACATAGTGTGTTATCTCACTCCTCACTTCCGGGTGCCATTTAACCTTCTTAGCTTATAGCTCCTAACTATTCGCTGTCCTTTGAATATTTGCTCTGGGTGCCACAGCATTGCTTTTCACCAGCATGTGGCACATTTGGGGATTTTGAATAATGGACCTATTTTTAATAACATTGGCTGAGCTGTTGCCCACTTTTCAAAACCCTCGCGTCAGGATTCTCACCGAGTGATAGGGGCTGTAACGGTACACATATTCATCGTGTGTCATTCGGTTGCATCATTTTCGGTTCAGAGCACACAATGAGGCAAATGAATACATTTCTTGGCACCTAAACTCAAGTAGATGTTCAGCATGGAAAATATAATTCACCTGCAGCTGTTGGTTGGTTATGACTAGTGTTAGTTACAGTCAGTTCTTAGCTCGAAGATCCTCCCACATAACTTAAATCAGTAGTTTGGGAACATTTCGGTTTTCTGGAAAAGCTCACCAATGCTAGAGAGAGGGTAGTTGATAGGACCAAGACCGTCTGTTGGCTCTGTTATACCAAACTCGGATATGTTGCTGAAAACACTTCCAGCATGCCAACTTATTTAAGGTGACATCATCGGGGTGTGTATACGACCAGAGCAATACAGAAGCAGTTTGACAATTTAGTCTTCCAGTGACATTTTTAAAAGTGCCAGGAAATTTACACTGAAATAAATAAATACGACTGTGAAGTGTTTATCACTACAGGTATACAACCGTACTTGACAGTAGAGAGGATTCGTTTCATCATTATTGTTACGATGCAGTCTTGCTTTTGGATGATTATTTAACATATTTATTTTTCCCGTGTGCAAATAAATGTCTTTTAGGTTTTGTTTTTTTTTTTTAGACGTCAGTAGACACATTGTTCCTAATTGTTTTTGAGGTTTTAATAATAAAAAAAAAAAATAAAGAAATGAATTCTGTTTTTCCTGCTGTACCTAAATGGCAGTGAACCATGAACCCAAAACCACAGTGTGGACATTGTGTACCATTACAGCCCTGCTAGTGAGCGCTGAGCTACATCTCAGCAGCTGGACTTATGGTCGCGTAATGGAGTCTCCGGCTTGGATTGGATCCTTGCAACCATTTAAAAGATATTTTTAAATGATAATAATAATGTGTGTGTATTACAGTTTACTTTTTTATTATGTAATTTAATAGTTTAATAGCCATCAAATATGCTTGTAATTTAAGGAAAGCATGTATAACTCCTGCTGCTGTATAATAGCTTTCAAGCATTTTCAAGAATTGAGCGGCTGTTTCTGACTCTTCTTGTTGTCATCGTTTGTTGAAAAGCTGTTTTGTTTATTTTAGATCCAGATACTGAACAAGAAGGTTGACTTGAGCAAAGTGACATCAAAATGTGGCTCCAAGGCTAATATGAAGCACAAACCAGGTAACCGGCATTTGTGATTGAGGCTTCATCGACTAGACTACTTTTCGTTGCGTGTCAGTGATTTCTTTGCTTGTATATATTCCTATATAGTCACCCCTTCACGTTTGTGAGAGTTTGGGGCAGAAGATCCCAGCAAATGTGAAACCTGGTAAATAATACTTGTGCAACCCTAACCTCAACCCATAGCAGTCTGCTGGCCTGAGCGATAAGATAAAATTCTATTCATTACCATTAGCAGTACTGTTAACAGTACTGTTGAATTACTTTGTCATTTCCTATCAGGACCTTTTTATATAATATACAAACCATCTAAATTATGCCTCTGTATGTACATAATTAGTACTGTATGAGCTGTGAGCACTAAGTTTTGAACTCATTACTAAAAATGCAAAATTAATAGTACTAAAAAGTTAAAAAGTAACTGCAAGAAACGCAAGATCCCACGGTCACAGACAGCTAACGTGCGAATGAGGCTGGTTGCCAATGATGCGCGACGAACCCAAGCCAAGACTTTTTATATTAAAGGTACCATGTGCGCTCACACTAACAAATATTTGTATATTATAAGATTTTATGTCATCCAAATAATTCTCTGTATTGTTTTTGGCTTACGCCTCGTCGGCAAGTTTTTGAAATGCTACAGCAAGCTCCAGAAATATCCCTGTTGAATTGTTCACAGCCGACTCGAGAATAACCAAAGCCACGAATATCGAATGTGCAAAGTGAAGGGGTTACTATATGAAGTGTGCATGTCAGAGTCTCTAGCAGCATAATGTAATAACTACTGTTAATGCAATAACTGCAGATAACATAATAAATTTTCCATTCTTAAAGTTATGTTATTGGTTCAGAAAATGTTACATTATTGGCCAGTTGTTGTATTGTTGACTTCTATTACATTAATAAGGGAAAAATTAGTCGTCATTATTTTATTACATTAACAGTAATAATCACATTATTGGCTGCTATAGACCCACTTATCTGCGGATTACCATGGTCGGGGAAAATAAATATCTGAAAATTTCGGAAATAAATGGTTCATAACCTTCAAACCTGGTATGGCAAGTGATTACAGGCTGTAACATGGTGAAATCTGCCAGCCCAGTCATACCCAGTACATGACTCATCCCTCTTTTGACCCCAAACCCACACGTCCCCACGGAACTCTCATCCCGGCCGCCTCTAGCGTTATCACTCATCGCATTCACCGCCACATTATCGCAGTGTCTGTGTTATAGGAATGTATAAAAAGCACGACTTTCATTGTTCCGTCATCCCTTGATACATGATATTTGTTCATTGTTCTGTCCTCTCTTGAAAATTAGGCTAAAACGTCAGAATTGCTTTCTTTTCAGAGAGATAGTATTATATAGTAATGTACAATGTACTTGATTATTAATGCTGGTAATGTCTTACTTGGTGTAATTTATCGGTTTAAGTTTATGATATGAATATGCGTGAAAATCGCGTTGTACCGTATATTGGGTCCAAGGACGGTTCGCTGTTTTTCGCGGCTTTGGCCATCCACGGTGGGTCTTGGAACATATCACCCCTGAGTATGGGGGCGACTGCTGTACCTGTAATTTTTGCCGAATCTATGTCTCCTGTAGGGGGAGGAGATGTGAAGATTGAGTCCCATAAGATCAGCGTCAAGGCTCAGTCCAAAGTGGGGTCTATGGATAACATGAACCATAATCCCGGTGGCGGCAATTTCAAGGTGAGGATTTCAGTTGGGTAATCAGGCGTAAGCATCCGCACCAATGGGGTATATAAAACAGTCCTAAATGCTGCATTACATTCATGGGGATTACAGGACAAGCTCCAAAATATGTATTTCTTTTTCCATATAATTAACTTCTGGAATGTTCACATGACAAGTGATTGCTCTAAGATGACAGGAGAAGCACGCTTTCCCTATAAAGTTGCCACAAGAATTGAATTAGTCCGTGTACCAATGCAAATCAATTGTATTTGCCATTAGAAATGTCATTTTTCTTACTAATTGAATCACAGCACTGATCATTTCACGGGAGTTGCTTTTGACAGTATATATATATCAATTTCCCCTCTAAACCCAGGTTATTTACAGCCCATAGATGCCCATTCATGCCCAGTGATGCAGGGCTTCACTGTAAATGTGTGGAAGAGCCGTGCTTCACTGGGAGTCTATGAGAGCATCATACATGGTTTTTCATGGGCAACGTTTATTGGAGACCTGCCTGGAAGCCAGGCTTCTTTTCACAGGACATGATAAACTACCAGTACCATTAATGCTCAGGACTGACAGGTTTCACATGCTGTTGGCGGTGTTGGCTCACAGAATTTATTTATTATGTCACATGCAGGGACGCAGAAGTGTTTAGCTGAAGCCCAGAGTGACTGTTTCATATGTCATCTTTCGCCACTGGCATTTTAAAATATTGTACAGTAACTAAAGTCATCAAATTGTACTGATTTTTAGTAGACTGTTTTGGTAGGTAGCTTGCCAACTAAGCTGTGCGTGCTGGAACTGAGCTAGGGGCTCTGAAGCACTACAGACCTTGCAGCTAATGCTGTTGACTTCTAAAGAAGCCCCTTGACGGAGGAGAGCGGAATTTACATATAAGCAGCAGACCTAATAAAAAAAAAAAAAAAAACGTAGCCTGTTTAGGTCACGCTTCCAGCTGTCCACACTGTGCTTCCTCCCTTTTTAAAAATCACTGCCACTGATTCACACACAATATATTCCATATGTGTGTATGTAAGCAGGCATGTACAGAATAAACAATAACAATTATAAAGATTTACATATGTAATCTTTTAAACTTCAAAATGTTTAACTTAAGCAAACATTTGATGTGTGTGTGTGAACTTTTTCTTTCTGACTTTAGTTTGTTCACCCTGCTATGATTCTTAAAGACACAAACTCTTAGTCCTCAACCTGTACAGTTTTGAAATGATCAACCGTATGCGTTGGAATGGCGTATTATATACCATGTCTTGCACACCCTAGAAAACTGGATGCCGCAAAGTTCTTCCTAGTTATCTTTTGTTGTTTTTCTACTTGCCAACATGTTTGAAATTGAGAGATATGCCTACATTTGGTAAATATGTACTGGACGCTGGAAATACTGATCGGTAAGTTTGTTGGAACATGTATGAATGAAATTGCGATGACAGGTGTCTCGGGATCCCACAAGTAACATCCTAATAAATCATATCTAGCAACGTGTAGTTTTTTCTTTATGTTACCTATATTTTATCACTATATTTGCCTAAACTTTAGGATAATTATGTTAATACATTAAAAGGGTTCTAGATTTCAATGCCCTAGTGTGCTCCTCGTCTTCCTCGTCCTCTCGTGTCCTCGCCCAGGTCTGGATGACAGTTGGCTCCATGCCACTGCCCACATGTGCCAACTTCCTGCTGGACATTGGACGGGTGTCTCCGTCTCCGCATGTGTGCCCCCCGCCCCAGTCCCGCTGCCCCGTCTAGCCCAGTGTTCCATTTTCTTAGTCTTTGTTTTGTCTTTAATGCCTTTAATATTGTTAATAACGCCCTTGCTGGTGAGGGCTGCTTTGAACCTCCATCAAGGATCCACATCTCCAGCTGTTTTAACCCCAAGGATGACCTTGAGTCCCATTTTTGGGGTGGGGGTGGGGGGGTCCCCAATGGTAATATTTGCTGAGCAAGACATGGAGCACTTTGCCTCTGGGTCAGTATTTGGCCTAGAAGCATCAAAACATTACAAATGACTTGGTTAGACATATTGCCCACAAGGAATCTGCAGGACACAAAAGAAGGTTAGATATCAGAGGGAAAGAATAAACGTGGACAGAGCTGACCTGACTGTTCTGACTCCTTGGCCTGATCTCTCCAGCTCATCCTGAGTCTGAGAGGACTGACAGAGAATGGGCAGCCAGTCAGAGTTCAAGGGTGATGTCACACTACCCCTCAGCCTATGGAGATCCATCTTTCAAACAGCATCATTGCTATGTCCATGGTTGCATCACTCATCATCTGTGGCAATGTTGGTCGTCCCTCGTAACCCCCCCCATCAGACATTTATAAACCCAGTCAGTACATCATAAGAAGCCAAATTTGAGAGTCCATGTCACAGTTGGTGTAAATACCAGCATTTATGTGGTCCAGATGCTTTTACGTTATACAATGAGCCATCTCAACAAAACATGTTTAAAGTTTTTCACGCACTGCGTAAAAGATTTCAGCCGTTACCTACATTGCACCAAGATTTCTAGAACAGACAAAAAAAAAAGTTCAAATGAGAATAACTACCCAAGCATAAAATCTAGGTGCACATGAGGCTAACTGTCCTAGCTGTTCTCTGTTGTGTGCAAAGACGCACAGCCCCAGACCCTTCTGCACAAAAGCATTCACTTCCCTTTATTTTGGTTATGCATTTGCACAGCTGAGCTCTCACCTGTCATTAACGTGAAAAACCACATTGATGAAATCCAGAACTGCACAGTGTGCTTGCTGAGGCATGGTGGCCCACTGCACCATATGATGCCGCTGGGATCTCGCATGGGAACCGTGACCATCACAACTCCGACTCCATCTTCTCCCTTTCTGTAACTGAGACCTCCCTCTTGGTTGTCTGAACTGCCCCCTTCTGGCCATTAAAGGGGTTGCAGGGAGATAAACTGAACCAGTCGGTTACCACACAGCCAAACGAGATTTTCCTAAGATCTGATCATTCTCCGCTGGCTTCTAAAATCATGCAGCTTATTTGGCCACAAATATAGACTCTAATTAAAGTAATTTTGAAGCACCTACTTTACAGTAGACGGCGTACATCGTGCCTGGAGTGAAAGTGTTACTGTCGAACTCTTGAGGATGCGACTTAAGTCCAAGTGCTTCATCAGATTTGTAGCCAAATAAAGCATCATATGAATTACAGTGTCACTAGTGTGGGGCCTTATTTTAATATTTCACGGTCATTGCCCATCGACATTTTGTGTTTTAACCATTGCTTTTCCTCCACCTGACCAGGTTAGAGGACACCTTCCTGCAATTTGTCATCTCAGACCCGTTTCATGTCATTTTTGGTTGGCAGCATCAGCCATACATTGCGGAGACTTGTGATCGCCCCATCATCCCATGGCCATCCCTCCTCCCCTACTGACACCCTACTGTCCCACTGTGTGTTTCTAGGCTGAGGGGATGCAGGAGACAACTGAGGGCAATGGGGCCCCCTGTATTGGGGGTACAGCCCAGGAGACTGGCCTGCTGGAGGCTGTGTCTTGCGGGGGCGAGGGGCTTCGTGACCCCCAGGTCCTGGACACACGCATCCCTGAAACAAGTAAGTGTGCCCCACCCATGGACCACCCTGCCCCCGCTCCCATCGGTCCTGCTCTCTCCCATCCCTTATAGTGGGACTCCAGCTGAGCTAAACTGTGTCCCCTAGGTTTGCTTTTTTTTGGGGGGGGGGGTCAGTTGCTACACCTGGCTGACAGTTTTGGGCAGGAAGAGGGAGCAGTTCCTAACAGTCCATAGCAGGGGCTACAGCGTGACCTCCTACCCAGGGCAGGGTGCAATGCTTTTTTTTTTTCTCATTTGAAGCGTCGCGTAAAAATTTCCCTCAAAAATGTTTCATGCAAATTTGGAGATTCTTATTTTTTTCATGGTGGAAGCAGGAGGACAGTGGCGTTTTGTGTAGGTGAGAAACGTGGTTTGTGTATGGGGTTCTGTGTGTACGGGGTTCTGTGTGTACGGGGTTCTGTGTGTACGGGGTTCTGTGTGTACGGGGTTCTGTGTGTACGGGGTTCTGTGTGTACGGGGTTCTGTGTGTACGGGGTTCTGTGTGTATGGGGTTCTGTGTGTACGGGGCCCTGTCATTCACTCGATGAAGTAGGCCGTCAGGGGTCCTGCTACGCTGCACAGGAAGGAAGACGCCAGTCCGGAGCAAGATGCTAATGGGCGTTTTATGTTTTATTAGCATCGTTAAATCCAAACCCGTGATCTCTCCATCCGCTCAAACTTCCATTGTGTGTGTCTGGATTATTTCTGATGGCATGTCTGTTCTCCTTTAATTACTTTCTGTGACATTGGGAAAATGCAGAACTGAAATTCTCAGCTAATGCTCTAGCTAAGTTTTATTTTAGCATCTTGTTACATAATAGCTTAAAGTAAGTATAGTTAAAACTCTTCATGAATCCTCATGCAAATATGGTCTGTTTTTAAGGCACAGTAGAAATAGCTAGAAAATAAATCTTTACTGAGAGGTAAGACAGCAGCTGTTACTTTGCATTTAGGTTTTATTTCACCGGGTGTATATGTAGATATATATTTGGTAATACATTTGTAAATAGTATTTTCTATCCTGGATGAATGGTAACCTATTTTTATGTTACTGGAGACTGGCCAGCTACACAAAGCAGTGGTTTAAGGGTATTATTCTAGGTGTTTGAAAGTATATGTGGGATGATTGCATTCCAGGGGCTGCATCACACTCACTGACAAGGCAGAGTCATTCCTGCATCCTGCTGAGTTTGTGTTCATAGGTCCGGTCTCTCCATCCCTCTTCCTCTTCCTCTTGCCTTTCCTTGCTGCAGATTGAGTCTCACAAGCTGAACTTCCGTGAGAACGCCCGGGCTCGCACGGACCACGGCGCTGACATCATCATCCGAACGCACCCACCGCGCAGCATCTCTCTCACTGACTCCCTGGGGTCCGCCAGCATGCTCCGCTCCCCCCCGACCCCCTCCTTCATGTCCATGATAGAGCAGGGGGGCGACGGTGTGCTGCCGGGACTAGCAACATGATTTTAGCTCTCTCCCCACCTCTCACCCCTCATCTCTCGCTTTCTTCTTTTCTTCCTCAGCTCTCCCTATCCCCTCATCTCCCCAGTCACCGTCGTACACAGTGCAGGTAGCGCTTTCAGCTTCCCAGCTTCCTTTGCCTCATGGGGACCTGCTTCACATACAGATTCAGTGCAACTCATTATCACAAATCACCCCCGCCCCCCAGCCACGCCCTTCTGCCCCTACACAGGAGCTATAGTGAGATGCTCCCCCCCCCGTTCCCAGCAGCAGTGCCGTCATTGTTAAAGTGCGGCTGCCACCAACATCGTCATTCATACAGTGTGACACCTCAGTCTTGATAAGTCAATGTCCCGTTGTAATTCCAATGATGGCCACCAGGAGGCAGCCTCACCCTGTGTGTACCCCGTGGCAGGCAGCTTTTAGAGTGCACTATGAAAGCAATCCAAAAAAAAAGCAAGTCTTGTCAAGAGCCTGTAGGACTATTGTATGTAGCTAATGACTGCAGACAGCCTGCCCTTCCCTCTTCATTCTCCCTTAGACCCTACACCACACCTTCTCACTCCCAAACTTCAGAATGCATACAAGTATTAGAAACACGTAGGCTGTCCAAACAGTAGTCTATTTAAATCTTGTTAAAAATTCTGTGTTGTGTTTGCGTAACTGTGTATTTCGTTTGTGCCTTTTTTGCCCCCGGTTCTTCATTCTTGTCTTTATCGTTGTATTCTCTTTAAGCAATACGGTGGTCTTTGCTGATACGATACAAGAATGTGCACAGACACGAGTACATGTCACCTTTATGGTCTGAGCGATACGGATGGCCTGGGGTGGAGCAGGGAGACCAGGTGGGGCGATTAGGAAGCTGTCCAGAGGGAACGAGGTGGGTGGGGCTGGGGAAGGTGGATTTATGGACAGAATGACATGCAGTACATTTATGTACACTTATTCCTTTTGGTTGCTTAGCGATTTCTGCAGTTGGCAGTAGAAGAAAGGGGAAATTTTACATTAGTGATTCCGCCATGAGGAGGACGTGAGTTAGGGAAATTGGGGGGGGGATATGCACCTTTTGTATAACTAAAGCCGTGGGGGGGAGAGGGTCTCTCGAGTCTGAAAATAGATAACACACAAATTGAATGGCAACAGTAAAAAGATACATTTAATCCTGATGTATGTGTAACTCTTGTGTGCTTTAATACTGAACAGATTTGAATATCTTTTATGGATTTTAACAGTTTTTTGTCTTGTAGCTTGTACTTATCACTTATAAAATGAGTCAACTATACAGTTTTTATGATCGTAGGATTGGTGTGGCAATGATGTAGCTAAGCAATGCTAGCACTACCAGTGACTTCGACCTGTAAGGTGGTCAAAGGTAACGGAATGGCGGCCCTAGAACAAAGTTATATGGTTTGTGAAAAGGAGATTGTTTAAAAAACAAGAAAGGATTTGTAACGTTATTTAAGTCTCTGGGGACTTCAGCGGGTGAATGTGGAGAAGGTTCTCGTCCTTTAAATGAGTTTTAGCAGCAGCCTGCTTCTATAAATGCAGCTGTACTTTCTGGTGCAGCAGGAAGCCTGTTGTATAAGTAGAGGCAGAGTCCTGTGCTGCCTTTTTAATAATGACTGTGAGCAAGCAATGGCGCTTTGGGTCAGCCAGCACTGATTGTATGCTGTGTCTGAGAACTCTCACATCCAAAGTGTAGTACGTACACACATTCACAGTGTCACTCTAATAATATCTAGGGGTATAGTTTGCTTATAACTCTTTAGACTTTTAGCCAGAGGGAGACGGAGAGAGCAATGCAGAGGGATGTGAGGAATGCTACTTTGTGAATAAAGATGTGGTAGACCGTGGGTGTTTATCAATAGCAAGAATGCAAAGATCGTACTTGTGGTCTTGGCAAGAGCCGCCTTGAAAACCTGCTTCCCAAGAACAGACTTCGGACACAGTGAATCGTGGGATTGCTCTCGTTCTGCGAGGATTCAGCCGATGTATCCTTGATATTTGGGGCGAGGCGAGAACGACATTCGGGGATTATTACCACCCTCCGTACCTCTCTGCTTAGTATTGTAACTGGTCTTCGGCCATGGAAGACGTTGAAGAACGGGGGCGAGAACCCAAGTACGGTCGAGTACGCATATTAAGAGACACCCTGTGACACCAGATGCATTTTTCCTGTAATGGCATTTGTTTCTGACAGTGGAGGGCTGTATTGTCCCTTGTGTTTTTAGTGCACGTGACTAGTGCCGTGGTATCTGTTCACTAGCTAGTTTAGGCATGGACCCTGGGCTCATCACCATAACTATATTGAGTGAAACAGGAACCTTGTTCTGATCTTCACTTAGTTCTTCCATGACCTAAGCTTGCAGTGTGTAAGGTGGAGCTAGGAGGTGGTAAGGTGAAGATAGGGTTAGGGTTCAGGGGACAGGCACAGTTTGCAGCATAGTGTGATGGTGGGGGGCACCCGGTAATGACAAGCAAATGAGTAGAAATGATTATAAACGTCATCTGGTCTTCTTTGATTAGCAGTATAGGCACTGTTGTGCTGTCATACGGAGAATAAAAAAAATGGTTTATAAACGATTTGGAGTTGTACAGAGTTTAAAAAAATATAGTTTTAAACCCTTCTAAGGTGGATGGCAATCATATTGGTCATCCAGTCCATGACCTGTTGGGTGATGGCAGTGTAAGTCTCGTGCCTGCGCCAGTACTTTCTATGGAGTTTGCGAGCTTAATTCTGTGTGGGTGACGATCTGCTTGCCGTAATGGTAACCCCTGTGACCTTTAGACAGCGCCTGCACTCGACTGCTGGTAGTTACTCTCCTCCCCTTGTCCTTGTCATCCCTCGCCTCTTCTCTCCAAGCTGATCGTGTGCGTGCGTCATTTCGTATTACATATGCTGGTTCGCCACAGGGTCATATGGTTATATGGATGTTTTAACTCAACATTAAGCTTTTTTTTTTCCTTTTCTGAAGGTTTGTCTTTTCTTAAAAGAAGGAGCTGAAGTAAAAGAACATTTTTAAAACATTATGTATTTAAGAAATAAAACATATATATATATATATATATGTGTGTATTATTTCATTGCACTTAACCACTACAGTGTAGGTGTTTGGTGAGGAACACTGGAGGGGTTATTTGTGGTGTGTCTTAACGGTAAGTCTTTGAATCAGAAATCCAGCAGGGTACAGCTGTTGTACCTAAGAAAAACCTTTTCAACAACTGTAGTTCCTGAGTCGAATGGTGCATTAATGAAGTCAGGCTGCTATATTTAACGATTTCTACAGTTGGCAAATGCCCATGTGCCATCTCCCTGATGCTCTAAAGCATTGGTAGGATTTTTTTTTTAATTACTGAAATTGTATATGCTTTAAGATGTTTATTAAGTTAAATAATTTTGACAAGTGCGCTAGTGAAAAAAGCTGAAATAGAGATCAAAAGTTGTATTTGGTCTGTACTGATGGCCCCTCCAGTGCAACCTACCAACACATAAACACACACACACACACCGCTGTAGAGTGTGCAGGAGATGTCAGACCCCACCACACTCCTGTGTGAGATTTCAAAGGCGGTCTGCACCATCGGATACAGCAGTGAGGATCCCCTCTGTTGTCATGGCACACTGGGTATGTGCACTCTAATGGGAAATACCAGAAGACAATGTATCCTATCAAACAGACATTTGTCATTTTTACAAGTATTTTTCTTTTTTTTAATATTTTCTGGTTTGGAGGAGATGGTTATTGTGGTTAATTGTTAATTAGTGATGTGATTATTAATTATAAAATAAACATGTTACAAAATATATTTGGATATGTGTGTTGTTCTTTGTTTTTGTAAATATTTCAAAGTTATTTCCTTGATGCTGTAGTTATCAGATTTTACTGATTAATGCAATTTCATCCATCCAGCCATCTTCCAAACCTGGGTCGCGGGGGGTGCGGAGCCTATCCCGGAAGCAATGGGCACGAGGCAGGGAAGAACCCAGGATGGGGGGGCCAGCCCATCGCAGGGCACACTCACACACCATTCACTCTCACACGCACACCTACGGGCAATTTAGCAAGTCCAATTAGCCTCAGCATGTTTTTGGACTGTGGGGGGAAACCGGAGTATCCGGAGGAAACCCCACGACGACACGGGGAGAACATGCAAACTCCGCACACATGTGACCCAGGCGGAGACTCGAACCCGGGTCCCAGAGGTGTAAGGCAACAATGCTAACCACTGCACCAACATGCCGCCCCTGTTACTGGTTATGTTGTCAATATTTTAAATAAGAAATGTGCAAGTTGTAGTTAGTTCAGTTGTTTGGTACGTATATGGTTTTAAACCGTATATCTATCTGCAGGGCAAACAGAACAAATCTACCCTATTGCATATAAATAACCTATGATAAGATAAGATAAGATAGGACTCTATTGATCCCACAGTGGGGAAATTTGAGTTATCACAGCTCTAGACAGATAGCAAGAAAGAGTTACAAGAGTAAAGAATATAAAAAATGCAAGAATAAGAATACAGAAATAAAAATATAAAATAAGATAGGCACTACTATTGTATTAGTGTTTTATGTACACCCATATACAGTATGAAATATGGATAGTGGGTCGTGGAAAAGTGCAAGTAATAATAAATATCAACTATTTAACTACTATAGCTACTATAATACCAGGGAAGGGAATAACAAAGGAGAAATGATCCATGCAGCAGCAATCAACAAAGAGGGTTCTATTAAACAATACAGAACACAAAGGGAGAACCAGAAAACAAAGGGACCATGAGGGGCCAAGAGTAGGCAAGAACAAGAATTAAAATACAACTAACTACAAAGTAAACTAACACTAAAAGTACAACTAAGAAGACAGCAGCAATAAGACCTGTGCTGACCAAGCAAAGAGCAGACCACTAAAAACACAGTAACAACCACTATGACCGTCTAAGGAACAGAACAAAAGGCAGGCACTAAAATACACTGACTAGACGAGGGACAGGTGAGAACCATAACCAATTACTAAGGACCCAGGGCAACAAGGAACAGGTGGGAGCAGTCAATCAACAGATACAGAAAAGGTCCAAGCACCAAGGGAAACTAAAACAAAGAAAATTGAACAAACAGGCAACAGGGAGTAAAAATCAAGGAACCACACAGTTCTGGCTCAGCTACCTCTTTACCACAGCAGAATGGTACAGCAACCTCATAATTGCCAACGCTGCACCGATCTGTCTATCGATCTCCCGCTCCCTGCTGTCTGGGTAGTTATGTAATTTTAGTGTTGCTGCTATAATATGGAGTTTGATTACTGTAGACATAAATCTTACTTAAGTTTCACATTGACATTGTAATTTAATGAGACACAAATCTATATTCAGAGTTGCAAATCTGTGCTTTTTCCACACAAGGCAAAACTAACTAGTAAGAAGCCCATTTAAATTTCAGTACTTTTAATTGCGTTATTTAGTTTGAAAAGGTAATTGGTTACATTACTCATTACCACTAAAAGTAGTGGAATTACACTAATACCTTACAAACTACCAACACTGGAGGAGACAAAGAGAAATATTGACTCTCAGACAATACTGACATATACTGTAGTATCCAGCACCATTAAACATTAAAGGGGAAACCAAAACACACAAATTGGCTATTTTTAAACTAACCTAATGTTCTAACATGCCTAAACTACCCCCAACATGCACCTTCTTTTAATTCTAAGCAATAGCAAGGAGCTGCTGCGCTTCTTATGATGGACCACAGAAAATAGGAACTCTGACACAAATCAAACAGGTTCATTGAAAGTAGTGATGGCAAAAATAGGGCTTCCGAGAGACAAACAATTTATTTGGGGGAAAAAAAAAAATAACATTTTGGCAACAATCGAAACATAACGCTACATGGTGCCATCTAGTGGCCAAATAATGCTTAATTGACGCTGCAATGGAGAAACAGAATGCATGCGGCATTAGTAAAGCCATATTAAATAAACACCGATTTAATGCTCCCAAATTCCCCAGATCTCAGTGCAATCGAGCATCTGTGGGATGTGCTGGACACACAAGTGTGATCCATGGAGCCCCCCCCCCAACTTACAGGGCTTAAAGGATTTACTCCTAACCAGAAACCTCGTGACACTTCAGGGAGTCCAAGAAAGTCAGAAACAAATAACAATTTTTTAAATGGTATATTTTGGATCAGAAAATCAGTTAGTATCCATGATGTATTATACTGACTTTAATAGGCATGATAATTTTATTTAAACTAATCAATGCCTACAGTAAGAAAATGTTGACTCTCTTTACACATTTCAGTAGTGGTTAAATAGAAAGTCTGGAAGAATTCTTAGCTTGTCTTAAGATAGAAGAAATGATATTTTGAGGTATAAATGTAATAATGAGATCCTTACGGCTCATATATCTGATTATATCTTTGCAATTTATTACCGTTTATTGGAATTCTGTATTTAGAAAATGGTTTGATTGGAAAATGATTTGGGTGATAACCAATAAGTGTTTTTATAACTAATAAAACTAAGAGATACAAGATAATTCATAGAACTTATCCAGTGAAAATCCTTCTTAAACATCAATTTAATTTCCTTCTAGATGAAAATTATGAGGTTTGCAAAAGCAGCCCTTAAGCTATTCGACATTTATTTTGGTTGTCAGGGTCGGTGCCTGAAGGACCCAGTCCTCCATGTGCTGTTTTTGGCCAACATATGTTGCTGGTCATTCTGGTTCTCCTCCCTCCCTCTTGTAGACCGCAGCCCTTGTGTTTTTGCAGCTCAACAGGTTCAGTATGTGGCTCAGAAGTTGCACCCTCCAGTTGTGGGTTTGAGTCCAACACGTTTACTCAACACAAGGAGTGCAGTATTTATACAGATAGCTAACCTTTGGCCGTCTCATGAATAAATCATGCGTACTATTAATCGGTTTATTAAATGGTGGGGGTAAATAAACATCCTGCCCCTTTTCCTCTTTTCAGCCGGTCATTTAATCAGTTGGGTTGCTTTGTTTGCTCCCGGTTTTACTGTGTGTATCTGTTACCTGACTGTTCCTGTGTTGCTCCCTGTTTTAGTTCACTGTTCTCTGCCTGTATTCTTGACCCCTCATGGTTCCTTTTGCTTCTTGTTTTTTGCTTTATTTTAAAGGCCTTCGTTCTTTTTGAGCCTCAGCAAGGATCATCCCTCCATGCTTCACCATGCCCGTCCATAACAAATACGTGAAATTGTTATGTTTTATTTCTTAATCTCAGTTTTATATGTTTTTGTTGAATTAGGGTTAAGGGCCTTGTCCAGGGACCCAACAATGAAATCATTCTGCTGCTTGTGGTCCTCAAACCAGCAACCTTCCGATTTAGGGGCACAGAATTCTGACCCACAGAGCCATTCCACAGGAAAATGGGCAAATTTAGAATGGATTGGGGTGGGTGGGTGGGGGGGGGTAGTAAGTTAATGTAAAAAAGGCCTGCACTTGGAATTGCTTTTTTCTGTAGTAGGTCAGCTTTTAGCCCCCTTTTCACATCATCTATTTTACATCATCTATTTTCACACACTGAATCTAAATTACAGAAACATCAATTTGTGTACAAATGAAACGCCTCATATAAATGGAGGATCTGAATTTTAGCCTCACACAGTTTTATTTTTTGCATTAAATAGATCCTAACAAACTTTAAAATCCATTACAAAAACTTGCGTGACAATCTATTCTCCATTTAAATATCATTAAGAAACCTGGGATTAACGAGAGCTAAAACTGTAGACTAGAGAATGTCAACAGCACTCAGGTGTGACAAACTGGGCCCTCCTGCTGTTTTCATGGAGGCCCAAGGTCACTACAGGCTACATTATTATCCAGAAGCCCTTTGTCTTGTTGTCATTGCATTGTGTCATTTTTTTATCCTTGAGCACAAAGATAACCCTGTGAAATGCTTCGTCTTTTCTTGACCCAGGTGGAAGGTTATTAAGACGCATCTTCTTCTTTGTCGGCATCCACTCACAGTGTATAGTTTAAAGTCAGTTATACACATCAAAATAAAAATCTGTTCATCTATTTGATGTAGTCTTTGACATATATTTTAGGTATTCCCTAGTGTCCTGAGCACATTGCATTCAAATGTTCAGGGATCAGGGATGTCTGCCTTTAAGCAATAATTCAATTCCCCTGTAAACATTTTAACCTTAATAAGGTATAATTTTTTTCCCCATTCGGTTTTAGCCTTACAAGTACAAATACAAGCATCCTCACAGTAAATTGTTTAATTGTAGTCATTGTATTCAACCATATGGTACATATTCAATCACAATGCCTTTCAGTTGAACTTTGGGTGTTAAATCTCTCACGGGATAAATCTCCCGACAGATTTTTGATGTGTTTAAAGAGAAGCTTGTTTATGATCCAGTTGTACAGCTGAGAGTATTCTAGAGGTCAATGCTAAACATGTAAGCTTCAGATATGTTGCAGACACACTGAATAACGCGCACGGCTGCCTGATTTTCCAGTGGCAGGATGCGACAGGACTGATGTACTGATGTCCCACAATTAAAAAGGGTGTTTCATACTTAATATGTAGTAAAACTTCCCTATTTGTTCAGCTTTTCCCATGTTTAGTTAAGCTAATTTTAAATATTAACTGGAGATGTGGAAAGTTCAGGTTAAGAAAATACCGATCCAAACCAATATTTTGTTTCAATCAACCAGTTCAGTACTCTGTGACTGAGTACTCTGTACTCAACACTTCTTGCAAAGGCTAAAATATACTGGACTTACATTTGAAGGGTTTTTGTTCTGTGATCACGCCGGACCTGAATGAATATTTTTCACTGTTGTGGAATTATGCATTGATGAATGAAACAACTTTATAAGGTGCAGGTTGAACAAAAGGGGTAGTACAGTTTGACCTCATAGAAGGCACAAGGTGTAAACTTTCATTAACATACTATGTTTCGATCACAGTCAAAATGAGGTTAAAGGGAACATGCATCCAGGCCATAGCCATGCTTAAATGTCATGAGAGTTCAATGAGTACTGGGTGTGACATTATTGCCAGTCAACAAGCTGCCCGCGAGTGTTCACAACTGTCGAGTCCATAATGTTAATTTAGAAATGTGCTAATATACAGTGACAGTGTGATTATGGTTCTTCCATCCTTTAAGAGATTTGCAGTTGCTGCTATCATTTGACGCTCTCTTTGGCTGCTATGACACTCCCTCTGTAAGCACCTTAATTAGCTCTAGCACTTGGCCATTCCTTTCACTGCTCTTCAGTGACACTGGGACCCCTCCCCCAGCTGTCCCAACTCCCTGCCAGCGGTTTATTAGAAGCAGTAACCCGACTCTTCATTGTCTCCTAACATGGGCTATTATTGGACTGGGTTTCAGCATCTTATTTGACTGAAAGAACAAATGGATGCTGCTAACCCTAACCTCTCTTCTCTGAACTTTTTATAGCATCGCAGCTGCTCTTTCATTTAAGACTTGAGGTTGAAAGTTAAAAGAACTGGCGTGGAACAAGTTCTACAAAACCAAACCCAATGACCACTTCAGAAAGAAGTTAATCATATCCATTATGACAAGGTCTTAGACGAAGCACGAGAAATTTGTATTTATAATTGTATACAACATTTATACATTGACGTTGCCTTATTGTCATGCGACAATGGAAATGCATCTCATTTGCACTAATTTCACATGCTTAGACCTTAGAATTGTTTCTCCACAAAAAGGTCAAGGCCACACAAGGCCGTATTCCATCTCAGAGCAGGTGCAGGCCGGCCAGAGGTGAGAGGTCGTCACGGGAATATTTGTAATGTAAGCAGGATCTCAGCAGTGCGAAGATTTGCATCAATAGGGGATCTGCAATTAGTAACCAGCACGACTCTCCCTCCTGTTCCTCATGAAGGTCTTAACAGGCTACTGTGATGATGATGAGGACCTATGTGACAGACTGTACTCGGGATCGGGCACCAAAGAGGCGAGGAGGTAAGGGCACGTTCCATGCTCATTTGAATTTTTTATTTTGATGAAGAAGACAACTTGACTTTACAGGCAGTGTTATGATAAACTTTGGTAATTTTTTTTGCAGAATTGTATAATTAAAATTAATAACGTTAACATTAAAGAGTACAACTGCTTTCACTTAGATCCTTATACTTCCTGTGATTAGTAATGTAGGGCAAAATAGCATGCTTTTTATTTTTTGTCTTATTTATTTATATATTTATATTTATAATTTATATATATTTGTACATACGCATACACATACATACACTGAAGAGCCAGATCATTACCACCACCCAATGAATAATGGCGATTATCTCAGAACAATTGCGCTAATCATGATCTGAGATATATTAAATGGCAGTCAGTTTTCTTGGGTAACAAGTTGGATGCATGAGAAAAGGGCATAAAAATCTGAGTGACTGGCAAGGGATATAATGCCAGTTGATTGACTGACCTATATAACTGGTCTAGCCAGTTTCCTCACTGTGAGGTACTGCTTGCTATGAACTACTGCCGGCTGCTCTTGATTCCTAGATTTCCCTGCATGCTTGCCCCCCCCTCTTGTGCTTGATCCAATAATGACCACATACAGCGTCTTAAGAACATAAGAAATTTACAAACGAGAGAAGGCCATTCGGCCCATCAGGCTTGTTTGGGGAGAACTTAATTAGTAGCTCAGAGCTGTTAAAATCTTATCTAGCTCTGATTTAAAGGAACCCAGGGTTTTAGCTTGTCCTACACTAACAGGAAGACTATTCTATACGGTGGGTAAAGAAGCGCTTCCCTCAAATTCATTTTGAAATGTTCTCCCGAATTTATTTGCAGTCTTCAATTTATTGAAGCTTAAGCTATTCGACATTTATTTTGGTTGTCAGGGCCCTTGAAGCTTTGAAGTTTTCCTGTCAATTGCATTGAAAAGTGGTTAATTTCTCAAGGCTTCAGCTGCTCAGTAGAGCGTCCTGTAGATCAAAAGAGCTTGTAGATGGATATGATGTAACACACAGGCTGGCACACATAAGGTCATCAGACCAGTGTAACGGTGATTCAGTATTTTTGCACCGTTTGTAGTCTTAAATCTGTTTAGTTTCTGTTCATTTCTGTTTAGATGGTCTCATTCTGTTTAGTTGTATTTCTTAAATAAATGTCTTTACCTCACATGTTTGTCCCCAAATGGTATTGAATTTTATAATAAGATTATAATGTTTCAGTAGGGCGGCATGGTGGTGCAGTGGTTAGCACTGTATGGGGCGGCATGGTGGTGCAGTGGTTAGCACTGTTGCCTCACACCTCTGGGACCCGGGTTCGAGTCTCCGCCTGGGTCACATGTGTGTGGAGTTTGCATGTTCTCCCCATGTCGTCGTGGGGTTTCCTCCAGGTACTCCGGTTTCCCTCCACAGTCCAAAAATATGCTGAGGCTAATTGGAGTTGCTAAATTGCCCGTAGGTGTGCATGTGTGAGTGAATGGTGTGTGAGTGTGCCCTGCGATGGGCTGGCCCCCCATCCTGGGTTGTTCCCTGCCTCGTGCCCATTGCTTCCAGGATAGGCTCCGGACCCCCCGCGACCCCGAAGGATAATCGTTTTGGAAAATGGATGGATGTTTCAGTTGTGTGTCCCAACTCTTAATGTTGTTGTCTTCTATTAAACTGGTAAAGCATCTGATAATAGTGCTATTACTACGAGTGTTCCAACTATTGTGAGTGAGTAAGAAGAGATTTGCTTGTGTGACTGGAATGGTCATATGTAGAACAATAAATGTGTGAAAAGTAAAAAAGTAAAAACTGTGTTTCTGTTTCTCAGCATGTCATTTAAATGACCATCTATTTCTATTTAGCAGAGCCCCCTCACCATCAAGGAATCAAATCCCGGCCTCCCAAGTGACAAGCAGGGTTACTCATTTCTGTGGATCAAAAGGATCATCATGTTACAAACAGCTGTATTTATAACATATCAGCATTACAGCTCCCTGTTATATTTCACCTTTATTAGTTGATACCATGTGAAATGTCCTGGGAGGGATTTTGGAGCCGGCTCCATCTCAAACTGTCGGTCATTACTCACTTATTGCCTAAATAAGAAAGTACTATGGGGAAACAAGCCAAAACCATTCTGTGAGTGACAATACCTTAGCGCTGGGGCCACCCATGGGGCAGTGTGGCGAGTTGGAGCGGTATTGGCGGGTGTAAATAATTTAGTGTCGTTGTCATATCTTGTCTTGTTGCTGTGTAGTTCAGTAATGTCACATGTAGCATTAATTGTTATACATAGTGGGGTGCGTGTGCTAACTGTGTGTGGTGTGGGTAGTTGGGGTGACCTGTACAGTGGGCAGTGTGTGTGTGTGTGTGTGTGTGTGTGTGTGTCGTTAGGAGTGAATGGTGTACATATAAAAAATGCCACCTTGTGGTTGAGTAAACATTGTTCACTGCCTCATCGTTTACCACAAACATGCTGCATCTGTATAGCACAACATTCATTAGCAACTTTATGGAAAATAATAAGCACAAAATCGCTTATAATAAGCAGAACTGGAAACACTGAACCCAGTCCACTTTTACCTCATAGTCCCTAAACGAGGCTGCAAACCTTATTGACGCCGTGATTCAGTCAATAAATACACGTCTTGATGGAGAACTTTGGCAAAAAAATGAATGAATGTTACATTTACAGTATATAGTGCTTTTCGGAAGCAAAGGGGAGCCACTTCAGCCACTGTCACTGTGTGGCCCCCCACCTGGATCAGGCGACTTCAGTCATTCTGTGCCAGTGCCCTCACCACATAGTGTTCTGAGGGGCAGGTGAGAATTCGCCAGTTGGAAACAGCAAATAATTATTGTAGGAGGCTGTATGTGATTTTTAGCCCGAACATTGGGATAGCACCCCTACTGTTTCAAAAGTATGTCTAGGGGTCTTTTTTTTAACTCAGAGGGTCAGGACCTCAGTTTTACATTTTCATTCAAAAGATGGTGCCATTTTTCCAGCACAGTGTCCCCATCACTGCATTGGGATCCACACAGACCACAGGGCGGCCCGACCAGTTGGGCGAACCAACACCTTTTCCAGCAGCAACCCATCTTTCCTAGTTGGTCTCGCATCCAAATACTGGCCGGTCCCAAGCCTACTTAGCTTCAGGTGGATCACCTATTCTGAACTGCAAATGGTGTACCTACCACAGATGCATACAAGCCTCGGCTTCAACCTCACCATGATACACCCTAAATGTGCAAGGCCTCCGTTCGGTCTATGTAGGATTTGACTGCAAATGGAGATGAAGCCAGTTTGACGTTGATTATTTCCTCCTGTTCTGGTGCCCTGCCCCAAAGATTTCTCATTACAATGCGCAATAAATTCATATTCTTTTATTACATATTTCTAGAAAGTATTTTGTAAATATATTTTGGGTATTTACTGTTACAAATTGGTGAGGTTTTGATATGTGAAGATTGATGGATAGTCGTATAATGCTCTTTAATATTTTCATGAATGCTCTTAAGCTATAATTACTGAATAATATTGGTTGTTTATCTTATCTTCTAATAGAAATGCATGTCTTTCCAGTGATATATAAAAAAAAAATTGTTAAGACCAAAAGAAAGCCATTCAATTCAAAACCATTAAGAAGGGTTCACATAGAAAGGAACGGGGTTCGAATTTTAACGGTGGACATGGTGACAGTCTCTAGTAATGACTTTTATAAATAGTGGGGTCAATGAAGAGAGCTTTGTGTCAGTTGCAAAAACGTTTTATTCTACAAAGATACAACGTGGGGGGGGGGGGGACTAGCACACGGCATGCAGGTTCTCAGGAGGCGCCATCCGAGAGCTTTACTCTTCATCATGGCCTTTCTGTAATGGGAAGGTGGGATTGGGACCGTGGATGACAGAAAGAAGGAGGAAAGTGAGAAGACTTGGTAACATAAGCACCACCATTGCATCAGACCTAAATTACATGATACATTAGTGTTCACATTGGACCCTTACAAGGGTCTCTGTTGATCCTTTCCCCTATTTTTGTGTTATTCTGTATAAATGATATAGTCGTGTATCACTCTCATGGAAGACGCCTTGGGGTGACTGCTGTGAAAGACTTTGTAGAAAAATAAGACTGAATCGAACTGAAACCGTGAGGATAAGAGGCAGACTGGTTCAGTGGCTGCAGTTTTGTGGACACCAAGCAGATCCGTGGAAGTATAGAGGGAGATAAAAAGTCAAAAGAGGCCAGTGATTTACCAGTCCATCTATATCCATATTCTCACTAATCTGCATGTGTTATGGATAATGACGCACACAACAAGGTCATATATATATATATATATATATATATATATATATATATATATATATATATATATATATATAAGTGACTTGCGGGGCTCACTCTCAGTGGAAGTATCGTAGTTTGGAGGCTGGAATGGAGCGATTGCTCCTTTGCATCACAGGTGGATCAGTGATTTCATAATGGATGCTGCCATTTCAGAGTGGAAGGGAGCGGTACTGGGCAATTTCCACTGAGTGGAGGCCCTGGAGCACACCCAGGAGATACCAGAGCCATTATTTATCTCAGCTGGCTGGGGAACATCTAGGATTCCCCCTGAAGAAGCTAAAGCCAGGAGAGAGCGGCCTAGCCTGGCCTGTTCGGAAGCCTTCGCCTTTAGAAGTGGCATGATTATGCACACAAGCGAAAGACACAGTTATAGCATGCAAACGTCCAAGCATGTTTCCTTTACCTTGGAGCTGACGTCGCGACTCTTGGCGCGCAGCTTGTTGACCTGCGACTCGGCGATGTCGGCTCTCTCCTCGGCCTCGTCCAGCTCGTGCTGCAGCTTGCGGAACTTGCCTAGGTTGGTGTTAGCTTGTTCCTCCTGGGTCACGGAAATATGGACCACAACACATGATTGGCCTGAGGAATTATGCTGTGTGTATTAAGGTCCCCATTAAGACATATAAAATATAATCTATGTGCAGTAGCGTGTGGTACTTGAATAATTGTACTTTGTTGCAGTACTTAAGTATTATTTTGGAAACTTCGTATTTCAGTTATTACCGATATTAGTAACCTTCGCTTTCTACTCAAATACAATTTTAAAGAAATTCTACACTTTGTACTCTAATATACTTCTATTGACAGCAGCCGTAAATTGCATTACATTTTGCATGGACAAACTATCACAGAAAGGGCAGTGCCGCCTGAAAGTAATTGTACCAAAATGACTAACATTTACCACCACTTTAGTGTACATGTAATACCAGCTAAAAACTTTTGTTGCTTAATTAATGTTAATATCAGATGTAATGTAAGACTTACTCAAGTGGTATCTTAATGAGTGGCTTTCTATGTTTACTAGTCATATTCCCAGTAAGGTATCTCTCCTTTTACTCAAGTTTGGTTTTAAGTTACTCTGTCTGTATACTTACAGCTTCCTCTGCAGTCCGCTTGTACGATTTCACCTTCAGCTGCAGTTTGTCCACCAGATCTTGCAGACGGGCCAGATTCTTTCGGTCCTCTTCAGTCTACCCATTTAGAAAATGTGTCAATGTAAAAAATCGAAACCATTTTTTATATATAACCAGATTTCTGCATGTTGCTCTCCGTGACAGAAAAGTAAGTGAAGAACAGAGAAAGGCAGGACAGACCTGATAGGTGAGTTCCTTGATGCGTCTCTCATATTTGCGGATTCCCTTTATAGAATCACTGCTTTTCCTTTGCTCAATTTCCAGTTCATTTTCAAGCTCTCTCACCTGCAATTCACAAATGAAAAATCATTACCCACAGAAATCGGTATTGTAGAAGAGCAGTGAATGTTAATTGCTTTGTAGTCTGCAGAGCAAGATATCAGTTACAAACTAGATACTCACACGAGCCTCCAGCTTCTGCACCTGCTTCTTGCCCCCCTTCATTGCAATCTGCTCGGCTTCATCCAGCCGGTGCTGCAGGTCTTTGATCGTCTGCTCCATGTTTTTCTTCATGCGCTCCAGGTGAGCGCTGGTGTCCTGCTCCTTCTTCAGCTCCTCCGCCATCATGGCAGCATCAGTGATGGCTTTCTTGGCTTTCTCCTCAGCATTCCTACACTCCTGCACAGCCTCCTCCACCTCAGTCTGAAGCTGGGATGTATCGGCCTCCAGCTTCTTCTTCTGGTTGAGCAGGCTGGTGTTCTACACAGTCGGAGAGATGTGGGACAATGGAGATCCCCAGTGAAGAACACACTATATCATCTAGACTAGGACTAGACAGATATAATTCTTATATAATTCTTTCCTTACCTGGGAGTGCAGGAGCTGCACCCTCTCGCTGACATCCAGAAGCTCCTGTTCAGCCAGCTTGCGACCCCTCTCTGTCTGCTCCACCATGGACCTCAGCTCCTCCAGCTCTGCCTGCAGAAGGTTGTTACGTCTCTCTACGATGGCGATGTTCTCTTTCAGGTCATCATTTGCTCGTAGGGAGTCATCCAGTTGCAGTTGAGCATCCTGAAAAATTGTGCATTACATCTGTTATTGAAGGAGAAATGAAGACTGTGCAATTATGAAATAATAGCATAAAAATGATTACAAAGTGATTTCCCCTAACTCACCTACAGCATGTACTGTGTACTGGGAAAAAAACAAAACAGCAGATTGGTAGTTTACCTTCATATGTGCATGGAGACTCTTCAGTTGCTTCTGAGCCTCAGCTGCCTGTCTGTTGGCCTGGCTGAGCTGGATCTCCATCTCATTGAGGTCACCCTCCATCTTCTTCTTCAGCCTAAGGGCTTCATTCCGGCTCCTGGTTTCTGCCTCCAGGGAGCTCTGCAGGGTATCTACCACCCTCTGTTGGTTCCTCTTGGCCTGTTCCATCTCCTCATCCTTCTCAGCCAGCTTGCGTTCAATATCAGCCTTTACTTGACTGAACTCAAGCTGGGCTCGCAGGATCTTTCCCTCTTCGTGCTCTAGAGAAGCCTACAGGGGTGGATATACATATACCTCCATCCATTGATCTTCCAAGTGCTTATACTGAGCAAGGTAAATGGAGAGTCCAAGAGCCTAATATAAGGCAGCAGTACACTCTGGACTCAGTGCTAGTCAATCACAGTAAACATGCATTTACCATTATAACACACTAATGATACAGTAACAGTTGCCTAAAAAACCCAACTTATTCCTTAATATAATGCTATAGCAATGTCTCCATTGCTATCTGCCAGTCAACATAACATAGACAGGCACAAGTTTACTTTTAACAGCATAATAAAAGTAGATTGACTACCAACTATAGTAATCAAATTATATTCCAGATACATTCTGCATTACTTACCTCTGCTTCTTCCAGGGCAGCCTGTATCTCAGCCTTCTCCTGTTCCAGTTGTTTACGGATCTTCTCCAGTTCATGGATACTCTTTCCGCTCTCACCAAGTTGCTCAGTCAGATCAGAGATTTCCTCTATTGAAAATAGGGATAGCAATTTAAGATACCATCCACCCATCTTTTAACTGTTTATCTGGTGCATACCCTGAATAGAGCATCAGTCTGTCATAGGGAACATACTCAGATACACAAAATCATACTCTATGGGCAAATCAACTAGCCTAACCGCAAGTCTTTGGACAACAGGAGGACACTAGAGTACCTGGAAGAAACCTGTACAATAGGGAAAACATGCAAACTCCACGCACAGTAGGAACGGAGGCGTGAGGCTGCCACAGCACACCTGGAGGATTTCTCATATTTATTTAATAGAATGTATTTTAAAACTAAGGGATTTTTGAAAATGACCTTGCAGGTTCTTATTCTCTCTCTTCATCGTCTCCAGATGATCCAGGGATTCTTCATAAGAGTTCTTTAGCTTGAACAGCTCAGTGCTCAGAGACCTGGCCTCCTTCTGGGAGCTCTCCAGCTCACTCTGAGACTCCTCATACTTCTGCTTCCACTCAGCTAGGACCTGACAACACATGCATCAAGACTTTAAGAATCAGCTCTGGGATTTACCTTTACATTGCAGACACTCCTGTTCCTCATTATTACCTTGTCAAAGTTTCTTTGCTTCTTGTCCAGAGCGGCAGCAGCTGCGTTGGATCGTTCTACATCCACCATGAGATCTTCAATCTCATTCTGCAGCCTGTGCTTGGTCTTTTCCAGCGAGGAGCATTTAGCATTAACAGCTTCCACAGCCTCTTCTGCATCTTGCAGACGCTGAGCCAGTTTCTTCCTGGGCAGAATGGATGGGGTGGATGCTGTTTAGTTTGCTGTCACAGCACAGCCATTCACATTTATAAAAGTACTTTACTGTACTGACTTGGCTTCTTCCAGCTCCTCGGTCCTCTGTATGGCATCAGTCTCATATTTTGTCCTCCACTGAGCCACCTCAGTGTTGGCCTTGGAGAGACTACGCTGCAGCTCCCCCTTGGCCTCCTGCTCCTCCTCATACTGCTCCCTCAGCAGGTCTGAGTCGTGGCGAGCAGACTGTACCGCGTGGGCCAGTGCATTCTTAGCCTGGTATATACAGAAAAATGGTACAAAAGGTCAGGTTTATTGTATAGTGTTTACTGAATTATACATATGCAGGATCTTATGATTTACCTTGACTTCTTCTTCCAGTTGTCTTTTGAGGTCCTCAATCTGTTGAGTATAGGACTGTTTTCCTCTGGTTAACTGGGAGACGAGTGCATCCTTCTCCTCTAGCTGCCTAGCAAGTTCTCCTGTAATGCAGAAAAATGTTGAGAATTGTATACTCTCCACTTCTTGGTCATGGTAGTGTGTAATGGACATACTTACCATTTTCGGTCTGAAGCTTAGCCTTTTGCATGGTGAAATCATTGATGCTACGTTGACTTTCTTCTGCTTTCGTTCTGTATTCACTCATCTGGTCTTCCAGGGTTCGACACATTTTCTCCAAATTTGTCTGAAATGCGTATTTGAAATTGAATAATTCTGATTTTTCTGTATTGTGTCAATTTTAATTTACAGTTTTTCTGAGTTGCTAAAACACAAAACCTCATTCTTGAAACAAAATTGTCAAACTCTTATTTATCAGATTATCACTCTGTTGTAAACAGTGTTTGCCTAGTTAAATACAATTTTCACCTGAGTAACCCTTTTTGAAAAACTTTAAACACATTGTCATTCACCAAAATATATTTTGCACCCTGGTGACTCAGGCCGCTAAAGGCAAACACAGCAAGCACACGGCAGTCATCATATAATGTCAATGACACAAAACTGTTCACACATGTTTGTAAACATTTGAGGAAGCCAGTTAGTGACTAGAACAGAGAATATGTGCCAGATGAGAGTGCCATAGAGTGCCATAGAGTGCCATAGAGTGCCAAAGAGTGCCATAGAGTGCCATAGAGTGCCAAAGAGTGCCATAGAGTGCCATAGAGTGCCATAGTACCACATTTCAATGTGAAGGCATGGAAGGGTCACAACAGAGGATTCTTCCCCCCTTTCCTAGCAAGCGAGAACATTGCCTGTGATGTTGATGGAGTACTCTGTCCTGGCAATGCCCTGAGACTTGATGATGAGGTAGAATCATACATTCAAAAGACGTCTTTTCAACATCTCATAAGACATTGGAAATATGTCCCCTGGGTAGGCAAAATGAAAGTTCATAAGATGCCTTCTAAATGTCCAATATTGTGTCGTGCACCTGTCTTGCATGTCCACAAATGTCCAAAAAAAATCACCTAGCAAGACATTCGAATATTGAACTGCATATCTATGTTCAAGCAGAGTCACAGTCAGATGTTTGATGATGCAGACATACAGATACGCTACTGGACTGACTGACGGATTATAGATATGGTCTACACATCTGGAAGATGCCTCATGTTTGCTGGAATGTATATTCTTCCTTGACTTTGGCTTGGCAGTTGTACTCTAATGTGCTTTTCATTTGGATATTTTTACTTTGTCCTCTACAGTTGTGCAGATGGTTTCCAATGTTGCTACTCAACATGCAAGACCATATGCATTATGCACTTCTCTACATGCTATGAACCATTTTCTTTTAGTGTCATGGATGATCAGTAGTGCTTATGTACCAACGAGCGTTGTGTGTCATCTGAAAGGAGTGCTTGGTTTTGAGCAAAGATAAAGTTTTGATTCAATTTCATAAGAACAATGATAGGTTTTGTTAATGTAATTAAATGAAAATTACATTTTGTGTTTGCCTTTTTGAGAAAAGGGATGGAAGATAACAGGAAATGTGGCTTAGCAATTGAGAAAAACTGTAAAGCACGAAATTGCTACTGTGTTACTGAGGAGACCCCTCCTGACCTTAGCCTTCACAGTCTGTTCCATGTTGGAGACGACATCATCCAGCTCCAGCCGTAACTCGCTCTTCTCCTTCTCCAGCTTCTGCTTCACTCTCTGCAGGTTGTCAATCTGCTCGCCCAGGTCAGCCACACTGTCGGCGTGTTTCTTCCTCAGTGTGGCTGCCGTGGCTTCGTGCTGCAGTGTGGCCTCTTCTAGGTCTCTGCGCAGTTTCTGAAACTCTGCCTCCCTCTTCTTGTTCATCTCGATCTGGGCAGAAGTGGCTCCACCAGCTTCCTCCAGCCTCTCGCTGATCTCCTCCAGCTCCCTGGACAGGTCTGCTCTCTGCTTCTCCACCTTGGCACGGGCAGCTCGCTCTGCTTCCAGCTCCTCCTCTAGCTCCTCAATGCGAGCCTAAAAGTTTATTTTTGAGGGTTATTCGAAAGTTTCGTTTTTCTATACCATAGACTGTGATTTCCTGTTTCTTGGAGTTTTCTATAGTCGTTTACACATTGTCAGTGCAACCTAAGACAAAATCGCTGAAACCCAAAATTCGAATCACCCTCCCCCAGTTTGAATATTTTTTCAAAGCAATGCATTTTGCATTTAAATGTTTTTGTCCCGCAGTAGTGTCTGTCTGTCCATAGATACTCGAGTAAGCAGTTCACATGGAGTTTTACTGGCTACTATATTATCTTTAAGTGTAACATTAAAAAAAGGCTTAAAAGGCACTACAACAGCTGGCAGTGTTTTCCACTGAGCACATCAGCATGCTAGATCACTGAAAGGGACATGCATATATTCATGTGTTTATAATTGTGATAGAAAAAATACCATTTTGAGACTGGATTGCATAGTTTTGATAGCACTTTCATTTTGCAAGAGACGTGAGATGTTCTGTTCTTTGTGTTGTTAGTGAGGGTCGTGTGTAGAGTTTTGAGAAAATGGGAGTTTGAAATTAGTCGTATAAACAATTATAAAAAGCTGTAACTACTTAAAGATCACCTGCAGTTCTTTCAGCTTCTTCTGGAGTTGTGCACCTACTGACTGCTCATCTTCAATTTTACTGTTGAGTTGACTTATCTCAAAATCTTTCCTGCAATGAGGAAATAGATCTATTTTAAATATTGTACACATTGTCCCATATATTCTTTAATTACGGTATGCAGTATAAATTTACTTCTTTAGCCTCTCTTCAAGCTGCTGCTTGTCATTCTCCAAGTCCATCACATTTTCCTGAGTCAGCTTCAGATCACCCTCTAGCTTCCTTTTGGCTCTCTCAAGATCCATTCGAACCTTCTTTTCTTGTTCGAGAGAACCTTCAAGCTGGGGTTTAGCATAACATGTCAGACTTTCGTTTCACAGACTACGTGTCTTCATTCTTCTCAGAAATGGTTTCCCTCACAAATAAGTTCTTGAAAAGTTAATGTGTTTCTTTTATGTTCATTAAGAAACTCACATCATCGACTTGCTGCTCCAGTTTAGCCTTGGCCTTGGTCAGTGTGTTGACTTTGTCCTCCTCACTCTGCAGGTCATCCAGCGTTTGCTGGTGAGCCTCTTGTAGAGCTTTCTTCTCCTTTGTCAGCTTGGCAATAATTTCATCCAGAGCTGCCATTTCCTCAGTCAGGTTCTTCACCTGTGTACAGACCGCTGACTGTCAGTATGCATGCTTCCCCATATTCATTCTGTAGATCATCATCACGAGAGACTCTAACCTTGTTCTCAGTTGCATGCTTCTCCTTCTCCACTTTGGCCAGAGTGAGCTCCAGATCATCAATGTCCTTCTTAAGCTCAGAACACTCATCCTCCAGCTTCCTCTTCTTAGCAGTCAGCTCTGAATTCATCTCCTCCTCATCCTCCAGTCGCTCGGTCATCTCCTTGACTTTGGCCTCCAGCTGAATCTTGTTTTTTATCAGTCCTTCACATCTTTCTTCAGCATCAGAGAGGTTATCTTGCTCCTGACGTGAAAAAGTATGCAATTATAGATTCACACTTATCAAAGCATAACAGTAATTATTCATGCATAATATATAACCTGTAAACATAAGCATATTTTACAATTTTATACATTCACACATACAGTCTGGACTTGTAACTGCAGGTCATTCTTCTCTTGGAGAAGAGAGACCATCTTCTCTTCTAGCTCCTTCCTGCGGGCCTCTGACTTTGCATACGCCTCTTTCAGTTTCAGGAACTCCTCCTTCATATTGGCCATCTCCTTTTCAGTCTCAGCGGATTTAAGCAGAGGTTTGATTTTGAAGTAGAGCTTCATCCAGGGCCAGTTTTTCACACCCATGAAGGCCCGGATATTCCACTGGATCACAAGCAAGGAATCCCTATGATTTGGAACAAAACACACTTAGCTGCTGGCTGCAGGTTTCCGTGCACATGAACTAAATTTGCACATTGTGCTTTTTTATTTTTATTTTTTTTTTACCTTCGCTCAACAATTTTTTGGAACTCAACCCTTGCGAGAAGGCCGCGTGCTCTAGCCTGGATGCCTGTCAATATCAGTGCCAAACGGTCATCCCTCATCTCTTCAAGCTGACCTAATAAACCGGCCTTGAAAAAAACCTGGAAGAATGAAATAATGCCTGTCATTCCTTTTTCACTCCTCATTCAGATGATTATTTTTTCAGCCTGTAAATGCGCCTCTTTACCTTGGTGTGTCCAAATCTGTACTGCTGATGGTCAATATCCAAAGAGCCCAACAGTTTTTCTGCCCCCTTTTTGCTGTCAATGAACTGCCCCTCTGGGATGGCTGCAGGGTTGAGGATCCGGTATCTGCATTTGGACAGTAATTGGCAGCAGTTTACGACAATCTGTTTTTGTTATTTATGTTTCGCATTAGTTATAGTGAAGCCGGTACTGTGAAAGATGGAGAAAAATGATTATAAGGTGTGAGATAAATGCACAAGGTTGTGTTTTCTTGCTGTTTGAAGATCTTGAAATTTATATTATAGCCACAGGTACACAAGGCTATGTGATTTCACCAGTTCTGTTGATGGGGACCTAAAGTAAATATGAATGATGCAAGGAAAAATAAACGTTTGCGTTTTAGGAGATATTGCTCGTATTTTCATAAATTATTATGCAGTGTAGTAAATCACCAAAATAGGTTCTATGGTAAGAGAGACAGACCTCTGTTTGAAGTCTCCGTAGAGGATCCTATTTGGGAAGCCCTTTCGGCAGATCCTGATGCCTTCCAGCACACCGTTACAGCGTAGCTGGTGCATCACCAGAGGGTTCTCCATGGCCCCGGGAGTCTTGGTCTCATTGGGGATGATGCAGCGCACAAAGTGAGGGTGGGTTGACCTCAGGTTTGTCATCAGCTTGTTCAGGTTCTCCTAAAATGGGAAAAAAAACAATAACAGATTAATTTCCAGGTTCTGAGAAGTGTATTATGTTAATTCAGTGAATGAGATGGCATTAAGGAGATCAGGTATGCTGAACTGGTTCTCACGCTCACCCTGTGCAGAGCCGACACAGTCTGGAAGGAGGATCCCTTCTTCTTTCCTCCTCCTTTACCTTTTCCTCCAGATTCTTGTGCTATATTAAGATGGAAGAAAAATGTTTGGTTGCTGTCCTAAATAGTTATTTGTTTACAACTTCAGCTGTATTTAAATTACATCACAACTGTAAATTATTTAACGGACTCCTATCTTTATTAGATAGGTACCTGAATCTGCCCCTGCATAGTTGGCAAACAGCATAGCCAGCAACTTGAGCGATGATTTCTGGTACAATCCCACCACAGTCTCATTCAGAGGGTCCTTGTTCTTCACCAGCCAGTTGGTAATGTTGTAATCAACAGTGCCAGCATAGTGACCCAGGGCAAAATGGGCCTCTGGTTTCCCTTTAACAATCCTGGGCTTCTGGAAGTTGGCAGATTTTCCCAGATGGTTGTCGTACAGCTTTGCTTTGAAGGAGGCATCGCTGGCCTTGGGAAACATGCACTCCTCTTCGAGGATGGACATGATGCCCATGGGCTGATGGTAAGGGAATTGAAAATGCAAATACACTGATTATTCAAAAGGATTATCTGAACAGAGAGTTTTCTATGGATTTTGAAAGTTAGAAGACATGCTTATTATGGACCATGGTTACAAAAACTAGACGATGCATTTCATTTTCAAAACTTCTTTCAAACCCAAGCAAAAATGTTGTGTATAACATACCTTTTCGATGAGATCAATGCAAGCCTGCAAGTCCATGCCAAAGTCAATGAACTCCCAGTCAATGCCCTCTTTCTTATACTCTTCCTGCTCCAGGACGAACATGTGGTGGTTGAAGAACTGCTGCAACTTCTCATTAGTGAAGTTAATGCACAGCTGCTCAAAAGTGTTGAACTGCAAGAGATTTACAGGCATTGATATTTTCTTCATGTTATTTAAAAATACATCAGCATTCGAATATTGAAAGATTTGAAAAAGGTATAGTTTTAGAGGAACTCACGTCAAAGATCTCAAAACCAGCAATATCCAGCACACCAATGAAGTACTGGCGAGGCTGTTTGGTGTCCAGTGATTGGTTAATTCTCACCACCATCCACAAGAACATCTTCTCATATACTGATTTTGACAAAGCACCAATGGCATAGTACACCTGTAATGGAAAAATGAAGATTTTAGGGAAAACTCTGGGATTAAGATACCATTTGTTGTTGTTAAATGCTTTTCTTTTACAGCATTAAATACTTACCTGCTGGACATTTTGTCCTTTGGTGACCCACTCATTTCCTACTTTGACCCTTGGGTGACACAAGCCCTTGATGAGGTCAGCAGAGTTCAGGCCCATTAGATAAGCTGATTTGTCAGCATCTGACCCAAACATGTAAATACATTTAAGTACAAAGCAGCAAGAGTTTCTAAATTGCCAGTGAAAAACCCACAACCCACACGCTCACAAGAATCATAATCATTAATATAACTGGATCATTAAAATACCTTTATCATTAATAAAACTGTTTTTTTACACAGCAGACTCACCCTCAGTGCCATCAGCTTCTGCCTGCTCCTCACGCTGTTTCTGCTTGAACTTCATGTTGCCATAGTGCATGATGGCGCCAATCAGCTTGTAGATGCCATTCTTCTCTTCCTGAGTGAAGCCCAGCACATCAAAGGCATCCTGAAGGGAAGAGACAAAATGCAATTCTCTGCTTTTTATGATATGCAACCTGCATAGAAAGGCATATCTTCTTAAATAATGAGGTTCTCACGTCAGTCGCAATCAGCTCTTCAGCATCGTCGATAGACGCTACAGTGGTTTCTCCTTGGGAGATGTAGGCATAGTCGTAGGGGTTGTTGGTGATGAGCAGCATCTCTAAGGAAAATATAAAAAAAATTAGCATCTACTGATGTAGATACCAGACGATTCTAGAATGGAACAGACATCTCTACTTACCCAGCAATTCTGGTTTCCTTTGTGAAAGAATCTGGTAGAAGATGTGATAGTCTCTCTCAGCCTTGAGCTGAAATGTCACACGGGACTTCTCAAGAAGATCTGGGAGTAAGTAAGAAAATGTATTTATCTAATATGTGGGTCTCTAAGCAGCCCATGAGCAATTTACAACAGTTAAAAATCACAAGTCTCCTTACAGGTTTCAATATCAGCAGATGCTAGTTTTCCACTGGCAGCAAAGTGAATTCTAATGAACTTGCCCTAATTAGAAAAGAAATAACGTGAAATGTAGCAAATATGTCTTAGTTAAATATTTGAAGCTCATAATCATTTTTAATCTTGTAAATAATACTCACAAATCTTGAGGAGTTGTCATTCCTGATGGTCTTTGCATTACCAAAGGCCTCCAGGGCTGGGTTGGCCTGGATGATTTGATCCTCCAGGGTCCCCTAATAAAAGAAAAAGCAGCTGTCATCTAACAAGAATTAATTTTTAAAATGACTCTTTATTGACTCATATGTGCGAGTGATAGTAGAGGTGGAGACTTGGGTCACATAACTCGCAACTCAACTCAGACTCAAGTCACAAATCTGATGACTTGTGAGTCGGCTCTGCAACAATGATGGAGAGACTCAGACTCGATTTAGACTTGAGGTCAAAAGACTCCAGTCAGTATTTGACTTGAACCATAGAACTCGAAAAGACTTGAGATTACTGTCCCCATCTGAATACTGTAATGTTATTTTTTTCAGTCTATATTAATTGTCTACTGTCTGCATTTTAATTTTGCTGAACGCAAGATCTCCTGAGATCGTTTGTTGAGAAAATGCATCACTCTCTGCATGTATACAGACCTAAAAAATGCACGAAGACAACTGTAATGGAATGGAGACTCTCTTTTCAACCTGTCTCTGTCAATGAAGGACATAACTTACATGATACTGTTTCAGGTTTTTGCTTCAGCAGGTTTTTGATTCAAGGATACAATACAATTAATGCGGTCTTGCAAATTGTCTGATTTTAGATAGTCAGATGTGTGATTTCCAATTTCCCATTGCGTAAAAACACGGACAGAGGTGGGGACTCGAGTCACATGATTCGCAACTCAACTTGGACTTGAGTAACAAATCTGATGACTTGTGACTCGACAGCAAAAAATGACAGAAAAATTTGGATTCGACTTGGACTTGGAAGCCGAAGGCTCAAGACTTGACTCAGACCTGCACTGAATTGACTTGAGACTTGACTTTACTCACTAAGGAGTGACCTGTTCCCATTTCTGTGTGATAGAGGTTAGGTTTGGCCTTTTATTTGAGTGTGTTAATGTAATAATCACTTTTCCCAAGACCCTGCTTAGGATAAGAGGTTGGAAGATGGACAGTATTCACTCTTCATCGTGAGTGAGGGGGTTTACCTTTTTCTCTTGAGCTGCATCCTTCTTCCCAGACACGGCAGCAATGCTAGCAAAGTACTGAATGACCCTTTTGGTGTTCACAGTCTTTCCAGCACCAGATTCTCCACTGAGCGTAGAAACAGATTATATATTATTTTATTTTCTTTGTCTGTCTTCTCACCGCGATTTTGACCGAGCTGAGGTCCCTCATGTCACCCTCTTTAATGCAGCTGTCTTCAGACTTTCACCCTACTTGTCAGAAAGTATGAGCGGCAGTTGTGTTTCTTTGATATTGCTTCACCAAATATCTGTCATTATTAGCTAGAACACAGAATTAGCGAACAGCCAACACATCCCTTGTAAAACATTTGGCAGAGATGCTCCTAACGCTCTTGCTCGGAGACATAAAGCAAATAGAGCAAATTACAAAGCCAAGATTGCACCGGTGATCAAAGCCAAATTATTCCAGCAATTTTGCAAATTTGTATATTGTATATAAAGGTGTACGTGATATATTTAAATGAGCATATTAAAGATAATATTGTTTAAAATGAAACAATACACAAATATGCCAGGCCATTACATAAGTAATGGAATATGTGTAGTATGAGCCAAAACAGTTTAAAATACTCACAAAAAGCTGTATTAAGACAAATAATGAGAAACAGACTCACGTGATCAAGATAGACTGGTTTTCTCTGTCTGGCAGTGGGATAAATAGACATATTTTCATATAAATAGACAGATTTTTTTTAAATTGTTGCAAGAAAACCGTTTTTCAAATATCAACATGAACATTATTATAATCAAAGTACATGACGAAGAGTTTTTACCTGACAGCATGTACTGATAAGCGTTGTCGGAGATGGAGAAGATGTGAGGAGGAGCTTCAGTTCTCTTCTTTCCTCTGTAAGCAGTCACTACAGCGGGATCATAGACTGGCAGCCACTTGTAGGGGTTGACAGTGACACAGAAGAGCCCAGAGTAGGTCTGCAGGGGATACAGACCAAATAAGTCAGTATGTTTCTGCTGGATCTGAAAGGGTGAGCTGAGCAAAATGTGTATCTGCGGTTCTACACTCACGTAGATCATCCAGGCTGCGTAACGCTCTTTGAGGTTAAACAGCACGGCGGGCTCATGCAGGAAGGTAAACATCGCCATGTCTTCGATTTTATCGAACTTGGGCGGGTTCTGAGGATTGACATCAGCCTCCTTCACAGTGACGGTCTATAGGCAGAATCAGTTATTGTAACTGTGAACATCTCAACATATGAAGCCTGACTAACACTGTGCACAGTTTAGATAGGTATCAGTAATACGAAATCAGCCAGCCCATCGTAACTGGATTCATTCTACACATTTTCATTCAATTTGTGTTACAGAACTTGTGCTTTTTGGGGAAAACAATACTATACAGTCATATCCCACAAATGGAACAACAGAAATATTGAGCTGCGTTTTTGCAGGAAAAATGTTCATTTTAGTTATTTACAAATAAGTCACTTATATACCTTCCCCTGCTCTGTCTGAGCAGTTACTTTGTCTCCATCTCGGCTGGTAATGGTGGCCTTGACATACTCCACTTCAGCATCAGGCACAAAACATTCCTTCTTCATGTCGAAGGGGCGAGTTTGTGCCTCCAGACGTTCCTTGTCGGATTTCCGCAGGTAGGAGGCCGCTGCCCCAAACTCCTCCATCGCTGCATCCCCCATGCTTAATGTCTGTTATGTATATGTCATCATTAGCTTGGAGTTTCCTTATGATATAGATTTATTGTTTGAGATTTTTTTTTTTACACAAATGCTAATGACCATGACAGATTATCCACCACAAATCTGTGGAGCTTTCAAATAGCATCTGAAACCACATATTGTTTCATACATTTGCATGAAATAAACAGCACCATGGAGACACCTGTTGTCTATAAAAAAAAAATTTAAGAACACAAATGTGTGTTCTATAGATAGACAACGATACTAAACCATATAAGATAAAATAATTCAATTGCATGTCCTTATTTTTGTAACATTTTATTATAAAGCACAACTCTGAACACATGTAAATGAAGCACTTCAGTCACCTGATTCATTAGCAAATACCCACAGCTTTCAGAATTACAATTGATTAATAAATGCAGAAAGCCTTACCTAGTTTTGCAAAAGTGGCTTTTAAGTCTTTACCCTGTAAAACAGTCAGAGAAAACAAGCAAATATTGAATACGTTTGTAGAACCAAGCAGTTGAGTAGTAAACAGCAAACCTACTGTAAACTGAAGCTGTTGGATAAGTCAGGTAAAATTGCATATCAAATTCTGCTATTGTTCTGCTATATCGTTCTGCTATAGTTATTAAAATAACATTCTTGCATAAACAAAATACAAAGCCTGAGGTTTCCTTAATAGAGTCTAACAGACTTTCACCTCGTACCTTGCTGTAGTGAGCTTCCTTGAGTTGAGTAGCTCATCTGATTTTTATAAAGAACTCCCTTTCCTAATTCGGTGGTGCTTCATGAATCATGAGCGTCACGTTCTCTATATGGGAAGAGACAATGTCTCAGAATGAAAAGTGTGGCACTATGCACTCACAGTCATATCAAATTTTTATTTTCTTTGGTCCTAGTTTTATTTTTACAACTGTGACTCAGAGATCATCTTTCTTCAAGAGGTAAAACATATTCATACAGCATCTTGTGGAATTAGATATAATTGTAACAAACAAGAGATAATAGGGTTCTGCCTTTTATTTTGATTTATAAAACCGGGATTTAGTCTACATTAATTCTGTAATAGAATATACAATACAATTTCATTCATTTCTTTGACTGCAATGTAACAGTAATATAGGGCAAATAAGTCTTCGAACACTTCACAGCTTTTAGACTTTTACCTGAATCTTTTATCGTATTTAACATAATTGTTTATTTGCAGTTTCATGTCTCTATATGCAATTACAAACCATTGTAGTAATCGAAACAATGTAATCTAAAAAAATCTATGGTAAATGATGCTATACCGTGCACCATGAACCTGTACAATGATCATCTTTCTTTTTCAGGCGTTTAAAACATAGCAATTTCATTACGCTACACCTTTTGAACTTACTTCTTCGAAAGTTGTTTTAGGCATGAAAAACAATAAGGTGGCAAGTATTAAATTGTTCCTAAATTGATTCGGGTGCAAACGCAGACCAAGGTCAGCACAAAGTCACATAGTCCACTTGGTTTATCACCCACCAATCATCTCAAAGCTTGACAGAGCATGCTACTTCTAGTGTCATTGTTACCCATGTTGCTGTCACTGCATTGTTTCCTTCAATGTATCCTTGAGAACAAAGATAGCCTTGTGAAATTCCTACTGAGTGCCACCCATTGATTGAGGAGGACAGCTTGTGAAGAATAGTGAGGTCTAGACTTCAGTCATTGCAGCTGTGTATGATCACTTAACCAGGTGACCTTTGTTTAAAGGTCTATGGGGACATAAATAAAGACATGAAGCCATAAAGTAAAGCTTAGAACCTTAAGTTTGTTTTGTATGCTTTTTAGGCTATAATATCAAATTAAATGAAATACAGTCGTAATACATTACATCTAGAAATCTAATTTGGTTTCTACCCAATTGTGAGGTTGAGGTCAAATTAACTGGTTCCCTAATTGCAGGTACATTCATCACAGAAATAGAAAATTCAACTTGATTGTGTCATGGAATGAAGACGCTTCATGCAACAGAAGAAAAAAGTACTTTAAGAAAGAACTGTAACTGCAAGATTGAAACGATCCTGTATTTGCCATTGAACGAGTACAGTTAACATATCCCATCATGCTCTCCTCTGACATACACACACACATTTGGTCCCCACAAGGTAAGGTATACCTGGACTGCACACATGCGCACACACACACACACACACACACACAAACATACACAGAGTAAGTACTAGACAGTTAAACCACAAAACAAGGTTTCAAAAATGGCGGAATCTCATGAAATTGAAAAAGCACAAAAGTACAATTGTACTCAAGGCATACTAAAAAATATAAAATATAATATAATATAGTGAACATCAACTGTATGTAGCAGCCGATAATGTAAATGACATCCTAATAGTAATACATTTCTCAGTACTTATTATACTAAAGGTCACGTAATTGGCCAATAATGTAATACATTTTGCCAATAATGTTATTACATTATTAGCTATTTATTACATTTGTTGACTTTTAGTATATTATGTTATTGGCATGTTATTAGATTATTGGCAGTACATTAACTGCACCTTCATAATGCATTCATAGAACATTCATAGCCATGTAAATATACCTTAATACCCTAACATACTTTAACAACTTTAATATACGTTAATAACTAATATTATAGGACAATAATAAAACATTATTCAGACTCGAACTCTAACAAATAACTAACTTGAAATGTTTGTAAGTCGTTATTCAACATCATTTTAAGGGTAAAATAATTAGGACGCTGGGAGTACGCAGGCTAGGCTGCTGCGCGGCGGGAGTAGCGGCCGGAAGTCGTACTACCTGGAATTGGCGCGCAGAATTTTTTTTTGTTTTGTGGAGACCAATTGTTGTGGACTGGAAACGGGAGCCCAGTGAACACAATTTGGACTCACAGTGCTCTTCGTTCGTATGTCTGAAAGTTCGTAAGTAGAGGAGCGTCTGTAAAGTTAAATGGTAGATAAACCTGTTGGTGCTTTTTCGTTCTTCTAGGACTAATGCTTGTCTGTTCCCCATGTCTTGTACTAGAAGGGTGCTATTCACCTTTCTTTGTCCAATGGTGCAAATGAGCAGTGAAGAAATACTGTAACAACAGACACGGTGCTAAGTATCAGGTCAGGAAATAAAACAAAATGTTAAGGCAAGTGCAAGATTTCTGTCATTGTGACACAGACCATAGAAATAGCATGAAGGCGTCTGCACTCTGGCTTCCGTAGCTGTTAGCGTCTGTGACTGTCTTTCCAAGCCAGTCAACACCCCGAGGACCCTTAGTTAGCACTAGCATTTGGTCATGACGCTGTCTTCTCCTCGCTGACACTTTAAGCAGCTGTCCATGGGCCTATTTGGTGGTGCACTAACAGGTGAGCGGCCACCCTGACACAATGGCAACTTAGCTTTGCACTTGACAGATGCCGCAACATGACTCCAGATCATCTTCCTATTATTAGTGCTCATTTGAAAGGCAGAAAGCGTGATTCTTTTCACCTGTTTTTATTTGCTTTCCCGTTGAACTTCTCGGATATTGTTCTACGATCCAGACACCAAATTGCCTCATTCCAGCGCTCACATATAAAGAAAATGTGAAAGCGCTTGAAAGCACATTTGATTCCATCTTAGTTTGAAATCAGAGGAATCGGACGCTGGATGGCAATGAGTAGGTGCTGACTTGTATGCGGTGTACTACATCTGATTGCAGACGCAGAATGAATGATAAAATGTGAGGGGTAATGTAATTGTTGACCTCCCAAAGAGATACAATTCCGTCCTCCTTCTGGCAACTTTATCATTCCCAGTTGAGTGTTGGAGTTTGCGAGAAGCACAGAACGCTCACAGATGTTAACTAGGACATCCCCCACTCACGTTTACTGATGACATCACACATCACTTTGGACAATTGGCAACTGCATAAATTAGAATAATTTATAAAACACTTCCAAAATAAAAATAATGCAATGAAATTAGAACATATTCCCTACTGGATTTAAAGCCTTTTTTCCCCTAATGAAATATAGATAAGGGCATAAATTATTGGGTCACAACACAACCTTGTGAGGATTTATGCCAAGAGAATAATTCTGTAGTATCCATCATCTTGCACTATGTGTTTTTTGTTCTTCTCCTGATGGCACAAACAGATTTCAGGACGCGGAGGGATGGCACTCAACAGTGGGAACTACAGGGCACATTCGCAGGTAAGGTGTGCAGTTTGTTACGGATTTTGCTATTCATTTCCATAGGAGACCATATTGAGATCAGAATCAGATTTGGTAAATCAGTCAACTTATACGTGTCAAAATGAATGTAGCTTAGTACGAGATTTTATTTTATTCATTATAAGCTGTTACATATATTTCATTATTATCTATATCGGGGTAAAGGGAAGAAAGAAATCCATTGATCGTTTTTTGACCTAATATAACACAAATTGATCCTTGAAACTGATATGTTGCGAAAGCAATTTATAATGCAAAAAAAATGTATATATTTGCCTAGAAAAGAAACAAAAATACAAAAAAAAAAAAAAGATTTTAAAAATGTTGTGTCGATGATTTATTAATATTATATGCTGTTCTGATATCCCTAATACATGATAATGGGGAATATTAAGGTTTTGTATATGTAATACAAAAGTAATATATACAAATATTTATATAGTATGTAATCTTTTTTAGTCTGTCGGAAACACATTAAGTAAGCTTTGCTTATTGTAACATTGCAGATATGTATCTGTATACACTCACTATATTCACTCAGTTTGTTAAGTACACTTTGCTATCACCAGGTTGGGCCCCTTTTGCCTTCAGAACTGCCTTAATTCCTAGTGGTTCAACAAGGTGCTTGAAACATTCCAGGGAGACTTTTGTCCATATTGACATGACAGCATCACACAGATGCTTTAGATCTGTCAGCTGCATCCTCATGATGCGAATCTCCCGTTCCACCACATCCCAAAGGTGCTCTATTGGATTGAGATCTGCTGACTGTGGAGGCCATTTGATGAGTGAACTCATCGTCAAGTTCAAAAAACCAGTCTGAAATATGAGTTTTGTTACATGGCATGTTATGCAGCTGTAAGTAGCCATTAGAAGCTGGGTACACTGTGGTCATAAAGGGACATGGTCAGTAACAATGCTCAGGTAGGGTTAGGGTTAGCACCAAATGATGCTCAATTGGTGCTAAGGGGCCCAAAGTGTGGCAAGAAAATATCCCCCACACCATTACACCGTCAGCAGCAGCCTGAATTATTGATACAAGGCAGGATGGATGCATGCTTTCACATTGTTTACACCAAACTCCCTACCATCTGAATTTTGCAGCAAAAATCGAGATTCATCTGACCCGACAATGTGTTTCCAATATTTCCAATGTCCAATTTTGATGATCCTGTGCCCACTGAACCCTCAGTTTTCTGTTCTTAGCTGACAAGAGAGGCGCCCAGCGTGGTCTTCGGCTGCTGTAGCCCATCTGCTTCAAGGTTCGACGTGATGTGCGTTCAGAGATGCTCTACTGCATACCTTGGTGGTAACAAATGGTTGAATTACTGTTGCCTTTATATCAGCTTGAACCAGCCTGGCCATTATTCTCTGGCCTCTGCCGTCGCAAGGCATTTTCACCCAGAGAGCTGCCGCTCTTTGGATGTTTCTTTCTTTTTCAGCCTATTCTCTGAAAACCCTGGAGACGGTTTGCATGACAAGCCTGGTAAATAAGTTTCTGAAATACTCATGCCGCTCAACCATGCCGCGTTCAGATTTAAAGTCACTTTAAATAACCCCCTTTTGGTGTTTGATGTGAGCATTAACTGAAGCTCCTGACCTGTAGCTGCGTGATTTCATACACTGTGCCACTAACCTCAGAAATTCAATCAGAAAAATGAAAAAAAGAGAAAACAAAATACAATACTCTGCAGTCTTAGGCAGTGAAAGAGGACGATACTGTAAATGATCTTCATGTTGGTGTGAATCTATATTACATCTGTATAGGTGTGTTAGCTTAGCATTTCAAAACCTCTCCTAAAGTCATCCCAGCGTTTGCAGTGACCACCCAACACCCATGTATTTCGAAACTCACCCAGCAACAGACCGTGTATGACTAATCAATACTTCATTACCTGAGAAAAAGTTTGGGAATGGAATTGGGGTTCTTCTGGCCAAGCAGAAGAAATTCCTGCTAGTTTTTATTTCATTACTCTTAATTTGCATATAATCTAATGTTGAATTGTGCTTTTGGTTCTGAGCAAATATACACTGACTACCCAGATAAACGACATTTTCTTTGGGGTGGGGGCAGGGCTGGTCATCATCGTGTAGAAAATAATAGCAGTGTGTGTATGTGTGCATAGTCATGTATATATTGCATTGCGGACCAAGCGTCCCCACAATGTGATTAAAAACCTGCTATTTTGACCCTGTGAGGACATTTTTCGGTCCCCACAAAGGCAAATTCAGGTTTTTTAAAAATCTGTGAATGCAATCAAAAATCTAAAAATGCCAGATGTCTTGTACTTTGCTATCTTTAGCGCTTGGTTAAAGTTGACATGAATGGAGAGTCCCCACAAAGATGAATACATGGCCACATATGTATATATGTGTTTGTGTAAATACACTTAAGCCTGGTATTGGTACTATTTTCATATTGCTCAATGTAGCAAAAAGGAAGGGAACAAGGAAACCTGTCAACTAAATATCCCCAGAAATGATGCTCTTTAAATTCTGGCATAAAGCAAACGCAATGGAAGCAATGCACTTATTCTCAATACTGCCAGCTGTCTGCGTGGCCATATGCAGGCAAAGAGTTTCATACATTCCCCTTTTATTAAGTTTGAATTGATTCACTATTAAAACCTATGCTGTACAGCAGCTTAAAATATTTACAATAGAACTATAAAGATTGTCGTACTTCAGGAGCTGGCTAATTAAACACAATTGCTAATTGTCATGTTTCTTTTTATATACTGGTTCAGGAAATACACAGACAACAATCGAGTTTTGCTTAATATCTCCATCATTAAAATATCTTTTACACAGCGACTATGTGCAGTTATTATACTTACCGTGTCGTCCAAGGTCGTTATTGTTTATTCGTTTCCTAGACAGCTTGTGCAGCCAATCTGCATGGCAGGGGTTAACCCTGTCACAATGTCTCGCATGAAATAATCCATGGATATTGACGTTAAATTAAATTTAGCCTCCCTTCACAGATCACAGTATTGTAGGACTAGTGCTTGTTTTGTCCCCTCCATGAATCACCACTGCACTGCGGTGGAGGGGTTTGTGTCTCCCAATGACCCTAAGAGTCCTGATGTCGGAGGCAACACGCTCTATGAGGGTCTCCAAAGGCAAATTGGTCCTAAGTGATGGGTCACACTAAGTATTATTTCAGTGACGAACTAAAGGATCCAGAAACCTGACTCCAAACAGGTATACAGTACCACGAGGATGGACTGAGCTGCTAGAAAGGGACTGGACCCTATTTCACTGTGGGGTTTCCTTGGGCCATCAGGCAGGTGTGGGTTTCTCATAGTTCCCTGGTTCAGAGCTTGTGCATTGGAATTCGCCTGAGTGAAAGACAGGGCAGCTTCTGTTTAACTTTGAGTCGGGGATGGGTTCTGACTATTGTCCTTGTCTATGACTAAACACCAGAAAAGAGTATCTGGCTTTGTTGAAGACTTTGGGTGGTATGCTGGTAGACAGCCCCTCTAGGGACTCCATTGTTCTACTGGGGGACTTTCACACTCACATGGGTAACCGGAAGGATATGACTGAGAAGAATGTCCTGCCCGATCTGAACCCCAGCTGAACTGAGCTGTCAACTGGCCACCACCTAGTGGTGAGTTCAATCAGATGGTAAGTGAAGATAGTCACACCTGTTAGACCTAAATGTATAGTGAGCATGTGCAGGGTGATTCTGGCAGAGGCCCCTGAACAAGAGAACCTCAACTCACAGCTCCAGCAGAACTTCTCTTGCCTTCCAGAGGAGGCTGGAGACATTGAGGCGAGTGAGCTATGTTTAATATCTCCACTGTTGAGGTGTCTGTTGTGGCAGCAACCCCTGAACCAGCGGTAAAGGGCACTGTCAGCCTGAAGAAGGAGGCCTTCCAAGCTTCATTAGCTTGTAGAACTTCAGAGGCAGCTGACAAGTACCAGGAGGCCCAGCAAAGCACAACCTTACAGTTATGGAAGCAAATTTAAGGTGTGGGACGAGTTCGGTGGGGCTTTGGAAAATAACTTTCTTTTGTCCTTGATGAGATTCTGGCAAAGTGTTAGGAAATTCAGGAGGAGGAATTAGGACTTTGCCCATACTGCTCATGGCAGGGATGGAGTGCTGTTCACCTCAAGTGGAATATAATTGGGAGACAGAAGGAGCACTTTGAGGAGCTCCTCAGTTCCAATGACATGCCTTCCTTGGAGGAAGCAGAGTTGGAGGAATCACCCATCACTAGATCTGAGGTCACTGTAGTAGTAAAAAAACTGTTCAGTGGTGAGACTTCAGGGGTTGATGATATTCACATGACTTAATATAGCCCTCAAGAGCATGTAGTGAAAAATTCAATTAACCTCACTTATGTCAGTAGCAGAATGAGGTCATTTAAACACAATTTTGGTGCTTCTTCTGCCAAAGTGCGTTTCTGGCCTAAGCACTCGTAAACTCCACGCGTAAGTCGATGGGAGAATACATTATGCGCTTTTTGACTTAAGTGCATGGAATGATAGATCCCTGTGTGAATAGTATTAGCATTGATTGTTGTTGACTGTTTTCAAAGTGAATTATTCTTTGCCATGATGAATGTGTGTATGCATGTGATCAGAATGGAGAAAGGGATCAAAAGACCAGTTTGCTCCAGGGCCCTTGGTGCTGATTCTTGTAAGACTGAAACTCATCAGATAGCTTCTCCTCCAATCATTCTGAAAACACATTGGGAGTGACTTATTATTTAGCATCACTAAGAATTTTGATATTAAGGAGAACCAACAAGCATTAGTGTTAGAAGAACGAAAAAGCACCAATAGGTTTATCTACCATTTAAGTTTACAGACGCTCCTCTACTTACGAACTTACGACAAACATACGACAGAAGAGCACTGTAAGTCCAAAATGTGTTCACTGGGCTCCCGTTTCCTGTCCGCAACATAATTTTTTTTTTCTGCGCGTCAATTCCGACTAGTAAAACTTCTGGCTGCTACTCCCACCGTGCAGTAGTGTAACATGCGTACTCCTAGCATCCTAGTTCTTTGTACTTGTGTATACCCTTAAAATGATGTTGAATAATGACTTACGAACATTTCAAGTTACGAAAGGCCATTCAGAACGTATCTCGTTCGTAAGTAGAGGAGCGTCTGTATTCTACAGAATTGCTTAGTAAAGAAGGAGTAGACGGTAACAAATGCACAATAAACAAGTTTCAGAAAGGTCCATCAGAGGGCTTCACTCTTCATCAAACCTTTTCTGTGACATGAAAGATGCATAGAAAAACAAATTAGGAATAAGAAGAAAACAAGCCAGGAATAACTATGACTATAAAATATCACATTCAAACTGCATTATTGCCCAAGTAAGTACTGTCAGTACATCTCTGAACAACTGACAAAGACTGAAAATGAACTCGTCCAACTTTTCAATGTATAAACATTTATCCATTATCCCGCGGCTTGAAATAGATAAATAAAAACTGTTGACTTATTACTGTGCATCTATATGTCTACTAAGAGGAGTATCCTTCAATAATATCATATATTGTAGATCAGTACATACACATTGTGTTCAGGATGCTTCATGAATGCATAGCAATGCATGCATGTCTTTGGAGATTATTTCTGTGATCATTCTTATTATCTAAAGCAGCATAAGTGGAATATCAACAGAAGTGTATTGTAATGTAAGACATTACAATACATCCATAACAACTGTTATACAAACATTTATACAAAGATATACTGAATTAATACAGAATAACTGCTTTACCTGCTGCCTTTTCCCAAAATATTCTTTATTATACAATAAAAACATCTCTTAGTTTTAAGTGAACGACATAATATATCTAGCAGAGCCAATGGAATATAAAAATCTGGTGCGTAAAATTAATTTTTCATTATTTTTCAACCACTATGTACCTACTTAGAGTTCTACTGTTTGTACTGTGGCAAGATTGTGATGAGATTTTTTGAAAATGTAGTATTTCAAAGACTGCAATAGCACAGCTGGAAACATTTGGTGTATATTCCATTCTGTATATCCTATATCATCTGTGGATTTGAGATTAGTAAACTTGCCCAGTGAAGTCCAGCAAGGCAGCTTGTTGACCTGCAACTCGGCGATGTCGGCTCTCTCCTCGGCTTCGTCCAGCTCGTGCTGCAGCTTGCGGAACTTGCCTAGGTTGGTGTTAGCTTGTTCCTCCTGGGTCACAGAACTACAGATCAGAACAGTTTAGTGTGACCTGAAAATCAGTGATGTGAGCAGAAAGACAGAAAACTAACAAAATATAAGTGAACTACTAACAGCTTCTTCTGAAGCTCTTTTGTAGGTCTTCACTTTATGCTGCAGTTTGTCCACCAAGTCCTGAAGACAAGCCATGTTCTCATGGTCCTCTTCGTTCTGTGAACATCAGGTGAAATGCATTTTATTAATGCAACGTGTTAATTCAACACCATGCATATTCAGACTGCTAACATAAAGTATATTTGCCAGCAGCTGGTAGGTGAGCTCCTTAATGCGTCGCTCACATTTGCGGATTCCTTCCAGACCGTTGCCACTCTTCCTCTGCTCTGCCTCCATCTCCGCTTCCAGATATCTTACCTGTAACACGTCATAAAATTGACTATGGAAACATTTATAATGTTGACAAAAACCAAACAGCTTGTAAACTCCACCATCGGTGACCACATGTTGAAAGTTCTCACCCGAGCTTCCAGCTTCTGCACCTGCTTCTTGCCCCCCTTCACTGCAATCTGCTCAGCTTCATCCAGCCGGTGCTGCAGGTCTTTGATCGTCTGCTCCATGTTTTTCTTCATGCGCTCCAGGTGAGCGCTGGTGTCCTGCTCCATCAGTCTTATATTTTGTCCTCCACTGACTGAGTTATATGTTACTGAGATGCCTGGCATACGCCCCTAACCCCTCACACATGTCTGAGCTCCTCACCCTATCTATAAGGGTGAGTCCAGATGCTATGTGAAAGAAGCTAATTTCTACCTCTTGTATTCTTTTGGTCTTTACCCAACGATCATGACTTTAGGAGAGGGATAGGAATATAGGTCGACCAGTAAATTGAAAGTGTCACCTTTCGACACTTCATTCTTCACCACGACAGACCAGTACAATATCCACATAACTGCTGTTGCTGCACCAATCCGGCCTATCATTCGCCCAGTCTGCCTCCATGACTTCAGCCCTAGTGATGGCCGAGTGCTCCTCCAATCGTCTGACTCTGCTTCCATTATGGAAGGCGTTTCAGCAGGATTCAGGAGGTCCTCAAAGTGCTCCTTCCATCATCCGACTATTGAGGTCAATAGTACTCCATCCCTGCTGTACTCAACGGGGGAAAGCCCTGCTTCTCCCTTCAGAATCACCTGCCAGAATGTCTTTGAGACTGATCGAATGTCATTTTCATCGGCCACATCAAACTTCTCCCACTCCGAAGTTCTTGTTTCCACAAATGCCAGTGCTGCACTCTGATTGGCCTCCGGAGCAGAGGTGTGAAGTATTGAAATACAAATACTTTGTTATGGTACTTCAGTAGTTTTTTTTTTTAGATTTGTACTTTACTTGAGCGTTTCAAGTTGTTGCAGCTGCAAACTCATTTCACTTCTTGAAGTATTGCCATCCAGTCCAACATAGAGAATGCAATTGATTACAAACAACTGGGGTTTCCACTTTCAATGAGAATAAATATAGGACAAATCGCATCCTGTAATCTTTTCAATATGGGATGTTTGCTAACTGTGCTCACAATTGCACTAATTAAATAAGAGCAATCAGCCATGGGGAAGTCAAGGAAAAAACACAGCAACAAATCAAATTATAGGCATTTTCTAATGTTAAACCCTACAACAATTGGCCTCTACCAGTCACTCCCAGCACAACCTCACTCTACATTTAGATCTACCAGGTTTGTCCGGCATAACACACGACGCCCGGCAGGTGGGGGGCCCACAGCTGGTCCGTAACTGTAATTGTATTTAATATTTATATTTTCTGTTCAATTTGTGTAACTCTGTTTTTGGAAGGTAAAAAAAAACATACGAAAAGAAAACATGATATTGAAAATTATGAAAATAATACAGTCTATGAAAGTGTTTTAAAACTGAATGTCATGACCCTTTAACTGACTTCTAAACCATGCAGTAGAGCTGACTTTGACAGTGAAAAAACCTATGGGAAGAAAACAAATCTGCCCAGCATCCTGATTGGTGTGGGGCTCCAACCCCCCTTAATCAATCTGCATAAAGGGAATCTTATTCTAACACAGCTACAGTGCCTGCACTTTCCCCGCTCCGAGGACAAGTGCATCACCACAGATCACTCCCCAAACATTAGGGCATAAAGTGGGGATTTGTTAGGTTAGGGGCACAACATGATGTTTTTTATATAGTACAGTAGATTCTTTAAAGGATAGGAATATGATACTAAATTGTGCCAGAATTTCACAAAAACATGCTCAACTGCGTGGTTGATGTCAGTAAAGGGTGAACAAGCAAAGAAATTAGATTATATTATTAAAAAACAATCTTATGCGTTAACATATGCCTTAGTATGGATATGTATATTACAGGGAAACGTACTGCAGTGTAGTGAGACCTTCATTGCTTTCATTCTTAGTGATGGACATCAATTTTTATAATGGCAGAGGAAAGGGTAGCAATGCTGTGCTCCCCCTTGATTCGTAGGAACCAGACATGCTGTATGATGCAGCATGTCAGTACATACAGACCTGTGTGCCATTGTAATTGATGAGACGTTTGTAGGCCAAATTCATGTTGATGGAGTGCAAAAAAAAACAATATATTGTTTCAGGGTTCTAACGAGAGATTAAAATGATTATTTCAGGAATACTGTTAAAAATTCTGCGATTTTTCAGCTTCTATTCACCGTAAACTGACAGCTCAGCCATTAGATAGAGGTCTATTATTTCTTTTTTAAAAAGGGAGGGTCAAATTTTGGAAAAAAAATAATTAAAAACTTGTTAGACATTGTTATTTGGTGCTCCAGTAATAGGTATTTATGGTTAAATGGTTTTCTTCATCACTTCTTTCAACGAGTGTCTGTTAAAGGGACATAATTTCATCAGTTTCATTGTTGTACATCCCTTTTCACATCCCTATACTAACAGTGCATTTCAATTTCCTTACAATGAAACTGCAACAGCGGTGCCTGTACTGCGAGAAAGAAGATCCTACCTTCCCTTTCTCAGTCTCAGCAGTAACTACACCTCCGTCTCGGCTGAGGATGTTGACTCTCACATACTCCTCCTCCTTCTTCATGACGAAGGGGCGCGTTTGTGCCCCCAGATGCTGCTTCTCTGACATCCTCAGGTGGGGGGCCGCTACCCCGGACTCAGCCGTCTGGGAATCTGCCATATTTACCGGACCAAAAGGTTTACTTTGAAAAAATTTTTAAACATACCAACAACCATAACCTGATTAAATGTACTACAGTAAATTGAATTTTGAAATACATACAAAATACATAAGATGTCTTTGAGCAAAATCGACTAATCAAAATCGACTAATCAGAACGAACGGAGGAGAAAGATACGTTGCGTACTGGTACCGTTACGAAGTGTGTGGTAGGACGTTCAGCACTGTAACTCTGCGGAGTTAAAAAAGTCAAGTTAGACTTTAAAAATGCTTTACTGAAATCAGAGATTTGACTGCAGATGGCAGCATAGGAGAATATGAGCAGCTCAGTACTGCCACTGAAATGTTTAAAGTTCAGCTTCCTGCCAGAGTCTGCATCTAATCATTTTAAACACATGCACATTGCCGTTTTCCCGCTCCGTGGCAAATAGAAACAGTAAATATTGCAAAATCCAGTCATAGCCTACCATGAGATGAAACAGTGAGTGATCTCGGCCCTTCTTCACTGTTTATAAATGGGCTGTGCTCACATATTTAGGAATGACATCCCAGGAGGATGTGTCTGTCTATGTGCCTGTGTTTGGTAGAGCTGAAGAAGGAGGGGAGTGTGTAGGCTGATAAGAGAGGGAGAAAACAGCAGTATAATCTATGTCGGGAGCCTAATTGGTGATAGGCTTGCTGCCTATACATATTAGCAGAGCCCTGGAAAAAAGTAGCCTATGATTGCAATAGATATTTTGTGGGCTGTACTACATATTTTCTTCATTGGTGTTTTGAACCATTTTCATTAAATTTTACTCGATGGGGCACAAATACTTAGTGATAACTTAGTTCCTACTGAAGCACAAATCGTGAACAAATCATAGACACATGTTGTCAGTACTTGAGACAAAAGATGCTTCATGAGTCATTAATGATGAACAAACATGAGACCAATATTATACTTCTGTTATTCATTACTTGTTCCTTCAGTTTGTCCTATATAGTTCCTTCAATGATTCCTTCAATAATTCTCAAAGGAATTAACAGATATAGTAACAAATATAGTAACTACTTGAGGTAAAACGTGCATCATAATTCATTAATGATGAATTAACACGAGATCAGTATGTATAAGACTTTGTGATTAATTTGTACATTATTTGTGCCCCATCAAGTAAAGTGTTACTGAATCTTTCACTTCATTGTCTTACCCAAGGGGTGGTCCAGTGGTTGGCATTGTTGCCTCACATCTCTGGAAGCTGGGTTTGAGTCTCTGCCAGGGTTCCACATGTGGGGAGTTTGCATGTTCTCCCTGTGTCCTCATGGGCTGTCCTCCAGGTACTCCAGTATCCCCCCACAGTCCCAAAATATGCTGTGGCTGACTGTGGTTGCCGAATAGCCCATAGGTGTGAATGAATGGTGTGTATATGAGTGTGCCCTGAGATGGGTTGGTGCCCCATCCTAAGCTGTTCCTTGCCTTCCACCTGTAGCATCTGGGATAGACTCTGGACTGCCTACAACCTTGAACAGGATAAGCAGTTATATATATCTCAAGTGCTTTTGATAACATGAGCAATTGGGGTTAAAGCCCCTCTTCAAGGGCCCAACAGGGACATCACTCTGCCAGCCATAGGACTTGATCCAACAACCTTGTGATCACAGGCATAGTGCCCTGAGCCCCTGAGCTACCCACCTTCCACTTCTTTTCCATAATTTACTGCGTTTTAAATTAAAATGGTGCAACCATTTTATAGAGTCACAATACTACGTTTCACAATATTTACTATGCTGTTGATAATTTGTGTATGTTGCTGATTTTTGCAGTGTAGATCACTTGGATAAAACAGTTTTACATCTAATTTCACAAAAATGTATTTGATTGGCTAGACTAATCACATTTCCATATGTGTCTCTATTTAATATTTTCTACTTTATAGTCCCATATAAGGCTCCGGACCCCCCGCGACCCAGTAGGATAAGCGGTTTGGAAAATGGATGGATGGATGGATGGATGGATGGATGGATGGATGGATAGTCCTATGTAGTGATGGACTTATTTATGGAACACTTTAGGTCCAGTTTGTAGGATCACAGAAAGGGCATTTACAGCCAACAAAATGAAATAAAATAAATACATTACTTCCATATATACGAAATGTTTTTACCAATTAAGAAATAGAATAACTGAAATGTATGATAACAGTAACATTTTGGTAAAAACAAAGATATTACTAGAAATTATCTTGTTAATGGGGATTTGCTCATCAGTATAATATTTACTGCAGTAATGTGTTTTAAAAGAGTATAATGAAGAATAACATTTGAGCATTCTAGACTGTAAATAAGAATCTTGTAATGGGTTAAATGGTGGTACACACCACCAGCACACACTGACACTGCTAACCCGCTTTGGAGGGTAATTGTAGTAAGAATTTGCATGAAGTGCTAGTTTGACCCATGTGCAGCTCAAGGTGTCCAGTAACTTGTTGTCCATTATCACCTACCTAGGAAAGAAAAGCCTTTGCCCCGTGTTAGACCTTCTTGTCATTGCACTGTCGTTTCCTTCTCTTTATCGCCGAGTGCAAAGATAACTCTGTGAAATTCCTGCCGAGTGCCTCTTGCTGACTGAGGAGGACAGCTTGTGAGGCTGCTGACAGCTGCCCGGTCCATAAGGCCACGTCAGGAAGGTGACAGACAATCTCCCTGCCGTGTACAAAGTCTGATACGAAATTCTAGCAATAAGATTATTAGCTACAACGGTCTGGACCCGCCATTTTATGTGATGCGGCTGGCAGTAAAGACAGGAAACTGAAGAAGCAGTTTGCATACACTTTGCTAGATATTTGTCAAGGTCATACAACTTTATGTTTTTTAATTATTTATTTATTATATTTTATATGTTTTATTTTTTTTATTTTATTAGTTAATGATAGGGGCAGCATGGTCGTGCTTCAAGTGTGTGGACTTTGCATGTTCCTCCTGTGTCATCATGGGGTTTCCTCTGGGTGCTTTAGTCCCGCCCCGAAGTCCAATGACATGCTGAGGTTAATAGAGGTAATCGGACACATAGGTGTGAATGTATGGAATATTATTTAGCACTATACAACGTAGAATATAATCATTATGGTATTATTAAAAAGCATGCCAAATACCCATGATGTAATCATTACAATGTAATCATTATAATGTAATCAACACAATGTAATCAACTTGGTATGTATTTGCACCTTGTATTAGCCTCAAACTTTCTGTTAGATACTTCATTTTAGCCCTGAATGTATGAATATCCACCTTTATTAGTGTTATACCTTATCACTATAGGTTTGCTACTGAAGGAAGGGATTCGCCCGAGTTCACCAAAAGTTCACGGCTGAGCATTTTTAAAAAACCAAGTGGAGATGGTCGCACCACTATTATGTTCGGCCGAGGGACCAAACAGTGAAAGAAATGATGGACAAACGTATCACCTAGGGGTGTGGATTGAGGGAAAAAAAGATTGTGAATTGTTGATGGAATGATGATGCTTAAGTGACGAGATATTGTTAAATGATAAGAACTTGTATAAAAATTGGTGTAAAACAGTACTGGACACACTTTACGTGTCCGGCCTTGGTTGTAACTTCATTGTTGCAATAAAGACTGAATTTGGATCTAAACCAGCGGCTTCTGACTTCTGATTTGATGGGGAAGGAAAAACCACAACAAATGGTGTGTGAGTGCAATGGGCTGGTGTCACAACCCTGAATTGGACAAGCAGTTACAGAAAATGGGAAATAATGTAATAAAATGAACATGTAAATCAACTTGACACACAATCAAAGTGTATGAAGGTATTCCTCTTCTAAGTTTGGTTTTATTAAGTCAAAGGCTGTTTGTTATGTCTGAGGAACAGAATAAATAGTTATTACTTCCAACCATCAGATTTCCTGCTTGTACAGACTTCTCTAATTTTTGTCAGATACTGTGATCAAGCGCTATAGTTCCAGTGTGCTGCAGACAAATACTGTAAAAGCTGTTTCCCCTAACTGCTATTACAACAAAAACATTATTAGTAGCAGAGGTGGACATTTCAGGTCCAGAGAGTACAAATCCAAACCAAGATTTTGTTTCAACCAACCAGTTCAGTACTCTGTGACTGTGACTCTTTATACTCAAATGGTTGGTTGAAACAAAATCATGGTCTGGATTTGTACTTTCTGGACCTGAAATCTCCACCTCTGGTGTCACATATTACTAAATCGCAGATATACAATGTTTTTTTTTTTTTGAAGGTGAAATCAATGTGGTGTGACTTTACAGACACCGAAATACATGTTCAGTATGTTAACTGCATTCATATTTGAATTCATAGCCATCAGCATAGCATGAGAATGCTGGGCTCTTGCATGGGATATCAAACAATACTGCTAACATGAACCCATAAGTAAAGTGTAGGGAGACCCTGCTAAAGTCAGAGCTGCAAAGGATCTCTGATTATAACAACTAAGGGACAAGTATTGAAACTGACAGGCTCACCGGTGGGGTGTTATTCACATAATGAGAAATAACTAGTCAAAGGTTCCCTCCCGATGACGATGATAATGACCCTTAACATTCTGCTTGACAGGTGAGTCTACCAGGCACAATGGAAAACAAAACACCATTAATTCGCTGCTACTGGTTTTGGATCAGTTCACTTGCAAAAGAACTGTACTTTGGGTTTGTTCAAATTGTCAAGTCTCACGTAGAAAGTTTGAGCCTACAGCTCCCCATCGGCTCCTTAATTAGTCCTATCAGTAGAACATTCCCTTCCCTACCCCTCACTGACGATCCCTTTGCAGCCGGGCCCCTCTCCAAATCACCAGTGGTCACTTCTGCACAAAAGCAATGTGACACTTCACAGTCGCCCTTAGACTGTGCTGATCTGAAACCTGATTCCCCACCTTTCCCTCTCTGCCTAATATTAGCCTGGGGTTCTCTTTCAGTGTTTGAAAGGACAATGAGGTCATTAAGACACTCAGCTTTAAATATAGAAAGCAGCAATTGTGAATAAAGAGCAGGGAGACTGCCGAAATACAAAGCAATCTTCTGTAAATTGGACCACTCTGCAGGAAATTAGTTCAAACAATTAAATGGTACTATAAATATAATTAGAGAGAGCCTTAAGTTTGATGACTACAAAACAGCATTAAATACATTCACTTCAAACATTATTCATGTACTGCTCAACTATGAACGATTTAACTAAAAGGATTCATGACTTTATATTAGTTGTAATAACTGGAGTAAAACTTTGTGAAAAGTCCCATTGTGAGAATGATCGTATATGGGAATGAATACTTGAACACCGTATAATGGGCAGAAAACATAAAACAGATTTTTATTTTGAAATTTGATATTGATCATTTGAAGCATAATATTGTGCCTACGTCTGTCGTACTGTGAATGTCAGGTATGGAGACCTTTGTAACATGAGCAGTAACTCAGCGGTGTGAAGATTCGCACTTGGAGTATAAGTCTGTAATTAGCATCCATCATGCTTGCTTGTGCTCCTCTCTCTTCCCCTGACTGGCTTTGCTGGGCTCTGAGGCGCTGAGCTGCTCTGAAGGGCAGCTGCTTGAGTGACTAAGGTAAGGCAGCACCTCCGAAAATGACCCACTTACACTTTGGTCTCAGACCATGATAACAACTATTTCAAATTTAAAGTAATGCATGAAGAATTTCATACTGAATAGTCATTCATCTTTTAAGATTTCCATTTGATTCATTGCTTTGATGCATATAATGAGCCATATAGAGAAAAATATTCATATGTACAGTATATAAACAAAAACACGGTTTATGTTAGAACAGGCTCTCACCCTTCAAATACAGCCAAACGCTTCACTCTGATCTGCTACGTGGAGGCAGCAGTTCCATGGCTGACTCTGGTCAGACTGCAGGAGCAGGTAGGTGATGCCTAACTGAGTGAGAAGAAGTTCACATGGAAGCAGATGATGGTCAATGTATCTTCCGGAAATTCAATCAGACGAATAACGATTAAAATGTATATCATACTTATACAGTTTTAGTTTACAGTTTCGCTTAGAAATTAATGCTCCGACAATCTAAGGATGATTGATAGACAGACAAATGTTTATAAAATAGTGTTTTATAAACTATGATTAAATACTTATAATTGTCGTCACAAATATATATTTTGCAAAACGAACTGACATTTTGTCCAAATATGTGAGATTTTAACATCCTGGTCAAATGTACGCATGTGTATGTGACTGCATTGTGCCGAAAGGTCTTCACACACGGCATATGTGATTATGACAAAGACCATTGGCAGCCTCAGTACTTGAACTTCTGCAGATGAGTGACACAAATAGACCAAATGAAAGTTAATATCGGGCCTGGTCAACCTTCTGCATCTGACCTTGAGACTTTAGATGTGTGTGTGTGTGTGTGTGTATATATATATATATATATATATATATAAAACCTCAATTTTTAAAAATCTGTGAATGCGATCAAAAAAGTAAAAGTGCCAAAAGTCTTGTATTTTGGTCGGTTATGTCACGGGAGATCGGCAGTGATCACGAGCAGAGCGGCGATCGTGCGGGCAGGCGGGTAGGAAGCAGGCAGACAGCCGAGAATCAGGGTAAATGAGGGGTTTAATCATAGGGACGAGGGCACGAACATCGACTGACATCAGGTAACATCAATGACGGACGAAGGACTCAGGTAAGACACAGACTGAAATACACAGGACTGATTGAAAATAAGCAGACACAGCTGGGTACAATCGGGAAAGAACACGTGGGTAATCCGGGGGCGTGGCACACACGAGGAGCCGACGAGCAGGGCATGACAGGTTACTTATGGTTAAGGTTAGGGCTGGGTGAGGGTTAAGGGGGTCGTGATTGGGGTTAGGGTTTTTCCCATAGAAATGAATGGATGGTGCCCATTTAGAAAGGAATACCAGTTTAGACCTAGCTTAGTTCTTTCCCTTGATTTGGCTCAAGAGCTGTGTGGTAATTAGCACAAGGAGTTGAATCAGGTGTGTTAAATGAGGGGAACCCAAAAATGTGCAGGGCTCTGGCCCCCCAGGACTGTTTTAAAGGCTGAGTTATGTAGCACAGGACAGGGGTATTATTTATGCTGTAAATGTACCTCAGGAGTTTGGTTGCAAGTGCAGAGTTGTTGGGATCCCAAAGGATCAAAGGTTTTTGTTACGCTTATATGTACAGGTAAAGTGGGGGTCCTCACAGCATTTGTAATTTAGTACAATTTAGGAGAATTATTTGGTAGCGTGTTCTGAGGTTTTATAAAACAGGCATCTCATGCCTGGCAAATGTTTTTTCCAAACCTTTTGCCTAAGATAATTTATCGACACGTATGAGTCCTTTTTAAATGTGTACATCTTTCAAACGTTTGACACGGCTCACTGTTTAGAAATTGCCACAGACTGTGAATCAAAATCGCTGGGGCTGCAGTTTTCAGGTCCGGGGGGGAAGCAACTCAGCCAGCAGGGGGCATTGCGGCAAAGGAAGCAGCCGTCTGATTAGGGGGCTTATAATGTGTGTTAATTAGTTATTTGTGGCATTCAGCATGTCAAGAAAGACCATACTGAAGGAAGCTTTTTTAAGTAGGCTTTTAAACGCAGCATGTGGGTGTTAATGCTATTAAATTTCAACCTCCTGAAGTGTACACTGAAACTCTTACTGTTATTAACAGTTGTTTTCATTGCAGTAGTTCATTGGCCTGTCACACAAATGGCCTGTTTATTGTCTTAATAACATAATACAATATATTCAACTGTAAGATGAAAATTATAGGTGCAAGTTTACATGAATTGTATCAGAAACCTGTTCCTATGCCTTTGTGCTGAGTCTGATGTCATATTTGTTATGAAATACTTTCTATAGAATCAATATTTAATTTTTGTTTAGACAAACAATAAAGAAATTATGAGAGCTGATTGTACTTTCCATCGGTGTTGGCAATTAATATCTACAAAATGACTTGGCGACATTATAGATGCAGGTAAAAATTTCTGTTTTAATTAAATCATTAGATTCAAGAAAGGTGCATGGCAGAACTTTATTCTACTCGAATAGAGGAGAAGCACTGATAGTGGAGAGAAACTACAGCAGGAGGATTTCAGAAGGGTCCATCAGAGAGCTTCACTCTTCATCAAACCCTTTCTATGGTGGCAGACATAGTTGGAAAGAAGGAATAAAAACCTGGTTAGTTTCTGCTATAAGCTTGGTTTAAATGAGTTTTTTATAGAAGAACCCAAACCTGAAGACTTGGAAGAAAGAAATTCATTTATCTAAAGAGTGCTGCTTCTTAACAGTACTAAAGCTGTATTTATTGCAATATAAAATAAAATGCAGCATTTAGTTTTCAACAGGTGGGATGTTTTTTATCTGTGGTTATTATGGAATGTCTGACCTTGGAGCCGACGTCGCGACTCTTGGCGCGCAGCTTGTTGACCTGTGACTCGGCGATGTCGGCTCTCTCCTCGGCCTCGTCCAGCTCGTGCTGCAGCTTGCGGAACTTGCCTAGGTTGGTGTTAGATTGTTCCTCCTGGGTCAAAGAGACACGGATCACAGCAATTAAGTCTGAACTGGTGAATAATGCTGCGTTCAGTAAGATCCTCGAGAAGAATCTTTACGAAGCGTAATAGTGATAAACGTCTCAAATCTATATACGTACAGCTTCCTCTGCAGATCTCTTGTAAGATTTGACCTTAAGCTGCAGCTTATCCACCAAATCCTGCAAGCGGGCCATGTTTTTGCGGTCCTCTTCAGTCTGAAAAAGAGGTTATCCACCATTAAATCTCTTTTCAAACCAAGTTCATGAAGCAATCAATGTACAAGTTGCCTTAGATGGTATCCTAAATGATATACCTGGTAGGTGAGCTCCTTAATGCGCCTCTCATATTTCCGAATTCCCTTAACAGATTCATTGCTTCTCCGCTGTTCTGCTTCAATTTCAGTTTCCAGTTCTCTCACCTGCAAAGATAATGCAACAAATTAGGAAAAAAAAACTCCCAGTGATTTAGACATTGTTATGTACATTCATGCAAAACTCAATACATGCAATCATTAAAAGAGGAAAACTTGATACTCACACGAGCCTCCAGCTTCTGCACCTGCTTCTTGCCCCCCTTCATTGCAATCTGCTCAGCTTCATCCAGCCGGTGCTGCAGGTCTTTGATCGTCTGCTCCATGTTTTTCTTCATGCGCTCCAGGTGAGCGCTGGTGTCCTGCTCCTTCTTCAGCTCCTCCGCCATCATGGCAGCATCAGTGATGGCCTTCTTGGCTTTCTCCTCAGCATTCCTACACTCCTGCACAGCCTCCTCCACCTCAGTCTGAAGCTGGGATGTATCGGCCTCCAGCTTCTTCTTCTGGTTGAGCAGGCTGGTGTTCTACACAGTCGGAGAGATGTGGGACAATGGAGATCCCCAGTGAAGAACACACTATATCATCTAGACTAGGACTAGATAGATATAATTCTTATATAATTCTTTCCTTACCTGGGAGTGCAGGAGCTGCACCCTCTCGCTGACATCCAGAAGCTCCTGTTCAGCCAGCTTGCGACCCCTCTCTGTCTGCTCCACCATGGACCTCAGCTCCTCCAGCTCTGCCTGCAGTAGGGTGTTACGTCTCTCCACGATGGCGATGTTCTCTTTCAGGTCATCATTTGCTCGTAGGGAGTCATCCAGTTGCAGTTGAGCATCCTGAAAAATTGTGCATTACATCTGTTACTGAAGGAGAAATGAAGACTGTGCAATTATGAAATAATAGCATAAAAATGATTACAAAGTGATTTCCCCTAACTCACCTACAGCATGTACTGTGTACTGGGAAAAAAACAAAACAGCAGATTGGTAGTTTACCTTCATATGTGCATGGAGACTCTTCAGTTGCTTCTGAGCCTCAGCTGCCTGTCTGTTGGCCTGGCTGAGCTGGATCTCCATCTCATTGAGGTCACCCTCCATCTTCTTCTTCAGCCTAAGGGCTTCATTCCGGCTCCTGGTTTCTGCCTCCAGGGAGCTCTGCAGGGTATCTACCATCCTCTGTTGGTTCCTCTTGGCCTGTTCCATCTCCTCATCCTTCTCAGCCAGCTTGCGTTCAATATCAGCCTTTACTTGATTAAACTCAAGCTGGGCCCGCAGGATCTTTCCCTCCTCATGCTCTAGAGAGGCCTAAAGAAAAGAAGAAAGCAAACAAATGACCATACAGCCAACAACTACTTTAAATGCAAATAAGAGCCAGAAATACAAGTTTTTAGCTATAACTTACTGAACTGAATGCAGACTCATCTGAAAATCTTCACTATATACCAGCTACATTCTGCATTACCTACCTCTGCTTCTTCCAGGGCAGCCTGTATCTCAGCCTTCTCCTGTTCCAGTTGTTTACGGATCTTCTCCAGTTCATGGATGCTCTTTCCACTCTCACCAAGTTGCTCAGTCAGATCAGTTATTTCCTCTAAGAAATGTTGCAAATATTAAAATGCTGTGTAGTTTCTTGTCATGTCGGTTGTAATATTCACGGTCAGTTATCAAATTTGGCAGTAATGCAGGATACCTTGAAGGATCTTATTCTCTCTCTTCATCGTCTCCAGATGATCCAGGGATTCTTCATAAGAGTTCTTTAGCTTGAACAGCTCAGTGCTTAGAGACCTGGCCTCCTTCTGGGAGCTCTCCAGCTCACTCTGAGACTCCTCATACTTCTGCTTCCACTCAGCCAGGACCTGACAGCAAGATTTTTAGAATGACTTCTGCGGTTAACTTTATAACGTGCTGCAGATCTACCGCGGTGCCTCGGGTGTCCTGGGCCCACCCAGATGAAACTCCGGCCCACCCATTCAGCATTTACAGTGAGCGATACAGTACGATAAAACTATCGCGTCTGACAGGTATGTGTGTACATGGCTAGATCGACTAATGAAGCAGTGCTGTTAAATAATTCTCCTTATCTGTTCATGTGGTATTAGTAATGCCACGGGTCATTTAAAAACTGATAAAAAATAGGCAGGTGAGTCTGTAGTGTGACTTATTTTGCCAAGTGAATTGTTATGGGACTGGGCCACCTGATTTCCTGCCAGTCCACCCACAGTATGATTTCTGCATCCACTCTTGTTGCAGACACTCCTGTTCCTCATTATTACCTTGTCAAAGTTTCTTTGCTTCTTGTCCAGAGCGGCAGCAGCTGCGTTGGATCGTTCTACATCCACCATGAGATCTTCAATCTCATTCTGCAGCCTGTGCTTGGTCTTTTCCAGCGAGGAGCATTTAGCATTAACAGCTTCCACAGCCTCTTCTGCATCTTGCAGACGCTGAGCCAGTTTCTTCCTGGGTAGAATGGATGGGGTGGATGCTGTTTAGTTTGCTGTCACAGCACAGCCATTCACATTTATAAAAGTACTTTACTGTACTGACTTGGCTTCTTCCAGCTCCTCGGTCCTCTGTATGGCATCAGTCTCATATTTTGTCCTCCACTGAGCCACCTCAGAGTTGGCCTTGGAGAGACTACGCTGCAGCTCCCCCTTGGCCTCCTGCTCCTCCTCATACTGCTCCCTCAGCAGGTCTGAGTCGTGGCGAGCAGACTGTACCGCGTGGGCCAGTGCATTCTTAGCCTGGGAAATTAAAGGAAAGGCTATACAGTTATGGATATGGACATACTGTCTCTTCAGGGACGTCATACATCTTTGCTATATCCTCAACCAATCTGGATTTTAAATTAAATGATGAATCTAAGGTAAAAGTACAGAATGTCTCTTAAGTTAAAAAATATAATTGTATCTTACTGGAATGGCAACAATATATTTCCTGGACAGCCCAGTCAATGCCCCCCATCTAATCCCTACACCTCCCACACCCCCAAACTCTACAAGCTTTAACCCTCCTACACATGCTCTCCAAATGAGGTGTACATCATTATCCATATGATGTTTTTGTGACGTGGCAATAAGAGCCATCAAACACTTTTTGAGTTATCATGTTCACTAGATGAAGTGTTTTCAGCAGTCCCCTTCCCTTTGCTGTTAGGTCCAAATCTTCACCCAAACAATGCGTCTGCTATGTTTGAAAAAAATCTGTCCAATACTTTTGGAGTTATCATTCTACCTGGATAAAATGTGTGAAGCTGATATTTTCTTTGCTGACACTATGTGGCACTAATTCAATTTTGATGCAGTTTGTCTCTGGGCCTAAGTCAGTATATATATAATGCTCCTCTGAAGTTTGAAAAAGATCTGACTAATACTTTTTGAGTTATTGTGCTATTCACATGTGTCTCTTTGGCTACCCATCTCTTTGCTAGCACTATGTGATGCTTATTCAATTTTGGTGTGATTTGTCTCAAAATGTGACCATTTCCAGATTTTCACCCATACAATGTGTCTATAAAGTTTGAAAAAGATATGTCAAATACAGTGGTACCTCAGAACTCGAACTTAATCCGTTCAGAACTCGGGTTTGAATCCTAAAAAGTTCAAGTTCTGATTGAATTTTCCCCATAAGAAATATTGGAAAACCAATTAATTGGTTCCCGGCCGCAAAAAATTATACCTATATATACGTGCCGCGTGACTCATTTCCCCGCGCGTACAAGTCGTCTTAGGTTGGTTTTTGCGGTTCGACTTCTGAGGTTCAGATCGAGTGCTAGGTCATTTTCTTCGAACTGGTTGGTTCGACTTTTAAGAAATTCGAGTTCCAATGAGTTTGAGAACTGAGGTACCACTGTACTTCTTAAGTTGTCATGCTAACAAGCAGATCAGTTGCAAAACCGGGATGATATATTACCTTGACTTCCTCTTCTAGTTGTCTTTTGAGATCTTCAATCTGCTGAGTATAGGACTGTTTGGCTCTAGTTAGCTGAGAAATTAGAGATTCCTTTTCTTCTAGCTGTCTGAAGAGCTCCCCTGAGATTAAAATTGACAAATTACATACATTTGTTTTATTAAGTTCACACCTCTTCCTTTGCATGACTCATAGTTATGCTTACCATTTTCAGTCTGAAGTTTTGCTCGCTGAGTTGTAAAGTCATTGATCGTCCGTTGATTTTCCTCAGTCTTTGTTCTGAATTCACTAGTCTGATCTTCTAGAGTCCTACTTATCTTCTCCAGATTTGCCTTTTAAAAAATGTATACATAATTTTATGAAATCAACAGATGAAGTTAGCATACTCAGAGAAAGCCTTTGATTAACAATATTTTATTATTATAACCATGGTAACAGACCAATCATTTCATGATTACCAATTTTGGTATTCACAAATGACAGTGGTGATGTTCTAACCTTGGATTTTGCAATCTGTTCCATGTTGGAGACGACATCATCAAGCTCCATTTTCAGTTCACTCTTCTCCTTCTCCAGCTTCTGCTTCACTCTCTGCAGGTTGTCAATCTGCTCGCCCAGGTCAGCCACACTGTCGGCATGTTTCTTCCTCAGTGTGGCCGCCGTCGCTTCGTGCTGCAGTGTGGCCTCTTCCAGGTCTCTGCGCAGTTTCAGGAACTCTGCCTCCCTCTTCTTGTTCATCTCGATCTGGGCAGAAGTGGCTCCACCAGCTTCCTCCAGCCTCTCGCTGATCTCCTCCAGCTCCCTGGACAGGTCTGCTCTCTGCTTCTCCACCTTGGCACGGGCAGCTCGCTCTGCTTCCAGCTCCTCCTCCAGTTCCTCAACGCGAGCCTAAAAGAGGTAGATTGCAGATGTTTGAAACACATGTTAACACTGGTTAGACTGTTAGTACCTTCTCCATAGACCCAAGACTTTACCTGCAGTTCCTTTAGTTTTTTCTGCAGCTGTGCGATCATTGACTGCTCGTCTTCAATTTTACTGTTGAGTTGGCTTATTTCAAAATCTTTCCTGTTGAAGACATTGTATAGTTAACAACCTATTATAGATTTTAGTCATGCAAATTTTAAGTCATTAGATTGTTTTCTATATGTGTATTTGCATTTTAAACCAATATTAAGTTTTATATTTTAAATATTACTTCTTCAGTCTTTCCTCCAGTTGCTGCTTGTCGTTCTCCAGGTCCATTATGCTCTCCTGGGTCAACTTCAAGTCTCCTTCTAGTTTCCTCTTGGCCCTTTCAAGGTCCATCCGTACTTTTTTCTCTTGTTCCAGAGATCCTTCAAGCTAAAGGAAGTAATAATTAAAGGATTTTCATGGAAGTGTTATCACTTAGAAAATCTCCTTCATATTTTTAGTAGCACTCACATCATCGACTTGCTGCTCCAGTTTAGCCTTGGCCTTGGTCAGTGTGTTGACTTTGTCCTCCTCACTCTGCAGGTCATCCAGCGTTTGCTGGTGAGCCTCTTGTAGAGCTTTCTTCTCCTTTGTCAGCTTGGCAATAATTTCATCCAGAGCTGCCATTTCCTCAGTCAGGTTCTTCACCTGTGTACAGACCGCTGACTGTCAGTATGCATGCTTCCCCATATTCATTCTGTAGATCATCATCACGAGAGACTCTAACCTTGTTCTCAGTTGCATGCTTCTCCTTCTCCACTTTGGCCAGAGTGAGCTCTAGATCATCAATGTCCTTCTTAAGCTCAGAACACTCATCCTCCAGCTTCCTCTTCTTAGCAGTCAGCTCTGAATTCATTTCCTCCTCATCCTCCAGTCGCTCGGTCATCTCCTTGACTTTGGCCTCCAGCTGAATCTTATTTTTTATCAGTTGATCACACCGCTCCTCAGCATCACAGAGGTTATCTTGCTCCTATGGAGACAATTAAAGGATTGAATGAATAGATAGATAATCTCATAAACCTCTGTAGCTCTGTAGGGCTTATTAACTGTGTGTTATATGCAACTAATTCATTGTAATTAACTGTAAACTCACAGCTTGGACTTGTAACTGCAGGTCATTCTTCTCTTGGAGAAGAGAGACCATCTTCTCTTCTAGCTCCTTCCTGCGGGCCTCTGACTTTGCATACGCCTCTTTCAGTTTCAGGAACTCCTCCTTCATATTGGCCATCTCCTTTTCAGCCTCGGCTGACCTCAGTAGAGGTTTTATTTTGAAGTAGAGCTTCATCCAGGGCCAGTTCTTCACGCCCATGAAGGCCCGCACATTCCACTGGATCACAAGCAATGCATCTCTGCAGTAGATACATGCAGATATTTAATGGATGTATGGTGTCAGTGGTGATTCATGGGATAATAAGAAGAAAACTGTAAACATTATCCAACTTGAAACATTTAAATTTTAGATGCACTCCGTTCTAAAAAGCCCAGTGTTTTTAAACAGTACTTTGCATATTAATCCATCCATCCATTTCCCAAACCGCTTATCCTACTGGGTCGCGGGGGGTCTGGAGCCTATCCCGGAAGCAATGGGCACGAGGCAGGGAACAACCCAGGATGTGGGGCCAGCCCATCGCAGTTGTATATTAATTTAGTTAATATTTTGATATAGAAACTTTTCTTTCTTAATTTTTTATTTTACTTCTTAATTTTACTGAGGTAATGTTTATGACAAAGCTGTGTGGACTTCTTTGATTTTCAATAATTTTATTAACCTTTTTTTTTTTTTTTTAGGGAACTACATAATACTACAATTACGGAATGCATTTTTATGATATTGCAAAAGCATAAATTTAAAGATGTGTACCTGCGATCCACCATTTTTTGATACTCAATTCTTGAGAGAAGACCACGAGATCTGGCTTGGATGGCAGTTATGATTTTGGACAGACGTTCGTCTCTCATTTCCTCCAGTTGACCCAGCAGACCAGCTTTGAAAAATACCTAGAAAGTTCACAATGATGCTGCCTTATTTTTTTCCATTCTTTAACGTAGAAGATGATCAACTTCAACAATTGGTGGGCTAGTACCTTGGTGTGTCCAAATCTGTACTGCTGATGGTCAATATCCAAAGAGCCCAACAGTTTTTCTGCCCCCTTTCTGCTGTCGATGAACTGTCCCTCTGGGATGGCAGATGGATTGAGGATGCGGTATCTATAAGATAAGCACTGGTGTAAGGACTGTCACTTTGTTTGCTTGTAGGTATCATGGAAAAAGCAGACTTTACCTCTGTTTGAAGTCTCCGTAGAGGATCCTATTTGGGAAGCCCTTTCGGCAGATCCTGATGCCTTCCAGCACACCGTTACAGCGTAGCTGGTGCATCACCAGAGGGTTCTCCATGGCCCCAGGAGTCTTGGTCTCATTGGGGATGATGCAGCGCACAAAGTGAGGGTGGGTTGACCTCAGGTTTGTCATCAGCTTGTTCAGGTTCTCCTGAGAGTGAAAAGTTTCCAGTTGAACGTCATTATGTTTGACGTCTCTTTGTGTTCTTGTTTTATGCCTTTAAACTGCCGCTACCAGCTGTTATTACCTGATCTTTTCATTTTTGGATGGTTCAGCCTAACTTTTGATATTTGTCCTGGTTTGAAGAGATCGCAAACATACCCTGTGGAGAGCAGATACAGTCTGGAAAGAGGATCCCTTCTTCTTCTTCTCTTTCTTGCCCTCCTTTGCATCTTGCAACGCTGAACAATTGGGAATCAAGAAAACGTAATTATATATAAAAAAACATCAGTTCATACTAGTTTTTTTAACCATCATACAGAGCAGTTGTACACCCTGTGTCACCTTAAACTGTCGCAAGATTTTAATTAGCAATTAAGCATTTTCCTATTTGACATTACCTTGATCTGCACTAGCATAGTTAGCAAAAAGAGTAGCCAGCAACTTGAGCGATGACTTCTGGTACAATCCCACCACAGTCTCATTCAGAGGGTCCTTGTTCTTCACCAGCCAGTTGACAATGTTGTAATCAACAGTGCCAGCATAGTGAACCAGGGCAAAATGGGCCTCTGGTTTCCCTTTAACAATCCTGGGCTTCTGGAAGTTGGCAGATTTTCCCAGATGGTTGTCGTACAGCTTTGCTTTGAAGGTGGAATCGCTGGCCTTGGGAAACATGCACTCCTCTTCGAGGATGGACATGATGCCCATGGGCTGATGGTAAGGGAATTGAAAATGCAAATATGATGATTATTCTAAAGGATTACAGAGATAAGACGATGCATTTCATTTCCAAAACTTCTTTCAAACCCAAGAAAAAATGTTGTGTCTAACATACCTTTTCGATGAGATCAATGCAAGCCTGCAAGTCCATGCCAAAGTCAATGAACTCCCACTCAATGCCCTCTTTCTTATACTCTTCCTGCTCCAGGACGAACATGTGGTGGTTGAAGAACTGCTGCAACTTCTCATTAGTGAAGTTAATGCACAGCTGCTCAAAAGTGTTGAACTGCAAGAGATTATGTTAAAAAATAGATTTCAACATTCAAATATCATTATGTCAAGAAGATAAGCAAATGCAAAGATTTGAAAAACATGTATTTTTTTTAAAGGAACTCACATCAAAGATCTCAAAACCAGCAATGTCCAGCACACCAATGAAGTACTGGCGAGGTTGTTTGGTCTCCAGGGATTGGTTAATTCTCACCACCATCCACAAGAACATTTTCTCATATACTGCTTTAGAAAGGGCACCAACTGCATAGTTTACCTTAGATCAAGAAAGCAAAACATTCATATAAAACTTTTAAATGCAGAATTTCTGACGGAACTAGATGATATCTGGAGCATGATAAAGAAGCCCCTTATGGGAAGTACTTATTAAATACACTTACTAGTAAGTGTTTGTTTGTTTAAACTTTCATACCTGCTGGACATTTTGTCCTTTGGTGACCCACTCATTCCCAACTTTGACTCTTGGGTGACACAAGCCCTTGATGAGGTCAGCAGAGTTCAGGCCCATCAGATAAGCTGATTTGTCAGCATCTGACCCAAACATGTAAATACATTTAAGTATAAAGCAGCAAGAGATTCTAAAGAATCAGTGAAAACCCACAGCCCCTCTGCTCACAAGTATCATTATTATACCTGGATACTTCATATAACAGTTTTTGTTTTAACTCAGCAGACTCACCCTCAGTGCCGTCAGCTTCTGCCTGCTCCTCACGCTGTTTCTGCTTGAACTTCATGTTGCCATAGTGCATGATGGCGCCAGTCAGCTTGTACACAGAGTTTTTCTCCTCTTGTGTGAAGCCCAGCACATCAAAGGCATTCTGTATAGAATAAGAAATTTTTACGTCAAAGGTAGCAAATTAACAGTGTTGCAGTAATAGCAATAGCCTTAAGACTCTATAAGGCATTGTTGTGTCATCTTATTATGAGCCAATACACTTCATGGACACATGTACTGGGACACCTGGCCATTACACAAACAGGAATTTTTATGACATGCCGTTCTAAATCCATAGGCACCAAACAGGGCTGGTCCCCCCTTTGTAGTTATAACAGCTGCCACTCTTCTGGGAAGGTTTTTCACAAGACTTTGGAGTGTCAGGCACTGATGTGGGACGTGAAGGCCTGGCTCACAATCTCCATTGTAGTGCAAGGTGTTTCATGGGGCTGAGGTCAGGGCTCACCCATTCGTGTCTTTTGAATTGAATTAAATGGCAAAATTAACTTTACGATAACAAAAAATATTCTCTGTCTTTAATTGTGATGAGCTAATTCCTTTTAAGATATCTCTATAGTTGTTATTTTGAATGAAATGATCGAAAAAGTGTCAACATTTTTTCAGTCTAAGGTACCGTCAACCGTTAGATTTGACGCAGTAGCTGGATCGAGATGCAGCAGGGCCACAATTAGTATGAGAAATGTGTCCACGAGCCCTGGTTTGTGCCTGTAAACGACAAGAGTAAGGCAGACGGAAGGCAGAGGGCAATGCACTCACGTCGGTGGCCATCAGCTCCTCAGCATCATCAATGGATGCCACGGTGGTCTCTCCCTGAGAGATGAAGGCGTAGTCATAGGGGTTATTTGTCACCAGCAACATCTCTGTTTTTGGGCAGCGAGAGAGAGAGAGACAAAACAAGCATAAGAGAGCCGCATATTAATGACCAAACTCCTTTTTTGATATAAAAACTACCTACCCAGTATCTCAGGTTTCCTGTTGGACAGAATCTGGTAGAAGATGTGATAATCTCTCTCAGCCTTAAGCTGAAAGGTGACACGAGACTTCTCCAAAAGGTCTTGTTAAACGGAGAGGTAAAATGAAAGATAGAAAATAGGTATCAAATATTCTCCCTCTAACACAACAACAAAAATAATAGTTATTATTATTATTTACTTGCAACTGTACAGCAATCGTACAAAAAAGAACCTTGAAAATGACACATGTGATCATTAAAGTACATGCCCATTCTTACAGGTCTCTATATCAGCTGAGGCCAACTTCCCTCGAGTATCAAAATGGATGCGGATGAATTTGCCCTAATTATAGAAGAAAGAATGACTTGGTTAGATTCTGTTTTATATACAGTCAACCAATTCCATATAATAGCTTCACACTCACAAATCTGGAGGAGTTGTCGTTCCTGATGGTCTTTGCATTACCAAAGGCCTCCAGGGCTGGGTTGGCCTGGATGATTTGATCCTCCAGGGTCCCCTGGAATTTACAAGCAAAACTAATGCTGGATGTTTTTTTTTTAGTTAAATATGACCATCATCTCCTTATTAATCGCTTACCCAGAAGTAGAAAAATTATGATTACAGCTAGTATAAATAATGACCTTATTCTGAGCAGAAGAATCCTTTTTCCCAGTGCCTGCAGCAATGCTTGCGAAATACTGAATGACCCTTTTAGTGTTCACAGTCTTCCCGGCACCGGATTCTCCACTGAGGAAACCGAAACATTAAAAGAAGGTCACATATGGAGAAGAAATGGCTTTTGCCTTTTGTTTCTCTGTTTTAATGTAGGAAAGATTTTTTTTTTTGCACCGCTTAGAACTTACAAACGGCGGCAGTCGACAGTTATTACACAAAACCAGAAAATGCGCTGAACTCACGTGATCAAGATAGACTGGTTCTCCCGATCTATAATACAAAAAAAGGATTGTGAATATCAGAAATGAGGATGATAATGAGAAAAGGAGAAATTATGACCATTTATTACCATTAGATAATAACTCTACAAAACATAATACTACCATAAGCATTATGAAAGATGCTTTACAATTATTGTGAATGGTAAATATTATCTGAATTAGCTTGGTGAGTCTTTTTGTTTTGAGCTACCTGTCAGCATGTACTGATAAGCGTTGTCAGAGATGGAGTAAATGTGAGGAGGAGCTTCAGTTCTCTTCTTTCCTCTGTAAGCAAGAACCACTGCCTGGTCATAGACTGGCAGCCACTTGTAGGGGTTGACAGTGACACAGAAGAGCCCAGAATAGGTCTGAAATCAATATACAGCAAACAGCATTTTAATGCATTGCCTTCATTGTACCACCATAATATTTTGTTTGTGATTCAATCACTCAGATCCTCACGTAGATCATCCAGGCTGCGTAACGCTCTTTGAGGTTAAACAGCACGGCGGGCTCATGCAGGAAAGTTAACATGGCCATGTCTTCGATCTTGTCAAACTTTGGAGGGTTCTGCTGCAGAAGGTCTGTATCTTTGACAGTTAATGTCTGGAAAAATAATATCAGAACGTAACCATTCTTAGGACAAAGATGGAGAGTATATCTTTTGAGTGATATTTCATCATGGTTTGTTTCTTCTGATTCATATCTCCCGTACATTAATTTAATGTTAACTTATCCAAGCTATCTCCAAAGGTATTTATAAAACACTGTTTATTTGTATTATTCATCATTTCAAAAATACAATTAGGATTCGATTTGAATTTGTGTGACGGGCATACTAAGCAACTCACCTTCCCACCGTATGTTTCCACAGTCACTTTGTCTCCCTCTCGACTTACGACGGAAGCCTTGACAAACTCCTCCACAGGATCGGGTACAAAGCACTCCTTCTTCATGTCGAAGGGGCGAGTCTGGGCTTCCAGGCGCTCCCTGTCTGATTTTCTCAGGTACGAAGCTGCACCCCCAAACACCGCCATCTCAGCATCACCCATGGTGACTCTGGAAGACATTTATGGGTAGAGTAACAAAACTATAGTGTCTAACCAGGATTGCGGATATACAGCGTGCCAATGTTCCTGATTGTAACTTACCAGTAGGTTCAAGACCGACAAGAAAACTGAAGAATGGACACGTTAACAGACAACTGACAGACCTGGGGAAAAGAAAAATAGCATGTTAAGATACAGAATAGTGGTCCAAGGATGGAAGTAGGGATACTGAGGCAGCATTATGTCAGATCACACAAGTAGTGGAAAGCAGGGCTGTAGCTGCACCATACAGACAGGGGGACACACAAGCTGCCAGAACTGTCATACCAAATCAGCTGGACTCTTTGGCTCTGCGCTGACTTGGGGTGCAGGATGCAGGTCACTTTTATACCTCTTGATGCCATGCCCTATAAGGCCAGGGGCACGACCACCCAGCGGCCCTCCCCGCCCTCTGCTCCCTTTGCGTGACCTGCTCGCTCACCGAGGGCAGGCCACCATCCTCCAGAGGTGTATCCACTGGCCATTGATTGCCCCCCCCCCAGCCCCCACCACACCAAACCACCCACCACATCCCCTTTTTGAAATGCCATTGTGACAAACTGGGACAATAGCCAGGGACCCTAAATTTCTGTGCTATGAGTCACACGGCCACACACATACCGACTCCGCCAAGATATCCCTCTTTTATTTATCTCTCTTTCCCTCATTCTCCCTCTTTCTTATCTTTCATGGCAGAGTTATGGGGGGGGGCATCCCACTCGAGTGCACTCAGCACGCTTTCTTCCCCTCTCCTACCTGCTACGTGCCTCCTATCAGCTGAGCCCTATTAGGCTGTCTGTGCCTTTGGAGGAAGACAAGGTCACATTGAGTATAACGCCCCCTACTGGCACTCTGTGGCCAACAAACACAGTGCAAGGTCTTTCATCTGGTTATCATTAAAGCTTATTTATAACTTCTGTCAATCCATTACTTCACACATTCCACCATATCTGCGTTCAGCTAAATACAAACTTTGGCATAACCATTGCCTAATAAAAGTATTTGTCCAGTACTAGACATCATCCACAACTTTAAATTAACACTTAGTTTATTAATAGAATGTCAAAGTGCGGTAAAGTAACTTAAAGCAAAAGGACTATACACTTTAATAACTATAGGCTTTTGTTAGGTTATATAAAACTACTAATAATAATAATACTAATGATAGGAAGAAGAATACTTCTTTTATAGGCACTTAAGGATGCCTTACAAAGACAATCATTTGATTGTCATATGACATATCAAACAATACACCATAGCAAACAATAAGAAATATGTGTAGGTTGTTGGCTGTTATTTTTCCTATATGGTGTGGACTTACCAGTGTGTATCCTATTTTTAAAGGGATTACTAAAATTCCACTCAAATTAGGGCCATTTTTTGCACCTGGTAATGGTGTATAATGTTTCACCATTGTTCTTCGATGTGATCATGTCCACGGGTCACACCGCGAGCAAAAGCTGCGGCAGATAAAGGCTCGGCATGCACTTCATGTTCATCAGCCCCCCAGGACTGGTATGTCACAGCCGGGGCAAATGCACTGACCTTCACGTCTACAGAGTCAAGCCACCATGGTAGCAAAGCCAAAAGTCCTTGTGTAGACACTAACTATGGAGATATTTGGGACTTTGAACATTTATGAGCACAATAACATATGGTTTGTCTCTCTCTCTCTCTCTCTCTCTCTCTCTATATATATATATATATATATATATATATATATAGGAGATTAGAATTCCACATGTATAATAACAAATAAACCCAAAAGTATATCAAAATAATGTAAATGCATTATAATAATTGTGTGAATTTATAATAATGATAAACATGCACTATACATCTATTTTTGATCCATTTTACATTTAACTTGAGATAAAAAATAAATTAATTAATTAAAAAATCTACATCTGAGAGGAAATCCAGGTAGCACCGAATGCAACAATGACAGGCAGGGCATTTAGTAGATGGTAATGCTTCAAACAAAATAAGCAAATTATAGAAAGTACCAACTACGGAGAAAATGAAACCTCACACAGAAATAGAAATACTGCCAGAGTACAAACTTAATCCTTATCAAGGAGGAAAAGCCACGAGATTTATGTCATTTTTCCATTTCCATTTCAATCGTGTTTACATTTCTAAAAAAAGAATCTAACATATTATTAGTATTATCAATGAGGAGGAAGATCTATAATCGTAATACCTACATAAGCAAACCTTTAAAATACAAGGAGTTAGCAATAAACTATTTATACACAACATACGCGATGGACATGAATCCACTATACGAAGGAAGAGCGCTTGGGAGAGCGATTTAAAACGGAAAGGGTAAATTAGACGGGGCGCCACTGAAGAGTCACTGACAGCATGGCACAAGGGTTAACAAGGTGCCAGAATACTTTCAGATCTCTGAGAGACTGATGACAACAAATGTGAGAACCACATATCATCTATTCTTTCGCACCTCATCCAGTCTTCCTCTTTTAAAGAGTCTTATAACATAGGAACGCATTATTCCATATAAGAAATATGATTTAACACGTTAAATGATACCCACGACCCCGTACTGAATAAGCAGCTGATTGAATAGATGTTATTTGACAAGTAGACCGATAATGTTATTGTATGACACACAGCTAGGAATGCACATAATTCGCGCGCAAATACGCATTCTCCCTATAAAACTATACATGTACATGTGGTATAGTGAATGCAAGTATACATTGACGAAACAGTACAAATGCGTGCTTATCTTATATGCATTGGCGCTGCTATAACAAGAAATTACAATGCATTTAATCTTTATACCGCGAAAGAGGTATGTGATATCCGTATAAAGGTTGCAGTGCACGGTAATTTCTTGTCATAAAGGCGCAAATGCGCATAAAATAAATGACATTTGCGCTGGCAAGCAAACAAATTGCCGCACCTCTACGGCAAACGTGTACATGCAGACCAGTTACGTGCATCCCTGGTATATAACTATGCTTTTTGGTTTACATAGCCTTCAGGTTATTTTGTAGCCCTTACTCTTTGAAAAACAAAGATAGTGTCAGCTCAACACCTAGGTGCATTTATGTCTTCCAAGAACGACGTTACCCAAACAGATCATTAGTCAGTCTCCCGCTTAAGCCCTGCCTCGGAGATTTACTAGCTATTTCAGTGGCATTAGTGGAGAACGCCATGCATAATGAACCAGCTGTCGTTGGTGTCAATCAAGATTTTACCAGAAGTTCCAGATTGAGCACCAGGGTTCACAGACGAAATAAAATGCAATGACATTTTTCTGATAAGGATGATACACTGCTGACCGCCAACCTAAATTAAACTAACAATATACCCGCAAAATAAGAATACGTGTATTTTAATACTTTAACAGGACACTTACGCTTTCAGACTCACGCACACGCAAGAAATCTTACGAGAAATCTATATCATTCAATTAGTAATGTAAAGAGTTGAGGTAGTTTGCAAACTCTCCATATTATTTACATGGTAATACAACTGTCACATACATGTAAATGAGGGTGCAGCCTTGTCTCGAAATGAAAATCTCACGCCAACCTGCTGACCAAAGTTTGCAACCCACTTTATAATTGATACGTTTAGCATGACAAAAGAGTGATTTCCAAATGAACAAAACAAGAATACACCCAATATACAAAACTAATACATGTAATCTTATAAACAGTGCTCAATAGATAAAGCAAAACAGAGGAAAACAATTTCATAAAAACTGTTTTTTTTTTTAAAGAGCACCGGTATGTCAATGGTAAAGACTAATTTCAAAGAGAAACAAAGGTGACAGACATGAGAGGGACACTGGCAAATAGCACGGGCCAGAAAGGGTCATACAGACAGACATGGTGCGGATAGTGACCTGCAGATATTTAAAGGTACAACAGTGGCTGGCATTCTTTACATTGCACTGTGCTGAAACAATCGGAGGAAATTCGCGAAGGGTACACACAAACAACACACCTATTTTCACACACTAAACAGATGCTTGCAGTCAGAGAGCAGTATTTTTGTGGTAGACTACGCAGTGAACTATTCTGGATGATGAAGGAAAGCAGCATACATTTGCATAGAAATCGGGAAAACATACACACCAATTGAAACTTCTCAAATTTAATCTGATACGCCAATTTTTAAGCAAGAAGGAGAAATAATTACCTGTACATACAATCATAACCAGACATATAATGTCAATCCACTTGTATTTTTGTAGTGCTTTTAACAATGAGCACTGTGGGCCTTAAGTTACTAGAGGTTGAGCAGGCAACACGAAGGACATACTGCCCCCAGAGAAAAGGAAACTTTGGGAGGAACCATACAAGGTAAAGATTGATTCTATCCGCTTTCACCAATGCCATCATTCAGAAGAGATCCGGCGGAGTTAAACTGGCTGTCTCATGTTTACTCTGTATCCTGGATTCAACACAAATACCTATTAAATTCTATTTTCAGAATCAGTCTCAGCTGACCTGCATGTTGCCCGAAAGCCCCCTGGTGTTCGGTAGCCAGCGTGGCATTCTCTCTGCAAGCCACCGAGAGGCAGTGTTTCTTACTCTATTAATATAAGCAACAGATTATAGACGAATTTAGACACCATCAACACTGAATTAAAGAATATGACCTTTATGATTAACGTAACATATTCTACTCTCCGCTTCCCCCTTCTATCTGGAGATGACTCGAAAAATCCACCAAACCAAATCCAGTTTCTCTTGACCAGTTTTGAAGTGGTCGCAACACCGCCATCTGCTGCTCACTTGTAAATTTGTATCCATTTTTGTGAGCATATAGAAAAAGAAAACCTGCATTCATTATTTATAAAGCCAATATTGTACGAAATGAAAGTAAAAGGCAGTTAAAACCTGGCCACGCCGCATTTAAAGGAGAGAGATTATCCATGTTACTGAAATAAAACACAGCAGACCAATGTTTTTACAAGTTTTTTTTATTTTTTTTCCTCTAATTACATTTTTTTTTGGATTAAAATAAAATTAAAATAAAAACCAAACATCTTTTTTTTTTTTCTTTAAATTCAGTCCCCCTCCCTCAATCCTTGCCCCTCCCCAAAAGCCAAAAAACCTCAGCACCTCAGTGTTAAATGTTGGGTGCCTTGTTGCCCCTGGGAGATCTAAGGTGGCTGCCCATGTACACTGAGGGCTGGACCCCAGCTCTGGAACCCCTCTTTGTACCTGCCTCTCTCTCTCATAGTTAAAACAGCTGCCACTACCTTGGCTGAGCTCTCTCTGTATAAATGTGAAGTCTGTGTTATGGTTCCTGTGTATGCATCTATTCTCCATCTCAGCGTTTGTGGTTATAATAAAGGCCCCCCGTGGTGGGTCGGTGGTCGCCTTGCGCCCCACCCCCCCACAAAGATAGGATGGGTTGAGTGTGGATAGTGGGAGCAGAGAGAGAGAGAGACGCTGCCGAAACAGTGGGGGGCGCCGCAGGCACAGGAGGAGGGGGCGTGGTCAACCTCCACTGGTCCTGAAACCTGAAACGACAAGAAGTGGTCTAATACAGAGACAGACAGAGAGAGAGGGAAAAGACGGAAAAGAAAAACAGCGATGGGGCCGGGTGGCGTAAACCCTAATACTGAATGGCAGCACTGGGCGGAGGGGGGGGGGGGAGCACCTGGAAGAATGCTGGGGAGGACAGAGCGGTAAAATGTTACACTGCAAAAGGAAAACCATGGAGGGAAATCAGGGCGTGCTGGACAGCGCTCCTTAAAAAAACCTTCATAAAATAAATAGGAAGAGAACCAAGCACTGAACAGCACTGAACAGTGAACAGAATCGTCATCGATGTCTGACTGGCTACAGGCCGAAAGCCGCTGGTGAGGCGAGGATGAGGGGGGAAAGGCGGCGTAAAGGCGTCAAGCTCGCGGTTATTCCTCAGAGGGCGACGGCGGAACGTCATACAAAACAAAACCCATTCCTGAAACAAACAGCCTCGAAATAAAAACCAAAGGACGAGCTAATTCCGCTAGGAAGCCGCCTTCTGCAAAACATAAGGATACCGGTCGCTGCGTTCGATGGGAATGGGCGAGCGATGTGGTGCGTGAGTCACGGGCAGAAAAGAGGATACATCTGCAGCCTGACATTTCATCCTCACCATCAACGTCATCATCATCATCATCACCACCATTGTTGCCAGGGCGATGTCTGCACATCTCCCTCATAGCCAGTTATACCTTACCAGGACGAGCGCCCCGCCGGGGCAGCCACACACACACGCACTCGCACACTGCGGTCAGTCTGTCTGTCTGTCCAGGAGAAATGAGGCAAGGGCTCACTTTCCCTTTTCGGGGGTTTGTCTTCTGCTTCTTCAATTTTCTCTTTTTTTTTTTGTTTGGGGAAGGGGAGGGGTCAATGTTTTTTTTTTTTTTCCTTTCCTTTTTTGGGGGGATAGGCAATATTAATAAGGGGAATACCACGATGTTGTTCGCCCTCGGTTCCTGGAAAAGAGAGAGAGAAAAGGAGGGTGAGTTTTTTTTTTTCCCAGTGGCCAAGAAAGACAGCAGTTTTTGGAGGCTTGTGTGTAGTGGAGCAGGGTCGTAGGGATGTGGGGCAGTTACTGCAATTTAGCCAATGCTTTTAATAAGGGTATACATTTACCCTAATTATACCAATGGTATATACAAGTAAACAATTTCAACCAACACTAAAGTTTGAATTGACCAAATTAGAAACCAAAATCAATTCAATCATTTATGATGGTTATTTGAAAATGTGTTGAAAGTTGTTGATAATTGATAGTTCATCTGTGGATATGTATGGGAGAGTGAAGACACCCTCTTTCTCCCTCTTTCTCTCTCTCTCTCTGTGCAAACGCCCCTCCTGGAATTGCTGTTGGAAGAAACCTTATGGATGGAGGTTCCCCATCACCACAGCCTTCCTTCAAGCACAAGCATGCATACCCATACGCACGCGCGCAGGTTTCACACTGCAGATCTCTCACAATGGCTTAAGACGGATTGTTACTACTGGTAAAGAGATGGTTAAAAGTTTCAAGAGAATATCAGGCTGCAGGAATGAACCCCGTATGTTGGAAGTGATGCAAACAAGCAGTTGCGAGTGAGCAAACTGGTGGTGGTGGGGGGGGCATGAGAAGGCATCCAACAATAGCTAACATCTGAAACCTGAGGGGCTGCGGCTGCGACTCTCAGCGTCAATCAAAAGTGCATTAAACCAGCGTTTCTCAATCCGATCCACGTTTTTACTCCCTCCCAGCTCCCTGCCAGACAATGCAACATGGTCAGCACACGTTTCTCTACGAACATATACATGGCAAGGCAATGCAAGGCGTGCATTCTGCACTTAAAATTAATCTCCTGCCGAAATTAGCTGCTTTTTGCTATTAAACAACTGATTAGCTTAAAGCACTGAAAATTCAGGGTGCAGACAAAAAACCAGCCCAGGTAAGAGCCTAATTAAACACTTTGATAAATCTTGGAGAGTTGGGGCTCCCTACACAGCAATGCACCGCACTTGAACTCCCCTGCAGATTCTACAGTAACTCAGGATAGCCTCTGATTTATCTCTGAAAGAGCCGACAGCCTTTCCAAGCCCCAGTCCCTCAGAGTTCACACCCAGCTATCAGCATCTCACTCGCTGCCTGCTCACCTGAAGGCCCGGCCTCTGCCTCGGGGTGCTGTGTAACCACTGTAGTACCGCGACCGCGACGATGAGAAGCTGCCGCCCCGTGAGCGGAAGCGGGCCCTTGGGAAACCACGGTCTGTGGTACTGATTCCTGGCCTGTTGGTTCTCTTGGCTCCCACCTGAGGGGAGGAGAGAATGTCAGTGGCTACAGTTGGGTCGTGGGAGTTTTACTCACACAAAAATGTTCTGAGGGCAGACGGAAAAATGGTTCAAAGACATAACCTATCAGACTGTAGAGGAGGTGGATCCAAGCAACTAGAGGAGACAGAACCAATAAATCTGATTGGTTGGTCCCACCTCCCCTTGTTGGTTGGACACACATGCTCTACAATCTGATTGGTTGAAAGAGAAAACCAATCATGTTTCCATCTGCCCTCAAAATATCTGTGCAAGTAAACACCCATGAGCCTACAGTTCTCCTCGCTGGTCAGCTTGACTCTGGAGCTGGCAAACCAAGTCAACACAACGTACAGGTCGGTCTGTTCAAAATCACATTCCTTTACACATCAAATCGCATGAATCACACGAATCCAAATGGTTAGCGGTGCAGCGGGTTTTGCCCAGCAGCAGCCTTGAGGCCAGCCCAGCAAGCCCTTCCCCACTCCCACCTTAATCTGTCTGCCTCTGAACAAAGACTCATCGAGAGCCATGGCCGTCCGCACAGACTCCTTGTCTGCAAATTCGATATATGCAAACCTAGAAAGAAGAATAATTCTGTTAGTGCCTCATGACAAAACCTTCAATAGATTATATTAATGCAAATATTTTCATAGCCAAGAAGTGGGCAGAAAACCATACAAAAATATTTTGAAATTATTTACACACAGTGAACTGTTGCCCACATAAGCAGCAGAGTGACACAGATATTGATATAAACAGACAAGCTGCCATTGTCTAAATTTCAGTTTTACAGCTGATGCAAGTAAAAATAAAAATATGTAGGGGAACCTAAACGTAGACGTACCCCCCTATTCATTATAATGTTGAAAACCAGAGCTGCCAAATGATACACATTAATAATAAATAGTCAATGGGAGAACAGAATTTAAAATGAGTAATTCGTCGTACATAATATGTGCAATAAAGAAATTTAGCACAATAAAATATACATAATACAGTAAGAACATCTCTCTGCAATGTATATTACAGTGCTCCTAGAATAGCTGAGCCAGAGCAAAAGGGTGGGTTAGCTACCCCTTTGGATGCCCAGTGAACTTGTCACACAAGATGGTAACTCTGTTGACGGAGCCACAGCCGTGGAAATGAGCTTCCAGCTCTTCTGCAGTAGCACCATAATCCACCTATGAAAGAACATTCGCCGGTGATTCAAAGACAGCCAAAAGGAGATTAATCCAATATGCCACCAAACCCGATAACATCTACTTACCAAACCTGCTAACCAAACCAACAAGGTGGCAGACACGCACGAGCTTGGAATACACAACTCCTTTTTGCAACACTTCACTTCCACTTAACTGAATGACACCATCTCAACACACTGAATGATACCATCTCAACACAGAACACTAGGTGCCAACCCTCCTTTCGCATACAATCCTGATGGCCAGACACTTACATTTCCAACATAAATTGACCTCCCATCTGCCTCCATCTTCTCCTCTAAGGACATAATAACAGGCCCTGCTGAAGAAAATGGAGAGTGTTAATGAAAAAAGAAAACAACCTGAGTAGAATATCAGTCATACCGAAAGTCAACCCCATGAGTCTCCTTCACCAGCCCTTCAGTTGTAGTGACTATGAAACAAAGGTCCACGTCATGTCTGACATTTAAGATCAAGTTTAATGTTAAACTCCAACAGCTATATTTCCAAGCTCACTGTCACTTGCCATTATGAGCTATTACTATAAATTAACAGAGGGAGCACCACTTCACTTCCAGTTTAATTTGGACATAGTAAGATGAGAAATACTTTTGCCAGCTAGAGGGTAAGGCTAGTCTAAATAAGTGGTACACTTATTATGGTGAGACCCAAGAACTAAAATTACATGGGGCTGTAACCACAACATAAATAACCAATCGAGGCACAGCCTCATTCATCCGAATCAAACCTTTGAGGCAAGTTCCTACTGTAGTTGTTTCACCTGTTCCCAAATTGGGTCTTAGAAACTTGCTCCCCATTGCTTACCAGGTGGAGGACTCAAGTTCATCTGCTTCTCCACCTCATTCTGCAGCTCCTTCAGCTTCTCTGCTTCCTCCTCCATCTCTCGGACGCGAGCTTTTATTGCCTCCAGCTCCTGAATAGAGAACCATTAAAAAAATTAGTTCACACACCCCAAAATGGCAATACTCTCCCATTAGACGTGAATGCAAAACTTAACTCAAGTGATGACAGGTAATTAAAAAAAAACACAAAAATCATGCCTCGTGCTGCACAGGATGCATGTACCAATGCCCAGACAAATAAAGGTCCTTGCATTCCTTAATCTCGTTACACCGATCAATGAGAGAAAACTGCTGGTTAAAGGCATTGTATTAATCCACCAAATCACACAGTACTAAACCTGGGGCTACTGGTCAGAGTGTTCACTGTCAATGTCATTGTAGATGCATTTCATATCAAAAGAACAGTCCTGCTCACCACTGGTGAATACAGCAGTAAAATGCAGCAGCAGAATACAGCAACTAAAGCTAGGGGGTTTAAAAATATCTTTACCAGTCATTGAAAAATTAGGTATACACCTGATGTGGTCAGCCTGCATTGAAGGATACATCTGCAGTGCGATCTGGATGTGTGAAACCGCCGCCCGCATGACAGAAACAATTCTGAACCAACAAGAGCGATGTCGATGCTCAGAAGTTAAAAAAAACGCTGCACTGCAGGGCAGCAGCAGCTGGACAAAGCAGCTTCCAATAAGCCCTGCTTCAGGATCACTACTTTCATACCATTCGGGTCTCGGAAATTACACATCACAACCCTTAAAGATGAGGATGCAACCGACGGCTACTGCTAAAATTGATACGCCAATTCGGCACGTGTGCATTTGGCGCAGACGTGCCTAGCTTCATTCTCAACGAATTCAGTCAAATAATTTTAAGGAAGCGTGTCCACTGCAGATGGTTCATACGTGTGCACATCATAAACAAAAGGGGAAAAAAGCATCATAGTTAACGCACACACTCGCCATGCAAGGGACATTTTAACGAGTAGCTGGATGGTCAGCCAATTATGAACACATAGGGTGCACAAAAGCCACACTAACGACCAGCCACGGACACCACATACATCTCGATCTCTTAAATTCTTACATAATTTAACCCTTTGCATGAGGAACAAAAGGAACAGGTTACTTCCCTAATAAGTCCATTTAAAGCAATCAAATCGCCAAGGATTGCGGAAATCCTCACACAATCGGCGGGTTTAAGTCAAAATGAAACATCATCCAGCCAGCTCCATCTCGAACCCAGCCACCAAGCTACATTTGACAGTGGAGCGACTGCAACGCATCATTAGCCTAAAATCAGCGATTAACATTTTCACGGCCGTAAATGCCCGGAAAAATACGAGCCGCGTTGCTTATGTTAAACCGGGAACCTTCGACGTAAGAAAACATCCGCCGAAAAGGAGAAATGTGTTTACCGTGAGCTTTAACGTTTTCTATGGTGGACAGACTCGCACTGCGGCGCTTACTAATGGCGGCCTGTCCTACCCTCGCCCTAGACTTGCATCTCCGTCTACTAACATTCATGCGACGAAGATAAAAAAAAAACACTACTGGGCACCTGGTGCAGGGAAGCTGGAGTCACGGTGGAGCCAAAATGGCTGCTAGCGACACGAACTGGCCATGCTTCTGCATCGTGTGAACCACAATGGCGATAAAAGGCGAAAAACGGAGACATGGCCGTTACCGCGAAGAATACAAAAATCCCACATTAAAAGAATGAATACTGTACTGATAGCTAAAATAAATGATAATGGTGAAATATTATTTATTTCTTCATTTAAGGTTAACTGCCACTCACGGGGTCTTCGATGGCGGCCTCTCCTTCCTCCAGCCCTGGTTCATCGTCGCCCACACCCGGATCTTCCAGCTCGGGGTGCCCAGAGTCCGAGTCCAACAGCGACTCTTCTGCTAGTCCGTTACCGAACTCCGCCATCACGCGCTCTCTCCGGTTCCAACTGGCCTCGTGGTTAAAGGCCGCTACTCACGCTGGGAGTAACGGGGGGCAACACGGCGGAAAGACGCTGCTTACGAAAGTTAAAATGAGAAGAAGAGAGAAAAAGCGACCGGCGTCGTCCTTTCTGTGTCTACTCGGAGGAATAGTTGTCCTGATTTGACTCGCGTCCTCCGAACGTTAGCTTATTTACACTAATAAGAAGCTATGAAAAATATAAAACGGTAAATCTTCTCTCAGGCGCCGTGTCTCCTGTAACAGTAATGGACATAGAAGGGCGGTGCTTCTGTGTGTCGCTACTGCGGGAGTGAACTCTGAATGCTATTGGCTGGGGCAACCTCTCCGGCACGCCTTCCCCAGGATTTACGCGAGCTCATAGGCTCTTATGCAAATCCATTGTACGTTGACGCCGAGAAGATTTGACCATTCGAAATTCTGATTTGGTTGATATTACGTCAATCGTTGAGGTAGAACACTTGTCTCGTTAATATTATACTGCTTACAACTAAGTCATTCGTTTTTATTGATAATTTTCTTTTTTTTTTTGTTACATTTTTGGCAACATTGACTTTTTCATCCGTCAAATGAATGTACATTTTTAGATCAATATGTTATTATATGTCTTATTTCTTAATTTCCCCCCCCCAAAATTCACGTATAACACAATGTCCTCTGATCTGGAAAAGAGCACATGAAATACGTGATTGGTTTATGTAATATATAAACTAGCTGTATTTAACAGAATTTTTAATATTACATTTTGATGGCATGACATTACAGGACACTGCATGGAAGGTCATAATTAATTGTTTCATTATTACGTGGAAATTGGTAATCATGACCTGATATCGTTTTTAATTATTCGACGTCTTAGACAAATTGTTCACCATGTTTTCTCTCTATTATTTTTAAAGTGAACAACAAAAAATAACTGTGGTTACACAAAATTACCGAATTCTATGTAGTGCTGTCTGAGAACAATGATTTGAATCACCATTGTGCCGTCATTTCGTAAATTATTTTGTGTCCACCACCAACTCAAAATAATCCGCCTTAGGGGTATGTACATTCTGCCTGTGCTCATATTGATGCTTCAGTGGGTGTATGTGGGTAAATAGTAACTTGTTCTCATATTCATGCTCCCCAAGATATCAAATACATTTTATTGCAGCATGTGGATCTACATTATGCAATACCCTTCTTGCGATTAAAAAATGTCCTTTAACAGGTTTCTCCACATGTAAGACCAAATACACTTTAAAATAATAAATTTTGTGAGATATAACAGCTTGACAGTACAGAAAACTGTGAAAAACAAAGTAGCATTTAAATAAACTGATATTGCTTGAAATTCCTTAATTCAGCAATTATGTGTGACATTACATCAACTGATTCACATAACAAGGGCATTTGTAGAATGCAGTTGTTTTAAAGCTGTTCATTAGACTATAGGCTTGCTGTATCAGCACACACATCAGCATGCAGAGCACTCTCCAGGCCCCCTGAAGTGGATGAGAGCTACAGAAGCATCCAACTCAGTATTTCCCAGTACTGCATCACAGGTTGCCAACCACATTTGTAAAGAAACAAACAAGGAAATTAGTACATAGATGATGTGCAAGTTAACACAAAGAGAAAAAAAACACCTATGAGAAACAAGTCACTTAAATTTAAATTGATGAAAACATCAATACAATACTAGACAGATATAAGAGGGTAAATAAAGCAGATTGAAGTTTTCTCCAAAAAAAAGTTCAACAGGTTTTATTTATACTTTTTCTCTGGAAAGCAAAGAAAACAGAATGGAAATCAAACACAAAATAAAGTTACAAGTGTGGACAAAAGAAGCTTAATCAATAAACTATTGATTCATATAATATTATCAACACTGTCACATTATTGTTGATATTCATACAAATGCCATTAAAATGGGTACAAAGCAATAATAATCATGGCAGTGATGATAACAATGATAATAGGAACTAGTACAGTTATGAGTGATAATAAAGTGAAATTGAAAATGGTTACACATGGAAAAAAAAACCTTCATTACTTGTGTCTTCCTTAGACAGTACAACACGTTAAGATAAAAATTTGCTTAACATAGTCCTGGCTTTGTATACATGAGCTACCATCCTGATACACCATGAGACAAAAAAAAAGTAACTGTGCCACTAAAACAAATTCAATTAATTGAAATTAATTCGGTTACAACTTGCTAAATGCTCTGGAACACTGCGAGAAACTCAATATTCAGTTATTTTATTTTGATGTCTTGGTAATGCACTCATCTGTAGCTCATGCATAAATCCTGGGCTAGCTGGCACTGTCAAACAGTGGATGTTTCTTTACACTGAGAATTAAAACATGATCTCACCAGTCATCTCACCCTTTCCTTACCCTAAATATTGTTTTTTGGTTTTTTTTTGTTTACTGATAAAAAGCAATTTAGAAACAACTTTGGAATAACACTTCTCTTAATATATTTAACCTTTATTTTAGGTTTGAGTTTAATAGTAACAACATTAATAACAATAATATACATCTTTAAAGCAAAAGGAAAAAGAATATCTTTAGTATTTCTTTGAATTACATCTGTCTACACCTCCCTTCACTGAACATCGATTAACCCTGGCATGTCAGTACACTCCATTCCTGACCAGTACTATGATCACAGCCCAGTGCATCATCAGCTTTTCACAAATTAAAAATTACAGAATAAAATGTGTACCCTTCACAGGTATATCATACAGGATTCGTTGCAATGGACCTCAAGATATGATCGGCATCTATTATTTCCGTTACCTTTTGCAGACTTTAGTTAGGAACTGTAGACAGGGTAGAGGGGTATGAGGTTAAGTAGTACTGTGGTGTAGACTAACACAAAACAAACGCAATGACTGATTTAACATCAAGTGTTTCTGGATTATACATTATTAGGTTAAAAAAAAAGCCATCAGATTTGGTTTCTGATCACTGCGTGGCTCGATTTTTGAATAAGGTCAATACAAGTTATTAAAAGTAATTTCATTATTTAAAGTCCACTGATAATCATTAAAAAAAACACCCTGGTCATCAGCATTTGTTTTGTAAATCTTTTGTCACAGATGATCTTAACATAAAAAAACAACAACAACAGACTCCCACTGCACAGCACAAATGTCTAGTCTATGCTTTACGATCTGCAATGTAGGCCCTTGTACACAAAGTGCTAAAAGCAGGAACAACAGCAACTATTCAATAGATTTATTTTGACTCACAATCACAGAACATATATATTTATATCCAGCACCTATTGTGTCAAGTGTAGAGCTATATTTTATCTTGTATACAAAAATTGTTTATGTTTTGTAAAATGGATCAAGTGCTGTGTAATGAGAGTCTGACCCCCTGACTTTCATTTCCACTTCCCTTCTCTCTCCAGGATTGTCTTTTGGACAGAATGAGTGTGCAAAAGAGAAAGAGAAAGATTACAACATTTTGGTTATAGGCCCAGTTGTAGACCACCTACGTGGTTCTTTGAAAGCCCAGTTTGAGTCTTCACACGTTCTGTGTTCAGTGCCAAATGATGCCTGATGACTCATGAGCGTTCACATTGTACACTGCATAGCCTCTCTAACTAGGTAGGTTTCTTGTGTACAAAAGGTCAAATTCAACACAATCAAATCCACAAATTGCTCTAGCACCAGCAGGTCCAATCCATCAAAGTATTTGGTGAATCCAAAAACCAAAAATCTGGGTCTCCTTCTGTCCCACAGGAGCCAAATAACCAGCATTCTCTATTCAAAGATTGTCCTGAACCAGTTCACCAGGATTTAACCCAATACATATGTAGGCTGGGCAATGAAATCTCTTGCCATCCATGTCTGAGTAGCAGTGAAGGAGCTGGTTCAATTCGAGAACCTTTTCATGATGAAGGGATTGTTAAGTGTGAAAAGCAGGAAAGGGGTTAAAATGACGACAGATTATCGTGAGCTAACTGTCTGCTGATTAAAAACACAAAAGATCAACCATCACATAACCAGGACAGAGAACCTGTTCCAGCACTTCAGTCTGTAGATTATTACTGTTAGTGAAGCAGTCTGTAGTTAGTCTATTAAAATGGGTCCTGTTTTGTACCAAAACTAGACAGCTCTGCAGATAAAGTCCACCTGATGTCCAATGAAAAATAAAAGGTATCAAGGGGGTTAGGGCTTTGCTCAGAAATTCTAAGTTACTTAAAGACCAGGACCCAGAACCATTTGTGTCCATTAAAAGCAAAGGGCTCAATGGGCCCAGTTTCTGTGCCAGCATCCTGAAAGCTATGTCTAGCTTGTGGTGCTGGCTGGATTTGGGGAAGACTGCACAGCCACTCCAGAAACCAAACTGGACCCAGTACCAGAACCTTTGTTTACGAGTGAAGGAGGCTGACCAAAGTTAGTGGATCTCAGTGTGGCTAAGTGCCGAGGGGAGAAGACGTGGGTTCTCCCTGCTGCTCTGGACTCAAACTCCACTGCGCATGCATCACAGCGCCCCCTCAGCGTTTCACGACCTGCTGGCTGACCCAGGCCAGGGGGAGCCGACGGTTCCAACACTGTCAGTTGAACTGGTTTTGGTAGGATGGGACGGTTGGCTCGGAGTGCATTGTAGAGCAGGAAGCTGCCCGAACTGGTGTCGACTTTCTTGGATGATTCTGTACTGGGAGACTGCAAGTGAATGAGAAAGAGAAAAATGGTTAAAAGAAGAAACGGCTCATGTTTTTGACACTGACCCAAACAGACCGGTACACACAAGTATATGGTATTCTAGCTTGCAGTGGTCTGGAATTGGCCTTAGGTCATAATATAACTCAATAATATGTTTCCAACTAAACTGAAAACAACAAAACTAATAAATCATGCTGCCTGATGCACATCTTGCATATAGTTAGTCCTCTGGAAAAAAAAATGCATGAAAAATCCATCACAAATATGGATTACATGAACCAAAAGTGAAAGAAATTTAAGGTCTGAATATTCAAACAATTTCCCTCTCATCACCATTCTGAGCTGAAGAAGGTAAGTCAACTAACCAATCAAAACAACATGTGAGAACTGCTAGAGCAGGATGTCCTTTGTTAAATAGTGTAACTAAATCAATTAATGTAAAAATCAGGGGACTCTCCAATTAAGCATGGAAAAATAATCCAGGGAGTATTTAAGTCCTGCTGCTCAAACACAGCACTCATATTCAAATCACACAGAGCTAGGGGACGTAATCTGTCTCACCTGCTTCTGCAGCTGCAACCTCCAGCGCTTCTCCTTGGCACGGGTGTTCTGGAACCAGATCTGCACTACCTTCAGGGGCAACCCCAGCTCTGTCCCCACGGTCTCACACTCCAGCGCATTTGGGTGAGGGCAAGTCTCATAACACGACTGCATTATTGACACCTGCAGGGATGTCAGGTGGGTCCGTGGCCGTCGAGGAGTAGAATGAAGCACATAAGATCCTTCCCCGGGACTGGACTTGGGGGTGGTGCTTGCATTAGTGGGAGTGGAGGGGGCTGCGGTCGTTGTGACAGATGTGCGGCCCGATGACAATGACAGTTGCTCTCTGGACAAGGTGGTCATCTTAAAGGTACTCTTTGAGGACCAGTCGTTCAAACCATTTTGTTTGTGAGATTCTGAAGGAGGAGGTTTGATGGCGAGTGCAGAGGGTATTTTCGGTACCATACGGTTGGAGGACCCAGGACCCATTTTCTTTTCTCTATGATCCTCTTCTTCCTCATCAGTCTTTCCTTCTTCCCCTTCATCCTCTTTGCCTCGTTTGCGCTTTTGGGAAGAATTGGATGAAGGAGAAGAACGAGTCTTCATAACCACAATAGGGATAGCAGGAGCGGCAGCCACAGCTTTGCTGGCAGGTTTAGCCACCGTTACTTGATTCTGCGTTTCTGACTTGGGTTTCGGCATCTTCGGCACAACCGACTGAGGGAGGGAAGGGGAGGCGACAGACTCCTTTGAATTACTCTCTTCTTTCTCCTTCCCTTTCTCTTTCTCCGCCCGTGTGTTTTGTGGTGCAGTCACGGGACCAGCTCCAGCAGAAACTTTAGCAATTCCAGAACTACTAAGGCCACTGGTATTTGGGGAGGGACTGCTAGAGAAAATGGGCAGGGTGAGGGGCCAGGTGAACTTAATGAGCGGCTTTCCCACTGCAGCCAAGGTGCCATCACTGATGAATCGAACTTCCCCTTTGCGCTCACGTGCTCTCATGTTCTGGAACCATATCTGGACCACCTTCTTTGGGAGATGGACCCACTCTGAAATGCGCTCAAACTCATGCTTCCCAGGATTAGGATCTTTAAAATAGCAGCCATAGAGAACATCTAACTGCTCCGTTTGAATGATGGTCCTAGATCGCCTCATGTCCCTGAACCGTCTACCCTTGGGATGTTTCTGCTGTTTCTCAATTTCTGTCTCTCTATCTTGCTGCTTCCCTCTTTCTTTCTCCATCATAGAGGCATTCACTCGTTCTGCTGCTCTAATATACACTGTGCTCGTTCTGGAATTATTGCTATTGACACTGCTGTTGGTGGTTGGAATAGCTACAGCTGAATCTGGTTTAACACGAACCACAATTAGCCCACCCGCTCCTGGTGTTGTTGGAGCCAGACCAAGGCCATCGAGTGCGTGGTCTCTCTGGAGGTGCACTGCCTTGCTACCAGCGGAAGATGAGGAACAGGGAGTTGTGGAGCTGGGTTTTTTCCCGATGCTGAGATCCAGAGCAGATTCGCAGATGCCTCCGTTAGAAATGGAACGGGCTGGTGACATGTGGGAGGCTAGAGGAGGGGCTTTCAATGAGTCGAGGAAAGGGGCAGAGCACCGGGTAATGGTAGGGGGATGTGTGAAGGTAGGGCCACGTCCTCTCTCCCGATCTCCATCACCTTCAACCATCCCCAACCCGACTGCCGAGGGTTGGAGAGAGAGCACATATGGGTTGAGAAATTGGGTGGCAAAAGGTGTTAGAGAATGAGAAAGATGGAGAGCTTGCAGGTTGCTGCCACTGGCAATGCTGGGAAAGGCCTGCTGCTCAACAGAGGCAGACAGAGGTGGGGGATCAGCTTGAGCTTCTAGCTCCAAATCTACATCAGGATCTAGTCTGACAGCCTTAACCTCCATTTCCTCAGCCTCCCTCCTCCTTTTCCTCTTCTTTACTTTCTGGTTTGTGCCATCCTCATCCTCTTCAGTGTCCTCTGCATCGGACAGGAACACTGTGGAAGACCGAAGTACTTTTCCTCCTCCTCTTGATTCCTTCTCATCTCTCAGTGTTTCCTCTCTTGCCGGGCTGCCTAATTCTTCCCTAACTGAGCTGTTTTGACTCTCCTCATCAGTCACAATGAAAGAGGTATAGAGTCCATCATTGTCAGAGTCAGAAGTCAGGCAGGACTCTCCGGGGCTCTCCCTCCCTTGCTCCTTGCCTCTACCTCTTCCACCACCGTGCGATAAGTCTATAGCATGACTACTTGTTGTTGGACTCTCACCTTCTTCAGTCTCAACTATAGTAAGAACCCCTTCTTCCTCTACCTCCTCCTCTTGATCAACGGCCTTGTTTAGCTCTTCAAACTGTGCTTTGCCTAAGCTATTTTTTTGCCTGTCTCTGGTACGCCGGGCCTCTCTCAGCCACCTGCGCACAGCCTCTTCATCAAGGCCCACCTCCTTCCCCAAAGCTTCACAGTCTTCCCGTAGCGGACTGGCTGCGTCTGTTTCGCTACGCGATTCCAGAAACGCCCACAGCACCTGCGATTGAAATTCAGACAAGACAGGGGGCACTAATTTGGAGTTGGGACTTTTCAAATTTGAAATACGAGAAGCAGTTAATGGTTGAACCGCATTTAATGGTATGAGACTACTATGTTTTAGGTCAGCGCTGATGCAGTTTAAGAGTTTGTCCAAGTTAGGACTTGGGCTTTTATGAGGGCAACAGGGGTCTACGTTGCCAGGGCAAAAAGTATCATTATTACAAGGGGAGAACGTTGTGATATGTATTCCCGGGGAGTCGTGATGCATAGCATCACGAAATGGTTCGGAGTCATTTTGTATTTCTTCAGTCTTATTAAATGCATCCTCTTTGATTTCCAACTGCTCTGTGATGTCACTTCCCACAGTTGTGTCTTTATCGGTGGGCTCTGCATTAGATTCACCCTCCATGTTCTGTTCACTTTTAGAGGTTCCGTCAGGCTTTGAAAAATGCTTCCCCATATTTTCCCCCTCATTCTCGTTCTTTATAGTAATCTTCTCCAATACTTCACTGTCTGCTTCAAATTTGGGATTCATTGAAACTCTCTCTTCTTTCACCACAACTTTGCCTTGACCATTCTCCCCTCTCTCTTCAGTGTCTTTATTAAGCTTTTCTTCTACATCTCTGGGCTCTTCCCGCTCATTCTGCCCTGTGATGCCTTGCAGAGAAGTAGAAAGTCCAAGTAACGACCCGGTACTCTGGTTCTGTATAGTGCTGAGTCTTTGGGCCAGGAGAGCTTGCTGTGCAGCACTGAGGCCCAACAGGGGGACTGACTGGGTCAACACTGCATTGGGAGTCTCAAGGCTTGAACTCTGGTTTTGGGTCTGCAGTCCATTCAGGAATAGGGGCAGAAGCAGCTGTTGCTGGGCTATCAGTTCCAGCTGAGGGGTGGGCGCACCGGGAGCAGCACCAGGGTTGGCAGCAAACAGAGGGGGAGCCACAGAGTGCGGACTGGAGGTGAGCAGAGTGAGAAAGGCTGAAACAGCCTGTGCCGAGGCCACAGGAGACGAAAGCAGAGAAAGGGCTGGAGCTGAAGGAGGGCAGGTTGAGGGTACAGTCTGGGGCTGACTTTGTTCTGTATCTTTGGTTGCCCCTGACGATGAATTCAGACTTCCCTGGATACCATTAGCGTCAGTGCTGGCACTTCCACACTGCGAAGCATTAACCACAGACCCTGCAGCTGGGTTAGCAGTATTAGCTGCACTTGTTGCTGTGGTAATATTTCCAGAATGCACAGTAACTTTCTTATCAGAATTCCCAGAAATAGTGTTTACAGCATTTCTGCTGCGCGTCTGGTGCAGAACAGACTTCATGTGACTCTCTAAGGTGAAAGCGTGGTTGTAGGAAACGCGGCACACGGCACACTGGTAGGGTTTGCTAGAGATGAAGGGCCGGGGCAAAGTTGGCTGGGAGGCCACGGAGCTGCTCGAGGAGGAGGCGGCATCGCTCTCTTCACCCTGTTTTACTGACCCCATTCTCATCCGCTGCAAGTGGGAGGTGGAGCTGTAATGCACCCCCAGGGCACTTTTAGAAGGAAATGACTCCAAGCAGGCATTGCATTTATAGGGCCGGTTTGGGTCGAGAAACTTTTCCAGCACCGGGTCACTGGTAGCTTTGCTGGTGTTGGTGCTGTTTGCAGCATTACCCACATCAGGAGAGCTGTCCTTTTTAAGAGCACCCTTTCTGGTTCTCATTGATTCTGAGTATGGGGACTTTTCTTGAACGGCTTCCACCTTGATCTTTGCTCCCTCCTGCTCTCCCTCTTCCTCACTTTTAGCTTCCGTTTCTGGCTGGGGTGCGGCTTTGGCCCGGGTGCCCCTCAGCAGCCGTGTGCTCACAGCACCTTGCTTGGATCCCGCCGTGTTTGTGTCTGCGTCCAACTGTGCTCCATTGCTCTCGGAAGGCATCAGCTGCCTGGACAGGGCATCTGCGAAGAAAGAAGCTTCTTTTCCATAAAGCTGAATGACAGCCGATCCTCAAACAAGACTCACTAGCCATTCACAACATGCTACTCTATATTACCTGTTTGTCATTACGAATCCACAAAGACTGAAACTCAAATTTCAACTTAGTTGTTTTTCAAAACATCCGTTTCAGAACAATTTTTTTTTTCTACAGCTGGTTTCATAGAAAAATTCTTTCAGCACATCAATACTATCGTTTTGTCCTGACATTTCTGACGGCTAGATGCATACACAGTTGCTTGTGGCATGTAACTATTAATGGAGTCAGCAACAAAAGATTATGAGTGATACAAGCTTGTCTACTGCCACAGTCAAGATCAATTACCTGGAGAGCAGGTAGTATTGAACTGAGGCTATTTTCTTTGTCAAGCACTTAATGAAGAGAAAAAAAAATAAAAAAAATCACAGTTCCCCGATTATGCATTACTGCTCATATATACACAAATCACTAGCACACTTTACAGTAGAGCCCCCCACACCTTCCGGTTAACATTAACAGTATGCACAGTCATATTGACTCAAATTTGAACTCGAACACTGAATGCGATGCGGCGCCCATGACGAGCAGCGAGATCTTACCAGTGTTGCTTTGACTGTCAGTTTCCTCTGATCCACTCAAATTTTGCACTGGTGTGGCCTGAATCAAGACACAATACAGTAAGAGGTCAAATTAGACCTAAATGCACATTAAAATTCGGGATGAATTTCTCTGAATACTGCACTATGATTCTACAATAACAGAAGAGACGATGAACAATCCTAAATAAATCAAATATGATATATTTCCTATGCAAAATTCTCAGTTAGAAGACTGGCCATATGTAAAAGCACTTACGATACAAATTACGAAGCAGTGTCCACAAATGTTATATGGTATTACTTAATCACCACACATTAAAAAAAAAACACTATTTTAGTTTATTCAAAAACACAATAAGGAACTTACAGTGTCAAGCAATCTGTCCAGACATGCAGGCAGGACACTGTGTTTATCTGTTAGGTGCTGAGCAAGAGAATCTCTGTCTGTCTGTCCCTGTTGACACAAGGGACATGGCCAGACCAACACGTTGCTCTGTCCTTGCACATTCTCTCCTGACTCCTCCTGAGAGACACATAAAACATGCCCATATGTGAACATATTAAAAAGAACATTCTCTGTGTTATCATGGGGCCCCAGTAAAGAATAATAATAAAGAAAATAGTTGCGTGGGTGTTCTGCTGTGGAGGAGGGGTCACAATACAAGGAAACAATATACTCTAGTTCCCAGTGACCTTGATTGTGTGTATGCTGATCACTTCTTTTACAAGATTGAGTTGGCTAGTCTCCCCTGAATTGCACAATGCGTTTTAACATTGCTGGCGAATCAATAAGAGCGGTCATTTAAATACTGGTATTCTAGCCACTAGTCTAATATGAATCCATTGCCTCCATACACATTTTTGAAGAATGTATTTCAAGTATGTACTTAAAGACTTATAAAACTTTGACTGCACCAATATGAACGAGAGTACCTGCTGTTTGAACACACTTATCTATATAAACTATATATATAATGCAATATGACATTTTATGAACACTAAGTGTAAAGCCATTCGTACATAAAACAAGCATACCGTCTATGCCTCCGACTTGTCAGACGTATTGTAAAGTGAACTTGTGAACCAAGCAATACCCTTCTGTGATGTTCACTCAAGATACTTCGAGGAATAACAATTTTGCTTTTTTTAAACACATTTATAAATTGATACGAATACCAATCTTAACAACACCTATAAGCAATGCATGTGAAACGTCTTTGAAGGTCAAGCACCACTTATTTCATTTACGCGCAGTCCTTTATTAAGAGGCAAAAACCAAGATTTACTGGAAATAATTTCCAAATAGTATTCAAGCACTGATGGACACAATTCCACACGGTGAGAAATCCTTGATCACCAGATTTACAGAATCAAACAGCTTCCATTTCTAGTTGAACTGCTTTGGGGAGAGTGGGGGAAACTTCTTTATAAACTCTAGTGATATGATAACTTACATTTACATTTACAGTATTTGGCAGACGCCCTTAGCCAGAGCGACTTACATAAGTGCTTTAAGACGCTGCGATGAATTTTTCCGATACTAGCTCAATAAGGACCCAAGCTATGAATACCATCTATCCGAACACTGTTGAGGAAGTGTAACAATTTTTTATTTTTTTTGTACACATACACACACACACTGAACGTATTTTTCATTTGCACACATATGAACCCATAGAAATTCTCTGGTTTTCAGATATTCCTTCTTTGTCTCCTGAGAGAGACAGAGACAGACAAACAGGGTGTAAATCATTGGCCCTAAGGCGATTCAATTATCATTACTTAAGGAACGATTCAATGCATCAGATATCCTTAATTTGCACCACGATTCCATTAATCAATTATTCTGATTCAAACCTTTAACTTCACTAAACAAATATAACCAAAGAAACTCACATACTACTAATGGAATACAAATGCAGAGTCATTTAATATAGCAGAATTCTTCCTCAAAAACACCAACTAATAAACTGAACAAGAAAAACAACACAGAGAAAGCTCTACCTGATTGGCTGCTTTAACCTAGGGTAACTAGGGGAGCACCACTGTGGAAATTTTAACTGATACAACAACTGATGTGCGTCGAATATTGTCAATACCAATAAACTAAACTACAGACCTCAGTACACCGGAGTTCCCATTTCTAGTTTTTTTTTTATTTCGTTGGAAAACAAAGTGATCGATCTGCAGGCCAGATTCATTAATGAATCAAACATATCAGGGGCTGGATCTTTGAGGCATCTTATGGTGGAGAATGAGCCAATGAAACCCGTCATCCTACACTATGGAAAAAGCTGATCATCCAGTGTGATCACCTCCGTTCTGATGCTTAACTTTGAATATTGATAAAGATTAAATATAGGCCAAGACTGACACTTGGGACCACTGGCGATATTTTAATATTTAATGAATTATCGGCTGTTACCAATATGTTGACCAATATGTTGGTTGTCATCACCAAGGCTAGCATTACTTTTTACTTTGATAGCTAGTTAGCTACCTCAGAGTCTTGACCATAGACATCATAAACAGCAAAAAGATTTACTTTCTGGGTGCTACAAGAGTGGGTTCCCCAAAAGCATCACAGCACAGATTCTCTTAACCATTCTGCACTACAAAGCAGGACAGAGTTTCCACAAAAGCATCAAAGATCATCAAGTAGCACTTCCTTTATGAATATTAATGAACCTTTCCACAGCCATTCTATATTTTGTGTGCTGGAACTGCTACTTTGGAAGCCTACCTGCAGCACAAGTGCAAGAGCACAACCCAGAAGTAGGAATATCTGAGAAATTACCAAACACTAATTACAAATTAATGGAATTGAATCACCAACCTTAACCGATTCATCACCAAATTATCTTTACACCACCACACACACGCAGAACACTCAGGATGTTATTCAGCTCCCCTGGAGCAGTTCTCAGGGTTAAGGGTGTCACTTAAGGGCCCAACGTTCTAATCACAGCCACAGAATGCCAAGCTGTGGAGTCACACAATGCCCCTTGGGCATTAGAATAGAAGAGGTCAGAAGACAGTTCACAAGAGGCCTTTATTTTGATAAATCCCTACCACAACAGGTGAAACTTCACCAATTCAAACAAGGCACCATTTGAAAGACAAAAAAAAAATTAAGATGAGTGTTTAGTTCGTGAAAAATTTGTAAGGGGGGCAGCTATGACATGGCTGGAAGTTCGATTCGCACCTCCACTCTGTGCCCCCCTTTACCCCATGTCACGAAAAATTCCCCCTACAGTTCAACACACATTTAGGATAAATGGTATTGCTAAATTGCACACTGCATGCATGCCCTATGATGGACTGGCATTTCATTGACGGTGTAAAATCGCCTCTGCGACATGCTGCCTGGAAGAGGGTAAGTGATTAAAAGATGGATGGATATTAAGTTATACTTTAATAATTTTATAGCTAAAGATACAATGGATACATGAAGGTATATAACTGCAGTTTTAGAAGTATGCATTTCATGGTCTCTTAAAAACACACAAGTCATAACGTGTATGTGGAGGCACCTTCACCTCTTGGGGTGAGATCACAAGACCAAAACCAACCACCTTTAAGGGAATAGCCTGATAAAACACTGGGCAAACACTTCATTGATCACAGAAGTAAAGTCGTTTTGTGGAAAAGCCAGATGCATACAAGTTTCACTTTTAAATACCCGATTACTAAAACCCAGTACTCAAAAGTATAACATTTGAGTAGTTCCTATCCATTCCATTGCCTTCCAAGACGATACTTCCAATTTATGGTTTCTATTATTAAAAACATACAGAAATGGGAAAAAACTATGCATATAAACACCACACTAAATAGCCATAATGACAAAAATACGACAAAAACAGTCAGTTTTCACTACGAAATCGCGGTGCAAATTACCAACTCTAAAGGTCCTTAAAAGCTATCAAATCTAATCTGATTACAATAGGTAAATCCCACAATGATACATGTAAAGATAGCAAATTAATGTCAGTTATCCGCTGTAATGGAATCCTTTGACTTCCATATTTTCAACATTTGAAGATCACGGGGGGATGGGGGGGGGGTCACTTAAAGGATCACCGCGCTGCGAGTCCCCCCTTGCAGTTTTAGTGGCTCAGGTTAACTTGATGCTTGTGCAATTAGCAGTTAGCCGGTGAAATGTTGCTTAGAAAAAGCTGCATTGTTTATGAACCAAATTGGACGTTTCGAATACGAGGTTAAAATTCGCCCCTGCAATTAAACAAAATAATTGGCGAAGACCATCTTCGTATGACGTTATTACGAGTTCTTATGCAAATTACTACCGTCCCCGTTTTGCCTGCCAATTAACCCACAGACTACTTGGCCAACTGGCTGGCCGCTCAATCTGCTAGCTAGCTGGGTACTTCTCTGCATCGCCGACACGTCTCTTGTAAACAAGCAGCTCGCCTTGTATATTCAAATAAAATGTCCGTGTTAGCCAGGTGCGTTAATTTAGACGAGTACTTCTTGACCATCGGTTATATAAAATAAGACAAAAGACCCCCCCTCCTCCTCCTCTCCAAACACCAACACATAAGAGACGTGTCACAATTACCTCGCTAGGTCGCCATAATCACTACAAATTTACCACTTTTCTTTCGTGCAAAAAAACCAAAGATCCGCCCATTAGAGCGCACACTCACGAAGAGAGGCGACCACAAACAAAAAAAAAGCCCACACTCGTAACGATAACTCATCTACATGCAACGCGTATCCTTAAAAAAATACACGGTGGGGAAAAAACTCCTTCCCAAACCTCGGCCTCGAGTAGTGCCCTAATCGCCGGGGCTTGTGCGACGCTGCCAGCCCGCCGCGCCGCGCCGCGCACCGCCGACCGTCAGCCGCTCGGACGGTGTAGATTGAGGCCTACGACCGCTTAGGCTCGGTGTAATTAATTAGGGCTCTTTTACAGATGTGTAAAAACACTAGCCCCCCCTTCCCCACTCCTCAACCTTATCGCCAAAATTTCACCGCTTTCCTTCGCCCACTCGAACTCCTAAAATGCCAATACGCGGCTCGCTACTTTTTCATAGCTACGAATTTATTCGATTAATTGGCAAATTGGCCGATTAAATCCGCGCAGCGGGCATGCTAGCTAGCTAGCTACTTCTTGTAACAGTCGGTATGCACGACAGAACCGACGGCTAATGGGGTGGTGGTGCTTATACGGGAGAAAGACGGACACGGAAAAAGTTTGAGTTTTTTTCCGAGGTGTGACCTCTCGCAAACTTACTGCCTAGCAAAATGCAAACATATTACTCAAATGCATCTGCACGCTCCATTCAGCCACCCCACACGCAAAGTATGAAATGCGCAGCAGCTAGCCCATTCGGTCGCAAGCTAGTCGCCGCGTAATTAGCGCGGCGCTACATTTATTTAGCCCGGTAAGCAGGTTAGCTAATTAGAGGCAATTCAATTAACGCGTTACCTGCATGGTCGCTGCTCCAGCGCACGCTTCCTCTCGCTCTTTAAAACCCACTGAAAAGTTTTCTCTCTCTCTCTCTCTCTCGCTCGTTCGCTTACTCTCCCTCCCCCTCCCTCTCTCTCTCTCTCGCTCTCTCTCTCTCTCAGTCACTCACTCTCTCTCTTTCCCCTCTTTTCCTCTACTGTAGTAAACATACAGCAGCTCACTGGCAGCCGTGATATGCGCATGCGCAATCATAACACCAAGGAGGACATTGAATTTAATGGTGTGCCTGTATCAGGGGGCCGTTCCGAGGCAACTTTTGTGCCTTATTCTTGTTCCGATCGACTTCCTCTTTCTTCTAACGAAACTTTGTTAACTTACTGTTTGTTATGTATTTCGTGCTTCATTGTTTAATCCTTTTGTGATCTGTTTAAAATCCCTTCAACCAAAGTTGTGTAGTACACGCGTCACACTTTTAGCTATCCGTCAGCATAAAGGGAACATTAAATATTTATTATGTTTTATGTTGTACCATGTATGAATGCTATTTATTTACACATATATATGGACATGAATTCTTGATACTACAAATACTCAAGGGACACTAAGAGCATTTCCATAACAAATAACAATTATGCTAAATAGGAAAATAATTTTCTTTATTTTTTGAGGGCACTTTTATCCAGAGCAATTGGGGTTAAACGTGTTGCTCAAGTGCCCAACGGTGACATCACTGCGCTGATAAGATTTGAACCAGCGACCTTCCAGAATCCTAATCCACATAAACAGGGACGTCATTAGTGGGCCGTATCCCCCCCAAATAAATGAGTATTTCTTGACTGAGGTCATGAATAGCTTTTTATATTACATACAAGTTCGCCACCCAGTAAAGACTCAGCTCCCCTATCCATTCAACTATAACTACGCCCCTGCACATAACCACAATTTACCCCCAAATCCTCTGATTTAACTGAATTTCAGCAACAAAGACAAAATAAGTATGTAATAGGTACTGGCTAATTTAGGAATTCTTTTGACATATCAAGAACAGCAGGTTGCATGGTGTTTAAGGGCAGCCTTTTAACTTGACAGGCACAGAAGGATTCTTGTGACTGTATACCACTGATAGAGGTACTTATGTTTAATTACTCTGGTAAAACAGGAAGCTGAATAAATATATGCAATTATAAAACTTTAAATAAAGACGTTGGCCAAACAAGGTGGTGATATCGCATTTTTAAAAAATAATTGCAACAATATTATCCTGCCCAGTTTGAGAATATGGTGATGTTTATGTATGAGAAGGAACTGATCTTTCTTTAAACAAAACAGTAACATATAACTTAATCATACAGTAACACTCCCACTGTTAATACAATCCTGGCTAGCCAGTAACAGCTAACCATTTATGCTATGTGTGACTGACCAATGATATGGCAATGGATATTCATAATGCATTATTTCTCATTTTATGTGTATATTAAATAATCTATTCTGGTGTATTTATTCACAATAATACAAAATGTTCTGTTCATATCTGTACATAATAAACTGTTTCTTGTTCCTTTGTTTCTTATTTGGTGACCACCGGAAATTTCGTAAGATATACTTTACTGATGCCAAAGGGAAATTCATTATTCATTTGTGAAGTTCACTTATTTAATCTCTTTTCCACAATATACAAGTATGAAATAATACACTAATATAAAATGCTAATGGTAAAAACAGCAATAAGAGCTGCAGTTAACATTTCTGTGGATTATTTAATGAATTGACAAGTAGTTCTTTTTAAAATGCAAGTCATTTTTACCATGTTGGCAGAAAAAAATCACACTTGTGTTGGCATATTAATTTACATAGCATTTGCTTATTTACTGAGAAGAAAGAACTGAAGAATACACAGTGAATTCTGATTTGTTAAGACTTGTAGGATTCAGACATCCAGAAACACAGTCAATCAGCATGTATTTAGGAACAAGATTAGGTTTTGACCTTTGAATAATAATTAATAATAATAATAATAATAATAATATAGATCAGCAATTTAGACATTTTAGACGACTGTGTTTTAAAAGTCTAAACTAAATATTGTACATGTTTATACTAATAAATCGTCTTCATGTTTAATTAGCAGTGGTATGTTTACAGGTGAGGACCTAAAATATCAATTATATGTCTAAATTAATTACTAATATTTTGAATTTTGTATATACGTACCAAAGACTAAAAATATGCATGACTGGTGAGTCCAAAATGCCTCCAAAAGTGAACATTTTTAAAGTGAAAATGTGCCATATATATGCAACCATTCACTTTTTTACACCTTTATAATATAACGCAAAATTGAAAATTGTGCGTTTCATCATTTACTCAGGATCTTGGCAGGAATAAAAGCTATTGATATAATAGCTGGCACTCCAGCCACCATAAAAACTTCACTCTGCTCCAGCAAAACAGACAGGACTCTTTTCTGTTCTCCGCGGGAGTAGCTTTGCTGCAGCCATCTACAGGAAGGCTGCATGTATGATGATGGGGATGGGGGAAAGTCCTCGAGAGCCTCGGAAGAGACGAAACTGCTGGAGAACCAATGGGGTCAGGCCTGTAGAAGACCAGGACTGATGTGGTGCTGAGACACTTCGGTTCAAATCTGAGGCAGCCCATCCTGGTAGGCGTGTGGAAAATCTTTTCTCCCTGCCATGATGACCATCTTCCTCTACTGTCGGAGGAGCTTTGAAATCTCTACATTTCAGTGGCAGGACTCTCCAAGGTACGCAGACCGGGAAGTGGCCAGATCTCTTTAGGTGGGTACACCTGTTATTGGTCTGGTCACTCTGAGTAGCTGTAGCTGTGGTGGATCGGGTCCTCCCGATGGTGTCTGATGTCACTCCTTTTAACGAGCATATTATGAGACTCAGGCTAAGGGACTCATAGGGTGTCTTGTCTGTTGTCTCAGTGTATGCTCTGACCCTGGTGAGTGATCTCTCAATGAGGGAGACATTATATTTGCAACTTTGCTTGATTGTTGAAGGGTGCCCACGAGGTGACATTCCTCTGGTCGTGGGTGACTTCAATGTGACCACTGGTACTGACAGGGCTTGCTATGAGGATTATGCTGGTTCTTGCTGGTCTGGTAACCATGGTAAAAGTGGCTCATTTTCCATGACCTTGCATAAGGTCAGGGACTGCAGGTCGCTGAATCCTGGTTCCAGCGCCCTGAGCCACATCGTTGGATTCAGTACTGGTGGTGCGGTAAATGAGACTGTAGAGTCTACAGGAGTACTCAGTTGTGAATTTTGACCACAGACTTGTTGTTGCTACTCTGAAGATTCAGCTTAGATCCAGTAGGCTGGATCACCTACTAGGAGTATGAGGCTGGACTTAGCCAGACTCCAAGATCAGGCTGTTTCTGATGAGTTTGCACACAGTTTGTGTGAGGAGCTTGCAGACGTGGATGCGACTTCTGACTCTAATGTGATGTGGGAGACCTTCTGTGATAAGAGCCTGAAGGTTACTGATGGTTGTGTTGGTGTTGCCAGTGTTCCCAGAAGGAGGTGTTTCATCTCCCAAGGCACCCTGGATATTATCGAGAGGAGTCACAGCGCATGGCCTGAAGGCAATTCTGGTCTGTACCGGGAACTGAGAAGGACAACTGTGAGGGCTCTGAGGGCAGATAAGGAGGTGCTTGTTAGAGGAATCTGTGAGCAAGTGACACACCATCTATGGTTCAACGATCCATGTCCTGCTCACAGAGGAATTGAAGCATTGCTCACATCCGAATCTTTTCCCTGGAGAGTCACAGTCAGGCTGGGTGATAGAACAGAGCTTATGTATGATACTGCAGTTGTGACTGGATAGGCTACTTTGAGCTGATCCTTCAGCTAGGACATTGGATATCTCTGGTTTCACAGTTCATGAGGCTGATACTCCAGTTAGCTATGAACCACCCAATCTCACCAAGATTGCACAGATGGTGAATCAGCTGGAGGTAGAGAAGGCTGCAGCGATCTGTGCTTTCTTTGGTGAACTTCTCCAAGCTAGTGGTAAGGCTGTCCTCCTGGCATTGCAAGTAATCTTTGTTTCCATTTGGGAGATGGGCGTTATCCCAACTGACTGGAAAACAGGACTTGTTGTCCCTTTCAGGAAAGGGAAGGGTGATCGCCTGGATTTTGGCAACTACAGGGGGATAACACTGCTCTCAGTGCCTGCCGGGTAAGGTCCTTGCTAGGGTCATCCCCAACAGGATCCGTGATCACTTGCTTACCTGCCAGTGACCAGAGCAGTCTAATTTTACACATAAGAAGTGTACCATTGATTGCATCCCGGCACTAGGATTCTCATCGAGCGCAAGCACAAATTTCAGCAGCGTATCCTCCAGCCTTTGTCGATTTTCATGAAGAATTTCACTCAGTTGATCGAGCTGCCCTGTGGGACATCCTGAGACTTTGTGGGATCCCCTTAAAGTTGCTGGAAGTCATGGCCAACCTGTACACTGGTACTGTGAGTGCTGTGCGAAGTGGAGGCAGAACCTCTGAATCCTTCCCAGTTGATTCTGAGGTTCATCAGGGGTGTGTTCTTGCTTCTACTATGTTAAATGCTTGCATGGACTGGGTGTTGGGCAAGGTCATGGTGTCTAGCGGCTTTGAGGCATCTGTTGGTACATACTACATAATACTTTGCCAATAATGCTGTGATCTTCACAGAGTAAATGGAGGTTCTGATTGGGGCTCTTGAGAGACTGAGCAAGCAGTCTTCAGTGTCTGGGCTTGCGAGTGTCCTGGATAAAAACCAAGACCCAAGCCTTTAATGACCTCTTAGGCACAGCCATCGACAATGTGTCTGTCTGCAGAAAGAATGTCAACCGCGTCAAGAAGTACACTTACCTCGACAGTGACATTCATGTCTCTGGTGACTCTTCCTATAAAGTCAGTATATAGACTGGGAGAGAATGGGGAGTCAGAAGGCCGCTGGAATGGGGTGTGTGGTGTTCCCAATTTCTTTTTAAGAGGATTAAAGTCTAAGTCTTTAGAGTCCTGGTGCTCCCTGTCTTGCTGTATGGTTGTGAGACAAGGACACTATCCAGTGAGCTGGGAAGAAGACTGGACTCCTTCAGTACTGTGTCTCTTCGAAGAATCCTTGGGTACCACTGGCTTGACTTTATGTCAAATGAGCGGTTGCTCATGGAGTTCCAAATGAGGCACGTTACCTACATCGTGAGGGAGCATCAATTACAGTATTATGGCCACATGGTGCGATTCCCTGAGGGTGATCCGGTTTGCAGGATCCTCATTTCTGAGGACCCGAGCAGCTAGACCAGGCCGAAGGGACACCCATGTAACTCCTGACTGTGGTAGATAGACAGCCATTTTTGGAGGGTGGGACTGAACCATGTGTGGACCATGGGAGGTCGCCAACCAGGATCCCGAGGTGTTTCGTCGTGTGGTGGGTGTGGCAACAAGCTGTACCAGTGCATGCTCCCCAACCTGACTTGGAAAATTAGGCCACCTGGTTTAAATGTTGAACATGAAGATCCAAGGATATTGGTATCGATGTGTTGATGCCATGTCTCTAAGAGATTAAAGAAGTTTTATCTGGTTCCATTTACTATTTGTTTTATCATAGTAATGACACTCTATAGTAGGTGCTACAGTAAATCATTAAGTTTGTAAATACATGGTATAACGTGGCCTTAAACGCTTCATACATTTTTGTGGCATCTTTTAAAATAGGAGAGGACCAGCCACACCAGTTTAACCTTCAACAAAGGTTCTCCATGAGACACACGGACAGATGAGCGCAAGCTCAGGGGTCGGGGGGTCACAGTGATAGTCAGCCAGCAGGCAGTGCCCCTGGAGCTGGAGGTCAAAGGCCCAAAAACTGGGTTCAAACCCACCACCCTCTGTGTGAACCTCTGTTAGTCTGTATTGGTGTCCTTTATCATTAGTATGTTTTAGGGATGAACTACAAAAACTCTTGCTATCAATTTTGTGGCTATATTGTGTTTTTGTTACAAAAGGTGAACTTGGTGTTCTATTAGATGTTAGAAAATATGCACCAATACTAAGAAAACAAATTCCTAGTAACATTCTGATTCAGATGCATTAAAGGTCATGCATTAAGGAATGTTATATTAGGAACAGGGTTCCCAACTCATGGATCTGGAGTGACTCATATGCTCACGCAAGAAATCTTACAGCAAATATGACCTAAAATTAGCTAGATGAAAAGCATTGTGGTAGTTAGCAAACCCTACAGACTATTTACAAGGTAATAGAACTGTTACATGCATGTATATGCATGTGCATGTGTGTGCAGACTTGTCTCAAACTACAAATCTCAAGCTAGCCAGCTGGCCAAAGTTGGCAACCCTGCAGGAAATTGTACAGACTTTATTTCTCATGTAATTCCATCCTTTAAATGTATCCAAGTAATATATTCAGTTCCCGGCATGGTGGTGCAGTGGTTAGCACTGTTGCCTCATACCTCTGGGACCCGGGTTCGAGTCTCCACCTTGGTCACACGTGCGTGGAGTTTGCATGTTCTCCCCATGTCGTCGTGGGGTTTCTTCTGGGTACTCTGGTTTCGTCCCACAGTCCAAAAACATGCTGAGGCTAATTGGAGTTACTAAATTGCCCGTAGGTGTGCATGTGTGAGTGAATGTTGTGTGAGTGTGCCCTGCGATGGACTGGCCCCCCATCCTGGGTTGTTCCCTGCCTCGTGCCCATTGCTTCTGGGATAGGCTTCGGACCCCCCACGACCCAGTAGGATAAGTGGTTTGGAAGATGGATGGATATTCAGTTCCACAAATATTGTTGCAATATTCATAACACTGAAAACTAGAATGCTTTTTAGCTAATTAATTTATACATTAATTGATTGGGATTAACAGCAAAAATTTCGCTCTAAAATATATTGAGATTATCTTAAATATTACATGGACTGTTAAAGCAAAGAGTATTTTAGATGTGTTTTTGTACATATTATTATGGCTTTGTGTACTTAACTGTCAGGTTATATATTTAATTATCTTCTATATTGTTATCGGTCAGTAGTAAAATATTCTTTTTAAATCTCGCCGTGTTTCGTTTCGTATTAATACACGCTTTCAGAGCCTTTAGAATGTTTTTGCAACAATAATACATGTTTTACAGTAGATGTTGAGCAACAATATTGATAAAATACAACTATTAAATATAGATTACAATAATAAGAATACACAAATACTGGAAACCGAAATAATGTAATAGAGACTCAAAAATGTCTATACTGGGATAGAGAGAAAACTAACCTTTTCAGGTTATTTTTTAATGCATTCGAGCATCATTGGTTCACTTCATTTACCGATGCCATCTCGTCCAATCCGAGTGAGACGCATTCATTAATCGTAGACTAAAACAACTCGCGAATGTAGCGATCATGTGACGGCGAAAGGGCATCACGGACAATGTAAACAACATGGCGTCGCGGGTAGGCAGTGCGGCCTTCGCTGGAGTATCTTGATAAGAAGAGCTGTTTTACGGAGCAGTAAACACTAACAGCGTTCTAATGCTGAGGAATAGCAATCGTTGATTCTAACCTGCCAGCTCATAATTTAATAAATTGAGACTTCGGGAGAAAACGCTACCGAAAAGAGCTGACACGACTGTTTACGCCAAATAAACACGGTAATTTCGGTTTTAACGGGTTGTTTGCTTTTTCATAGCGATATATCTTACGTGACGACGTTTGTTATTCGCAATTGTCACTATCTCTATATATTCGTACAGTGCGCTGCTTTTCCAGTTTTAGGTTAAGAAAATAGCTCGCTGTATAATACGAATCTGCCTAGTTTTATTAGACGGGTAACGTTTGACAGTAAAAATAAAAGCAGCAAAGGTTGATGACCCCATTATCTAATATGTCAGAGCTCCTTTGACTCAGTTTAATATTTTTTACACACGATCTGCATTATGCATGACCATCAGTGCCGTATTAGAATCAGTCTTTTAAGTAAAATGTATTTCCACATAGAAAACGAACTAAATTCAAGTCAGTCGTTAATAGAATTTGATACTGGCTTCTACGTGTGTGACCTATTTTGTCTTGGATAAGACAATAAAATAATACTAATAATAAGACAACGTCCAGAGTTTACACTTCAAATATGGAGCCCTCGTTATATTATGCATCATTTATTCATAATAATTATAACAATAATAATTATTATTATTTCAGTGAAGCATTAAATAAAAAGAAAATGACAAAAAGAACTCATCATTGTACTGGGTGTGCAGTGTATTTGTATGTGTTTCATTAGCTGAGTGCCCCGAGGCTGGCATCTGTCTCCCACATGTCTATGCTGCATGCAACCATTCCCAACCTAAAAGACATGTCATGCATTTTCCAACCTAAAAGAATATTTAAGTGCGTTTTGTGAAAGCCGCTTGAACTATATTTGATTCCTGAAAGGTTTTTGCTAAGTTGAAAACTGTCCAATGACTTTATTCACTCCTATACTATCCCACTCCTATAGCCTCTGTCTATGGGCTCTCGGTCCAGTTCTGGGATGTCCAGTCGTGGGTCCAGCGGCAACCCAGACCAGTCAGAAACAGGACCCAACCAGACCAACAACCAGCAGGGCCGCGGACAGGACGAGAGGCAGACAGACAGACAGTCAGCAGACGAAGAGGACGTCGATTTAGCTCAAGTGCTGGCGTACTTACTGAGGAGGTAAATGGCAGATCGTGACTCACTACCGCTCTGTGTTGACATGTTGTAATGTCTGCCAATCTATTGCTGACAAACTCCACAGTCTTCGTTTCATGTTGGTAACATATTCTGTGCATCCTCTGAGATACTTAGCTAATACTCTGGTAATAGATCATGAGTGTTCATGCTTTATGGCTGAATACAGACTGCTTACCTATTGTAGCTGACTGCCATTGGGCGTGCATGCATCAGTTGTTCAATTCATATCTCTTATACACCTCCATAAGAGTGTCTTTAAAAGTGCATTGGATTTGCAAGACTTTAATTTTGTCATTAAATGTATGTTTGTTGTCATTTAATTGGAGGGGCCAGGTGCGTCTGGTCCATGGGGGTGGAGCAACAGGACTGCAGCTGGTCCAATCGTATTCTGACTCTGATGAAGATAGCGATGGTGCCTGGGAAGGGCGCCTAGGAGACCGCTACAACCCCCCTGGTAACCATAACTGATAAGACGATAAGTCAGTTTGTACATACATTGTGACAGTTTTGTCCTTATGCACCAAAAAAGAGAAGGTGATTATACCCTTAAACTTCTTTGAGCATTTTTATGGATTTTTATGCACCTGTGGGCCTTCCTTGCCTTGCCAGTGGACTCCCAGCCTGACACCCAGGATGTTGATCGGAGCGAGATCCGAACTCAGATCCTCCTGGCCACTGCCTCCTCAGGTCATAAGGGTGCCAAGAGCTTCACCCATATGTTGAGAGAGGTGAGAAGACAGGGGTCTGCTACATATCCACCGGCAGCCTTTTTTTTTTTTTTTTTTAACCGATTAATCTTGGCTGGTTGTAGAAGCTCCTCCAGGTTGAGTCCAGTTATTTAATTTCAGAGGGAACAGGGCCGATGTCTGGGCTCCAGTTTTTCTCATGGGGAGTGCAGCCGCATCCGCTCGCAGTGAGTACATGTCATGGCACGTTAGCACACTCTACAATCCCACCATCCGCTGCTCCATGCCTGTGGGTGGGGTAACTTTGAGTCACAAAGTGCACACAGCTAGGCCATGTGTGTAATTTGTTTCTAAAGTTTTAAATCCTCCTTCTCGTCTTTTATATTTGTTCATGTGGAAGGCCAGCTGTGTGTAATTCCAGGATTACGTTAGCTGGTGAACTTTTTTTAAAAAAAATCACGTTCAGCTGAAATACCTTTGGCAAACCACACATTAAAGTAAGCAAGAAATTTTTTGTCTGGGAATGATAAACATTTCATAATTACCCATGGGGCATTTCCTGTCTGAGGTAAAGCAATTAGGTGTCGGTATTTAGTTTACACCATCTTGTGTCTAAGATGATCAATCCAGTCCAATTTGTGAGTGTCAGAGTAGTAAGAACAGATTATTCTATTCTATTCTGCACATGCATCTCTGAAATTATTTATCCCTGCAACACATTGCAGATTAATGGAATGCATTTTTATAATTATGTTTGATTCTGCTGTTGTTGACATCGCCATTTGCCATTTTGAATGGAGCTGCAGTGGTACAAGGTGTAGGCCTTGATGTGTTTTGTATGCCATTATCACCACACAAGTTTCCTGCCCAACCACGTGGTCCTGAAGGAGACCTATCATCAGAAGGCCTTCTGTGGAGTGTACAGTGAGGATGGCAACATGTTCCTCTCAGCTTGCCAGGGTAATTAGACATGCCATTTGTAGTCTGGTGAATTTTTCATGTTACCATGATACACAGGATTTTTATTTCATATAGGTTTCTAATTTACTGCCCATGTTTGGAAGAACCTGACCTGGTACCTCTTTGCTCTCCTTTCTCAGACCAGAACATCCGCCTGTACGACACCAGCAGGGGGCGCTTTGACCTGAAGCGCACAGTGAGGGCACGGGATGTGGGCTGGAGTGTGCTGGATGTCTGTTTTACCCCTGACGCGAACTGTGTGCTCTATTCCAGCTGGTCTGATTACAGTAAGCAAGGGGACCTCAGTCGCCCAAGTCACATGGTCGCAGTTACCCAATGACATGATGGCCACATATTAAAAATTAAGAACAATATCATGGTCTGTATTTAAATGAAAGCTATACCTGTCATTTATTTGGATATTCAGGTCTGTCAATAATATTGAGTCAAAACTGGATTTAATATGTGACGCTATAGCACTTCTTATTTGACCGAGGTTGTTTACTCTGGAAAGACCCCCACTCAGTCTGGCTACGATGTATTTGGAAGCTAATGACTTTAGCTCATTATGCTATTTGTTTATACAAGTATCTGTAGAAATGTAGGGGAAATGTTTAGTTAGATTAAGTGTCTTCAGTGACCAGAATTGTAATCCAGTCCTTCGTTTACATTAAAGTGTGTGTGTAAGGCAGATACTTTTGGGTGGGGCGGTGCTCTTCGAACAACAGCTGTGTTGAGTCTCTCTCCCCCCTCTCCCCTTGTAGTTCATGTTTGCAGTATAGGTGGAGACAATGAGACACACACCGCTCTGGATCTCAAGTTAGTGCCTCTTCGTGAGCTGTTACACCTTCGAACTCTGCAGCTAGTCACATGCAGCTTTTTGCTTCCCACTCATTTCATAGTTTAGCCGAGGTCCAAAAGCAGTTTATGCATTTAACATGTATAGCACATGATATTTCACTGGGAGACCTTCAGGTTAAGTTCCTTGCTCAAGGGCACAAAGCAGATCCGCTGGGATTTGAACCAGCACACGTACGGTTATATGTGGAGCTGAGACAATGTCCTTTAGGAAGTGGGGGGTGTAAACCCCCTGCAGCGCGTGCTGCCCACACGTGACACTGGCTGGGGGCAGTTTGCTTCACGGTCATGCTTGCATTCCATGAAAGAAGTTCCACGTCCGCATGCCAGCAGAAGCTGGCTCCCATTCGAGGAACGCCTTGTCACTCCAGCTTTCTGTCGCTCCCTCAGCCCAGAGGGGAGGAGATTCTGCGTGTTCTCCTTGGCAGCATCCTCAGATGGAAAGGAGGTCTTGGGCGGGTGAGTGCTCTTCTTATAAAAGTTCAGGGCTCTATACATGAGGAATAATCGCTTTTCCCTTAACTCATGAAGATGAGGAGGGTCCACAGGAATTCATCCTTTGCATATATCCATCCTCTAACCATTTGTCCTGTCAGGGTAGCCTGTAGCCTGTCTCACAAGGCATGGAGTACACCCTGGATGGGATGCCAGTCCATCACAGGGCCCATACACACACACAGACACACGCACACACTACGGGCTCTGATAAACCTAACTGCATGACTTTGCACTGTGAGAGGAAACGTGCCCAGACGTAATGTGCACAACACATGGCAAGCATACACAGTAACAGAGCAGGGGTCTGAATTCCCAGCTCTGGGGGTATGAAGCCTTAGCCCTCGAGCTGCAGCCTTAACCCCTGAGCTGCAGCGCCTCTCTTTTCAAAATGTATTGTCAACGCTTTGGTGCTGCCCACGGCTGGTCATGTGGAGCTGCGGAAGGCATCTGCCAGCTGTTGCACTCTTTCTTGTGGGCACCTTCAGCACCTGTCTCTCATTGTTCCTCAGAGCGAATGATGGCTGCCTTTACGTGTTTGACCGTGAGCTAAACAGGAGGACACTCAAGGTTGGTTGCTGGGGGATTCCCCCATCCCCTCACCCCGCCCACTAGGGTGTCTTCTTGCCATCAGACCCTTAATTCCCTCAGCGTCTGCACCTGACACGCATGTCATCTTCCACTGACAGTTAGACAGTGTGGAATATTTTAACCAAGTGAACTTTATTTTCTGTAACAAAACATTTAGGCATGCATTTGCTAAAAGTGTGTTAACATATATTCTGCCGTAGTCTGTTATCTAGTGCCAGGTGGTTGCACATCTTATTTTGGACCAAATCAACCAATGCAAAATATATTTATTATTTACTGCTCGCATATAAATTTTAGCTTTTGTGTTCAATATATGGCATTCCAATGTTAAAAATAAATCAGGAAAATGCATGACCCTATATGGTTTAAAATTAAATTTTGTATTCTGAAAAAAGACAACGCGAGTTTTTCTTAGTCATCATGTTCTCCACAGAATCAGGGAAAATAAAAGCTTGCTGATTTTATATCTAGACTTATCATTAATATTAAGCTACCGGGTCCAATTATAGTAGCAGCACTGTGAGTGTAACAGCATGTAGACCATATCTGTGACGGCGCCCCCTGGGCTTTGAGTCGGCGTGCTGCAAGCTCACCGTCCACCTGTACGCCCCTCTCAGATTGACGCCCACGAGGACGACGTAAACGCCGTGGCGTTCGCTGACACCTCGTCTCAGCTGCTGTTCTCGGGCAGCGACGACGCCCTGTGCAAGGCGTGGGATCGGCGCATGCTCCGGGAGGACCGGCCACAGCCGGTGGGGCACCTGGCCGGGCACAGGGACGGCATCACGTTCATTCACAGCAAGGTGAGCCTGCACCCCTGCAGTGCTCTGTCACATGCGCCTCTTCACTACCTCATTCACCCTTATATGGAGACACTGATAAATGTTTGCCTATTTATGCACTTAATACTTCAATGGAGCAGGGTAACTTAAGGATAGATACTGCGCTTTAATGCAGTTAAGGATAGGCACCATTCTTTAACACATTTAGCGTTAAGCACCATGCTTTGACACACTTTAGGATAGACACCGCGCTTTGATGCACCTTAGGATAGGCACTGTGCTTTGGCACATTTTAGGGTAGCCACTGTGCTCTGGGTAGACACCATACTTTTATGCATTTAAGGATAGGTACCGGTCTTTGATGCACTTCAGGATAGGCACTGGACTTTGACATACTTGAGAATAGACACTTTGCTTTAGATAGGCACTGCACTTTGATGCACTTTAAAATAGGCACCGCGCTTTGGATAGGCACCGCGCTTTGGATAGGCACCGCGCTTTGGATAGGCACCGCGCTTTGATACACTTTAGGAGAAGCACTGTGCCTTAGATAGGCACCGCGCTTTGGATAGGCACCGCGCTTTGGATAGGCACCGCGCTTTGGATAGGCATCGCGCTTTGATACACTTTAGCACAAGCACTGTGCTTTGGATAGGCACCGCGCTTTGGATAGGCACCGCGCTTTGGATAGGCATCGCGCTTTGATACACTTTAGCACAAGCACTGTGCTTTGGATAGGCACCGCGCTTTGGATAGGCACCGCGCTTTGATACACTTTAGGACAAGCACTGTGCCTTAGATAGGCACCGCGCTTTGGATAGGCACCGCGCTTTGATACACTTTAGGACAAGCACTGTGCCTTAGATAGGCACCGCGCTTTGGATAGGCACCGCGCTTTGTATAGGCACCGCGCTTTGATACACTTTAGCACAAGCACTGCGCTTTGGATAGGCACCGCGCTTTGGATAGGCACCGCGCTTTGGATAGGCACCGCGCTTTGGATAGGCACCGCGCTTTGGATAGGCACTGCGCTGTGATACACTTTAGGACAAGCACTGTGCCTTAGATAGGCACCGCGCTTTGTATAGGCACCCTGCTTTGGATAGGCACCCCGCTTTGGATAGGCACCGCGCTTTGTATAGGCACCGCTCTTTGGATAGGCACCATGCTTTGGATAGGCACCGCGCTTTGGATGGGCACCGCGCTTTGGATGGGCACCGCGCTTTGGATGGGCACCGCGCTTTGGATGGGCACCGCGCTTTGGATGGGCACCGCGCTTTGGATAGGCACCGCGCTTTGGATAGGCACCGCGCTTTGGATAGGCACCGCGCTTTAGATAGGCACTGCACTTTGATGCACTTTAAAATAGGCACCGCGCTTTGTATAGGCACCGCGCTTTGGATAGGCACCGCGCTTTGGATAGGCACCGCGCTTTGGATAGGCACCGCACTTCGGATAGGCACCGCGCTTTGGATAGGCACTGTGCTTGGATGCACATTAGGACAGGCACCATCCTTTGACCACTAGCAGCCTGCCTCTGGGGTAACCTTAATCCTACATACCCGTGTCGTTACGGTGGCAGTTTGAAACTGCTAATAAGTTTTTGTGACTTTACTTATTCAGTCATATGTGGAACAGCAGGATACACAGTACATGGGTACTTTGGAAACAAACTGAACACGCCCCTTATCCCTACCAGGGAGATGCCCGATACCTCATCAGCAACTCTAAAGATCAGTCCATCAAGCTGTGGGACGTGAGGAAATTCTCCCCCAAGGAAGGGCTGGCTGCCTCCAGGCTGGCTGTCACCCAGCAGAACTGGGACTACCGTTGGCAGCAGGTCCCTCAGAGAGGTGTGAACAGTGATGGTTGGGGGGGGGGGGGCAGGCAGAGGTGTGTGCAAGACGGTGTGACATCACAGTTCAAAAGCACTCTCACACAGTTTTCACCTGCCTCACTTCCATGTGGTTTACTCTTTTTGCCTTTTTATCATTTTCTATCTACTAATACTTGTACAAGTGGGACTCAGACCTTAGTGGCTATGCCTTCTGAATTGCCCTGCTCCTTGTGCTTACTGTCATTTGCCCTGCCCGCATATCAGTCATACAGGCCACTCTTATACCCCGTTTCCACCAACTCTGTGCCGGGTTTCTGGTTCTGGGAACTGGTTCCGTACGTTTCCACAACAAAAGTCTGGCTCAGGGCCAGAAAAGCAGGTCCAGCACGGCACCGCAGAAAAGCTGGTCTCAGAATTTGGAACTGTAACGTCAGCGAAAGTGGAATGGGCTATCGCGTCCAAATCTACAGCCAGAAAATTCAACCAATAACCGATACAGTTTTGTCAAATATCGCTGGTGCCAGCTGTAAAGCAGTAAAACAACTTGCCAGCTTATTAGCGGGATAACGTTTTTTTGTTTTTTTTTAATTCTGTGGCCAAATTTAGTAATAAATTATAAACATGTTACAGGTTGAATAAGTAAAGTATTCTGGTGCTTGAGTGGGGAGGAAATCATGAGGCAGACAGCGAAGTTAAGTTTGTAGCAGACTCTGTTATTGCGTGATCCATAAAAGGACAGCGGTAAAAGCTCAGTCACAGACCCAGGAGAAATACAGCCTTTAAGGAGACACAAGTGGATACAGGCGATAGAGACAGAGCGCAGTGAGTCATACTCTGAAAATCGAGACTTTAAAGATTCGTCTTTTTTCAGTTCGGCAGCTTATGAAAACTTAAAATCCAAAACCGGTCAAAATAAATCCAAATAATGGAACAGATTTGGACCTTTGCTTTACTCTCACTTCCGCCTACGTAATGTTTCCGTGCTGTTCTTTTTTGAAACCGGTGGAAACGCAGGCAGGTTCTCAAAAGGCGGCAAGCAAGAACCAGCTCAGCACCGGCACCAGCACTGTGTTGGTGGAAACAAGGTAGAGAGTGAAGGGAAGCTGATCAGGTGTCATCCTAAAGCTGCAGGCGGGCTGCTCAGGTTTGTGAGCATTGTCTTCGGCTCCTCACCTTGACGACATCTTTCCCCCTCAGCCTTGAAGAGGCACAAGCTGACGGGGGACACCTCAGTGATGACGTACCGGGGCCACGGCGTCCTGCACACCCTCATCCGCTGCCGCTTCTCCCCTGAGTTCAGCACGGGCCAGAAGTTCATCTACAGTGGCTGCTCCACGGGGAGAATCGTCAGTAAGTCTTCATGCATGTCTGCGTGTCAGGCAGCAGTGGGGGGTTACCGCCCCCCATGCTCTTTCACCCTTACATGAGGTTCTACACTTTGACTGCTTTTATTATGGATTTTCTCTTTTAATGTCACATAGAGAACCTTTGCATATTCCTGTATTGGTGTATTGGCTCACACCTTCATCGTTGGGTCTGATCAGTGTGTTTCCTCCTACATTCCAAAATGCACAGGTGTTTCTAAATCACCTTTAGTTCATCAATTCTATTTCCATATCCTGTGCTTCTGGGATAAGCTCCAAGCTTGCGACCCTCTATTGAAAGAGGTTTATAGGAAAGATTAATATTTCCCTGCTGTCCTGCACGGTGCTATCTGTTAGTCTTTGCCTGTATCACTATATCCCCTCTCCCTTCTCGCGCAGTTTATGACGTGCTGACGGGCAGCGTGGTGTCCAGGCTGTCTGATCATGGCGCCTGCGTGAGAGACGTCAGCTGGCACCCGTACCAGGACAATATCGTCAGCAGCTCTGTGAGTGCCCTGGCGCCACTGCCGTTTTCCCTGCAGCTTCCGTCTCTGCACCTGTCAGTGCTGAGCGGGACCCGAGGCTGTGCCAGAGTCTGTCTGCGTGTGCAGGACCCCCCAGGCGAAGCCAGGATCTGTCTGTCTGTGCGGGACCCCCTAGGCTGTGCCAGAGACTGCCTGTGTGTGTGGGACCCCCCAGCCTGATCCAGGATCTGTGTGTGTGTGTGTGTGTGTGTGTGTGTGTGTGTGTGTGTGTGTGACCCCCCCCCAGCCTGTGCCAGGGTCTGTCTGTGTGTGTGGGACCCCCAGACTGTACCAGGGTCTGTCTGTGTGTGCGGGACCCCCTAACCTGATCCAGCATCTGTGTGTGTGTGTGTGTCTGTGGGGACCCCCCCCCAGCCTGTGCCAGAGACTGCCTATGTGTATGGGACCCCCCCAGCTTGTGCCAGGGTCTATGTGTGTGTACGGGACCCCCACAGCCTGCGCCAGGGTCTGTCTATGTATGTGGGACCCCTAGGCTGTACCTGGATCAGTCTGTGTGTGCATCTTATTCTCCTGGTGAAGTGACATGTTCCTGTGGTGTCTCCTCCTTTCTCGCAGTGGGACGGAGGGGTGCGGCTGTGGGAACACAGGCAGACTCACCCACTAGATGAGGAGAGGCTCCGGGATCGAGTGATTGACAGGAAAAGGAATTAGTCCCCCTAGTGACTGTCTATCCTGTGACAGCCATGATCACATCTGTAATTGCTAATTAGCAGGCGGCACATGGTTTCAGGCTCTGCAGCGGTGGCAGTCTATAGGTATTCTCTCCTTTTGTAAGATAAAATAGCGGATTGCTGGCCACAGCTGTGGCTTCCTGATTCGCCAGCTGTGAACAGGAGCACATAACTATGCAGCACTTCAGCAAAGCCAGGCGTGTATATATGTTCCAGACTTAGCATATTCATTTTAGTCTGTGATCACTTTTGTTGCTTTGTGTGAAAGCAGCAGCCAAATGCAGAATATTACAGCTACCGAGAAGATTTGAGCAATGTGCACAGGATCAAGAAAGGTATTATTTCAATTAATCTGATCTTTTAAATAAAATATTTTGTAAACAAATGTGAAAATAAATTCCATCTATAAGAACAAATGTCTCTCTGCAGGTTAAGATTGAGCGTGGGGGATGGGGGAAAAATGTGTGTGGGCGTGTTCATCATTGTCTTTCCCTTGAAACAAAATTTCCACTAATAAAATCACTTTAATTTACACTTTGGTATGAGAATTTTGTGTTTGACTGCTTTTGTGTGTGTGTGTTTTTTTAAATTAGTTAAAATTTCACAGTCTTTAATGAACTGTAACCATGTTACTTTTGTACAGCATCCAAAATAATTATTTGAATAGACCTACTTGTGAATTGATTTGGAGAAAGACATTTCCCTCTAGAGTTAGTTAAGGAAACAGTTTCTTTAATGTTTCGGATCAAAGGAAAAGAAGTTCAAAATGGGATGTCTGCCACATAATATTTTCCTTTCCATTTAATTAAGGTTTGGGGTGTGTTTAGTGCAAAAACTGCATGATGGGATTGGTGCTTATGCTGAAGAATTAATAGGTGATTGTGCAGATACCTCAACTTGAACGTTTCAGAAAATGGCATCCTTTTTGAGGATGAGGGGTGTTTTTCCAGTATACACTACATGGACAAAAGTATTGGGACATCAGGCTATTACACCCACAGGAACTTTTATAACATTACATTCTAAATCAACAGGCATTAATGTTGAGTTGGTCTCCCCTTTGCAGCTATAACAGCTGCCACTCTTCTGGGAAAGTTTTCCACAAGAGTTAGGCGTGTCTGTGGGTTTTTTTGCCCATTCATCTAGAAAAACATTGGTGAGGTCGGGTACTGATGTTGGATTTGACTGACTGCCTGGCCAAGACATTTTGGACAATTCTATGCTTCCAACTTCCAACAGTTTGGGGAAGGCCCTTTTCTGTTCCAGCATGACTGTGCGCCAGTGCACAAAGCAAGGTTCATAACATGACTGACTCGCAGAGCCCTGACCACAACCCCATCAAACACCTTTGGTATGAACTAGAACAGAGTTTGCAAACCAGGCCTTCACCTCAAACATCAGTGTCTAACCTCACAAATGTTCTTCAGGATGAATGGGCTAAAATTCCGAAGACGCATTCTAAAATCTTGTGGAAAGCCTTCCCAGAAGAGTGGCAGCTGCAAAGGGTGGGAATAACTCCATATTGATGGGTATGGATTTAGAATGGGGTAAAATTTGTTGTCCATACAGTGTATATACTTGACCATACTTGTGTTCTCACACACCCATGTTACATGATCTTCCACTGCCAAGGACCAGTTCCGATACAAAGAACAGTAGTACAGAGGACGGTAAAAATCCCTGAATGTTGTTCTTGTGAGGGGTGTCCCTTCCAAATATCAAGGATGTACCAGTTGCACCCCTGCTAAATGAGAACAATCCCATCGTTCATTACGTCTCCAGTTTGTTTTTGGGAGACAAGTTGGCAAGATCGTTCTTGTCAAACCCGTAAGTATAATCTTTGCGTATTTGGTACTGTAAAGCACCCAAGATATTGGGGGGGGCTTTCCAGGCTTTCTCCCTGATTATGCTTCCTGTATGCCTAGCTGGAGCCTCTGTCTCCACACCCGAGATACTGACTGGAAACATGGAGAGCGCCACCATCAGGATGGGAGGGCGATGGGGGGGGGGGGGAGGCAGCTGCTGGATGGGGAGGGGGTGGATATAGAGTGGTTGAGATAGGCCCCCGATCCCCTTAGAAACCAGCCACGAGGTTCCACTGTAATGGCGGAGGACAAAGGCACAGATGGCAGGAGCGTGATGAAGCTGACATGTGAGGGGAAGGCCGTGCACCCCCCCCCCCCCCCGAGATTGACAGAAACAGGCTTCGACACCAACAGCTGAGGCTAAAATTGGAGCGGGTACAGCTAAAAATATACGGAGGGGGGCTTATTTAGAATCCCGTCGACATTACAGCACGGCAACAGAATACAGCTGATCAGCTCGGTTTCTGTCTGACTCTAAGTGCTCCTATATCCATTCAGGAATGCTTTGTGATTTCGCACTTAAAAGCATTCGGGAACGAAATGCGAAATGACACGAGTCGCTTAATAAAAATGAACATTGGTCTTGCATGGCCAATTGGATGGAGCTGTACCCTACAACTGATTTTAATTTGCCAGCCGTTCAGCTAGCCTTGATATCCACCCTCCCCCAGTAACTGAAACCAGTCACTGGTGCCCTATTTAAATATCTTTTTGCATTCTTCCCCAGAATCAATTAGCCATTGTTTTTTTGGAATGAATTATAGCTCATCTGAAACTAATCGCCCTTCAACGCAACAGAAAAAAAAAAAGTACTGTAAGAGCGTTCGCACAATGGAAGTTCAGTACACAAAGTGTGGCGCATTGCGGCGGAGGACAGGAAGCGACCGTTTATTATGCAGCATGTGAGTCAGTCGATCTCGCACAGGTTGGTGTGGGCGCAGGATTTCTGTTAAGTGTGTAACACCATAGAACATTAGAACGTCGCCAGAACTTTATTTAACGTTGGCAGCTCTACTGCAGTCTTTATTCAAACGGACATCGCTGCACGTTGAAGATTTGTTTGATTGGCTTGCTGCATCCGTTCTATGCCTTCCTTTGCTGGCCTAGACCATGTGGCATATATATTTGTATGTGTATTGTGTGTGTGTGTGTGTGTGTGTGTGTGTGTGTGTGTGTGTGTATGGGTGTATGTATCACACATGCAGTCATGTAAGGAGGAAATGATACCTTGTGAAAAGGCACTGAGGATTGTGTACGGGCACACGTACACCCCATCACCTTTCAGCTTTTTAAAGGGGCAATGTGACACTCGCTCTGGGAACATGTCTTTTTCTGTAACTCCCTGTCAGGGGAATGGGTGGAGCTGAGACTGTGGGAGGGGCAGAGGGTCCTTTTTTTTTATAACCTCCGAATTGCTGCAAGAGTAAAAGAGAGAGGGGTGAGGGGGATCAAGGAAGCCCAGCAGTGCGCCGGGCAACGCCGTTGTCATTTGGTTGGGTACGTGGAGTGCTGGTGAGAGGGTTGCAAAGTGCCAAAAAGGAACTGACGTGGATAGAAGTGCAGGGAGTTTGCTGAGAGACTGGAAAAGGAGAGGGGCAACCTGGAGGAGAGAGCAGAGGCTGCACCTTGTAGGAATACCATGTGACCAGACGCGACATGCATCTGGGATAAAAGAGGCTCGGCACCGGACCCTTGTTCTGCGAGCGACGACTGGCTTCTGGGCTCACTGACCTGTGCATCACCAGTCTGCAAGGTCATTGAGCTTTGAATCAGTAAGGCGATCAATCTTCTGAGCAACGTTCAAGCACCCTTTCCATTCCTTCCAAAGTGGAAGACTTAATATTACAACAAAGGCATTGTTTTATATGATACAGATTGTTGCATTACTCAAATACCTTTTTGTTGGATTATCACCAGTGGGTTACAAGACAACAAGAGAAAAAAACTTTGGACTTCTGAGACGTCTGAGTTGTTCAGAGACACACACCCCCCCCTGAATCCGTGCCTTTGAAAGGCAGGATCTGTCTTCAGATGTTGCTGAACTCGGTGTTAGTGGCGGTGACTGACCTCGCCGCCAGACTGCTGGGTAATGCCACCTTCAGGCGGCATTTCCACTTGCTGCTGTCGGGCCTGGTTGTATTTGGACCAGCCCTGAGCTTGTGGGTCTCACAGTACAGCGTATTTGCCAAGAAGAGTCACTTCCTGTACAGGTGAGACCCGACCGCTCGCATGCTGCCATGCTCCCTCTCTCTTCACGCTGATGTTGAGTATTCAGCCTGCCCTGTCCTTCTCTCCCGTCAGGATGTTCCTGCGCTCCGGCTGGGGCTGGACCTGCGTCTTCACCGGCTCCTTCGTCTTCCTGCTCTCCTTCTCTGTGCGCCGCTCCCTTGTCATCTCCCTGCGCCACCTCTCCCGGCTGCTGGTGGCGGGCGTGCTGTGGGTCGGCTTCCGCCGCGTCATGTCCGTGCTGGAGAATGCCACAGGGAGCTGTTACGAGCCCCTCAGCACCCCTCCGGATGGGCACCTGACGCAGGGGGTGGTGGAGGCAGGGCAGCCGCTCCTGCTGCTGCGCCAGGGGGAGACCAAGGTCACCTGCCTCGGGGGCGGCATGCTGTGGCGCGGGTACGAGGTCTCAGAGGATGCCTTCTTGCTCTGCATGTGCTGCCTGCTCCTGGCAGAGGAGACCGCAGTCTTTGGGCCCTACCTGACCCTGGGTGGGCCCTCAGGAGCCCCTCTGCGCCTCCTTTTCCTCTTCTGTGTCCTCCTGCTAAGTCTTTGGATCTTCTTGCTTCTCTGCCTGCTGGCATACTTTCCACAATTCCCCACTCAGCTGGTAGGGGGCGCCTTGGGCTGTTTGAGCTGGAGGGGGCTGTACCAGGGCTGGTACCGCATGGGACCCAGCTGGTACTGTCCTGGACGCCCTGGAGTGGGCCTACTGACCAGCCAGGGTCGGAAACATGGACAGCAGTCAGATCCATACGGAGCAAACAAGGCGGAGTGGAATTAATGCAGGAAATGAAAGAAAGGGAAGCAAGGAATAGTCTGGACTAAATGCTGTTCGCATAGTGCATGTGTGCTGCAAAGTGTGATTACCAAAACAGGAATGACATGCTTGAAAGTATAATTTAAAAGGAATATCTTGGACATTCCTAATCTTCAATCCACGGTTTTTGTATATTTATTGTAATACGATCCACTGCACCATATAGCAAACAAATAAGGATTTTAAAGTAGTCTGGCCTTTAGCAGAAAGCATATGTTCCCTGCTGCGGCTGAGAAACCAGATGCAGACTGAGGGGATGAGACACGCATTCCTGCATTACCAGTGCTGAACATACAGGCCGAAATTCACACCGTCGTGTAAGAATGCCGAGGAGGCAGGTACTGACCATATAAAGTAAATGGGAGCGATTGGGAATGAAGAGTAGGCAGCCCCGTGTGAAACATTACAGACAGCTCCCTCAGACAGAGAACTGATCACCGTTAATGGAATCTGTACTGCACCCCCCTCCATTTACCGACATTAGCAGTCAGGTTAGCCACTGCTAGCCTGCTATTATTAGTGCCTTTGTTTGTAGTGGAATGAGAGAGATGTCTGAAGGACACGGCGCATGGTGCTGTGGTCTGACTTTGTTGCTGGCTGAGGGGCGGGGAAGTCCAGCTTCCCCAGTCTCGAGAGAAAGCAGGCCTTTGAGTTATTGGCCGCAGATAGCGCTTCAGTTGTGCCGGTGCTCAGCCCTGGAGCAGAGCCACCTTCCTTCGCTCCACCACCTCAAACACTACACCCAATACAATTTAAATTTATTTGAGTTAAGCTTGGAATAAAAACAGATTGAACTAAAGAAATATATAATCAAACAATCAGTTGTGTTGGATTTTTTTTGACATGCATTCATGTAAATTACTACATTTAGCTTATCTGACTTTTGATTTGAAAGGGGGAAAAATAATGCAACGTACATCCGCAGAAAAATCCACTTTTTGGTCACTAAAATAGATGAAGTTTTCTTCAGAACCATTAAGCTAATAGGGTAAGTCTTTCTCACAGTTAGAAGTAACTAAGAGGTGTCGACAGAAAGTATTGCATTGTACGTTATCATTATTTAAAGACTGATGTGTGTGTGTGATGACATTCAAAGTCAGTGTTCTCTTGCTTTTCAAAGGTACCTGGAATTTGTTGTGTTAGCTATTGACTATTTATCTGTCTAACTAGCTTGTAAAAAAATATGATTACAGCTGAAAATTATTAAGGACAAAACCCATTTCAAACTGATAAGGTACTTTATTGATCCTGGAGGGAAATTTCCTTTGCATATAGCAAGATACATAAAGTGCCCAGATTCAAACACAAAACAAAGACATATTTCAAAGACACATGAGGCAAATGTAAAAAGGCCACAATTCACAAACTGGGGGGCTGTTAAGTGACACTTTGTGCCTGATGACAGGAGGTCAGAATGATCCCCAGAAGAGATTTTCAGTACACCGTGGTAGAGTGAGCTTTGGGCTAAATCAGGGGCGTTGTTGGAGATTTTGGGCCCCATGAAGGGACATCATGCTGGGCCCCCCAGTGCAGACCAATCCAGTTATTTTTCAAATTTTCTAGGCCCCCTGTCACTCAGGGGCCCTTGAAATCATTCTAACTTTCCCCCGCCTTATGGTGTCCCTGGCTAAATGTGCTCCAGGATACTGTGCCCTGAAGAGAATGGGCAGAATCATTCATAATATTGTCCAATTCTGCTAACATACTCTTCTCCACCACTGGAGCTGGCCTTCCTGATGACTTCGGTCAGGCGTTTGGTGTTGCCTGAACTGATGACAGGCCGCAGTGTAGAAAAGCACACTGAGCACTCTGGAATGGTAAAGCGCGCCTACTATCATACTGTACACATCAAAAAACTGGAGCCTCTTCAGAAAGTAGAGTTTGCTCTGGCCTTTTATGTGCAGTGCTGCTGTGTTATCGACCCAGTCCAGTCCGCTGTTCAGGTGGACCTCCAGGTACTTGTCCACTTCCTCCCCCCAAATGGTGACTGGTATCAGGGGCTCCCTGTCACTCCAAAAGTGCACCACCGGCTCCTCTATCTTACTGATGTTGAGCTGCAGGTTTCCTCCCGGCACCAGAAGATGAAGCCTTTAACAAGGGTTGAAGCTGTTTCAGCACCGGCCTCTCAAAGATCTTCGTAACATGTTAGTAACTGGTCTGAAGCACTATTTCTTTGTAACGGGGACCAGAGAGGACGTCTTCCGTAGCTGGGGCGCCTTGTGCAGGCTCAGGTACTGAAGGAGCCTGTGGAGATGTCTGCCACGTCTTCAGTGTGGCATAACGACATAATGGAGAAATCTGTGGAGATGGAATTATCATTAAGATGATAATAGTGCTATTACACTAATGAATAAATTAATTTACAAGCCAAAAATACCCCAGTAAAAGTCTGCTTGTCACACTGTAAGATATTAACTCATCGGCATTCAAAATTAAATGGATGTTGAGTACAAAAACATTTAAACTTTATGTTTTTAGTAAATGTGTTAGTGACATTGCCGTCCACTGAAGAAATAGGTGCCGTACTTATAAAGAATGTTGATCAGGCTTTCGGCTGGTGTTGATTATATTTATTTAATTATTAATCATTTATTGTAGATATGCATTTCCATGCTTTAATGGCTTTGTTTGGGTATTGGTTTAGCAGATCTGTGAACAGGAACGACCCTGTAATCCTGCTGATGAGAGCCTGCTCAACTTCACCAGCTTTCCTGATCTTGACATAATTCATCTTGATGATATCATGCAAAACGACTCTCCATTACTGACAAAACAAAAAAACATTATCAGCTCCTTCATGGCTGTAGCTCAGTGCAAAATGATGACCGTTCCAGATTTATCCATTATCTCTTCGCAGGTTAAATCAATTACCATTAAACTGACATCTAAGCACAGATCCCACAGGGAAACTGAGAAGCGTTTTAACTGGATGCAGCGTGATGTAGAGGTATATCAAATCTATCCACTCCGTCACGTCAGCCTGACTCTTCCCTTTCTCTGAATATCAATCAGTGTTCTGTGAACTGCAGGGAACACATACGTATGTAACTGGGAGACGCAGTCAACGAGCAGCTGAGGATTTCATATGCGTTTGGATGTTAACTGTGCTCCTGCACACAGCCAGTGTCTACTTCAAATACAGAACCACAGTGGGACACTGCAGGGTGCAGAAAGAGAAATGCACTGCACACCCTCACAGAGTTGCATCTCCAGAACCATACTCACAGAACTGGTGCTGATCCAACTCCTCTACTGATTGCTGACAATCTTCCTGAAAGGACCAGTCTGCAGACATGTAGAGACATACACATACACACGCACACACACAGACATGAAGGACACACACGTGTACGCGCACATGCACACACACACACATGCACACGCACAGGCATAAAGAGTCACACATGCACACACACAGACATGAAGAGACACGTACATATACGCACACAAGCACACGCACACATGCACACGCAGACACAATGTTCAGTTCAAACTGGAAATCTCAAGGCTCTTATATAAATAAACATATTGGATGCATTTCTATTCACACTGTTTCTGGCGCATTTTAAAGCAGTGGGAAGTTTTGTTCGCCCCCACACTAATGACGATAAATGCCAAGACGCACTCGCTCACCACATGTGGCTGCATGCAGGCCTTAACCAGTATCTCATCTCTCACTGCAGTCGCCTCACAATGTAACACAAATATGTCACCGAAACTGAAGAACGCACAAGACGATCAATTCTTAAACTCGGATATATTCAGTCAGTGCATGTTTTCGCAATAATACACGAAGAACTGTCGCTAGTGTCATTCTTGAGACATTTGTAACTTTCACTAAATATAAAAAAGCAATAAATATTTTATGTTTGGAAATAATAATTGGAATATGTTACTATAATGCATGAATTAGTGACACAATTAGTCCTAATTTGTAATGTTTATGTAGAATCCTTCTATTTTAATGTGAGAATTAGCTAGGAATCCAGACATCCCTTCCTGTAATGCAGCACTGGTAAAATTATCCTCCTATCCCATCTATAATAACATCTCCTGTAACATTATATTTCAAATCTGTGCACCAAAAGTACACACAGAGCACAAAAGCGGTGCGCTCCCTTCAAATGTTGGGCTGGGAGTACGGCGCTTTGCTAATGCAAACTCATAAAATTATAGGTGGTCACAAATGTGAAGGGGCCAATTTAATGCTCGCTCCACGCTGAGTGGGAAGGCCCCCTCCCCAAAGTCACCCACGCCAGGAACGCTCCCATCTCCAGCCACTCTAACACTTGGCATGACGGCGTCCATGTGATTCAACGTTCTTCACAAGTGTGCCTTTGTTGCAAGCTTTTGCACAACCACAGAACAACATTTGGAACTGGATAATGGATTTTTTTTTTTTTTTAAGTTCTGTATATTAAATAGTGCACTCTGTCATGTTGTGGACCTCTGTGGTATTTAACTGAAGTAACTGCTTTTGAATGCGGTATTAATTTTTGTTTGCAGGAGAAACAACTGCAGTAGCAATAAAATTATACATGTTGTGTCACTACAATGCGTGACAACTGCATCAGTACAAAATGAAAAACAACTCAGTAATGGAAGATGTGACAGGGACTTCTCTGAGACTGCTCTGAGGTTATTTTCATCTTCGGTGATCTGCAGCAGCACCTGGAATGAGACCCGACAGAGAGTCAGCAATTAGCCCCCGCCTCAGTCAGTATGAAGACATCAGACATGTGATGCATTGAGATCAAGGACATGCAGGGAAGCCACACAAGGATGAGCCTTGACTGCAGCAGGAAAGGCAGATGCCTGGCTGATTCACTGCATGGCAATTTGCCTTCACTACAGAAATTTAGCAGATACTTTTATTAAGTGATGGACGTCCTTTCAGAAGGCAGGACCAGACAGTTCCCAGACAAACTGGGGTTAGGGGCCTTGCACCTGGACCCAATTGTGAAATCACTCCTGCTGACCATGGGATTTGAACCAGCAACCGCCTGATCACGGGTGGACTGCCCTACCCTTTCAGGGTCTGGAGGTCCCTTTAACTTCATGATCTTCTTCACTTTCTGGTTGTAAGCAATCGAGCTGTAAAAATAAGAGGCCTGATCACAAAGCAAACCTGGCTACAAACATTGTTACATATCAGACAGGAAAGGAACTGTAACTAAACCTGAGAAAAGTCATAATATATCTAACTAGACAAAGTGTTACAAAAGAACACTTTGCTGATGTAATGGAGGGAAAAAGCCAAACAAAAGATCTTAAAGAAAAATGTGCAAATTTATATAAACTGGTTATGCCTCAATAGAGCTGTTAATTTCAGTGTCTCATTTAATTTTAAAATACAGTAGAAAACTGCTTATCTCAAGGACATATGAAATGCAAAATGTTAGTTGAGAACAGCACCCTCTTGAGTACATGGTTAGAACTGCCGTCAGAAACAATACAACCTGTTGGCTCGGATACATGACTGAGTGCTACAAACAAAAAGAATTTAGCCAAGAGTCACCAGAGGTGTCACTAGGCTAATAGTATTGAGCTTCTTCTTGTTTCAGACCTGTGGTTTTTGTGACTTCCTTCTGAAAAGATATAAACTACATTTCTATGGACAAGAGAAAGCAACTTACCTCTTTATCTGCGTCTAGCCCTCATTAACCCTCTTACTCGTTTGCTGATCAATTTTTTTAATTTTCCACTTTCTTTACATTTCCAGCTGACAGAATATTTTCACACGGTTTGTGCTAGGGCTAATTTTCTTTCACATCAAATGTGAAAATCCATATGTTGGTATGTATTTCCTTATCTAGAGTCCACTATGGCACAGACATAATGGCGAAACAATTGACAGACAGACTGATGCACGTTGTATTTGAAGTCAGTTAGATCAACATTATCGAATCATGTGCAGCTACAATTAACACTAATTAAAAATATTACTTGTGACTGGATCAGTATCCGTTTCAAATTTCTCGTGTCCAGATATTTTTGTGTGATTTTTATTCATCGACAAAAGTGTCAGTATATTTTGCCAAAGTTTCTGTCATGATACATTAATAATGATACATTAATGAAAAATATTTTTTGATGCATAATTTTCATCATAGTCTTCATCAACAAAACACTGGTTCAGCTGTCAGGACATGCCCCCGCTAGTGTCTGCCCCCCCAGGTTGGGAACCTCTGCTATAGCATATCAACTTATAAGTTATTTTGAAAAACAGACTCAAAGTACAGAACTTCACTGTCTTAACTGTTGATTTGCCTCTGGGATAGTTGTTCAATTTTGTTAAATGATCATTTGTTTCTTTAATTAACAGAAGTATTTCATCAAATCCAGGAAAAGAGATGTGGAGATGAAAAAGAGTGACAAACCTAATAAAAAAAAAATTGAGCTAAATATAAACATCTCACAAAGCAGAAAATATTTGTTTATTGTCAGTTACGCTGTGGCCTCTTACGTCTTGGGGGGAGGTGGGGTTCTGACATGAGTCTCTGCATGTGGAGTCTGCAGTCCAAAAGCATGCAGTTGCGTAAGTTAACATCTTCCAAATTACCCATAGTGTGTCCTACAATATGCTGCCATGCCTTCCAATCTACTCCTCTGCCCCCTGCATCCTCAGACTCAGCTGTTACCCTGTGCTATATAAGCGGATAGTCACCTCACCACACCATGAAAAATCCTTAGTTGAGTGGTTACCATGTAAGTACAGGCAGAGTTGCGGCACTGTAATCCGGTCTCGAGTCCACATATCAACAGTCACGTCACACGTTTGAGTGAATCGAACGCGTCGCACTCATGCCCCTCATCATGTCTGCTAAGTCAGCAATTAGCTGAACTAGCAATTAGACATCCAGTAAAAAGAAACACACCAGAGAAAGGAAGTTATTGCGAAGCCTTGTTAACTGAGGTGGCTGGCAGGACGTCCAATTTCTATAAACATCTGGAAAGGAAACAAGGGCACAGGATTGGTTTCAGCAATATTGCGTTCAACACGGGAAGCAGGGTCATTTATTTATATTGTATCATTGTTGGGATTCGCATTTCCCGGTATGCCTCATGATCCATTGTGTGTTGTTGTTAATGGTAATAGTAATGGTGATACTAATGTTCCAGATTGTTGAGTGTGTGTTGGCCTGTGTCTTGTGTGAGCCCTGTTCGATCCTCGCGTGTCTCTAGTTATTATGTAAACTACTCACTGTGTATGTACCTTACTGTCCAGCATCCAACTTTCCCCAGTAAGTTTGGTTCCTGTGCTTGTTGAGTGCCTATGTTAATCCTTTTCAGGACTTAATAAATGGGTGTTGTTTTCTCCTTAAACAGAGCCTCCTCTTCTTTTGCCACTGCCATGATGGCTCGGTCTACCGAGCACTACATTGGTGTCAGAAGTGAGATGCCAGAAGTGGACCCACTGGTTGTGCCGGAGTGGATAGTCCTTATCATCATTCGCCGTGCCTGCTTCAGCCAGGCAGACCTGAAGGCAGAAGTGGAGTGGCGAACCAGGAGGGCCAGCGATGAAGCAGCAACAGGCATGCTACTGCCAGGAAGCCTGTGCCAAAGCCGCCAGCAGCCAAGCAAGGATGGCACCACCCTGTCTGAGAAGCCCTGGACCCGTGCAGCACACCATGAAGCCACCCCTGTCCACCCACTGACTCACCGTCTGAGATGGCATTAGCGACCAGGGAAGGGCCCTAGGGGGCTCTGCCTGCTCACCAGTCAGCAAGGGCTCTTTGCTCGCCAGTCGTGAGGAGCCATGGCACGACCCCAACTTTGAGCACGACCAACGGAGGCAGCAGGCTGTGGCTCTTCTCCTCAGTCATGAGGAGGCGTGCCGCATGCTGGAGGCAAGCTGGCTGAGGAGCAGTGTGAGCTGGACAGAGCCAGCAGGATTGGGAGCGGCTGTGTGAGCTGGGAATGCGAGCAGCAGAAGCATTTAGCGCAGGCAGCATTATGCGGCTGCGAGACGGCGCTGCTCGGCCAGAAGGAGGCGTGCTGTGCTCTGGAGACCCAGCTGGACCAGAAGTGCAGCGATTGGTGCAGAAGGCACAGATCGAGCAGGACAGGGAGTGGCTGTGGCAGAACAAGCGGGAAGGGGGGGCACACCCTGGAAAAGCTGCATGAACAGATACAGCACTGGGAACAGGAGGCCGAGGCAGTAGAGGCTGCGCTGTGTGACTGCAAGGAGGCCTGCCGCGCAATGGAGGCCTGGCTGGCTGAGCAGTGCTGTGATCTGCAGGAGATGATGTCCTGCTGGGAGCAGCTGTACGCGGGCACCCAATCCAGGGAGGTGGAGGGACAGCAGGCTGCCTCTAAGCTGTGTACGGGGAGGGATCTTGGGGTGGGGGGACCCTGCTATGGCAGCCTCCGCAAGCCTCCTGGTCCCTTCAGCCTTATCAGCACTCGCAAGCTCAGGAGCTGACAGTGTCCCCATTTCATTGGGGGTGGTGCACCGGTGACTGCCACCGGACCCTAGAATAGAGAATAAAGTTGGGGACTGAGGGTGGCGGTCGCCAAGACAGCTGTCCTTTTGGGGGGGGCAGTGTAGCATCAGTGGGATAAGCATGTCCAGGCATACCTTGCAAGCCATTGTAAATAGCCCATTGTTGTGTGTTGTTGTTCATACTTGTGTTCCCAATGGTCAAGTGTGTGTTTGCCTGTGTCTTTTGTGAACCCTGTTCGATCCTCGAGCGTCTCTAGTGTAAATTACCCACCGTGTGTGTACCTTGCTGTCCGGCATCTGACCTTCCTGCTTTTCCCCAGTGTGGTTTGTTCTGGTGCTTGGCGAGTACCTAAGTTAGTCCTTTTCAGGACTTAACAAAGGGGAGCTGTTTTCCCGCTTAAAAAGATCCTCCACATCTTCCGCTACCACCGTGGTGCCTTGGTCTGCCAAGTGCAGCAATATTTTACTTGTATGACCTACCACACGTTCGTGATTCTTATTAAATCTGGCCAGCATATTGATCATTTGTTTTCCACAGAATGTAAAAAAACTGCAGTCAAACTATCTGTGCTTTACTGATACACGGTCTGATCTGTGGCAAATCATGTGGAGATGCAAGCAAAAAAATATTAATTTGTGCTTTAAGTCTAATTAATTTACAAAAATAATTCCATCAGTTTTTGCTCCCCTACATCTCTTTTTCTGTACTTCTGAGGGTTTGTGGTCAACAGATCATCAAGCTATCGCTGTAAGCGTCTCCCCAGTGTTCTATGTTCAAAAGAAAAGAACCTACTCTGGAGCAGGTACTAAAAAAGGGTTGTGGAACTGCTTCCGAGTACAATGTACTGAGTACTACAATTGGGCTGAGTTCTTACAGTGTGAACATAACAAAAGTCCGTTCATTAAGATTTGGACCACCAGCCCAATCTGTCGATCCAAAGGCACTGCCTCCAACCTCCACGCAATGTTGAAGAAGTGAGTCAGCCATGACAGCCCAACAGCATGAAGGGCTTTCTGGATCCTTACCACTGAAGAGTTTTTTTTTTACTATTGCAGCGACCTCAGTCCTAGTGATGGGTGAGTCCTCTGAGTCTTCCTTCTACTTCCTCCAAGGACACCATATCAGTGGGTTCAGGAGGTCCTCAAAATTCTCCTTGTACTATATCCCCTTTTGAGGTCAACAGCACTCCACCCCTGCTGTACACGACATGGGTGAAGCCCCCCACCCCCACCCCCCCCCCCCCCCCCCCGATTCGCATGACAGTTTGCCATAATCATTTTGAGGCCGACCGAAAGTCACTTTCCATGGCCTCGCCAAACTCCTTCCGTACCTTAGTTTTTGCTTCAAGAGCTGCCAAGGCTGCATTCCGCTTGGCCTGCTGGTACCTGTCAGTCGCTTCAGGAGTCGCACAAGCCAGATGTTCCCAGCACACCCTCACTATGCGTCGGGTGGTGATCAGTTAACAGCTCAGCTCCTCTCTTTACCCGAGTGGTGGCGGATCTGATGATACAATTACGAAACAGATCGTCAAGCTTCAGCCTAGGGTGCTCCGGTGCCAGGTGCATCTAGAAACACCTTCATTATTGAACGTGGTGTTTGTTATCGACAAACTGTGGTTAGCACAGAAGTCCAATGTCAGTGCATCACTGGGGTTCAGATCGGGCCAGCCAGTCTTCCCAAATACCCCCTTATTGGATTCTCTGTTGCTACCTACATGAGCATTAAAGTCTCCCGATAGAACAATGAAGTTGCAGCACCCCATGCAAAGTCTCCAAGAAGACCGGATACATTGGACTGCATAAGCACAGACAGCACTCCCCGACTCGAAGTCAAAGGGAGGTGACTCTCTCATTCACCAGGGTGAACTCCAACATACTGGCACTGAACCAGGGGGCTATAAGAAGATCCCCACCTGTCTGGTGCCTCTCATCTAGGACAACTTCAGAGTGGAATGCAGTCCAGCCCCTCTCCAAGAATTTGGTACCAGAGCCTGTGCTGTGCATTGAGGTGAGCCCAACTTTATTTAAGCAGTATCTCTCTCTACCTTCAACACCAACTCTGGCTCCTTTGCCAGCCAGATAGGTTATATTCCGTATTGCTAGAGCAAGGTTTGGTTGCCAATGATTGGTCCACCAAGGCCCCTGCTTTTGACTACCATCCAATCCACATTGCACCCGACAGCCATGGCCCGCCCTGCTACAGGCCTAACCACCAGGCGCTCACAAACAAGCTCCCCCACCCAGGCCTTGCTCAATAGCAGGGCCACATAGTCCTTTATGTTATTCATCCTTAAAGGTCAGTCTCACTTTGGCTGCTCACCTACAACCAATTTGCCTTGGGAGACACTACCAGGGGCAATTGTTCACAACCACATAGCTTCAAGAATAACAGAGGTGTACAAACCCCTCCACCGTGAAAAGATGGACGGCGACTCATGGAGGGTTATGCGTGAGTGATAAATACCAATTTGTTCTATGCACATTATGATAAATGAGATCACTCTTCTTATCACCTACTCTCTCTACAGTGCTGGTGTACTTTATTGGGAAACCAAAATGTTCCCAAACTTATGATTGACTGTGGCCAGCATTAGTCAAGGCCAACTCTCAGCCACAATTAACATGTTTTCCATGCTGAGCATCTACTTGTGAATTTACGTTCCATCCATGCCAATAAATGTATTGTTTTGATTAATTGTGCAAACTGAAAAGTTCTCCTACTTACATATGAGGCACTTAAAGGTCTAACACCTGCCTGCCTAACAGAATTACTTCATGTTTACAAGCCACATCATCCACTCAAATCACAGAACACAGGTCTCCTTTTCATTCCACTTATAAAGTGACATGTGGGGGTAAAGCATTCTGCTACAGGGCTCCCATTATCGTGGAAAGGTTTGCCACAATAGGATACCGAATTGGTCTCAGTCTTTAAATCTTGACTCAAGACTTATTACTTCTGTTTAGCATTGCCCACAATATAACACATAACATACTGTAACTATGGCTGCTGTACATGCTATTTTGATCTACTGTGCTTATCCATTAATGTGTCTATGCATGTTCTTACCACCCACAATCTCTGCCTTCCTTCCCATATGTCTGGATGGAGCCTGGGGTGGGCACCATCTGAGCTGGAGTCCTAGTTCAGTCCCACAGATGGGTGACATTGAGGATGTGACTTGTAAACTGTAACATCGTGGATGCAGCCTTCAATCTGCCACCGTGCACAGGTCAGGTTGGAGAATCGACTCACTGATGGACTTTGGCTTTGATCTTGATCACAGTTTGCACTTTGATTATAACAAGCAAAGCCAATTCGTTCTTTTTTATAATCTTAGCATGCCTGGGGGGTTGGGACCTTGGACCCCCAGAGGTTTCTTTTGGTTCCTCCCCTCCATTGTCATCTGGCTCTCTTTCTTTCATTTCATTCCTTTATCTTTCCTTTCCCTGTTTTTGTATAATTCTCTCGTATTGATGTCGTAATGTATTATAATGCACCCATGTAAAGCACCTTGGGGTGACTCTATTGTGAAAGGCGCTATATAAAAATAAGTTGAATTGAACCGAAAATGATGTGCGTGAGGAATGTGCACTTTATTTTTAGCTACATTATGTGAATGTTTAATAAAAAGTTACATTAAAAAGCCTTTTATATGATCTTTTAAAGGAACTGTGTTATGTATATTTTTTTGGTTCCAGAACCTAATTTAAATGTGTTCAGCATGATACAGCCGTGTTACAATGAAATTAATAATTAATCCAAGATACAGTGGAGGTGTGGTTGTGTTACCTTGTTTGACAAATTATTTATTCATTAGTTACAATTATTTTTTATAATTAGTTATTTTCTTTTCTATTTTTTAAAGAAATATTTATAAATTATTAAAAATGAATACAAAAAATTAAATTGAGGTATTTCATTAGGTGTTTAGTCTTCAATTTATGGTTTTTGATTCATAGTCTAGAATTATATTTCTGGTCTTGGACTCGGCTGCCCCGCTATGGTAATGGATTCCCAGACTCGTCCCCTATTGGACTTGGTCTTGACTCGGATTTGATTTGTTAACTTGTTTGACTCGGACAAAACTAAAGTGAAATTTGAGCACAACAGTGAGCATAAGAACCCAAAAGCCAAATATTTGTAAGTGTGGTTTGTGTCAATAGAGTATTCAGCTGCTTTGTCTATTCTGAAGAAAGGAATATACAAATATATGGCCGATTAGGCCATTTATTGTGGTGACATCAGAGGCACCACATATCTGGTATTTACGGCATTTCTGCTTCTACCCCAGGAAGACAGGAATAATCAAAAAACAAGAATGCAAACTATTCGGTAATAATAAAATAATAAACATTAGAGGTAAGAGTTTCTCCACCTCGAAAGGTGTACCAGCAGATGTGCTTCATCGGGGGTTACATAAGCCTGCAGAAGTTTACATTATGGATTCATTTACACACGCCAAAACACACAGCACAAGCCAATAAGGTGACACGCTGCCAAGTCAATAAATCCAGCCAATAGCATGTCTTTGAAATAAACCAGTGTGGGTGTAACTACAGCAATATAAGAGCCCTGTAATGCATTTGCATGATGTTTAAATACTGGGCTTCGACAAATACTTCCAGACACGGAACACCAGCTTCTTTTGTTACATCTTGACGCCTGTTGGGTTTGGTCTCTAGAGAGACTCAGGCTCCACTATGCAGAGACATTCAAATATAAACCATGTTTAAGTTCAGTAACATGTTTTATTGACTTCTTAGTTGTATTTCATTTATCATCCATCTGATCAAATGAGTTTTTTCTCAACACGGACATGAGTGAACCCCACACACAACATAACAGACTCTCACGGTGTTTACTTGAATTTCAGCAATCTTGACACAGCTGTACTTAGAAAATTAGCACCTGGATTAAACATTAACTTCTTCTTGAAGACAACTTTAAGGTAGTATTAATTCTATTAGAGAGTTTATGTTAAACTGAGTTAATTACTATTTAATTTTCAACCTAGATTTACTTAAACAATAGTGTTAAGTATGATTATGTACTTGACAATAGATTTATTTCAATAATCATTAATTGTTTAATGTTCTAGATCTGAATAATAATGTTTTACTTTCTAATATGAAGTATAAAACGGATATTTAATCTGATATTTAATTTCCAAGACATTTAACAGTAAAGACAAATAATGAAATAAATTAATAAACATTAATCAGTTAGTAGAGCATTACTTTCACCTCTGTGATGTCTTAGGACAAATTGGATGGATGTTATTATGAAAAAAGAAACAAAAGTAATTAAAATTCAAATAATCAAGAGGACATATACTGTCTTCTTTACGGCTACACACATTTGTTTGTAATACTGCTCAAGTGGTCAAGGGTCCAAACAATATTTGCACATAGACTTTGGCCCAGATAATCAGTTAATTTGACTAGTGAATAGTCATTAAAGTAGACAATGATTTCATCTCAACCAGGTCATTGATCAAAGGCTTTTAACTAAGTGATACTGGAACAGTGGACCAAAATGAGCTGATTTCACAATGTAGGAGAACTAATAGAACACAAGCAGGCAGTCATGATGGTTAATAAATGTTTGCCTTTATCTCTAGTCAGGCACAATATGCAGAGTGTTCATCCCCTAGTAGAGGAAGGATTCCGGGAAAGTGTAACATTATTGTACTCCCTGGCCTTCGGGTTTAGCTCTAGTTAGAATCTTTGGTATGGAGGCAATAAGTCAAAAACCATTTAATAGATCATTATCAAACTTTCCCTGGCCATTATATGGGTGAGGAGCTAAAACTTTTTAAATTTTGAGACAGATCGCCCAAAAAATTGAAGCAACACCACATAGTGAGAGCCAAGACGTTTTGACACTTGATCCCATGTAGACAATAAGTCAATAACTGGGAAGGGTGAAAGCAGATGACATTTGACCTTGTGAATGTAATAACTCAAATGGTATTTGATGGATCCTATTAAGTCTACTGCTTCACAAAAACATTATACAGATAAAGATCTACACCTGGTTTCAATTTCAAATTGCCCCAAAACTGAAACTGAAGCACTACGTGGTATCAAAGGATGGAAATGATAGCAATAGAAGACATTTAGTTTTGTGAACACTGTAACTCTAAAAGTATTGTATGGATTTCTTTAAATTTTGCAGGAACACTGTAGGTGTGACAAACCAGAAGTCATCAAATTTTGAGATAGATCAGCTCAAAACTGAAGGAGTGCCACTTAGTGAAAAGGGTTTCAGATCCTGTTAGCACAATAACTCAAAAATTAGTTGACAGATCGTTTTCAACCTTTCCAGACATGTTCTAATGTTGAAGATCTGACTTAATCATATTTCGAGACAAATCACACCAAAATTGAAGTAGCATTGCATAGTGATAGCAAAGAGAAGGTCAGCTCACACACTTGATGATTTTAGCATGACAATGCAAAAATTATTTGGCCGACCTTTTGCACGCACATTGTATGGGTGAAGATCTGGATTTTTTGAAATGTTAAGACAAATTGCACCAAAACTGAAGCATCAGCATTTAGTGACAGCAAAAAGAAGTATGAGATGATTAGAGGCTTATTCTTGTGAACAGGATTGATCTATTTGTCAATATTTCTCAATCTATCCTGTTTGATTTTTAATTAATCTTATTACCAAATCACAAAAACTTTTCTGAAACCACGGTCCTATTCAGGGTCACTGGGTTTCCGGAGCCCCTCCTGGTACCAATGTGCACACGGCAGGGAACAACCTAGGATGGGGTGCCAACTCAGTGCACCAGGATGAAAATCTACACCTAAAAATGTACACGAGATCAGATCCAGAATTGTACCTACAATGACAAAGGGCAACGAAAGCAGAAGGTAGTGCTTCAGGGTAGCAGCATAAATGACTTTACCGTGCACTGGGCCCACAAGCTTTACTCTCGACTGTGTGTGTGTGTGTGAAACAGGATCTAAAGGAGAGTGATTAACCATGTTTAACCATTTAAAATGTGAGTTCAACCATCAGGCAAGATAAAGTCACTAGTTCTTCTGTATTGGGGGGAGTGTGTGATTCAGCAGGCTAAGCCTTTGTCGCCAGTTTGAGCCTGGCCTAAGCAGAATAGTCACGTCTGAGGGCCTTTGAGCGAGGCCCTTATCCCCCAGCTCCATGGGCGCCGCTATAGGTGGCTGCCCTTCGCTGCCAAGCTTGTTCTCACCTGTATATGTGTCTGTGTATCATGGAGAGCAGGATGGGGGAGGCGTTATTAAAGTGTTACTGTTATTATTTCTTTTTTGTTGTGGACAAGGACTTGATATACTTTAAGTCAAAGAGCCCAGAGTTAAAACTGCTTTGTTTTGCACGCGCCTCATTTTTGGACTTTATTGGACTATTTCTTGACATATCTGAAGGGGGCGCTGTTTGTGTGCCAACCAGTGGCTTGCAGTCTGGCAAACAGTTTGCTGTTTTATGTTGTTCTATGTTTTGCAGCATTTACTGTTACTGTCTTCTTGTAACAAGTGTGTGTGAGTGATTATATGTTTATTCAATGCGTTTAATGGCCTAAGAGGCTTTGGTAGAGGTATAAATAAAGATGATGGATGTCGTCAAACTGCACCACATTACACTGATTGTGTGGACTTGGCTATACCCACGGTTCAAATGGGAAAATGATCAACACCAAAGAACATGGCCACAGATGTTAAACCATGATTTTATTCTACTATAAATTTGCAATACAGCGGTTTTAGAGACATACTGTACTACAAATACTGTATCAACTACAATATACCATCTGAGATATTACAGGGAAACAAGCTGTGTACAGCTAATACAAACAAGCAAAGTAAGAGGAGGAGAATAAGGAAAGTAAAAATACTACAAGAAGGAGATCCCTGCCATCGGTTATCCTTGGAAATGTGTGTTCTCTGTGGAATAAAGTAGCTAAGCTACAGGCCAATGTGTACCACCTGCAGGAGTATACGAATGCATTTATCACGTCCTTCCCGGAGACAGATTCCTGATTCAGATCTGCATATACAGGGATTTGGTTCGTCGATCTGACTCAGCAGAGACAGCAACATCACCGATAAGCAGGAAGTGAAGTCAAATCATATATTTATATAGCACATTTAAAAACAACAGGTCTGGGGAAGCAAGGATTTACCCATGCTGCTTATAGCAGGAATGGGGAACTGTTGATCTCAACTGGGGATATAGTCAGGTGGTGATAGGAGAACTTCGAGGATCTCCTGAATCCCACTGACATGCCTTCCTTGGAAGAAGTAGAGCTGGAAGACTCAGAGGAGGACTTGCCCATCTCTAGGGCTGAGGTCACCGAAGTAGTCAAAAAACTCTTCTGTTCAGGCCATCGATCACTGGACCAACTCTTTACCCTCACAAGGATACTGGGGGGGTCATGGGAGTTTGCCCATGAGTATGGCATATGGAGTCTGTTGTTGTAGGCCATCAGGTCCCTGTACAAATGGAACGAGAGCTTTATTTGCATTGCCAGCAGTAACTCAGACTTGTTCCCTTTGGGTGGACTCCACCAGGACTGCCCTTTGTCACCAATTCAGTTCATAACTTTTATGGACAGAATTTCTAGGCGTAGCCAAGGGTCGAAAGGGGTCCAGTTTTGGGGGCTCAGGATTGAGTCTTTGCTTTTTCTAGATGAAGTGATCCTACTAGTATCGTGGGGCGGTGACCTGCAGCATGCACTAGGGCGGTTTGTAGCTGAGTGTGAGGGTGCCGAAATGCGGATCAGCATCTCCAAATCTGAGGCCATGGTTCTTGACCAGGAAAAGGTGCATTGACCTCTCCTGGAGGGGAATGAGTTGCTGGCCCAAGCGGAGCAGTTTAAGTATCTCAGGGTCTCGTTCAGGAGTGAGGGAATCAGGGAGGGGGAGATCGAAAGACGGATCGGTGGAGCATCAGCTGTAATGCAGCCGCTGTACTGTTCTGTTGAGGCGAAGAAGGAGCTGAGCTAGAAGGTGAAGCTTTCGATTTACCAGTTGATCTATGTAGATCTTTCTAGAAAATAGTTTTCTACAAAATTAGAGTACAGCTGCTATTCCTCCTCAGTGAAAGGAGCCAGTTGAGGTGGTTTGGGGATCTATTTAGGATTTAGTGTTTTGAGCATGTCCAACCAGAAGGAGGCCCCAGGACAGATGCAGGACATGCTGGACAGATTATATTTCTCGGCTGGTCTTGAAACGTCTTGATATTTGGAGCTGGATGAAGTGGAGCTGGAGGAAGTGCTTGGTGAGAGGGAGGTCTGGGCATCCATGCTTAGACTGAGGCCCCCACGACCCAACCCTAGATAAGCAGCAGAAAATAAATGGATGGATGGATGGATGGATGGATGGCCAATGCTAACATAGACTCTAAAATTATCCACATAGAGAATGTTAAAGATGAGACCATGCCACACAAATTAAATAAATCTTCAAATTGTTTTGATACTCAGGATTTCAGCACCTAGCTCAGTGTGTGCCTGTACTCAACTTGTGTATGTATGTTTTTTTAAAGATTGTTTTAGATTGTCGGTATATTGTCATACATATAGATATATATATATATATATATATATATATATATATAGATTGTTAGCATGTAAGTGTGTGTGTGTGTGTGTGTGTGCGTGTGTGTGTGTGTGTGCATGTGTGCATTGCTGAAATTTCTGACATTAAATTGCTTACCTGCTTGCCTTGAATTGCACCTCTGGGGACAAATAAAGTATTTTGAATTCAATCAAATTGAATTGAATTGTAAATATTGTCCTTGTTGACTGCAGCAAAAATAAAATAAGAAAATATGAAAATAAGAACATTCATTTTTATTCAGTTTTTTATTGTGCCAAAGGAACACTTCACTGTAGTTTGCACCCATCCTGTATATTGCACAAATGCCCTATATTGCATAACAGAAATAAATATAATCCATTCATTTTCTGAAGCTACTTGGGTGGTCCAGAGCCTATGGGCACAAAGTAGGGAACAACCCAGGATGGGGCACCAACCCATCGTAGGGCACCAACCCATCGTAGGGCACCGACCCATCAAAGGGTACCAACCCATCGTAGGGCACCGACCCATCGTAGGGCACCGACCCATCAAAGGGTACCAACCCATCGTAGGGCACCGACCCATCAAAGGGTACCAACCCATCGTAGGGCACCAACCCATCGTAGGGCACCGACCCATCAAAGGGTACCAACCCATCGTAGGGCACCGACCCATCAAAGGGTACCGACCCATCGTAGGGCACCAACCCATCGTAGGGCACCGACCCATCAAAGGGTACCAACCCATCGTAGGGCACTGACCCATCACAGAGTACTAACCCATCGTAGGGCACCAATCCATCGTAGGGCACTGACCCATCACAGAGTACCAACCCATCGTAGTACTTGCAGACGCCACACACATAGAACCCTGGAGGAGACTTGAATCCAGGTGTGAGGTAACAGTGCTAACCACTGCAAAACCATGCCACCCCTAATAGATACAATATAAATATTTAACGATATAGAAACTATAAATGATACAAATGGCATTTTAAAACATGGACATTAAAACATATACAAATGAATATAAGTAACCACCTTGTTGATGGGGAAAGATTCTGCAACAAAAATGCAAGTGGAATATGCAATAAATTAATAAGTATACATTCAGATCTACATGTCACTACATGAACTCACAGCATTCAGGTAAAAACACATTTATTAACTTTCACATTTTCAGGTCACGCATCCAGTAATTGTAAAAATTGTATTTCGCTTTCCCAATCCCAGGTGATTGTCACGGCAGAAATACAGGAAGGACATGAGACCCGTATGGTGAAAACAGGGGAGTTAATTGAAGGGATGGGGCAACCAGGAGGCAGAGAAGTAGTCGGGGTCACAGTGCAAGACAGGCCGATATCTGGAGAAGTCAATCCTATAGGCAGACAGGAGAGGCGGGGCATCAGTACGGGGCAGTACAGGCAGGTGAGCAAGATGGGATCAAGCAGGGCAGGGAGAGGAGAATGAGAGGCAGGGAGAAGAGAACGCTCAGTAATGCACATGAAAGCAACAATGAACGCTCAGTAGTGCACATGAAAGCAACAATACGTCACACTGTTCATGCCATTGGGCATGACTGATCCATCCAGTACTCCTAGAAATCATGCAAGTTAGTAAATGTGGAACAAGTATGGTTTAGACGGTCTAATGACAGGGCTGTCTGGGTAATACAATGCTGTTATTTCCGACAACACCAAATCTATTTTTTTTTTATCCATTCGTTTCCTTCTTTTTTACGTTTGTCTAATATGTATGTTTAATGGTTTTTGTACTTTCAAAGTTATAAATAATAATGAATGGAATATTTGACTCATTTCATATGTCACCTATAGATGCACACAAATCTTACCTCAGGTAGAAAAATTGAGAATTCCAAATTTCAGAATTCCAGCATTTGGCCAAATGAAATTGGTGTGACGTCTATCCTGACTACTCTCTGTACTTCGTCGGATGATCACCAGGCTCCCCGTGACCCTGTACTGAAGAGGAAGGTGCTTGATTATACCCAGAGTCAGAAGTACTTCTCTCAGTTGCTATAGTGTTGTGATTTAATGATTGTGTGTCAAGTGTTGACCATACATTTATTGTAATCACAGAGCCAAAGTTTAAACAGTGGCATGTTCTATTCACCTCTCTCTCTTTTTCTTCTGTCCTTGTTAGCATTTTCTTGAACCTAAATGTTCATCTGCTTAGAATATCTAAAAATGTAGACATTTCAATCTTTCTGTATACAGTTTACAGTCTAGTAAACATTTTTACGCACACATGGCAGAGAAACGTACTAATTTAAATACAGTACATTTAAACAATAAATTTAAATGCAGTGAACCCATTTGAACCTGCATTCATCAATAAAAGAGTAGTTTGGTACTGGAATAGTCAGGTCTCAGGTCTATAAGCTTCAATCAGACGTTAATCCAAATATGTGCCTGTAATAACCAAAACGATCTATTATTCAACAAAGAACATTGAAATTATCCAGAGGAATGTAAAGATCTGCGCAACATAAAAGAGTGTGTATTTAATGATGTGGGCCGCGTTTAAGTAATGCAGCTGTAATTGAAAGCCATGTGTCATTAAGGGGATTAGACAGCAGGCTGACCTTCTGAAAAGAACCTTTTCTGCTAAATTTTCCATAATATTTAGCACATGTCAGCTGAGCCTGCTTACAGCGATCCGTCTGATTGGTGGCATGTGAAAAGACAGCCAGGTGCAGTCTGGTTTCTTGGGGGGGAAAAATAAATAAATGATTTCTGATTTTTGTAAAACCACAAACAGGAAATTTATGATGCGCTGCTAGACATTAAAGATACGCAAAATGGTAATAAAGTACTAATCAAACATTATAACACCCTTAAGATGATACACAGTTCCATGAAAGAACATTTTGAAATGAACGTGAACATGCCATGGATCAAACATAGCTGGGAAGACACACGGCTTAGAATATTTCCTGAACTCATGTTGGGATGCATGCTTCTTGTATTCATTTGATTGTAAGGCACTGACCGCTGACCCCTGGGCACAAAGTGATGGAGAGTTGCTATAAGTTGCTGTAGAGTAGGTAAACTGTGGGGTGTTCCTTGAAGCAGGATTTCCCAGTTAGCTGGGTAACTTAAGCCAAATGTGAAAACTGTCCAATAATAACAGAGATAAGTGACATTCCTATTGGACAATCCCTACATTTACCTTATCTGGCTAATGCTTAAGTCCTGCTTTATGGAATACCCTCAAGAACATTACTGAAGTCTGAGTTTGTTAATCATATGCTATTGACAATGACTACAATTTGGAATATCTTGGGATTACTCATTCAAAGTAAACATTTTTACAACAATGATAACACACATATCTTTATTAGTTACTTTTATCAGTTATCTACACTTCTCGGTAACACTTTACTTCATAGGGCACAAATACTTAGTAAAAACGTATTTACTACTGAACAAATCATGAACAAATATAGTGGGTACGACATAAAAAATCCATTATGATTCATTAATGAACAAACATGAGATCAGTATTTCTATTTTATTTTCATCAATTGTTCCTTCAGCAGTTCCTTGGTAATTCCTTCAGTAATTCCTGCAGTAGTTCATAAAGGTTTACAGAATTAGATATAGCAACAAATATATTAACTGTTTGGGATGACAAATGAACTTTGATTGATGAACAAATGTAAGATCACTATTTAACTCGAGTTATTCATGACTTGTTCCTACAGTAGTTCACAAAAGTTTACAGAATTAATAGATATAGTATCAAATATAGTAAATGCTTGAGATAAAATATTCATCACGATTCATTAATGATGAATTAACATGAGATCAGTATGCACCTAAGACTTAGTTTGTGGTTGATTAATACGTAGCATAAGTAAGTAGTAGCATAAAACTATATTATTTGTGCCCCGTCAAGTAAAGTGTTACCCACATCTCAAACCTCATGCCAAAGCTGGGAATTATTCTGAAAATGTTTTCCAAAAGCATAGCGTATATTACCTGTTACTTACTTCTGACTTATGTTGGCAAGCTAGTCTTTCTCGCATTACCATAAGTCATCCAGGTTTGACAGACTCTGGTATGCGGTTAACAAAAGAGTTTTACGTAGTTTGACTTTAATCATTTCAGACGCAACTTCCTTGTTTTATGTCTCTAGGCAACTTTTTCACAAACTAAATATACCTTTCTCCAAAATACAACATAAAAAATATACACAGGGAATTAGTAAGCTGTGTCCAGTCATTTCCAAATTGCTCAATACACAAATAGTTGTAGTGTACGAAGTACACACCCTTTTACCGCCTATTATTTAAATTTGAAAAGGTGCTCCGGCTATAGTGACATAGGTATATTCCTCCATAGTAATAAGAGGCGGGTCATGAGGCGGTAGTTTATAGGGATATTCTTCCGCATTTTTTATTAATCTCCTCCGTCATATTAATTCAACGTTTACCGCTATAGTAGGTTTGACCCGTGAGTGTCACCCTTACTTCCGCAGTAATGGTTTCTGGGGAGACTTTCGATTCGATGATGTTATTAAATATATGATCGCATTGACACGGGAACTACATTATGATTGCATGGAGCCGAAAGACACAGTGTCAAAGTTCGGGTTGCGAGATATAACAGGGCAAGAGGGAAACCGGTTCCGGCAGGAGGACGGGGAACGCGGCCGGCGTCGGGCTGCGCTTCATGAGTAAATGAACCGTATGCCTTACCTCTGTCTTTGTGTTCCCTTCTACAGACAGCTGTAACATATTCAGTCAATAATAACTCTACTTTATATTTCTGTTTTGGTGTGCCTGCTCAGGGGATTTGCTTCAAAGCCCGTTTTGTAGCATTACGTTTCAGGCGAATTCCGCGGTTTCTGCAAAATTGTAAATGATATTTTATTTTGGAGGCGTTTTTACACGTGTTTTTAACGGCGAGGTTCCGCTCCTCAGACTCATTTTATTTTTTAAATATATTTTAATACGTGCGAGAAGACCACCATTTGGATTCTTTTAGGATTCAAAAATTTTACCTAACGCCTAAATAATAATAAAAATGTCGTTCCGTTTAATGGGAGTTCTAAGAAGGTGAGTGTCTTTATCGTGAGATGTCCTGAATGGCTCACATCGTCCAAAACGTAAATATTAGAAAACAAAAAGTATAAAGTGATTGAACTCTGACGTAATGCTTATATATATTATATTATATATATATATATATATATATATTATATTATATATAATGAGAGAGTGTTATATATAAATAGTGTGTGTGTGTGTGTGTGTGTGTGTGTGTGTGTGTGTGTGTGAGAGAGAGAATTTCTCTAGCAGATATTTGTCGAAGTGTATATTCTAAAAATAAGTATATCTCTTATTACTATCTTACCTGGTCTATTTTCCTTAATTCGTCTTGAACTTTTTAGTGTATACATGGCAATTTATTTAGCACTGGCTTGGGAACATCACCGTTTGAATCACTTGTCTTTTTGCGTTATGACAACAAGCTCCCTAGCTTGTTTATGACATTAACACTATGTAGACCAGTTACTTTCCACATTTTCTTTAACTGTGTTAATGTAATGGCTTAAAATGTATTAAAATATTGTGTGACTGCTGAGTAAGAGTAAAATGAACAATTCCTATTAACTGTCTTTGGAGCGGATTGCATCGATGATGGGGTGAGATGGCACTTTTTGAATAGTGTTGTAAAGTTGTACAGCTTCTGTTGTTTTTGTGGTATTGGTCAGTCTTACCTGTTGATGATGTAATATGCTTCTGTGTTGGGTCTCTGCCTTGCTTTTGCGCTCTCTCTCTCTCTCTCTCTCTCTCCCTCCCTCCCTCCCCCCCTCCCCCCCCCCCCCCAGGCCTCTTTAATTCTCAATCACTACCTCACCTATTACCTCTACCCCTCATGAGACACGTGTCAGTGCCTAGGAGAGTGTGAACAGAGGGTGTCAGGTTACAGGCTGGAATGGGTTATGTCTGCTCTGTTATGGCTTCGGCTGTTTGAGTTGTTTCTGCTGCTGTCATTGTAGCTGCTGACCTTTTTTTTTGTTTTACATTTAGCTTCTGGTGGCACTTTAACAAAAGTGACGGTTTTGTTGTGTGCTGCGGTTTAGAATTGTCATTATTAATAACCACGGGAAGGTAAACTTTGTAAAGGAAAATTGAATAAATTGAATTAAAATAGATCTGAAATTTAGGCAAAATGATGTTGCTGCTGAAAGCTGTGACGTGTTTTTTTTCGGTGTCTGTTTATTGTGAAGACTGTATACCAATAAGATATTGGATTGGGATGTGGGTAATTCATGCCAATGTTGCAAGATCAGGAGTGAGATTGTGGGTGTGGCTACTGGCGGAGAGCTGTAATTGGTCACCTTCTGGGAGTGAGTTGTCTAATTCGTGCACTTCCCTGGAAAAAACAAAAAACAAGAAAAACGGGAGTAAAGCTCAGTTTCAAAAGGGAGTATATTCTGATTACTTATCTTTTGTTTTTTCTTTGGTTTTTCTTTGTCCATCCAGTGAGAAGGGATAGTGTGTCTTCTCATGCAGTGTTGCACTGGAAATACCCCTATAAATGCTGCCTACTTGGCATAGCGGTTGCAACCAGTTGTGTTTAGGCCGAAATTCTGTGGCACAGGTGAACGGTCACCAGTGTGCATTTGCGTACAGTATTACCTGCTTTTAATATCAATCAGCAAGTTGGGTGAAGGTACAAATGCTGCTACTGTAAAGTGTAAAAGAATAAGTGGGAGGATCAGTAATGGTGATTTTAAAAGAATAAAAAGAAGACAGCAGGAAAATAAATTGGATTAATAAGACACTTTGTGTGAGCGATTTCAGTGCTTTTGTGAAGGTGGTAATCATTCATTAATGGGGGCTGTTAAACTTGCTGAACTGTGGTCTTTGTTCATTTTGTCATTGCATGCACTTCCCTGGGCAAAAGGTCATTTCTCAACTGTACGGATTCTGCTGATCTTATTTTGCAATATGAAGTGCTTCTCCTGTGCGTTTGTGTGTGTGTGTGTGTGTGTGTGTCTGGTTACACCTATAAGATGAATCTGGAAAGTGGAGGTTAAACCTAATTTGTTTTTTTTTTTCTTGAGTTTCATCGGTTAGCTGTGATAAGTCGAGATATCGTCCTTTTGGATAGTTCATGTTATGAAGCTTTAGTTCAAATGGGAAAACGGCACAAAACATCTGTTTAATGCGGTGCAGTGTTAAGTTTGGAGGCCTTTATTTTTTGTCATATTTTGACCTTAACATCCCAAAAAACCTTTTGCAGGCAGAGCAGAGTGGGGATTGTGGCATGGACCCGCTCTGCCTCCTCGCTGCCTTCCCTGCCTCCAGCAGTAGCCAACTTTGTTTCGGAGGCAGTGGATGAATGCCAGCCGGCAAAGGTGCACATTGTGAGTGGCACCCAGGAAGAAATTGCAGACATCTTTGCTGGGCTGGAGAGAGACGGCATGGTGAAGCGCCTTTCCAAGTACCAGAACTGGTAAGAAGCGCGGTGGGCACCACCCCCTGCCCCCCCCCCCCCACTACCGCACTGCCTTCCTGCTTTCCTGTGATCCTTTTTCCCCTCTTTTTATGCAGGGTGATTTTCATGTCTTCACTTTCTCTCTTTCTTTTCAACAAGTTTCCCTCTTTCCACCGCCTGCTTTTTCGGCCTCTCCTCGGTCGCTCTCCGTCCATCCCGTCCAGACTTCAGTGTGTGGCCTTCTGTGCACCCTAACTGGAAAGACCTGGATAACTTGTTATGCTGTCAAGTTGACCAAAATTCTGCAAAAAGAGGACCTCTAGTGGTCAGGATGGAGGTATAGCAGTCAAATTGCATAATAAGAGGTGTGTGCGTGCGTGCGTGCGTGCATGCATGCATGCATGCGTGTGTGTGTGTGTTTTCCCTATGATATATCCTGGACAAGATACTGGACTATCTGTCTTCTGCTTTTTGCTATCTGGGATAGGCTCAAGGCTCCCCATGACAAGTTGTTGGAGGTAGGATGGATGTTACCTCACTTTTGTTTGGTGCACTTTGGTCCATTTTTTGACTAAACCACTAGCACACCTCGTATAGCTGATCAGTATCTCATTGACTTTTAAAAATTAATTAATTACATTTCACCACCAGCTCACTTAATTTAATAAATACATGGAATGACTGAGGTGCCCCAAAGGGAAGTTTGGGAACTGAAGCGGTGTTCATTTAGCCATTCAGCAAAATATCAATAACTTTTTTTTTTTTGAGAACAGAGAAAATTTGTACTGGTTTTTGTTGTTAATTTTCACAAGTTGTAATGCAAATTTTTTATTTTTTTTGTTTGAGCAGAAGTGCTCTTACTACCCAGATAAATAGCTTTAATAATTTCTTTTGACTGTCTAAGACTTTTGCACAGTACTGTATAAGTCTGCTGCAAATTTGAATAAAAACTGCCCTGATTTTTGTGTGTAGTTGGTTAGCACGCACGGACCCTAAGGATGTGGCACGTGTGGAGAGTAAGACCGTGATCGTGACGAGGCAGCAAAGGGACACGATGCCCATTCCTGCTCCTGGAGTGAAGAGCCAGCTGGGCAGCTGGATGAGTGAGAGTGACTTCCAGAAGGCCAGGAAAGACCGTTTTCCCGGCTCCATGAAAGGTCTGCACGCCTGTGGGAGACCCCTTCAGATTGCTTGGAAAGGAACTGTTTTTGTTTGTTGTCTTGCTGATATAACTGAACAGCCAGTGACTGCAGTAGCGGATGTTTGTGCGTTCTGTTCAATTTACTTAAGTCCAGATGACGCAAGTCTGCCTGCCTTTGACACTGTTATGAAGGACTATGACCTGGCCTGCTCACTGACTCTTGCTCTCCAGCTACTTTTAAGCTTTAAAAATGAACCCAGATTTTAACGTGCATGACAAAATGGTATATAATGTCTAATCTAAAGTAAAGTTAAAATTAGTTTTTCCCAAAAGGCCGGAAGATGTATGTGATCCCGTTCAGCATGGGACCTGTGGGCTCTTCGCTAGCCAAGTTTGGCGTGCAGGTGACTGACTCGCCCTATGTGGTGGCCAGCATGGGAGTTATGACGCGCATGGGCTCCGCGGTGATGGAGAAGCTCGCCCAGGGGGCCGACTTTGTCCGCTGTCAGCACTCCCTGGGACGACCCCTGCCTCTCAAAGGTATGCATGTCACTTACACTGCGTCCAATCACCCTGCTCCCCTACGTCTTTTACAGTTTTAAGTGTAGATATAGTTCAGTAAATAGTTACATTTTCATTTGTTTAGTGGATGCTTTTGTCCTAAGCGACATGCAAGTAAGGCTGATAATGCATCACAAGCTGTCAAAGAGCGAACTTGTTTCCAAGTGCTGTTAGACTAGAAGCTGATTCATACGCCTACGTCGAGTCGACGCTGTAAGTATGGTGTAGCCTTGGACCCTATGCCGTAGTCTGAGCTGTACCTCCGCCGAAATCTAGCTACATCCTAGGTGCACGTGTATCGCTGATTGAAACTGAAGTGCTATTTATATCTAGCTTTAAATATCCCACCCTAGGCGTCATAGCAACAGGCCTACAAAATGCTGATGGTGACAGTGCCAGTTTCACTTCCCTCCTTTAAGTTTATTCATGCTTTTCAAGAAAAAGTAAGAAGTAGTACAGACACTAGATTTAGAAGGGAAAAGTGTACAAAGGGGCTTTGTAGCGGCTCAACATTTTTTCCGAATTTGTCTGCGGGAAGTTTGGAGCAGCACAAATATAACCATCCATCCATTTTCCAAACCGCTTATCCTACTGGGTCGCGGGGGGGCCGGAGCCTATCCCAGAAGCAATGGGCATGAGGCAGGGAACAACCCAGGATGGGGGGCCAGCCCATCGCAGGGCACACTCACACACCGTGCACTCACACACGCACTCCTTATGGGCAATTTAGTAACTCCAATTAGCCTCAGCATGTCTTTGGACTGCGGGGGGAAACCGGAGTACCCGGAGGAAACCCCACGACGACATGGGGAGAACATGCAAACTCCACACACATGTGAACCAGGCGGAGACTCGAACCCGGGTCCCAGAGGTGTGAGGCAACAGTGCTAACCACTGCACCACCATGCCGTCCCCCCAAATATAACCAGGCCTCAATAAATGGATATTTTTGTTAAATGTTTTTTTTTTTCTTTTTTCTATTTGTTGTGTGGTCTACAATCATACAGGTTGGGAAGACGATAAATGCAACATCCAAAATTATGTGTCACCTAGTGTTTTGACAGTGTAATTGCTGAGCATCAGACAATACCAGCACACAAGTATAAAAGTATAAATGCTCGCAATGGTGTAGGTTCCGACGCTAATGTATAAATCAGTCTTAAACTTGCAGTGAGGGATCAGTAACGAGTGGAAGTGAGCCTTGGAGAAAGCGGCAAACATTGTAGAATCTAGCTTAAGGAAAAGCTGGTCAAATCAAAATATCATCAGAGCTGGCTTCTTGCTAGACGAGGGGAAAATGTAACTAGAAAGGGGGATGCTGAGACGACAACATTGTATTCGCCGGACAGCCCCATCACCCATCTGTTCCTTACTCCAGCCACACTCCTCGGCCTCTGCAATGTCTGGAAGTACTGAATGGATCAACTGGAAATGTGAAACCAAAAAATCTGTTTCTTATTCGAATGCTCTGAATCCTAGTTGTGACACGCAACTTGTTCATTCCACTTGCATACCAGTTTGCACAGTCTTTCCCCACCAGTTAAGCAGTTTACCTGTACCTGTATTTGTCAATATCTGACCATGACTGTTATCGCCTTTGCCTGTGATGTAGCCTTAGGCTACACACAAAGCAAGATTACAAAGACTTGCGATTTGGCTATCAGTTCAGCCATCTAGCCTATGTTTCCAACTCTGTGTACAGATACACACACACACACACACACGCATACACACAGAGTTATGTATGTAAGCATCAGTTATGAAGGCCGGGACATTCTTCTACACAGGCAGGCTGTGTTCGCACATCTGCACGTACAAGACACACACGGAACTGTTCATACTTCTGCGGTTAAGCCCTGGTAGAAAAAGTACTCCAGTTTTCATATTTTAATAAATGTACAGACACTACACTAAAGTGTTACTCAAGTAAGTCATACAGTGAAATATTACTCCGGTAAAAGTAGAAAGTACTATATGTTCAGTTCTGTTGATCTTGAAAATGAAACGTGTCCTTTTAAATTCACCCGACAGGTTTGTATATAGCACTGTAAGTTGCGGAGTGACACATTCATATATTCTTCAGACAAAGTAACAAAACTGGCCAAACTTGCTGGGACAGATTAGCAGAACTTTTATTATTAATGAAATACATACCTTCATACCTCAGCCCTACTGAGGTGCTCTTCATGTAATAGATTTTATTTATTTTTATATTTAATCGGGTGAGTAATGATAGTTATGCAGAATGTTTCAGGAAAGAGGAAAGGACAATAGGTGACCTAACAATGATGTGGACGGAAAATACAGGCCAAATAGTGTCCCATATTTGTTCACCTTTTGGACACAGCATTTGCACCATATGAATATACTCAGGTGTAGATTTTCATCCATATTATGTTTTTGTGAAGTGATTAATGAGACCCATCCAAGATCAAACATTTATCCTGTTCACAAGGTTAAGTGTCTTATCTAAGTCCAGTTTGTCACTCATATGATGTTTTGGAAAAAAAACTCTAAAACCCTTTGATAGATCATCTTATAACAAGCAAGGAACCTGCAGTTGCTGCGGTGGACTGGTCCCTAGACCAAAGCAGGAATACAGAAATAAGCATCCAGCATTGCAAGAGACTGTGCCTATGGAATAGCTAATAATGCCAAGGTGTGTGTATGTGCACATATGTAGATTAAATTAATTTTTTCTTCTCCTGTTATTGCAGCTCCGTTGATTAGCTCCTGGCCCTGTAATCCAGATAAAGTGCTGATCTCCCACCTGCCAGACACCAGGCAGATCCTCTCCTTCGGCAGCGGCTACGGAGGAAACTCGTTGTTGGGAAAGAAGTGTTTTGCCCTGAGGATAGCTTCCTGCATCGCCAAGGACGAGGGCTGGCTGGCCGAGCACATGCTGGTGTGTGGGGAGCAGCGGGGGTGCTGCTTTCGTCACCGTCTCCGTTTTTAGCTTTTGTTGAGCCGCGTACCCAGAAGAACGATTATTTTGTTTACCGTCTCTCAGATCCTAGGAATCACCAACCCTCAGGGAGTGAAACGTTACGTGGCAGCGGCCTTTCCCAGTGCCTGCGGGAAGACGAACCTGGCCATGATGAAGCCAGCCCTGCCTGGCTGGAAAGTGGAGTGCGTGGGAGACGACATTGCCTGGATGAAGTTCGACAGCCAGGGTGAGAGCGGGAGGCAGGACGTTGCTCCTTGAATCGTAATTCTTCTCCCACTTACGACTGATAATTTTGATGTTTGTTTCCTCGATTAGGGAGACTCAGGGCCATCAATCCAGAGAACGGCTTTTTTGGTGTGGCTCCTGGCACTTCGATGAAGACCAACCCGTATGCCATGGAGACCATCTCCAAAAACACTGTGTTCACCAATGTTGGGGAGACCAGTGATGGTGGGGTGTGGTGGGAGGGTATGGACTCCCCACCCCCGGGGGTCTCACTGACTGACTGGCACGGCAAAGCATGGAAGCTAGGTGAAAGAGACTTGATAGACCAGAAGAATCTCTCACAAATATTAGCATTACGTTCTAAAGCTAACTAGCCACACGGCCCCTCTTTACCCCCTTTCAGGAAACCCCACTCCTTGCGCTCACCCCAACTCCAGGTTTTGTGCCCCAGCCGCACAGTGTCCCATCATTGACCCAAAGTGGGAGAGTGAGGAAGGGGTGCCCATCGACGCCATCATCTTCGGCGGAAGACGACCAGAAGGTGGGTCCTATCCACTGTGCCCTATGCACCGCCGTGGGTTTCATAGATTTAACCAAGAAATGCTGCCTGCTCATGGCTGGGGGGGGGGGGGTCCTTAAAGCACCACTTCAGAACCTTGTATATTTCACAAAGTTGCGTTCATTTACATTTATTTAGCAGACGTTTTGTCAAGAGTGACACACAAGTGAGACAAATGGCAGGTTACAAGCATACAGCTGTCAAGGTGTCAGCCTGTATCAGAGATGCAGCAAATGGGAGTTCTAACAAAACGCCTGTTTGCCATGCACAAAAAAAAAGTCCCTTATCTTGGCTGCTTGGCAACTCCACATGTCGTGGTAGTTAATCAATAAAATGTCTTTATGAAGCTATAAATTCAGCATGTATATTTGGTCAGCTCACTGCAGTGCTTAGAGATGAGCTTTAAAGTGAAAGGCTTTATAAGAACAATGTCACACTGAGTAACTATCAGTTTAGGCATAATTCTCTTTTTTTCAGTATTAATCAACAAAGTTTGTCATATCCACTATACAATGAATTTTGAAACTACATTCAAAATGCAAGGTGTTACATGGCACCTTGGAATGTGACCAATTGCTGCTGAAGTTTTCTCAAGATGCACTAACATTGTAGAGTTATGAGTAGGCATATATAATTTGTGTCGTTTGGCATGCACTCAAGGCCACTTGAAGTCTTGCCAAGAACAATGAAGCTGATGACTGATGTTTTTGAAGTGTAGTCGTCTCTTAACAGAAGATCCTGGTTTGTCACCACTGCCACTCCACGGTATCTAAATGGGCTAAAACGACTTTTACACACAATTTTACATAGGTAGTGTTAACACAATCAGTGATGGTAACGTTAGCATTGGCACTACAGAAACGTGTATGCTATCCGTTAGCGGCCCACCCACTTACAGTCTCCTAGCATGGAGAGGAGAGCTCTGAAATGTGTGAACTGAGGGGGGGGGGTATCCTGGGGGGGTGTTTCCTGAAGTCCTGCAGTCCGGAGTCCATCATACCAAAATGCCTTGAGATCCACAATTGCACCTGTATCCAAGAACAACCCAGCCCGTCTAAATGACCACAGTCATGACCTCTGTGGTGATGAAATACTTTGAGAAGGTCATCAGACACTTCACCTGTTCATCTCTGCTCAGCTCTTTAGACTCTCTTCAGTTTACCTACCAGACCAACGGGTGTAGAGACAATGTCATCCCATATGTCCTTCTAACTATTCATTCCACCTGGATATTGGAAGGGGAAACCTGTTTGCAGGTGGTGTGTGTCTGTACCTGCACCTTCAATGCCCTCATCCTCAACACGCGGCGCTTAAGGTTGTGTCCTCAGTGTCTTCCCTGACATGGATTATCTGGTCACCCTAGAGTAGTGGTAATTTTCATTTCCCTGGTGGCGTACCCCTACGTTCATGCATGTGACCCTGAACCTTGAATCCTCAGTCATGTGACGTGTCTTTCCACAGGAGTTCCACTGGTTTATGAGTCCTTCAGCTGGCGTCATGGTGTGTTTGTTGGCGCCTCCATGAGGTCTGAGTCCACTGCTGCTGCTGAGCACAAAGGTACTGATGGGGGGAAAGCTGAATCAAGCTTGAGAATTCAACACGTGGACTTTAAATTTAAGGCAGAGATTCAAAGACTCAAGTGTTTAACCCATGCTGTTCCGTTACAGGCAAGGTCATCATGCACGACCCCTTTGCCATGCGCCCTTTCTTTGGCTACAACTTTGGGGACTATCTGGCCCACTGGCTCAGCATGGAGACCCGGTCAGAGCCCCTCCAGCTCCCCAAGATATTCCATGTCAACTGGTTCCGAAAGGATCCCACAAATGGGTCGTTCCTCTGGCCCGGCTTTGGCGAGAATGCCCGGGTCCTTGAGTGGATCTTCAGGCGCTGTGGCAGGGAGAGGGAGGACGAGGCGGCCGAGAGGAGCATTGTGGGCTGGCTGCCCCAGAAAGGTGCCATTGACCTGAAAGGTCTGAGCAATGTGGATATGGAGGCCCTGTTAAACCTACCGAAGGCCTTCTGGGAAAATGAAGTGCAGGAACTCCAGACATATTTTAGTCAACAAGTGGGGTCCGACCTTCCCCCACAGATATGGGAGGAGCTAAAGGCCCTGAAGGAGCGGGTGAGAAAATAATGGCAGGTGCAAGGGATCAGGAGGAGGAGTGAGGATAAAGACATGTTTCAAAATGATAAAACCTGAAGTTTTAATAAGAAGGAATGGGGTTGGTGACATATCAAGCTGTGCAGTATTTAAACAGTTTTATGTGGGACTCACTGAAGTGTAAAAAAATAAAATAGGGAATCACTGTGTATTTCAATATATTCACATATAATAAGTGGGAAGACGTGGTTGTCTGAATTGTTTATAAATTTAAGTTTTAATTATATATATAATATATATAAATTTGTTTTTGGAAAACTTGAATGGCAAACCAGTAGTAATACGTTTTAACTGAATGTGATGGTGGAGACTTTTTGTATGTTGAGCAAATAAAAATATTGAAATGTGTCGTAAGTTTTTATGCTTATGTTTTTTTGAAGATGATGCAGGCTGTATGTGTAAAGACGGAAAGCTTTATAAATGCACATGTTTTCTAGTTGCAGCACATAAATCTTCATTTAGAACAAATGAGAGCTGCAATTAGACAAATACTTGTGTCAAATGAAAACGACCTGTAAGAAATATAATGGTACTAAATATAATGGAATTAAATTGGCATTGGTGTGTGAAACATACATGTAACCCACATATACAGTATAGATTGTATAAGATTCTGAATTGCCTAACAGTTTCTATGGAAAATGAGTTGGGATTTCCTGGTGCAAGTCTATTACCCATAACTTCTGTGTGTTTCTTTGCAGTCCCACAAAGCTGATTTATGATCCACAGCTTGGCTGGAATTATTTTGCAATGACTCACAACACTACTGATGGAATACCTGCAGAGATTTTTCTTTTTTTTTTTCAGTGCATCTGTACAAAGCGTTTTTTTTTATATCAATATAGACAAGCAAAGAGCTAAACAAGGAGGACCACAGGTTATCATTCCACCAGTAACAATCAATTAAATAGCCAGCATATGCAGGCGGTCTGATCTCTGAATGACGAGCCAGTCATTCTGATTGCTGAGATGACATCACAGGTTTTAGGTAAAAAGGAGTGCATTTTAACTGCAATAATATTTAGTTACAGCTGCTGGGCTTCTCCACTTCCACTGTGTGACATTGCCTCCCTGTTTCATGTGGGTTTCCTCCTGCAGTCCAAACACTTCCAGTAAGGTTAACTGGCATCTCAAATTATTTGTAATGTGAGTGTATGTGTGTTTGTGTGTGTGTGGGGGGGGGGTTCTATATTACATTGTGAGGACCAAATGTGATAAAATCCTGTAACTTTTTACCTTGTGGGGACATCTTTCATGAATTTCATAAAAATCTGTGAATGCACTCAAAAAACTAAAAATGCTAAAAGTCTTGTTTGGTCACTTATGGGTAAGGCTAGGGCTGGATATGCATTGAGGTTGTCATAGTTGGGATTTGAGTTTTGCCCATGGAAATGAAAGAATGGTGGTAGGAGATCGGCAGCTGGACGCTGAAATGCCAGGGGACGCATCATAAGTAAGATACAGGTATGGTGAGAAGAGGGTCTGTCTTAGTTGATTTCCTGTGTGAAATTAGCAAGTGACTGACAGCTTCCTTTGTAGAGCTTAACTCTAATAAAACTGGTGTCTTAGTTATAGCTTCACCTGACTTTTATATGCAGAGTTTAGTCTCAGGTTGTCCTCTCTCTTCATTTCCGAACTTGTGCCCAGAACGTGGGTGTTACATTCAGTCGCTTCCTGAATTTGGATTCTTGTGTTAGGTCCCTTTCTCGCTCCTGTTTTTATTCTTTAGGAAATATTGCAAAATTAAGAACAATAGTGGCCAGTGGCTCAAACGGAGATGTTGGTTCATGTCTTTATTTCGTCACATTTAGATTATTGTAATTCTCTGTTCAAGTGTTTATAAAAAGACCTCACCACTACATTTTCAATCAATTTTAAGTGCTGCTGCTGGACCCGATTTTATTTTCTCATTGGCTTCTGGTACAATTTAGGAAATTTTAGTCCTCACTTAAAGTGCCCTGCATGGTCAAACCCCTCAGTATATTTCTCAACTTCTACACCAACATACCATAAGTCGGTTACTTAGGTCATCTCACCAGGGCCTTCTTATTGTTCCTCGTAGAAGGCTAAAGACACGTGGATCATGCCCTCCAGGCTGTTGCGCTGAAATGGTGGAGCAGCCTTCTTCCTGCTTTGCGGACTCTATTGATGTCTTCAAAATCACATGCAGGCATATTTGTCGTCAGTCCTGTGGGTAGCCATGTGTTCTGTCTTTTGTCATTTTTAGTGCTTACTGCCATTGGAGTGCTAGGTTACATATTTAATCTTGTTTGCTGTCTTTTAATGTTTTTTTTATTATTATGTACGATGCTGTGTGACTGTCTGAAAGGCGCTTTATAAATAAACTTCTTCTTCATGAAAGAGAAATTGAAAGGAGACTGCGGCAAAAAACAGGTGAGTTGATATATGATGAAGGAGAGCAAACGACAAAGTAGGAGAGAGTGTCTAAGATTAGTGTAAGTACGCCTGCCTCTCTTGTGGGGACAGTGTCGCCTGGACAACAGCACAAATGACTTTCAAAGGTGCTTTTCCTCTGAAACATCTCTTTAGAAGTGAACAGCTGCAATTAAAAGAAGTACAGGTATGTGTGGAAGAAAAAAACTGTTAAAAACCAGATTATGGTAGATGAGAGGTATAGACTTACTGGAACCAGTATTCTGACCTGAAAGCAGATTCTACTTCCTGGTAAGGTAAGGCAAGCAAACACACACACGCACAGGTTTGTATAGTTATATTTTTGTGGGGATTCCCCATTCATTTCTATGGGGAAAACTCTTATCACAACATGAGGAGCTTAACCCCTACCCAGCCCTAACCTTTACCATAAGTAAGCAAACAAAATACAATACATTTTTAGTTTTTCGATTGCATTCACAGATCTTTGTGGGGACAAAGAAGGGGAAAATGGGCCCCACAATGCCAAAAAACAAGCTTTTATTACATTGTGTGGTACATTTGGTCCCCACAATGTAATATAAACTTAATCTACCCACAGGCACACAAAACAGAAACACACAAAACCCAGTCTGTAAAGCCCTAAGGCCATGGTGCCTTTGTGCTGATTCACAACTTCACTTAGCTGGCTGACATGAGATCTTTCACTCGAGACAAGTCTGCGCACACATGATCACGCATTTATATGTATGCACCAGTTTTATTACGTTGCAAATAGTCTATAGGGTTTGCAAACAGTGATATGCAGCTGATTTTTGGTTTTTGATGTAATAATATAGATCTGCCGTAAGATCTCTTGTGTGAAAGTCTGAAAGCGTGAGTGTCACGCCAGTTGCGTGAGATTTGGCAACACTGCTTGGTCAAAAAATAATTTTACTCAGCACATTATAATAATAACTATGTTACAATCACTGTGTTCCGCGGGAGCGATTTTCTCCAGGTAGCCTGCTTGCCTATGGGTGTCTCCGAGAAAGCGCGCTTTCTATTAGTTGTTTGAGGCGGATTTCCCAGGGAATGCCCATCTACAACATCGTTTTCGAATTTTTCACATCTGTCAACAATTTCCATTGATTCGCACGTACTGAAAATTTGTCTCGTAATCGGCTGGTTCTAACTCTTGAACGGTGTTTATGACACTATCCTAAGGTAAGCTGACATTTTATACTATATATGTTTAAACTATAAACTGACAAATTTTCATGAAAAATACATGTCCAGAAGATACTTTTTTAGGGACCAAAAGGACAGGTGGTCCGATCAGAATCCATCATGATGGACGAAAATCCTGGAAAAAGGCCAACCATCCCGGCAGAAATAAAGCACCCAAGGACATTTAATATTAGTTTAATCGCAACATTATTTACCTCACCCAGAATCATAGTTTAGATCTCCATCAAATGTCTAAAATGTGATTTCTTTCCACTCTTTAAAGGTTAATGAGTACTTTTCAAGCTTTAATTATTCTCTTTTCCAGCTTAGAAATGAGATATAACTCTTACATTAACAAAGAAGCATGGAATTTCATGGATATAGAGTAGTATCCTTGTGTGGTAACCATCAGCTCAATGCCTCATCAACCTTGAAGATTCTCTCAAATCATATTGTCATTAGAAAGGAAGGGGTTAATTTGGGTTAATAAGAAAATATTCTATTTATCTTGTCCTGTTCATAAGCTGCCCAATGGTACCTCAGTCGTGCAATTTGGATAAGAATTAAGAAAGTTAGAGCATTTTGAAGTGAAGCGTCCAAGAATCAGATCACAAAGCCAAGTACTAGTTCCTATTGTTTTTCAATGACCGAATCAATGGCTATTTTTCACTCATTAAAACGTCATAATATCATTAATATTTGGCCTAGAAAAATATATTTTTTTACTGTTGGAAAGCTCTTTCTAAGATGTTCCAATGAAGGTAGTGCCATAAAAATCTATAAAAGTTGATTTTTTTTTGTAACATAGCTAAATCATTATATCCCGCTTCATAGAAATAATATTCTAAAGGTAAGTCAACATAGATCTGATTTTAATATATAATTTTAAAACCTCGACAAGGACTATATTTATTTTGAACGTTTAAAGGCAGCTCTCATACTTCTGTTACATTAAATAACATTATAATACACAAAAAAAAAAACAGTTTGGGTATCAGCCTACCTACTAAGGAATTGAAATGCCACAAGGGATTTGGACAAAAGTGAAAAAGCGACGGGGAGGCGGGGTCAGCGGCGCGGCTGCGTCAGACCTGAGAGGCTCCACCCACCCCGGAAGAGCCAGGCGCAATGTGCTCTCCCCGATGACGTGTATGGGCAGCTGTCCGAATGCGACTACTAAAATAATAATAACAATAATCGGGAAATTAGCGCCGTCTCCTAGATAAATAAATGCATTTAATTAACTGGCGAGGTGCTGCGGAACATCTGTTTTGAGGCCGAGCTGAGCCCGGGGGGGGGGGATCGCTGCGGGGTTTGTGCGCGAATCTTTCCGGGCCTCGGATCCACATCACCGGCGAGCAAGATATCACTGTGACACTGTAGGAAACTGCGGTACTGTAACCGACTGTGTGCCAAATAGAAGAAAATGCATAGCTGTAAGCGTTGTGTGTCTTGATGGGCGCTTTTGACACGTTCGAACGTTTTCTCTAAGAATATCTGCATTTGGTTGGCTGCCAATGAGGGGTTTTGTTGCATTATGTTTTACAGCCAAACCTGTCAGGTTGCGTTCTCATTACCTGTCCGATGCTGCTGTTTCCAATGTGATTCTAAAACAGAGTAACAACCACCGGCTGATAAATTGCAGCGTTGATATTGCATGTTCTTAATGCTTTATCTTACAAAGATTTAAAATGTATTTAGACGCTGTAACATTTTATTTGATTTCAGAGCGGACATAATTGTGGGATCTTTATGGTTTTAAAGTAGTTTTTCTTTAAAAAAAAAAAAACAGATACATCACATTCTTTGGCCTTAGGGACGATGGAATCGTTTTAATTAAAGAGTTTCGTTGGAAAATGCATTCTTGAGATATACGGATTTATGTTTTAGCTCACTGTTAGTAGAATATGACAAAGTTGGTCTGTGTTTCTTGCTGGAAGTCGAAGGCAAGCTTGGTTTGATCATCGTGGCCTTGCTTTTTCTTCTCAGACTGGTCATTCTGGATTGCTGTAATATCGGTTGTTTTCAAATAAACTTTAAAAGATCAAGGCCCACTGTTGATAATAATGAGGTTCGGTTTCAGGCACTATAGTGAGTCAGCACACGGATAGAAAAGCATATTTCTCCATTGCCCAAGTTGTTGGACACTTTCTACAGAATGTTTTTTTTTCCCTCTGCATGACTCTTTGATTATATGTTTATAATCAACGAATGTTGTGGGATTGATAAATACAACAGGCTACTTGGTACTGAATAAATAAAGAACTATACATATTGATTGTTTGGGGAGATTAACTGTTTATTGCTGACTTCCGTCGGGAGGTGAAAAGACTAATTCTGAGTTTTTCCTATTGTCATTGTTTAATTATCCGGTACCATGAAAACTCGTGTTGATTTGATTATGTGTTTTGTTGACAGGGGCTGTCATGAAGGGAAGCCTGCAGATTTTCATAGAGGGCCTGGCAGTGGGTATAGTAGCTCTCAGTCTACTGCCCTGTGCAGAAGGGGTGATAAAGTACAAGCCGGGAGATCATGTGATGCTCTACGTGAACAAAGTTGGCCCCTATCATAATCCCCAGGAGACCTATCATTACTACACCCTGCCAGTCTGCAGGCCCAAAGAGGTCAGTAGCCAGCGTGCAGCGGCATGAAACCCGGCGTGAGCCCGTGCATCCTGAAGAGTCCTGAGTATTGCTGTTGCCCCCCCCCCCCCAACAGATACGCCACAAATCACTGAGCTTGGGCGAGGTGCTGGACGGAGATCGGATGGCGGAATCCATGTACGACATCCGCTTCCGTGAGAACGCCGATAGGAAGACGCTGTGTCAGCTGACGCTCAGCGAAACCGAGGTGCTGCTTTTCTCCTCGCCTGGACCACTGGGAACTGCTTTGAGAAGATTCTACTTATAGAAATACTTTGCCATTTCCCTGTTGTACTTTTCTTTGTATTTCTTCCTGAGCACAGTGGAATTTACATGTTCTCCGCAGATTTCCGCCTGTAGTCCAGATCCATAAGTGCAGTTAGCTTAATCATGGTCTCTAAATTGCCCATCGTGTATGACCTTCTGTGTGTGTTCGGGCTACCTCATGTCTTATGCTGCCTGGGACAGGTTTCAGCCCCTCCGTGATCTGACCTGGTTAAGGGCTAGAGCATGGATGCAGGGATGGATAGAGAGGCAATCGATAATGACATCAGAAAGATGAGGAATTGCTTTTGCCATTTCTGACCCCTTGTCCTTGCCCTCCACCTCTCTCAGGTCGAACAGCTGCATGAGGCGATAGAAGAGCTCTATTATTTTGAGTTTGTCCTAGATGAGATTCCCATCTGGGGATTTGTGGGTTACATGGAGGAAAGTGGCTTTCTGCCTCACAGCCATAAGGTCTGTACTGTTGTGTCCATGTGCCACCCCTTTGTGTGCCGTCTCTCTGTTCACAGGCGTGTTTCTCCTTTCCTTTGCGGTTCATTTTGCTCGCTTCTCTCACCATGATCTTTCACCCCTAACTCTCCACCCAGGTGGGCTTGTGGACGCACCTGGACTTCAACATCGAGTACAACGGAAACTCTGTGATTTTCGCAAACGTGTCCGTGAAGGACGTGAAACCCGTGCCCCTGGAAGGGGGCGGCGGAGTGGGGTCCATGTCAGGTGCCTTGGGGGGGCTGACGGTGACCCACACGTACAGTGTGCGCTGGTTTGAGAGCCCCATCCCCCACGAGAGGCGGGCGGAGCGACTCAGGGACTACTCCTTCTTCCCAAAAACCCTGGAGATCCACTGGTTGTCCATCATCAACTCTTTGGTACTGGTGGTGCTCCTGCTGGGCTTTGTCATCATCATCCTCATGAGGGTGCTGAAGAATGACTTTGCCAGGTGACAAGCAGCGGGCTTGGGGGGGTGGGGGGTGGAGTGGGGGGGCTGAATGGCAGAACAGCAATGGAGATGGAGCATGCTGACACTTATTTTGCCTGCCTGGTCCTTCTCGCAGGTATAACATGGAAGAGGACGGCAGCTGCGATGACTTGGACCAAAGTGACAATGGCTGGAAGATCATCCACACCGACGTCTTTAGATTCCCCCCTTACAAGAGCCTCCTCTGTGCTGTTCTAGGGGTGGGTGCTCAGTTTCTCACCCTGGCCACAGGTACTGTTCACACCTTGTGCAACTCCAACTCCCTACCACTCTCCTCCTCAATGTCTATTCACAGGATCGTTAAACTAATCACCCTAAACACACACTGTACTACTACCATGAATTTTCGGTAACCTTCCTAATTTCATTAATCTTGCATTTGAAGTCTTTCCGCATATAAATGCCTAGATGCAAACCACTCCTTCATTCCTTGGGCTGCACGGTATATTGAATTTTTATGGTATATTGGTATATACGGTATATGTATTTTCAAAAAGAGATAAGGGATGACACAATACCCCATTTATCGATATATATACTCTTACTGTGCATTAAAATTAGGGCTCTGTTAAATATTTTTTTAATGGAAACCAACAGTATTCCTTCCTGGTTGTAAGCAACGCGAGAGTTTCGGTCATGATCTTGCACAGACTCCCAAGATTGACAGCTAAACTCAAACCAATTCAATTGGCTGAGCGAGAAACGCGACAAATCGTTGTTACTTGGTTCATTTTGCTTTGAAACGTTGACAAGCAGCTCACAGGTTAAAAATATGGTCATTTGCAAAATTTCATTTTATCTTGTTTCCTGTTAAGTCTAAGAGCGGTAACTTAAAATGAGGATCTTTGCCGTTAAGAGCATTTTCAAAATTTCTACAGCCATTTGCCACACAAGTTTTAGATTTTAGTTTTTTTTGTCCTCATAAATATCCACCATCTGCAATACGATAAACTGGTTTTAAAATGCTGTTGGTAGACATGGTGGAATGAAAAGGTTTTATGTTGAAGCTACTTTATTAGACCAATGCAACACAGATATGCGCATCATTTATTTATGTTTTTCTCTTGAGACTTCTGTTTGCAATAAGGAAGATGTCTGTACTGAATAATCATGGCTGCATATTTGCAAACAGAGAAGGGAACACAGTATTTGCATACTGTTTTAATAAAAGCATGTGGCTTAAACTAGAAATGACATGTGTAGTTCACTTCATAGAAAATACTGAGATACAGGTGTTGTGGTTTTGGTCCGTATCACCCAGCCCTACCTTTATTTTTTCGTCTTGTCAGTGTTTTCCCTCTTAAATTAACAATGAATTCCAGATATTTCCTGCAGCCAAACCTTTTCTCAGAAAGTTCTCAGGAACTTCTGATTTTCTCTCAGAAGCTCAGAATCTCTTCAGCTGCCCAAACCATTCGGTTGAGCCAACGTGAGAGCTGTAATCTTCTGACTGAGAACATCCAGTGCTGTTGACCTCTGACGCTCTCATGCCTCCCGCAGGTATAATCATCATGGCATTATTCGGGATGTTTAACGTGCATCGGCACGGCGCCATTAACTCCGCGGCCATCGTCTTGTACGCCCTGACCAGCTGTGTGTCTGGCTACTGCTCCTGCCGCTTCTACACGCAGATTCAAGGGCAGCGATGGGTCTGGAACATCATCCTCACCTCATCCCTCTTCTCTGGTACGTCTGAGGCCTGGGCAAGGTGCCAGGATGCTCCACGGCGATCCTTAGCAGTCACACACACTTGTTTTTATCACGACAAGTGACCAACTCATTTTAAATAATCCATTTTTAAGGTTCACCTTTCATTGTCACGTATGTTTGGAAGAACACAGGAATTCTTGTGCCGCAGTTGCAGGGAAGGGGAGGACAATATGGCAACCAGTGCAGAAAAACAAAACAAAGTTGTAAAAGTGTAATATAGGATTAAGTAAAGATAATAAATGGGAACAGAGTAATCAGCTAGTTCTAATTGTGAAGACCTTGATGTTGGTGATGGGAGAGAGTAGCCAGCTTCAGAGGACTGACGTTCGCTTCGATGCCCAGCGCCGCTCTTCCTCACCTGGAGCGTGGTGAACTCCGTGCACTGGTGCAGCGGCTCCACCCAGGCCCTGCCCGCCTCCACCGTGCTGCTGCTGCTGGCCGTCTGGGCACTGGTGGGCTTCCCGCTCACCGTCATCGGCGGCATCGTGGGCAAGAACGGGGCGGGCAACTTCCAGGCGCCGTGCCGCACGCGCAACATCCCGCGGCAGATCCCGGCGCAGCCCTGGTACAAGCACACGGCCGTGCACATGACCATCGGGGGCTTCCTGCCTTTCAGGTGAGCTTGGCTTCGTCCCCCCAAGACCAGCCTTCATTTTAATCAGGAATCCATCCATCCAGCCGTCCATCTGTCCGTCTATGTTTATCGTGGCCTATAATTTCATCGTGTCCCTACATTCAACTAAAATTAACGCCACAGGTAATTTTCCTGTGTATGTGATAATGGTACTGAGCCCAGTGATTCCTGTGCGGTGTCAGTACTAATCCTGGCAGTAATAAATCGTGCCCTAGTTCGTACAGCAGTACCGATATCCCCCATCCCCTTTCTTTCCGGTTGCCAGTGCCATCTCCGTGGAGCTCTATTACATCTTCGCGACTGTGTGGGGCCGTGAGTCCTACACCCTTTACGGCATCCTGCTGTGTGTCTTCGCCATCCTGCTGTCGGTGGGCGCCTGCATCTCGGTGGCGCTCACCTACTTCCTGCTGTCCGGGGAGGACTACCGCTGGTGGTGGAGGAGCGTACTGAGCACAGGTTCCACTGGCCTCTTCATCTTCGCCTACTCGGTGTTCTACTACAGCAACCGCTCCAACATGAGCGGCGCCGTGCAGAGCGTCGAGTTCTTCGGCTACTCGCTGCTCACGGCCCTGGTCTTCTCCCTGATGCTGGGCACCGTCTCCTTCTGCGCCTCCCTCACCTTTATCCGCTACATCTACCGCAACATCAAGATGGACTGAAGAGCCAGTGAGAGCAGGGGGTGTCGGGCTGGTCCGGGGGGAGGATGGGGAGGTGACTGTGTGTGTTATCGTGGTGGGGGGTAGGCGGGAATGCGGTGGAAATATGCTGGGGATGAGATCGCAGCGATGCAGGGGTTTGTCCGTGCTGAATCAGTGCAGACTGTTCAACAGCGTAACATTGACTGTGATTTCGATGTAAATATCTTTTCAATAAAGTCTCTTTTTATTACAGCGCAGTAATTTTAGTACAGAGGTTAAAAACGATACATTACCAAAACAGCTAAGAGCAACTCTGATAACCCTTCAAACCGTAGGACAAATTGTCAAAAAAACAAGTATATAGGAATAGTTTTGAGAGGCCAGACAAAGCAAACCCAACCTAGCTCAGCCTAGTTTGAATGATTTGGCTCAGGTGAAACGCTTTGCTTTCGAAGAAATCTCTAATACAGCCCAAGTTTAGATGTTGTAGATGTCGGAGATGGCGTCCAGCGCAGCCTAAACGAGAAGCAGATGAATCCATGTTCAGGGGCCACTGGAAAGCTTTGACTCCAGCAAGGAAGAGTATAAAAAGCTTACAAGTCTATATTTATCTATAATTTCACATTACAAGAAGATGTTTATTTTTCCCAGCCCTTTTTTCCCCTTCAAGGTCAATGCCTTCGCTGACGTTTGTTGAAACTGCCAGCCACAAAATTGACTTGTGGGCGAGTCCCCCTCCTTTCTGCACTTCTAATCAAATGTATCATTAAAGCTTAACTTACAAAGCAGCAGGAAACCTGAAGCCAAAAATAGCATGAAAACTTAAGCTCTCTGTCATGTCCTTTATAAATTGGCACAACGGACGTCTAAAATTATGACCTTTGCCTGTATCCATTTCATGGGGGGGGGGGGAGGGGGGCAGGGTGTCATAGCTGTGTTTGCTACAGCTGAGGTCTGGCTATTAGGCTTTGTTCAAAAGTAATAATTGTGATGTTTATTACTGTGAACTACCTTTCTCAAACTGTTGCATCTTTAAAGGCAAACTCCATAATACAGGAAACCATGACCTTTTTTTAAAGAAAATAGTATCCTTAATAAAGACATTTTAAATGCTTAAAGTGTCATTAGTAAACAAATATCTACTGAAGTAACTAAAAACAGCACTCCTCGTGTTTTTTTTTTTTTTTTTTTTTGTTTATTGGTGATAAGGTTTTGATAAACATGGTTAAAAAAAATCAAGATCAAATTTTTGTGCACTGATATTGTGATTTCATAGAATCCCAAATATTAAATCACACTAATACAGAACCGGTATGTCTTTGCATAGTCATTTAAACTGAGCATTAAGCAATACTAAACTTCCTATTACCAGCAATCAAGGACTGCCAGGTATAGGAAAGTTAACCTCTTACACATAATTATGAACAAATATATAGTACGAAAATCAATGAAGGCTGGTACAATATCAATTCATCTATTTTAAATGTATATCATCGGCAGAACAACGTGCGTTTACATGCATTTGCCACTAGGTGGCAGAATGCGCCACGTCACGCTTCCCTACTGTTCTACACTTATTGCTGGTATCGTAACTGCTTTGATTCAACTGAATCAAAATTACTTTGTGACTGACAGGACAAAGGTCAAATTAGACAGCAGGGAAAATCACACATTGGTCCTGCGTATCTAAAAACCACGATTTAACCGATTTGTTAAGTTTAACTGGGACTTGCATACATGTTTCGAAAAATGAATGCAGGTGTGTTGAGTATGATATCGTCACGTACCTTCATTTGCATGACTTCATTTTCCCATGAATGTGGTACTGCTCGCCTTTAAAAATTCCAGTTGGAACGGTTCTCAGAAAAGGCTGGTTGTCAATTTCCAAAAATAAGTTTAAAATACACACACAAGAACACACGAAATAAAATTAAACAGCCGTTTTATATTAGTGTTTTCTGAAATTTTTAGTTTTATTTTAGTTTTGTGTGCAATGTCACTATCCATGCAATGCACTGCATATTACGATGCTGCCTGATTTGTCCGTCCCAACGTATCGTTATCACGTTAGTTTGGTATCGTATGCAGCTGTAGTCCCAGTTTTTATTTTTTTTTATGCCGCGATAGAATATTTTTTACTGATAGACGTTAACGAGAGCTTAAAAAAGATGGAGAGAGATTAAGAGCGCTGCGTGACCACAAACTTCACAATGAAAGCTATACCGAGCTTCTTGGTCAAATGAAAGTGCTTATAAATTTTTCGGGGGTCCGATCTTCAACAAGTACCGATCACAGTATTCTTTATTGTCAAGTTAATGTTAATAGCTAAGTTTATTATGTCATTTTCTGGTACAAAAACAGTGCAGGCAATTCCAAGGAAAGTGTGAAGGTACGGAAGGTGGTTAAAATGATCGTTTGATTGTGACGTATGAAGGAGCAAGTGTAATGAATTTGGGGTAATTAATGGTTTGGCTTGATCCCTTTTGGAAGAAGGCCATGGAGGTGACCCCACTGGAGAGACAGTTACCTTGTCTGTATGCCACTTAGCATACTGCCCTGATGGGATAGACACCATGTTGAGTGGATGATCGGAATTGTCCTTTAATGGCGGGAAGCGTAAATTAGACTTGCAGTGTTGATTTATTTATTTTTTTAAAACTTAGTTTGGATAGTCACTGGTTAGTATTTAACAACTATGATGAGCAATATGGCAGAGTGGATGGGAGGATGCAGGAAACCATTAATAGGCAAGTAGCATCTTTCAGTTTCTGATTTTCTTCTGGTTCATTGATGCACATGGGGAGCTCCTCTGGTCCAGTCCCACAGGAGAGCTATTGCAGTACAGATTGAAGAAAAAAATTAAAGCTGAGTATGATAGAAAGGTGTCAAATCACATAGCATATTGTGGCTTGGTGCATATAGGGCTGTGTAGCCCATAATGAGCCCTGTCCACCATCAGAAGTGCCTACAATGGGCACGTGAGCGTCAGAACTAGACCATGGAGCAATGGAAGGTGGCCTGGTATGACGTATCACGTCTTCTGTTACGTCATGTGGACCACCAGATGAATCTGCATCATTTACCTGGAGAAGAGATGGTGGCAGGATGTACAATGGAAAGAATTCTGCATGTCAGCAGATGCAGTGTGATGGTCTGAGCTATGCTCCGCTGGCAAACTTTGGGTCCTGGCATTTGTGTGGATGTTACTTTGACACGTACCACCTACCACCTACCTAAACATTCTTGCAGACTATGGACTCCCCTTCATGGCCACAGTATTCCGCTGATGGAAGTGGCTTATTTTAGCAGGATAATGTGCCCTGCCACACTACAAAAAATGTTCAGGAATGATCTAAGGAAAGTGAAAAGGAGTTCAAATTGTTGACTTGGCCTCCGAATTTCCCATAGTTCAATCCGATAGAGCTGGACCAACAAGTCCGATCCATGGAGGCCCCACTTTACAACTTACAGTACTTAAAGGATCCATGGCTAATGTCTTAGCGCCAGATACCACAGGACACCTTCAGAGGTCTTGTAGAGTCCATGCCTTGACAGGTCAGAGCTGTTTTGGCTGCACGATGGATACCTACATAATATTAGGTAGGTGGTTTTAATGTTATAGCTGATCGAAGTATATCTTTGATAATTTTGTCAATATGTCAATAGGAATATGTCTACTTTCCCAAGCACAATTGTACATTTGTTACCGCATAAATAATATTCCCTCCGATATATTGGTATGTAAACAGCAAAGGTAACGGTATGCATCATAATTTGGTCAGCGTCGATCTGCCCAGGCGTCCGGTCGCACACGCTCGCATCCGCAGGTCGGAACCTCTCTTCCGAGGCGGCGTTTCCTGTGAGGCGCCGTCAGGTCGTACGCACTTCCTGTTTTTCTGCGTCTGCCGCTTCTGCACTGACGGCAGGGAAAGGGTATGAAACTGTGTTTACCGGCGCATCGACAGCCGAGCTACGTTGACGGAGGTCCCCAGTGGAGTGACAGCGCAGCTGAGGGTGAAGTCCCCCGCCTGCAGAGCCAGCGACATGGCGCTGAGCTCGGGTGGGTGGACGCGCAATCCCCCTCCGGCCCAGAGCCCGTCGGTACTGGCGTCCGCGTCTGCCTACTCACAGCCCGGCTGCAGCACCGTGCTAATGTCTGTGAAGGTGTCGGTGTGTCACTCGGGGATCCGCCCGCTCTGCCTTCCCGGTGCTGGAGACGAGTCTCTGCGCCTGCAGCTGAGCATGGACCCCGGACGAGCGGGGCAGTTCCGCCTGGCGCTGAAGGGCGCTGGAGGCGCGGGTCGCAGCGCGGTAAGCCTGCTGCGCGGTCCGATGGGCATGTGTCACTGCTTCACACATTTCATTATAAACATCGGCGCTTGCTATACTGGTACATGTAGCTGTGTCAACCTGATGGCGGGTTTGTCGGTTCTTTTTGGCGATAAAGAACAATTTTCTGTGACCAGTGCTGGGTAAGATTTCAACAGGTACCCGAAATTCATGCATTAAATCAAGGATAAACCTGCCAAGTCAGTGTCCCTCGCTTGGCGTTATTCTCATCAGCCTCTTTCTCTGGCCTAGGTGAACCAATTTATAATTTCTTATACTTAAGTATTTCCGAACAAAATCTATAGTTTGTTGAATGCCGGCTAAATTACCAATTCAATGCATATGAACTTGATAAGAACAGGAATGACATTTTAATAAAACTTTTACTTTTAATTGGGTCAGTGGGTAGCATTGTGGCCTCACATATCCAAGGTTGTAAGATTTAACGCCATCCCTCTGTGTGGGTAGTTCACATGTTCTCCCCATGCCGTGTGAGTCACTTCAAGGGTCAGATGTTTCAGGCAGAATTACTAATCGAATTTCCCCTGTCGTTATTTGAATAATGTTGGATTAATCCCCCACTTACGGTATACACACAGGTGAAATGTGTACGCAACATGTATAAAAGTTTTTATTTACCTACAAAATGAGATGTATTTGGTGCTGCAAAAGGGTAATGCTAAACATTAAAAAGTAGCTTGAATAGATTGAACTGAAACGGTGTCGTAACATCAATATTTAATAGTGTGTGCCTTGGGCAATCAGGGTGAATAGAGATTATTTTTAACACAATCCTAACACTTCTCTGGCTTATAGGCTATTGAATTAATTTATTTCCATACAAAATGAGGCATCACTTGTTGCTACAAAAGGATATTCCTAAAAGTAGTATTGAAGCTAGGGCAAAATATTGGGGGAGGGACAATCACATTATACCATTCCCACAACCCGAAATGTACTATAGCCAAATAGTAACTTGTGTACCATTAATCTTTAGTCTTTAGTAGGAATGGCAAGTGAGTAGTTCATATTCTGGGTGACTTGTCATAAAGTCTCTTGTGTTGCACTGAAAACACACTCTCTAACATTTTTATTAAGAATCGTTTTCACTGAACATTTTCATCATGAGCATGACAAACTGAATGTTCATATAAGTTAAACCGCAGCCGCATGAGCTTCTACACTTGTTACCGCAAGCTGAACCCGCAGACACAAAACGGTGCTGTGGAATTCTAAATATTTTTCCAAAATATCTTTATGGATGGATAGATAGCGGTATTTCAAATTAAAACAATCATTGCAATGGGAGAATGGTCCAGAAATGTATCTTTGGATCCCTTCAACTACTGAGGTATCTATTATTGGTTGCAGGTTGCGTGGTGTAATGTGGTTATCTCTGAATAGAAGTTTCTAATGAGGAATATGTGTTAATTTAATACTTCTTGAACAAAACACCACATGTCAGCATCAAACATTTACATCATGGTTTAAATATTTAGGTTCTATAAAGTAATATAAAAATCACAGGGTATGTGTCTAAACGTTATAAATGTAGATTCCTGTTTGCCACACAGTGTGTTTGGACTGTGGGTGGGTACTGGAGAGCCCAGAGGAAACCTTTGAGATGCGTGAGGAACATACAAACTCCACACACAGTGGGGGCTGGATTTGGTCACCTATCCAATGGAGATGTCAGGCTGCAGTGCTACCCATTGTGTAACACTGAAGTCATACTCATTTAACTTAAAAAGTTGTCATGTTGTACGGCCCCAGATGTCTAATTCATTGTTTCCCAATCCAGTCCTTGGGGAACCTGCAGACAGTCCACGTTTTTGTTCCCTTCCAAACCCTGAAGCAAAAACGTGGACCGTCTGCAGGTGCTCCAGAACCGGGGCAGGAAACACTGGCCTAATTCATCCGACGATTAATAACTGTGATTAGAGATGACATCAACTTCGTTCTATAGTGTCGGTATGTTTTCTCTGTCAGAAGCTAGGGCTGGGGATGAAGTTACAGACAGTAGATACACACAGTCGTTGCATTCAGTTACTATGGGGGACCCCATCAGTCACGGGAGTGTTTGGAGGAATTAAGTGCCTGGATCCTGCAAACAACTGTGCGCTCTGTCTGCTCCCAGTCCGTTGCAGAGTTCGATTTGTGCTCAGTGCGATACGAGGTCAAGTCCCCTTGCTGCCATGAGCTGCACTTGGTCACTCCCCCCAATGATCGTATCAGCTTCACCTTCCGGTGTGAGCGGGAGGCTCAGGAGTGGGCCACAGTGGTGATGTCATCGCTGAGGGAAGCACATAGAGGTGGGTCTTATTCACAATTTCTTTGCATCCCACAGATGAACAGTCCCAGCACTGCGTTTCGGTTTGTTTTGCAGCTCTGTTCCTTTGTCCTATTTCTGTTGGGAGTCCTCCTATCTGCATATCCGGTGCCTGTGGCATTAAACATAAAATGGAAATCCTGTCCTGTGGGGAACGCTTTAGAACAGAAAATACAGTCAGAAGTGTTCCTCAGGTTTCATTTGTACAGTGTATGCTGCGTTTTTGAAAGTAACCTTGACGTGGTCCAGACATGTCAGGGAATCCATGAACCATCACCCATGCACTCACCTGGAATTGTCTTTACATCTGCTTTTTAGAGTATGTATGTCATGGTAGACGCAGAGATCCTGGCAGAGGTTAGATGCTATGCTGATGGTGTTTATGTTACTTTGGCAGTTCTATTTTTTGTGCACATTGATGAATATGCTTTGTCCCTTTGCACTGGACACATACCGTTCCTGCCCTCCAAATCCCAGAGTACAGTCCTGGTTCCCATAACTAGTGCATCTTGTTGAAACTGGGGTTCTGTATTAGAGTTGTGACAGGAGCTTTCTTCCTCTCGCAGTAGCAAACAGTGCCCCCTTGCCACCCGATGAAGGACTGCCACAGCAGCAGCCTGACCAACATCGAGCCCTCCTTTCCGTGCCCCGCATTGGTTAGTATGTCACCCCTGCCAGCCCCAGCTGTCTCCATATCTAGCATGCTTTTCAGGCCTCACATTCCTGCCTCCTCTCTGCTTTTGCAGAGGAACTGTGTGAGGGACTGTTGCGGGCCATTGAGATGGGGGACTCTGAAGCCGCTTCGCAGTGCGCAATAAACTTGGCTCGCCACAAGGTGGCGCTTAAGATCCAGCCCGCCGAAAAGACCTACTCAAACACAGAGATCAGGTGAGCCGGACGGAGAGATAGGTAGGGTAAAACAGACTTAAACATACTCATTAAACACACTGACATCTTTGTCATCTTATAGCTTGAAGTGTGTAAACCCCTGTCTGTTACTTGATGTATTAATCTATAAATTCTAATTAAGCTTATCAAGCCAATCAGATAACTGCATAAGATATGCAAAATTATGGGATTAATGTTCAAAACCGTTTATAGCATAATGATAGATTTTTTATTTTAAAGATGTAAATCTAGTTATGTTTTTCTTTAGGTTTTAGCAGTTTATTTCTTGGGATAGACAGAACGTTGCAGGACTTTGCTGGCTGCTACAGAATGTAACAATGTACTGTAGCTGGCTATTTCTGTATTCACATGCATTGCAGATAAGTCATTACTTTAAGTATCATTTAAAAATGGTAGTGGGAAGTATTTAGCCATATTTTAATTCAGTTAGTTTCAGAAACGGTATAGTTCTTTATTATAGTTCTTATTGAATTTTTGTATCAATTTATTTCATTTTATGGAAATTTCGTTAATTTATAGCCCTGCCTTACTGTGTTCTACATAATTTATGGCTAATTTTAGCAAAGTTCTTATCTATTCTTCTAACATCCATACCACACTTCATCAACTTGACTTATAAGAGCAGCTTTGCTAGTATGAACATTCAGGACCGTGGACGGTCCGGCAGTACGGTTGGCCGCGTAGCAAAGTTAAAGTGTGAAGCTGCTCTTCTCATGGTGTGGTGTCTGTTGCAGTTTGGCCGTCGGGGTGGAGGACGCCACCTCGTCTTGTTGTGTCACGGTGAAGGTCTTCCCACATATGACCATTGCGTCGCTCAAGCAGCAGGTCTGTATGTGTGGCTTTTTATATAGGGATATTAATGTGTGACAGTAACAAGTGTAGATCAATCGGCAGATCTTAAGCACGGTAGTCGGTGGCGTGGTTTGGTGCCCTTCCGGATGGGACGATGGGGATTGGTCAGCGCCTTTCTCTTCCCCAGGTGTTCCTGGAGTACGGGTTTCACCCGCGGGTGCAGCGCTGGGTGATCGGGCAGTGCCTGTGTACAGAGCCCCGCTCCCTGGCATCATACGGCATACAGAAAGACGGTGACACTGCGTTCCTCTACCTCCTGTCGGCGCGGCAGGGACGACTCACCCGCCAGATGTGTCAGCAGGACCAGGAAAGTGCTCTGCTCACGCCAGCTCCACCTGGCAACGGGCCTGCCAGTCACGACTGGAGGGGCTACAGTACGCTGCCCTCCAGGCTGTCTCACGGGGGCGCAGGTGAGCACCTGGGCTCATACGTAATAAAGGCATATTATGTTTCACAGACCGACGAAGCAGACAGAACTACACTGATCTGAATATCACACATAGTTACACTATAACGGGTGCAACCATTGACGTGGAGTTTTGTGCCGGTTACGCATAAAAACGTCACAGCTTTCTTGTGATTGGCTGTGCAGGCAGTGCGGGGGGCGGGGCACAGAGGCTGGCGGCTGGAGAGTTCCAAGATCATCTCAGCCTGGACATGCTGCATTTGAATGAATCTTTGAGTTCCAGAACCAGTTCACAGGTAAATGACCCTGTTAATGTCTTCTAAGAGAATGGCTGCTATGAACCTCTGTAACTTGGGTAGATATTTCATAGCAGTGTTTCCCAACCCAGTCCTCAGGGAACCCCAGACAGTCCACGTTTTTGCTCCCTCCCAGCCAATCAGTAACACCGAATACCTGGTACCGGAACACTGGGAAGTCAGAGGAAGCAAAAACGTGGACCAGGGTTCCCCAAGGACTGGGTTGGAAAACACTGATTCATAGTACAGTAAAACCTCGGATTGCGAGCATAATTCATTCCGGAAACGCGCTCGTAATCCAAAGCCCTCGTATGTCAAAGCGAATTTTACCATTAGGAATAATGGAAACTCAGATGAACAACAAGAAGATTTTTATATAAAAATGATTAATACAAAACATAAAGTAAAAATACATAAAACAAATTAACCTGCACTTTACATGTGAAAAGACTTGTGGATGGTGTGAGGGAGATGAGAGAGAGGAGAAGAGGAGGGTTATTTTGTAGGACGACGTTCACCATAACTAACGGAATCACTGCTATCTGTTGATTCACTGTTGGTTCAATATTTTTCTTTTTGTGCGACTTTAACAAGGAACCTATCCAATAATCCAATATCCAACTCCTTTTCGATGTCGCTAAAATGTGGACATCGCATTGTCGTTAAACAGATTCATCGCTCACACTGCTACACCCTTATTCGGGTGGTGCTTTTTACTAAGTTTTGACTATACAAGTGAGGCACACAGACTGAGACTGAGCATGGGAGACAATTACCCATAATCCCACAGCGCGAGAGAGAGAAGAACCATCGGCTCAGTTGTGATCACGTGACACTCGACAGACAAAGCGTATATATAATACTCGTATTGCAAGAATTCGCTCGTTTATCAAGTTAAAATTTATCTTTAATTTTTGCTCGTCTTGCAAAACACTCGCAAACCAAGTTGCTCACAATCCGAGGTTTGACTGTACTGTGTTAATGATGCTGCTTGTTTAAAAGGCAATGTTAAACAATTGTCCACTTCAGGATTCCATTGTGTGTTGTGTAATATTGTTTTATGCTGTACTTTCCCAGCTCATATAACCTGCAGTCGTACATATTTGTACAGCCAGATATTCTGCTGAAGCTCCTTTATCAGTGGTTAGGAGTGTTAAGTGGTGGATTCAGTCCTATGGCCTCTGCTCTAGCTGCGTCTCTCCGTCCTGAGTATCCCTTGTTCTCCATCCCACAGGAAGGATGGTCCTGTCCTTCCTGCACTTTCATCAACAGACCCACCCGGCCTGGCTGTGAGATTTGCAGTGCGGATCGGCCCGCAAGCTACGCAGTACCTGGAGGTCGCCGGCCCGACCCGTTAGAATTGCGCCGCGTGCAGCAGGAGGAGGCAGTGGTACATCAGTACCAGCGGGTAAAGCCTGCGCCCTGTGCGTTACGCTACATAACGTGCACAATCAAAACTGCCTTGTGTCTCTATGACTGTTTTCTAGCGATTGCGTGAAGCGAGTAGCATAGGTAGCAGAGTGTGACAAACTGACATAGCTAATGTGAAATGTCAGTACAGATGTGTTTGCGATAACTCTATAGTTGTAAGAATACTGTGTTCTAATTGTGTGGATTAAATGCACTAAAGCCAGTATTTTAGGGCAGCGTGTGGCTCAGTGGGTTAAGCCTGTGTGCCTGTAATCAGAAGGTTGCAGGTTCAAACCCAGCCTCAGCCTGTGGGTCCTTGAACAAGGCCCTTAACCCCCAGCTCCCTGGGTGCTGCTACGGGTGGCTGCCATTTGCAGCCAGCTTACTCACACCTACAGAGAGCCGGGGGGGGGGGTGTAAAGAGAATTTCCCCACAGTGCTGATTAAGTATCAGTTAATATTATTGAGGCGGTGGTGGCCTAATGGTTCGGGAAGTGATCAAAAGGTTGCTGGTTCAATTCTTTGACCAGTAAAGTACTACTAAGGTAATCTGAGCAAGGTACCACCCCCCCACTGCTTCGTGGGCACTAAACAGCTGCCCCCCTGCTATATCACGGTGTCACATATGGATTAAATACAGAGGACGCATTTCTGCGTCGTGTGCTGTGGTGTGACTTTCACTTCCACTCATTGTCTTGTCACTGGTGTCATCTGATTGTTTGGTTATTCACTGCAGAGCTGTTTTGTGGGTGGGCGAGTCTTCGAACACTTGAATCACTGCAGAGAGGGGGGTGTAGTTAAACTACACACAGAGACACACTTTATAATAGAATATTCAGAGAATCATCTTGCACTCCATGATATTAGAATGACAGACCTCCATTCTTTTTGAAGTCTGCAAAAAAAATCCATGGAATAAGCTATGAAGGGAGCTGCAGGCTCCATTTTGAACAATGTATACATTTTTATGAAGTGGTGGTAAGAGATAAATAAAAAGGTGAGTAAATGCAGTAATAATAAATTGATTGATTGGGGGCAGGATGTGGCTCTGTGGGCTAAGCCTGTGTTCCTGTAATCAGAAGGTTGCAGGTTCAAACCCAGCCTCAGCACGTCTATGGCTTCTTGAGCAAGGCCCTTAACCCCTTGGGGCACCCCAACATGTGACTACCCTTCATGGACAGCTTACTCTACAAAGAGCAAGTTCAGGGATGCGTAAAAAGACAATTCCAATAAAAGTATTAATTATTATGTTCACTAAGAGCCGACCCTCCGATTTTAGTGCGATTTGCCTCAAAATTTTGAAAAGGTTGAGATCTTCATCCATTTCATGTGCCCGCAAAGTTTGGAAAAGATAGGTCAAATAATTTTTGAGTCATCGTGCTGATCAAGTGTGCGAGCTGGAGATCTCTCTCGAAATGTAACGTTTTTTTTTGCTAAACCTGGGATGGTCTGACGTCAGTATATCAGTGAGGATTTGCTGAAAAGCATAGTGTGCGGTGACATCGCATGTAGCTGAACTTATAGCCCACTTCCCCGAAGGTGCTGAGAAATATATTGCCTATCACTAATCTGCCTTAAAATACTGAAATATAGTTTACTTTTATTAGTTTTCGTAATAAATCGAAAGCTTTTTGCAAGCAATCTGTTGAGAACTAATCTGAATGTTTGACCATATCTGAGAATGTAATCTTGACTGTTAATATAGCCAATTTCATTATTGTGTAAATAGAATGTACAGGTAGGGGAGATGCCTGTTCATGGGCCTTGTCTCTGTTATTGTTTCCAAGGAGACCACAAGACGTGAGGAGGCAGGAGGTCCAGGACAGAAGAGCTCGCTGCTGCTGTACAGTTTGAACCAAGCCCATGTCCGGGACTACTGACACACACACACACACACACACACACACACTGACACTCAGTGACTCAGCTGGATTGTTGCATGTCTATACCTCACCAGCTGTAAAACAGTACCCAACAAACGCTGGTATGCAGTACCAGCATGTGCACACACAGGTGTTTGGATGAACTTTGACTCTCATTGTCAATGCCCACTTGTAAGCCCTTTTGTATGGAGCCCTTGGCAGATCTGTATAGCCGAAAGGGCATGGAAATGCACGTCAATCGCAGATGCACAGCACAAAATTAAGTGCTTGGACCTTGTATATTTCACAGTTTAATGATCAGGGAGTGGTTTCTGAAGACGTTGAATGTTTTACTTGTGTTCGCCTGATTTTTTTTTTATTTTTTGTTTATAATTGTCATTTTAAAACTGTGAAAAGATATTATGCTGAGAAGCAGATATTATGTCCTGAGTGGGTGGGTGTGAATATTCAGAGGAGGTAGTGGCCTAATGGTTCGAATCCCCCAAGCACTGCTCACCGGGCGCTGAATTAGCTACCCATGATATCACATATGGATTAAATGCAGAGGACACATTTCGTTATTGTGCTGTGTCAGCAATGATATTCTGGTGCCAGATTGCATCACACCAGGACCATTTAATTCATATGCTTGTTCATGAAGTAAACAGCCCCCAAAGCATTGCATACATGTATTTTAAAATGTAATTACATTTTATTTCATAAATCGACAGTGCTAATAAATAAATTTAATTGATCTGCTGGCTTCTTGCTTTTCTACTTGCAGACTTTATACTCTGGAGGGGGCGAGGGTATGTACATCATGTTCTATGACCCCCCCTTCCTCCCCCAAGGTTTCCCAGCGCAGTCCATGTTTTTGCTTCCCCTCAGCTCCCAGCGTTCCTGATTGGCTGGGAACTGGGAGGGAGCAAAAATGTGGACTTTCCGGCATTCCTTGAAAACTGGGTTGGGAAACACTGAAGCTGCGCCTTCCGGTTGGAAAGGTTGAGAAATCCTGTTCTAGAGGACCCGGCCGCATGAAAGTTGTTACAAACACACTCAGGGGCCACTATATTAGGTACACCTACATCTAAGAGAATCTCTACAAAAAGTGATCAAAATTCCAAATAGGCAATGCAATTATGGTTTTCATAAGTATTCGCCTCTTTCAGGTCTTCATCAGAATTTCCCTGCATTTTCTTGCATTTATTTTGCCCTGCTGAGAATCTCACACACTCTGCGATGTGGCCCCCACCCTGCTTCAGGGTGGGGATGTGTACTTTTGGTAATGTGCAGTGTTTGCTGTAAGCGGAACACCCAAAGAGCGTTTAGTTTGAGCTCAATTTTGGCTTCATTAAGACCTTTAGCCCACACATTCCTTATATTTCAAGTAGCTGTAGAAGGTTAGGTAGTGATTGAAAGTTATTAAATTGTTAAACACACACACAGAGTAACAGCCCACTTTATTTTTTAGTAAAACGTCCTTGTCACAATTAAAATGCGCCACCGCGTGGTCATTTAATTTCCGTTCCCTCATTTCCTGTCCTATCTTCAGTGAAATTCCAGTATAGGGCATCTTGCTGGAAGGTCTTTCTTTTTTTCTTAACTTGCATCTTTACCACAAAATGAAACAGGTACTCAGGGCCAAAAGCATGCCTGGGAAACCCCAGTTTCACATAAAAGCAAACCTGATACCGGCTCCCCCCCTGCTCACCATCCCTCAGCAGATTCAGCTCTGCCCCGGACCCTCCTCAGATCGCGGCCGCCCCCCCCCCGCGGGTCTATTTCCAGAAGAGAATGTTCCAGAGAAGCAGCCAGCAGGGGTAGACTAAGAGGGAGATGAGGGGGTAAACCAGGGAGCCGTACAGGTTATGGTCCAGGATGCCCTGCGAGATGACGGACAGGAAGAGGCTCCAGCCATCCAGCAGGGAGACCGGCATTTCCTGTAGCTCCTGGTAGACGAACACGGAGAAGAGGAGCGTGCAGGCGGGACTCAACAGAACCATGGCCATGGCGCTCGGCACCCTGTGCGAGATACACGTGTCAGGGTAGGAAAATATTATATATAAATCGCTCCCAATCAAGCGGTGTGTCTGTATTATTTTACACACACAGCTTGATGGGAGCGTGGCTCAAATTAGAGACTAAAAAAATAAAGCAACTAAATGCCATGAAATCTCATAATTCATCCAAGAGCTTCGATTAAAATTAAATATTAAAATGACTATGGGACATGAGTGTTATTTGCTTAACCTACATTAAGCACAAGTTCCTACATACCATTAATCAGCAATAAGCATGGACTGTTCTCAGTATTCGCATCGAGGCATTTCCTGTCCACATACTCCAGTTATAAAATATGACAGACTAAACATAGTTACAAGTATTGCTTTACATAGTCAGACGGAGGATCGATTTCATACCTGACCACAAAAGTCAAGGGCGTCATGGCGATGGCTCGGCTTACCTGGGCACGTGGGGAGTGATGAAGGCTGCTACGGGAACTAGTGTGAGGGCCAGGATGAAGCCCAGGGAGAAGTTGATGAGGGCAGTGCAGGCCAACAGAACAGCCATGTAGAGAACTGCCACCAGCTTCAGGACACGCCAGCCTTCCTCTGTGCCCTGACCAGACAGCACCCTGACACACACACACAGAAACCAGCTTCAGGACACGCCAGCTTCCTCTGTGCCCTGACCAGACAGCACCCTGACACACACACACAGAAACCAGCTTCAGGACACACCAGCTTCCTCTGTGCCCTGACCAGACAGCACCCTGACACACACACACAGAAACCAGCTTCAGGACACGCCAGCTTCCTGTGTGCCCTGACCAGACAGCACCCTGACACACACACACACACACACAGAAACCAGCTTCAGGACACGGCAGCCTTCCTCTGTGCCCTGACCAGACAGCACCCTGACACACACACAGAGAAACCAGCTTCAGGACACACCAGCTTCCTCTGTGCCTTGACTAGACAGCACCCTGACACACACACAGAGAAACCAGCTTCAGGACACACCAGCTTCCTCTGTGCCTTGACTAGACAGCACCCTGACACACACACACACAGAGAAACCAGCTTCAGGACACACCAGCTTCCTCTGTGCCTTGACTAGACAGCACCCTGACACACACACAGAGAAACCAGCTTCAGGACACACCAGCTTCCTCTGTGCCCTGACCAGACAGCACCCTGACACACACACACACACAGAAACCAGCTTCAGGACACACCAGCTTCCTCTGTGCCCTGACCAGACAGCACCCTGACACACACACACAGAAACCAGCTTCAGGACACACCAGCTTCCTCTGTGCCCTGACCAGACAGCACCCTGACACACACACACAGAAACCAGCTTCAGGACACACCAGCTTCCTCTGTGCCCTGACCAGACAGCACCCTGACACACACACAGAGACACCAGCTTCAGGACACGCCAGCTTCCGCTGCATGCAGAGTACACGTACCTGTGCGTGTTGTGCGGAAGCGCCAGGCCAGCAGTGTAGATGGCGATAGCCGTCAGCACCACAGCCTCGGTTTCCGACACAGGGAAGTGCTCCACAGCAGCCTGCTGGGCCAGAACAGGCAGCGTGTACAAAGCCACCCCTGTGAGATGGCTAATGACCACCGGGGTCATCACTGACAGAAACCCAGGGCTGGAAGGCTGGGGGAGACGAGAAAACCAACAACAGCGTGAAATGCAATGGAAGCACTACTTCTTCAATACAGGTGCATCAAAAAGTGAAATATTTTAGTTATTACACAGAGCACGAGAGTAGAAATGTTTTTTTTAATTCTACTAAAGAACCAAGAACTAAAGCAGTTCAAATATTTGTGTCCCTCAGATGCAGTGACATCCTTACAGTCAGGGCTGATCATCGCCTACAAAAACCTGCATCTACAGATCAGCTTATGCTGGAGCTGATGGCATTCAGACTTACCTGCTCTCCTTCCACCAAGCCATCCACGGCTGATGGTGCTGCACCCTCCAGCTGAACCCACAGGTCAAGAGCGTGAAATGGGGGGTCAAGGACCAAGCAACCTGCAAACAGCTGCTTGCTAGCTCTACCGAATGGAACACTGGCCCTTTATATAGAGCTCTTACATGGTTATTGCCTCTCTTACGGGTACTTTCTCAGTAAATTTTTCAACCAAAACAAATTGCACAGATTACACATAATTACCCATTTGTTGCATAAGGGTAGAAATTCCATGGTTATCTTGGATGAAGCAAAAAAAAAAAATCTTAGTTTTGCATATTAGCACCGTTTGTTTTCAAACCTAATTCATCTACAAAACATCAGATAAATGATTATATAACATCAGGGCAATTCAAATCACAGTCCTCAAGGCTGTTCCCTCCCTGCGCCCGCACCACCCCCATCCCCGCCGCTCCCTCCCTGCGCCCGCACCACCCCCATTGTGCCCCAGTGCCTCGTCAGGATATCCGGAGTAACGGGATGAGAATCAGCAGGCCGAAAGCTGGCATATAGTATCCGATGGACACAAAGTGCGACAAGGAGGGCAGCAGGTAAAAGAAATAGGACTGGTGAAGGCGCTCCAGAAGATTATTCAGCTTACGGTACATTCCCTCTATGAGCCTGGGGGGGGGAAATAAAGCAGATAAATTACAGGGGTTACTGAACATGGACATTTCTTTTGGAATCATTCTACTAAAGGGTTATTTTTAATACTCAGATTTTATACCGAGCACCTGTGCGTTGCAGAATTTTTTTTATTTCATGACTATTGGACCATCTGCATTTACACAATACTACTTTATAAATCTGGATTGGTTATTTCGGACTTCCTCTGCCGGTCCCTGGAGGACGGGCTTCCCCTTTGAGTCTGATTCCTCCCAAGCTCTTTTCCTATGAGGGAGTTCTGCTCCCTTGCTACTATCGCCTCCGGCTTACTCTTTGAGGGCATTGGGCAGAGATATTGTAAAGCACTTTGAGACAATGTAATGTTACAGGTCAATGCAATACAAAAATAAATGGACTGATTGATTGATACTGGATCTGCATAAATAATTCATAGGAGCCCAACTGGAGTGCATTCTTGCACTGAAAATATATGTAGAAAAAAAAATATTAATCTACCCTTTTCTGATGAAAATTAGCTACACTTCATTGCAACACCAGACACGCTTCAATCCAGACCCTACACAGGGTTGCCGGTTTTGCTCAGCTGCTTGGAGTGAGCTTTTCAATTACAAACAAGTCTGCACGCACATTTATATGTACGCAACAGATTCATTACCTTGTAAATAGTCTGCAAGGCTTGCAAATTACCCCATCACTTTTGATGTAGCTAATTTTAGGTTTTTAACGGAATAAGAGAGACTTGTCGTGAGATTTCTTGCGTGACAGTAAAAGGCCGAAAGAGCAAACATCACGCCAGATGCGTGAGATTCGGCAACCCTGCCTACTGCTCCTCCAAAGCACGGCTGCCCAATCAGCATAATCCATCAGCTGTTTATCAGTTGATATATTTACTTATATAACTTTATAAACACAAGTGTATAAATGAGACCCAGGTATATGGCCTCGGTACCGGTGTGGATTACAGGGCAGGGGCAGCTCACCTGCCCACAGTGGTGGCGTCGGTCTTGTACTGCCGGAAGCTGTTGATCCCCCGGATGGTTGCCGCCTCGATGTGGTAGCGCAGGAAGAGGCCGTGGTCGCCCCAGGGCCGCCCGCTTGCCTGCTTCAGCACCATCAGCAGCATGGTCTGCACTGCGTGGCTGTATCCTGCCACACTGTCCCAGTCGTTCCTCTGCAGCTGGTTCAGCCAACATACTTTCATCACACACTGAAACCCCGAGACCTTTACTTGCTTACCTGACAGACATAAAGGCTTGGATGTCTCATAAATATTTACAACTAAATGATAATAAGATCAAATTGTACTAACCCTGAGTATCTGGGTCAACATTCTACTTTTGCAATAGATCATGCACTAAATTTGGGTTTTATCTTTGACTGTGATTTTAAATCTGATAAGCAAATTAATTCTGTAGTTTTGTAGATCATTTTTTTTTTATCATCTTACAAATCTGAGAATCATTTTTATCACCTCCAGATCTCGAGGAAGTTATTCATGTCCTGATTTTGTCCTGCTTAGATTATTCAGGAATCAATAAGTCATCACTCTCTCGCCTGCAACTAGTTCATATAGCTTATACAGACAATCTAACGGTGTAAAAGGCATTCTGTGCAACTACAGGACTAGGTTACTGCTGAAATCTATGCATCAGCAGAAGCCCTCAGACAGGATTCTGTCCTGGTGCCTCAGATCCTCATATATTTCATTTAAAAAATCCCTTTTTAAAATCCGAGCTGTACATTATTATGAGGAACATCTGGTGGCCTACCTTGCCCTGGATGGTGCACAGCACATTGATCTTCTGACAGAAAGCATAAAAGAGGTTGGCCAGGTCCAAATTGGGCAGCTGACCATTGAGACCCTCGAGCACCAGATCCAGGCTGGTGACGACGTCACTGCTGAGCTCCAGCGTGAGGGCGGCCTGGATGGAGCCCCCTCTGCCGTGCAGAGGCGTCCAGCTCATCCCTACACACACAGAAAGTCATCAGCCTCTGCTCAAGCTGACAATCCCCAGGACTTTGGCAGGGCGCCTGGCCTGGACTCATACCAGTGCTGTTAGTGTGGTGGTAGCCCTCCAGCCAAGCCTGCATGCCAATCAGGTCGTGTTCATTCACCAGGAATATGATGTCCTTGGCCCAGTAGACCTGACCTGGCAAAAGCAAAAATACACAGAGCATTTAAACTCAAGAATGAAGCTTCGCCTGGAGTGAATCAGAAAAAATGCTTCAGTCACAGATTGTGTGCGTACATGGCCAAGCTCATGACGATGTAGCTGTATTAGTGTGTGTAGGAGGAAGTGTGTTCATGTGTGTTTTCACTGGGAAAGAAAAACTGAAACTAAAGATGAAACATGGCATTTTTCTTCTATAAAACTGTCTATACTTGCTTTGGAGGACCAAGTTTGTACACAAAAAAAAAGGATTTAAGTGAAATTGTGTTTTTTTAAATACCGCAGATCCCTGAAGGCCAACTCATACTTCACTTTTCCACGTGTGCTTTTAGTCCGAGCAGAGTGCGAGTGACGTGAATTTCATCATCAGGGGTTTATGCCATACTTGGGGGAAGATGGTGGTACAGGAGGTAGTGCTATTGTTCAGCAACTAGAGAGTTGCAGGTTCGAGCCCTGGTTCCTCCTGACCCCATCAAAGCGTCCTTGAGCAGGACACTGAACCCCAAATCGCTCCCGGTGAGCAGGTTGGCACCTTGCATGGCAGCCTCATGTGTGGATGGGTGAATGTGAGGCATGAAATGGAAGGCGCTTTAAGTACTCGTAGCAGTGGAAAACGATATATAAATGCAGTCCATTTACCATACAACGCGTGCATAATCCAGACTGTCTTATGTCTGGCGGAGACCATGTGTGTCGTTGCGTATTAACTGTGTAAGGAAACTGACCAGGCATTTGCTGCAGGTGGCAGCAGTGACTTTCACAGAGCAGAGGTCAACCAAGAAAGAGCAGAAGGATTGTTGTAGGAGGGTCAGAGGTTCCCGCATATCTAATGCTGCATACTGTCCAGACATTATACTGCGGTACATATGGTATTTTCAAAAGCAACAGTATTCCAGAATTTTTAAATCCTTGCAAAAAAAAAATAAATAAATCACCTAGCGTGACATTGTGGGGGTGTCCCAGCTAATTTTGTCGAAAGGAATTCAAAATACCACAGTATGCCGTTTTACCTTAACTTTGCCAAAGCCTAACTTTAAACTGTTTATAATATTTACTTGTATCACTATACTGCTTGTATTTGTGCTTGTCGCACTACATCTGACCTCTCCTGGTCTGGTGGAATATCACTGCTGTATGTAGAAAAACACCATAACACGGCTGTCCGTGACCCAGAAGCGCACATGGATAAGTGATGTATAAACTAAGCTTTATACATATGGATCTGTATCAGAAAATGGATGTGTGACTGTCTCTGTCACTGCGAGACTTGCACCTCACCTCTGAAGTACTGTGCCAAGCCCAGTAGGAGACCCACAGCCTGCTCATTGCCCTGTGGACTGCAGGGGGCACTAAGCACCAGGGCCTCTGTACGGGGGGCGCGGGGGGCCCGGAGGATGCCATAGACATTAGTGCCACGTACCATCTGAACAGGTTGCACAAGGAAACATAGACCCGGTAAGAGGAATATGCAGAAAACGATCCATCATTGTACTGCAAAACCGACAGGAGAGAGCAACACAGTGATTAAGGCAACAGAGCAAACAGCAATGAAATAGGTGGAAAGTTCAGGTGCAGAAAGTCAAAATCCAGACCGAGATTTTGTTTATACCAACCAGCTGAGCACTCTGTGACTGTGACTCTTTATACTCAACCGGTCGGTTGAAGCAAAACCTTGGTCTGGATGTCTACTTGCTGCACCTGAACTTTCCACCTCTGGAAACAAACACAGGAATTTTTACTACTCAAAGTTGGGTGACCATGCATTATAACAACTCTGCAAGATGGAGGGGGGGGCTGACATCAGGTGACACTCACTCAGTTTACCCATTTCTTGTTCGCCGATTCCTTAATCAGTACATAACGCAGAGCTTGTTTACTCTGGCCCATAGTAACCAAAACCAGACCACGATGCCAGATAGATGTAGCCTTTTGTAGGAGCCAAGGCCCACTGTGGCGGAGTGCTTTCCCCACACTGAAACTACAACTCCCGGACTTTGTTTCTGTTCATCCACATCACTTTTGTCTCGATTCCTATCCCCCCGATAACGTCCTTGTCACATCCTCTCATTGCCATGTCACGCTGTTCTCCTTTGAGACCTAAGTAAGAGTTACACTCACGTAGCGTTCCTTGTTCTCATCTGGGAAGGGCAGAGTGCGTGAGAATGTCTGAGTGAACACCTCCAGGCCCTTAGCCTGCATCGCTTTCACCAGCCAGTCCACAGGCATCCCGCTGTGAAGCAGAGACAGGGAGGCAGCGATGGGAATGTAAGCAGCAGGGAACCCCGGCAAGGTGGAGCTCGACACTGGGCCCCAGCGGCACTCACCCTGCCTGCTTCTTGTGAGCGGCAAATTCTCTGCCCATGGCCAGGGCCCTCTCCCCGGCTGGGAAATGCTCCTCCACCATGGTGGAGCCCATGGCATTCTCAGACATGTACGTGCGCAGAGTGAAAGGCTGAAAAGCCAGGCCCATGAACCAGGCCACACCTGCCAGGTAGCACACTACACTAAAAACCAAAGAAGGGGAGAGAAATATCACATCATCCCCAGCCATGTAGAGCCATACATGCAAGAGATTTCATTTATCATTTATTTTATACTATCGGGTATCCGTTAGTCACTAAATTAGCGCCGCTGCAGAGACTCACCAGAGAGGCGTGTTGAGACGGGTGAGAAGCGTGGTGAGCGCCCTCCTCCGATTGGGGTCTGACAGCAGCCCCATTTCTGGAAACAGCACTCAGTGAAAAAGGAAACTGACGAGGCAAGATACGCACAATGTTATTCGACAGCTAAACATCAAACGTTAAGTGTTTGGAAGAAACTTTGTCTTGCTCACAGTTCTACGAGTAAACGTTTGACTTTTTTCCAGGCTCCTAGAAGATGCAGACCACCGACTATGGGTCATAATGTAAATGGTTAAAGGCTGATCCAACTTGTTTTCCCAAGATAAATGTTCATTATGCTCAACATAAAAAAACATGTACAAGTACAAACTGAACTTTTGAGTAAATGTATGCATAAACAATACCTACACGATCGCCATGCATTCTATACGTGTGCATATCGCGCATTTGTGTAAAATATAACATTTGTGTTATTATCGCTATCGTGTATGTATCATGAAAAATAATAAATCTGCAGTGAAAATCGAAAGTATAACTTAAAAAGCATTTTAAGTGGTGAAATTACAAGGTTGGCCCGTTTTAGAATCGTTCCGCCTCAGCAATTGAGATGCTCAGTAAGGTTCCAACCTGAAAGTCGATCTTTTGGAGAAAAGCCCCTCAAAGCGGATGACAGCCCCGGTGAAAATGCGTGCACCCGGCGTTCTCACTATTCCATCAACAGCTCCTGCCCAAATTGCAGCACACATGCGCAAGGTCTTCGCGCATGCGTACGCTACACTACAATACACACTACCGAGCGTGAACGTCCAGCTTTACGTATGCGTATACTACTACACATGTCGCACCGGTTTGTACCGCGCAGGCGCAAACACTTTACGGCACAGGAAGCAGTGTTTCGACAGCCCGACTTTTTTATGATCAAAGGCTTCAAGAGAGTCTACCTGCTGGGTTGCAAAGAAGCATATCAGTATTTGGGCGAATTTTGACAAAACAGTTTAATATACGTAGCCTTTTCTTTACCAATCCCTGGTCATTTTATCAAAAAGCTTAATTGTAATTTTTTATATCATCCGATAAAAATGTTTCGGTTAAAAGAATAGAGGAAGGTGAGCGGAAAATGATTTTGAGGGAATAATAAATTAGTCTATAACAATAAAATGGTTGTAGACCTTTCTTAATACATGACCATAGTTTGTGGTTTGTTTACCCACCGCGTTTATGTCAGCTGATTGGTAGTATTCCATTTCTTTTCAATTATGATTTTCAGCTATGAAACTACCTATTAAATTATCTAATTATCATAAGCAGGTATTACTATATTGGAAAATGTTTTTGCATGATTTCACTCCTCACAGTAGTCCTCTTTGGAATAATAGACATATTTTATGAAGACTATATTGTTCTATAAGGATTGTAGGGAAAAGAGACATTCGGTCTATTCATTTAATGAATAATAATGGTGATTTGTGAGACCACGGTCAGTTTGCTCTAAAATGTAAGCTTGTCAAAACGATTCCTGTTTCTTTTGTAAAGATGGTTAAAGGAATTTTACAGTACTTGACTGTTATCCCAAGAACTGGCAATCTGTGTGTGGGTAACTATAATTTTTTGGATCACAAAAATTTTACGATTGATTGATTTATTGATTGATTGATTAATTAATGAGAAAGGTGGAAAACAGCTGTTTTTTGTATGCTATTATTTAAGTTTTTTTTTGGGGGGGGGCGGTTACTTTAAATAATTGGCTGCTCAACAAAATGGAACATATAAAATTTGGTCTTTTTCTACAAGACCTCGAATAAATTTGCAATAATCTCATTATAATTGCTAAGTTTTATATACATAAGTGTAGATTTTCCTAAGATTACTCCAAATCATGTACCTTTTAAAAATGACTTAAAATTATTCTTTCAAGTATTGAATAATTATTATTGGAAAAATTGTTTTTTCCAAATGAATAATCCCCCTTTGTCTTTGGTTGTTTATATATATATATACATACACACACACACACACACACACAAAACATAGAAACATGTACATGTATACAGTCGGTTTACATACACCGGAGTGTAATACTTTGCTCAACTTCCATTTTGATATAATTTCCTGTTTAATATTCATCATTCAGTGAATTCCTACAATAATTTCAACCAATCTTCTTTATTTCCATGAATGATTACAGCAACTCTTTCACTTTCAATGGTTTTATTTACAATGCAAATATTGAAGTTACAAAATTAGTAGGTCTAAAGTTTACGCCAACCTCATATTGTCTAATACTTTGTTGCATTGCCATTAGTTTTTAGAACTCCAGTCAGTCTTACCGGATAACCATCAGTTAGCTTTTTACATTACTCAGACGGGATTCTTCTGAGAGAGTTTTTTCTTAAGTTCATTCCACAAATTCTCTATAGGATTTAAATGTGGGCTTTGAGCAGGCCATTCCAAAACATCAATTTTGGTCTGCTGAAGCCATCCTGTGACCGACTTGGAGATTGGGTCGTTGTCTTGTTGAAAGGTCCAACGACATCCAAGGCCCAACTTTCAAGCAGACTGCTTCAGGTTCCCCTGAAGTATGTCCAGATAATATTCCTTCTTCATGGTAACATCTATCTTACACAGTGCTCCTGGACCACTAGCAGCAAAACAGCCCCATAGCATGGTGCTGCCACCATTATGCTTCACAGTGGGCACTATGTTCTTTGGGTTGAGGGTCTCTCCTTTTTGTTGCCAAATATACTGTTGGTCATTAGAGGCAAAAAGTTCCATCTTCGTTACATCGGACCAAAGAATACGCACCCAGAAGCCTTTATCTTTATCCAGCCTCACCTTAACGTGGCATTTTTGAAGAAAATCAAAAAGGGGGTGCTCTGCAGCCCCTTAGCCCATTACGATGTAGGACCCCTGGACTGTGGACAGAGAGACACTGATTCTTGAATCCTTCAGTTCTTGACATACTTGTTTCTTTGTCATCTTGGGATTGAAGCGGAGCTTTCGAACCAATGCCCTCTCATCGGTTGGTGTCAATTTCCACTTCCAGCCTGATCTTTTAAGGCAGGGGTAGGGAACCTGATCCATGGAGAGCCGGCGTGGGTGCGGGTTTTTTGGATGTCCTCTCAATCAGCCAATAACAGTGGATTCCAAGGACTGGAGTTGAGAATCGCTGCTTTATTATTGGCTGACTGAGAGGTCATCCCAAAAACCCGCAGCCACACCGGCTCTCCATGGATCAGGTTCCCTACCCCTGTTTTAAGGGTTTAAACTGTCCCAAATCAATGATATCGCTGTACAGTTGTCTGGATGGATGACCGATGTACTCCTAGTTGCCTGGCTTTGGCACCTAGGGAGTTTCCCCGACTTCTGCAACTGAATTATGGGTCTTATGTCTTCAGAGTGCCGCGACCCAGTAGGATAAGCGGTTAGGAAAATGGATGGATGGATGTCTTCAGAGTGTTATTTTCCTTTTCCCATGTTGGATTAAGTAGAAATAAAGCATTAGCAGGTAACTCTGGCCCTTTATATAGCCCTGTGTGCACCACCTGAACTATTACAAAATACTTGCAATCAAGATCTAAAAGGACACACATGAGAACCATTTGGGGATTAATCCACGCTGCTGCAAACGCAAAAATGCACCAGATCACCCTGGCGCATGTAAACTTTTGACCTACTGAACCGTAAATAAAACCATTGAAAATGAAAAAGCTGTTCAAAATCAGTCATGGAAATAAAAGAGATTAGTTGTCATATATCCATCCATCCATTTTCCAAACTGCTTATCCTACTGGATCGCCGGGGGTGCGGAGCCTATCCTGGAAGCAATGGGCACGAGGCAGGGAACAACCCAGGATGGGGGGCCAGCCCATCACTCACACACCATTCACTCACACACGCACACCTACGGGCAATTTAGCAACCCCAGTTAGCCTCAGCATGTTTTTGGACTGTGGGGGGAAACCGGAGTACCTGGAGGAAACCCCACGACGACATGGGGAGAACATGCAAACTCCACACAAACATATATATATATATATATATATATATATATAAAGCTGCTTAGTTGCTGTAAAACTATGTGTATATTGTTAAATTTCTTGCTTTAAGAAGTATTAAAAAAAATGCCTTAGGAATGAAGTCCAATTTATCTTTCATGTGCTGTAATCTGCGTTGGTATTTGTATATTTATTAGTCATTTGGAACTTCTTGTATTTTTGTACTTTTCATTCACTCAGTCCTCCAGTTTATCTGTAGTAATCCGGTTATATTCATCTCAGTACATGAATTTTCAAAGGCAAAAACTGTAGTTTCCCTCAGCCTACATAGTATCGGGAGTAACAAAACAATGTCATCGTATTCATTTTTTAAAAATATCGTGCCTTGGTGGCTTCTGAAAGAGCAAGAATTTAGAAAAATCCGACACCCCCTTTCTATTTTTAAGGGAAAGTACTGCTGGTACATAACAGATATTGTGGATATTGTGGAAAGTGCAGCTGTGTTTATACCGTGACGTGTGACGTGGTCATATGCTGCTGCATTCAGTTAAGCTGCAATCCGGTACATCAGACAAGGAGGCAGATTAGTTACCTGTGCCTGGTCCACACAGCAGAATGTAAGAGCATTCCTAATTACCGAAACACGTTTACGTCCACTGTGATCATCTTTTTAGCTGTCCCAGTGAAGTGGAATAGTGTGACCTGACTGTAGGGCTATAAATGTGTGTTACGTTGGAGTAGCAGGCCTCTGGGCTCCTCATTTATAGTGTTTTCGTTACTGTTGTTTTTGGTATATTTCAATATACAGCTGTGAAAAGAAATCGCGACCACAGCACAATTTGTTTTTCACTCATTGGATGGGCGTCTGTGAATATGTATATATTTTTTTGCAAACTGCAGCCTAGCTCTTCCTGCTTCTAGGAGCCTGATATGAGCTGTCCTAGTAGTGCATTTCTCATCTGCACTTAATGTTTCCCACTCCTTGTGTTAACTTGATGTCTGAACAGTTCACTTGATAACTGTTGGATAAGTTAACAGTCGTCTCTGCCATTAGAATGTTGCTTCCTCCCTTTACCTGACTGGTTTCTGGTCGTTTCCAGCGTCTCCTGCTTCACCTTGTTCTTGTGTACTGCTGTCTTACAGATTTTGAAGCTGTAATCATCCTGCTGCTCAGCATAGTCTTATCCCAGCTCAACCACGATTAAACCAGGATTCAAAAATGCAGATTTGTTTAAAAACATAGAATCATCTGTAATTTTTCCCACAGCTGTATGTATTGACAAATTCTTTCTATTCAAAAGTATGAATTAGAATAATAGTCAATTTACAGTACATAGATATATGTGGCATATTTCATTTAAAATTAAAAATATAATTTTAGTCTATCATGAGATAATGCAGATCTTATTAGCAGTGCCAGTAAAGATCCTTAACAAGTTGGTATGTCGCTCTGCAGGTTACTACTTTGTGTCCGGGACTGGAAGGTCACTGGTTCTAATCAGCTATGATTTCACCATTCACCCTACCTCCAAATAGAATACGACTGAATCAAGCATTTTATACTCCTTATTATGAAACGTAATCATTTTTCAATGAGAATACATGCTTTTCTTGTGCATGCAGCACTCCATGCCTCTATGGACAAAGTGCTTTTTACAGTTGCTGTTACAAACAGCTTTAGACACTTTACACATGTAAAATTTTATTACAAGGTTGTTAACTAAAATATATTGGTTTTGTTTGATTTCTATATGGACCACAAGTTTAGCATGAGTTTAATAAGTAACTGTGCCCTATTCCAAAGTCACAGGTAACATAAGAAGAAGTAACTCACTTGCAGTTTAACAGCCACTTTGATCCAACTTTGAGTACAAGCGACATAGCAGGGTCAGCCGGTCCCCTGAGCAATTGCGGTTAAGAGCCTTGGTCAAGGCTCCAACAATAAAATCTTTCTGCTGACCCTGGGATTTGAGCTGACGACCTTCTGATTAGACGCAGGGTCCCAACGTGCAGAGCCACCTGGACATTGTGGATTACCTTAATTTTCTGCTTTCCGGTGTAATGTTTTATGTTAATATTTAATAATGACTGCACTTGGGTCATGTAACATAATTGTTTTTCCAAAAGGCATCTCTGACTCATGTGTTTGGGCGACTATGACAGTCGTCAGGGAAGCCTCTGAATGTTGCCTAGCAGAACCACATCAGTCACGTTAATCTGACCCAGGCCACAAACCACAGGTGCCACATTTAGTCAAAGCAGTTTCACAAAATCTGTTTTATATAAAGCAACCTATAATGTATATTTTTGACTCCCGAATTTAGTCTTAAGGTACATGGATAAAGACTGTGACTGCAGTTTTGGTACTGGTGCTAAATAAAATAAAGCTGATAGAAATGTACGTGGGTCTTTGTGATCAGGCAGCATGCTGAACACCAGCAGGGGTCCTCACACAGGAAGTCTATAGCTAGACAAGTAGAAATGCCCTCCTCTGTGGGTACCACATATAAAGAGCTGTTAAATAGTTTTCTTTATACATCAATCAATTCTTTCCATCACAATCAAATTCAACCATCCTTTTTCAGTTCCACAGGATCTGATACTATGAACCCTGCACTGCTCACTCCCCCGTCAGGACAGACAGCTCCTGCAGGTGCTGTCGAACAACCCCATCCAGCACTTGGCCCAAGCTGCGGCAGGCAGTCATGGCGGCCTCCATCAGAGTATCCAGGTGGTCCTGGTGCAGTCGGGCGTCCATTTGCACCAGGGCGATCTGCCCGCCTCGTGGCAGCAGCGCCAACGACATGACCGTGCCCCCACCGCTCTCCTCTGCATGGCAGAGGTCCGCGACTGCCGTGTTCTCCATGAAGCCAGCGCTGCAGGCGCACACGTAGTCACGCATCGGGATGCCAGCGTCGATCACCGCCAGGGTGGCTGCGTTCACACACGCGCTGTAGTTTCCACCATCCGACTGCAGGATCTGAGGCGCAGCAAATGAGAGATTCTTCAGGATGACACTAACCGTAAACAACTGAATCTCTTACTCATACAAGGGACAAAACTTCTGGACAAACGATTTTGATTAATAAAATTCAGTGCCCACAATCTACAGGCAAGAAACTCCAGATACACAAAGCAGCATCTTACATAAACATGGTTACAATCTTTATTTTTTAATTGCTTAGTCATTTTGCTATGATTGTTGTAGTTAAGCGTAACATGCTTGCTTCAACGGCTAATTCATTATTAACTTTAAAAAGGAAAACAGAGTTAAAGACACCAGTCTGTGACCTTTCTGAAAACCTGTGACTGTTGTCTATTGTTACCCTGCTCAATCTCAACTGTTTCAGTAAAACATACAGCAATATAAATACATAATACGTAGGTTACCTAACAAGCCAACAATCTGTCACCTTTTTGCACATATAAGATTCCGGCACCTCCACTTCAAACCCCTGTTACTAGGGCTGGGCGATATGACGATTTAAATCGGATGATGAAATAAAACTGTCTATTGTTTCATACTGTGCTTTATCGTTTATTTCGTGGTGCCGCAAAATACACCGTTTACGGCAACATTTGTTCATTTTTGTGGATGACGGTTTTGCTAGGTTACGTCACCACATGGGATTTGGCATTTATATGGAAGTTTTTAATGAGTTTTTAATAAGTTTGTAACCCACAGAAGACAGTTCACAAATATGCACTGCATGGTATGTATAGTCCTACATGACAGTTACAGTGTTCAGTGTCTCCCATAGTTTAATACTTATAGGACATTTAAGACATCTCTGTATCGTTTAGATTTATACTTTAGTCCATTAATTGTATGTTTTGTACTTTAAACAAACACAGTAGTTACTAATAAAAAGTATATTGGGAAGGAACGCAAAACTATTGCGAGGGAACTCACAACTTTTCCAAAAAATATTTTCCCACGTAGACCCCTTAGGGGCTCCGTATACCACAGTTATTCTTTAGAAAAAAAAAATCATATCCACAAAAATACAGAGGGATTTGTACACCTGAACAGGATTTTGCCTATTTGTGGGTCACTTCCCATCTATTTTCGGATCACGTGACATTTATGACCTCGTTCCTTTTTATTTGCGGATTTTAGACCAGTTCCTACCGCTGCTGATCTGTAGAAGAAAATCCATAAGTATGAGGTGCAGCCTTGATATCTTTTGTTATCGAGATAAGATGACATATCGGGATATAAGATTTTGGCCATATCACACAGCCCTACTTGTTACTGCACTTCATCTGCCACTGATTCGATTTCATACAGTTTCGCATGTCTGTATTGTTCTGTGCTCGTGTTGGGCACCATCTGTAATCTTCTGCACTCATGTATTTGTTTTACACTAGTGGTCTCCAACTCCAATCCTGAAGAGCTACTATCCAGTAGGTTTTCTATTCTACCTGGCTTCTGATGAGTCATACCTGTTCCTGGTATTTACCCGAGTAGGATAGAAAACCTACTGGACAGTTGCTCTCCAGGACCGGAGTTGGAGACCCCTGTTTTACACCATCTGCATTGTTTGGCAGTCTATATTGTTTTGCATTGTCTTCTTTAGTCATTCGTAACTGAATGAGCCTGAAGGGGCATTCCACTGCACCTGCTGCACATGTCCAATAAAGAATCGTAAATCATATTTTTTTAGTTGTGTAGATTTTTTCTATAAACTGAATTTGGGATTTGATAATAAATGGCGAAAATGGCACCTTGACGAAGATGTCGATCTGTGAGCGCGGATAGAGGCGAGTCAGCACGGCCGCCTCGAAGGTCTGCTTGAGGTGGAGGCTCATCTCGCTGGACTTGCGGTCCCCGTGCGGCCGGCGCTTCCTCTCCGCCGTGCTGAAGGTGGCCATGCTGTACTGGCAGTTAATAACAGCCCGGTCATGGAGCACCTTGCTGCGGGAGCCACGCACCTGCGGGACATGTACAGGCAGGTGTCACACTCGCAAGCTACTGTTACCGACTTCAAATTTGATTTTAAAAGGCACCATTTGAAAAGAAAGCATCCGACGTATAGTTAAAATGCTCAATACATTGAAAATAACATTGAAAGTAATTGGCAGTTCTAATGCTACTTTCTGATTGGCTAGTATGTAGCTATTAACTCAGTATAAGTCGGGACAGTATAAGTAGGCGGAAAACTCCCTTGTGCCTCGTCCATGAATTCTGTATAACGGGACACCTATAGGAGGGCGTGACGCCGGAAACTGCTTGAAAGCTGGTTGAAATGCGTGTCCGACGATCAATGCATGAGATTTCAGAGTTGATTATAAGTCAGTACTTATGCATTGCATTATGCTCCGTTTCAATAACCAGACACGTACGTACTTTCCCTTTTTTGGTCACGTTTAAAAAGTTTTAGAAAAGAGTGCGGAATTTAATTTGTTCTGTTCCTACCAACTATATTAAGTCTCCTCTAATGGCAATGGATAATATGCCATTTTGTGCCTTTTCATGTTAATATAACGATTCAGGCGGAAACAGTAGCGAGACTCTGAAAATATATTCTGGATAAAAATAATTACTCGTTGTTGCTAAACATTTAGTCTGTGGATAATCGCTCGTTGTCTACTGGAAACCTACCCTATCCAAGTAGAATAAACGGTTAACATTTTTGTTTAGCTATGAACAATCGGTATTACGGAAATTAACACATCTAAAAATCCACAAATAGAGCCCCCCTCAGCGCGAGCAGAACTACATCTGCCAACAAGCCTCACCTCATGGGGGCCGTACACCACCGCTAACGCCTTGGTATTTCCTTGTTCAATGTACGCTGACCCGTCGGCTTGGGTAAAAACTCCCATACGAGCCTGCACCTTCCGCAGTTCGGATGGTTTTCTACCATCTAAGCGGTATCCCTGATCCGACAGCAACTCTAGACCCGCCATAGTGTTGTCACACGTGCGCGCTCGATATTACCCACAATGCTTTATGGTACGTAACGGCAATACTTCCGGTACCCCCCGCCAATAGCAAAGTGTAACATCTATATTGCATATTTATTAACTGGGGTCTTGGATAGTAATGACCTATAAAACCACTCCGAAGGCTAACTAAACTGGGTTTCACATGAAAATTGAAAATATAATAGAGTATAAAACTCATTTAATATGATATAGAAATAATATAAAAACTAAATTAAAAAATCAAAACTATAAATAATACTGACACTCGCAATCATACTGGTTCAAACTTTATGCGGACACGACCGTGCCAAAGTGAGTGTCACTACTCCATCTGCACCTCCTGCCTGATTTGCAGCTCGCCCAGATTTTTAAAACTGTGAAGCTTTTGTGACATAAGAAGAATTCACTGTTGACTTCTAACACCGTACCATCGTTACAAAGCCATGATTTTGCAGGTGACGCCCCCTTAACCTCAAGTCTATTGATAGCTGCAATAAATTTGAATGATAATTCATCCATCCATACATCCATTTTCCAAACCGCTTCTCCTACCTGAGGATAATACATGTCCTAATTAATTGCTGTTGGCCATATGTATAATTCTCCCTCAGCTAGATATTGTTGGGCCACCGAATTTGGAAATATTAATTAGAGAGCAATTTAGACTTATAATATGCCTAATTAAAAAAAAAAATCATACGTCTATTTCACTCAGCAAAACAGGTTCTCTAGAGATTTAGAAATGATAATGATGCAGAATGTACACTACCTTTTCATGTAATACATATTTTCTGTGATGTGTCTGTGTCTATCTAAAGTTATTTTGGTTATATGCTGAATATTGAATACATTATCTGTTGATAATGTTCAGCTGAATGAACAGGATATATTTTATTATGCAAGAAATGATTCTGATGGAGGGGCGGCATGGTGGTGCAGTGGTTAGCACTGTTGCCTCACACCTCTGGGACCCGGGTTCAAGTTTCCGCCTGGGTCACATGTGTGTGGAGTTTGCATGTTCTCCCCATGTCGTCGTGGGGTTTCCTCCGGGTACTCTGGTTTCCCTGCACAGTCCAAAAACATGCTGAGGCTAATTGGAGTTGCTAAATTACCCATAGGTGTGCATATGTGAGTGACTGGTGTGTGAGTGTGCCCTGCGATGGGCTGGCCCCCCATCCTGGGTTGTTCCCTGTCTCGTGCCCATTGCTTCTGGGATAGGCTCCGGACCCCCCGCGACCCAGTAGGATAAGTGGTTTGAAAAATGGATGGATGGATGATTCTGATGGTGAAAGAAAGTTTATGTTGACTCCCTTTCTTTTGTACAGGAAATATTCATAATGTTGATCCCTACCTTGTCTTGTATTGTCTGTTTTTGGCCAGCAGATGTCGCTGGCCATCCCATTCCTTCCTCTGTCTTGTAGCTCCTTTATGATGCTGTGTTCCATTCACCTCAAAGGTTGGAAGTCGGAGCTAGGAATGATGTCACACCCGAGTTAACCAGTACAGCAAGTCAAAAAGCCATTTAGCAATACCAGGGAGCAAACTTGTTGGATTGAATTTACAGTTTAAATGACCTTTATCTTCATTCATGTACATTTAGCCCAGACCACCTTAAATCCGATAAGTTATCTGGCTAAGCAGGAAATCCTGCCTTCTGAAACAGGCCCCAGTTCTTGCTCGGTTAATTGTTAGCCATTGTTAGCAATATCAGTTGATAACAACACATTTTATGGTAATTTGCATATAAATACATTGTAGCAACACAATAGCGGTTGGACAGTACTGTGTGTACAACCGATGTAATGAGCCACAAATAAGATGTAAGCACTAATAAAACAGTATAAAACTACAGCTTTAACTTCTTTTGATAAAGGGTGTAGCCATCTTGAATTCTAAGGTTGGGATTCTGCAGATTCCCCTGACTTTTTTAGTAGGAATTCCGACTTCAAGAGACACTCCAGTTGAAATTTCCGACTAGGAACTTGGAGTTTCCGTGTCATGAGTTCAAATGGAACACAGCTTTAGTTCCTAGTGTGTTTCCCTGTTTCCCAGGTCACCTTGTGGCTGAATGGACTAAGCAGGCAGCCATATATCCCTTTTGTCATGGATTCAAGGCTAGAAGGAGACCAGCCTCAGCCATATATATTGGACACTGAGGTTTGACCCATGTTCATATACATGTAGTTTTTGTATTGTTTCCTAGTTGTTTGTAGTTGTTGCTTCTGGTTTGTGGTTATGTTCTGTCTCACCCTTGTTCTTAGTCTCTCCTAATGTCTGAAGTCAGTCTTTGTTCATGCCCCTCACCTGTTCTCTGAAGCTCCTAGTTCGTTACATGTAATTAGTGATGACCCACACCTGTCCCTCATTTAGGCATGTTCCTGTGTGTACCGTTCCTTTGTCGGTTATTGTGGATATGCATGTGTATGTTTGATTTTGGAAAAATGAAGTCCCCTTTGTCTTAGTCATGGTTGGAGAGAAGGCCACACAATGATAATATGGTTTCCCCACATAGATTTTCATGCACACTGACTGACAAGTTTTCATCCACTTTGACATGCATGCATATTTCATTCATTCATGCATATTTGTTAATTATTTGGTACATTTCACTTATTGTGATTGGTCTGCCTTTCATCACTTTTTTTACATTAAATAGACAAGGCACATCATTTAGTGTAATAAATTAACATCCTGATAAATATAATTATCAGCGGTAATCATGCAAGCATTTATATTTGTGTGCATTATTTTGTGTCTTGTACCTGCACGAGCATAGCAGATAATTTGGGGATTGCGTGGCCATCTTTCCAGTCTGACAGGCAAATAGTTCAAGGTCATGGTGAGTGACATAAATTTCATCATAGGTGACAGCGCAAAGCCCAGAATTTTGGGTGTCTGTCACTATATGTACTTGCCCATTCATGTGTCTTCACATACCCATTTGACTTCATCTTCAACGGTCAAAGAACAGTTCTAATGCTCAAGAACAGAAGGACAGAGGAATGTAAAAGTCCCCGGATGTCGTTCTTGCCCCTCCAGTAATAACAAGGAGGCATCGGTAGCATCCACACTAACAAGAGAGAACAATCCCATGATTCCTTGCATCCCAAGTTAGTTCTTGGGAGGCAAGTTAGCAAGATCGCTCTTGCCAAGCACACATGTATGGTCTTTGCATTCTTGGTACTGAGAAACACCCCGTGTCCCACAGTTGATTGCACATGTGCAGGAAAAGTGACTAGATGCTTCCAATAGGTGGCAGCACTGACTTTCACAAAGCAGAGGTAAATGATAAAAGAGTATCAGAAGAATGGTTGTTGTGAAAAGTTATAATGAGCAGCTAAATGAGGCGGTATGGAGGTACCCACATGTCCAATATGTTATACTATTCAGCCATTATACCGCAGCATGCAGTATTTCCAAAAGCAACAGTATTTTGGCTATTAAGCCCATTAATATAGAAATGCTGGTTAAATCCACCCTTTTTTAAAAAAAAAAAAAAAAAAAATCTGTCATTGTTTGGCTTATTGAGCTGACTGCATTAACAGCAGTAGTCAGATACTATCGTCTGACACTTTCTGTGTCACCCTGGCAGCCGTACTTCCACGTAAAATCATTTGGCGTTCCTCTACTTTGGACACTATAAACTCTGCTCTTCACATTCTGAGAAATTGTTTATGGCTCTATTGTCTCTGAAATTACATTTCAGGGGCTCCATCCTTCTAAGGCCGCATTCAAAGACAGAATGCATGGTGTGACAAGGCTGCCCCATTTTGGAGGGTCCATCAAATGAAGAAATATGTCCTTCTTTTCCAGGGTAGATCCTTTGTGGCCCAACCTATCCCAAGAGCAGATTTTTAGAAGGACACAGCCTACGAAGGCTATGCTTCGAAGGATGCAGCCCCTGAATTGGGATGCAGCTGTAATATCTGGTCGTGTTCACGTGGCTGATTTGCATTGCCAATTTAGGGTCATTTCTGGATGGGAATGGGGTCTATTAAGTGCGCATACCTGCTAATGTGTCTATGATAATGTTTATACGAAGATGTATGACCTGTACGGTGTGCATCTCGGTTTGTGCAAGGTTTTATGAATCTGATTCTCACTGTTTGTACGAACACTGAATTTTGTTACGTACATTTTCTTCCTCTGCAACAATGCACAAACATGTTTCATAAATGAGCTCCAGATATCATACCAGAGATTGTATGCAAACACATTAGGGCATCACCGATCAGATTAAAATCAAATACGGCCAATAGATTCGAATATTGCCTAAGCAAGTACGAAAATGCAGCATTTATGTGATTTCTTGCTGCTGGATTATAAAGTCTCTCCGATGGCTGAAAACTAAAATGAAATTCACTTCTGGCCAAAACAAATTGGACCAAAGCTTAATGTCATGCAATTAGGGTTCGGCCCATTTTTTTGCCCAGGATTGGATGTTGTAACTGCAGTGCCATAAACCTGTATACTGTATTTCCTCGTATTCAGTATTCTTAGTACATAATGCCATACTGAATAAACTAGCAGCTCTGCTCTACAGCGCTACCCCTTGGCATCAAAGTACATAGTTGCCTGATGTATTGGCACAAGAAGTAAAGATTCAAACCTGATTAAACTGTTGTTGCCGTGTTGCTGCATAATGTAAAGACCCGCTAGGGGCGGCACAGGGGCTTGCGTACCTTGACAGATTCAGGGGGCTCAGCACTTTACAGAGGCCCTTGAATATGTAAAATTGTACGACTATAATGTAAGGGGAAAGTAGTCTTTAAAATGTATTGAATTGCAGAGGTTTACATACTTGGAACAATTAACCTAAAATGCCATTTCCTCAAAGTATTAAATTGTTGATAATTATTGATAATACTTTTACAGTAGAGCTTGACCAGGCGCTCTGACGCTTTTAGTTAGCACAGCCTAACCTGCTGCTTTGGGCATGTTAGCGGTGGTGTCTTGCTTTCGGGAGAGGTCTCCAAGCAGCGCGCGCTGGTGGCGCCGGTGGTTGTTATGGAAACGCGGCAGGAAGCGGAAAGGTCGGGAATCTACAGGCTGGTACTTCGGTTTACAACGAGTTTATGTGCTGAAGTAATTAAAATATATCAGGAACTCTCGTGGACGGGTTAAACGATGAACCCAATAAATTAATCCGTAGATAGATAGCAAAGCTAGCAGTCTGTCACCGAATAGCAAAATGCAGCGGAATTCACTTATGCAGCCGGATTAACTGGTAAGATGTGCAGTTTCATTTCTGATTGTTGTGATTTAGCCATTTAGCGTCACATATCTAACTTTTCAGAATAATATGTAGCCAGTGTTACTGTGTGAGCCAAATGATATTTCAAAATATTTGTAGTTTAATAGTCTGTTAGCCATGCAGCTCGGTTTCTTTATGACGGGAACAGTTTGACGACTCTCTGCTTTTCGTTTATTTGTAGGTGTACTGAAGGGTCTTACACCCTGGATTTACTTTGAATTTTCAGAGATACTGATTTTTATTTTACAAGTGGAACTGGATATGCCTCTATGTCCTAGAATTTCGCATGTTTTTACACGCAAGCAAGCTTTAACAGGTCCTAAGTGACAGGAAAACAGCCGATGCGTTCACAGATACACCATGCTGCAGTCCGGCGCAGTGCAGCTCCTGTGCCTCACGGCGAGCAGCGGCGTGCCGCTCTTCTGTCGCGGCGCATCCAAGCAACTTCCCTTCTCAGTCATCGGCTCCCTGAACGGGGTGCATATGTTTGCTGCGGGCCAGGGCGTCCAGCTTTTTAACTGTGAGACGGACCGTGGTGGCCGAGTGCTATGGAAAGTTTTCCACGACAGCGTGATGCTGATCGCTGTCACTGGCCAGCACAGCGATAACTGCGGCGACCTGCAGCTGCGCCGCCTGCTGGATAACGTGTGGAACTGTATGGTACTCGTGCTGGGCCTGGACGAGCTTACTAACGTGCGTAACGTGGAGCGCCTAAAGCGGGAACTGCGCTCCTGCTACCAGCTCATCGACACTTTCCTTGACGTTGGCAAAGACTGGATGGGGGACCTGACGCACTGTGTCGAGTGTCTGCTGCCCGCACAGCCTGCAATGCTGCAGGATACCCTGAATGCCTTTGCCCAAGCTGCAGAGAGTGAGTTTGGCTGCTTGCTGGTCCATGGCAAGATGGTGGTAGCTACTGATAAGTGGTGGCGCCTCGCGCCTCAGGAGGTGGTGCTTTTGGCAGCTCTGGTGCGGACGCTGGGAGGCTCAGCATGCCGTGACTGCCCCATCTTCCTGCCTCAGGGCAGCCCCACGGTGCCCCACCGCCTGCTGTGCTTCCAGCTGCTTCCAGGAGTGAACGTGTGCATGCTGTGCGGACCCACGCCGACACTGCAGAGCGTTGAGGGTGAACTGGTGGTGCGTTTCTGGCACCCCCTGGTGGACATGCTCCATGGTTGCCAGGCCCTGCACCAGCGCTGCTTCCCTGGCTCTGTGGGCTTCCATAGGGACATGCTGGCGCTGTTGTTCATTAACCGGGAGTCCAGTCGGGCCATCTCTTCTGTCCACCCTGCCCCCTCTGGCCCAGATGCCCCCTCCCCCATACGCCGCTGGGAGCTGCTGCGCCTCTTCTTCACGTTTGCCTCCACGCGCTATTTCAGCCCGACGGAAGCGCCGCAGAAAGGGGAGCAGACTCCCTCCCAGGAGGAGTTTGCTCTTGGCTTCTCTGATCAGCCCCAGCAGTGTTACCTGGTGACTGACGAGTGCAAATTCTTCGCTCTACAGACAGCACAGCACCAGCTCTACATCCTGACAGCTGCTTCCGTGCCGACCTTTGCCCTCCGACCCCTGGCCACGCGCACACTCTCCGCACTTACTGACTCCACTGGTTTCTAAAAAGCACTGTTGTGGCCATTAAAGATACACTTAAAACATGATGCTTGAATGTTCATCTAAAGTTTACTTGAAAGTCTGCTAAAAACATGTAGCAATGTAAAATGCAAAAAATTCATATTCTTATGTAATATCAGCATTTCTGCATTTAAAGAAACTAAACACAATTTTTCATGTCATTACACTGGATAGTTAGTGTGTGGCTCAGGAGGCTACACTTCTTTGCCTATGAGCTGAAGGTTGCTGGTTTGAGCCCCCATAGACACATCTATGGCTCCTGGAGCAAAGGCCCTTAACCCCCAGGTCCCTGGGTGGCGCTATGGGGGGGTGACCTTTTCAGCCAGCTTGCTGTCATCTAGAGCACACCTTGGGGGAGGTGTAAAGAGAATTTCTCCATGGAGGTCAATAAAATGTCTATTATTATTTTATTTAAACCAAGGCAGCGTAGTTCTCACAGCTGGCAGATGCCCCGAACTGAGGGCCAGTCCATTACAAAGCAGCTTCTTTAAATTTGCAAATATCATGACCTAGTTGAAATAATCGTTCCTTCCAGTCCTCAGTAAGTGTGGAGCTGTGGGCTCTCTCTTGTTTCAAATAACATGTGACAAGGCTGCACCCATTATCATTTATTATTCACACCATTTAATTTTGTTTGAGTAAGGGGGGAGTCTAATAATTCCAGGAAACTGGTCAAGGTTTAATGACCGCAATGGCGATTATGAATTTATGATTTAATTGTCAGGTAATAAAATGGAGTACTATCTCACTGTTTTAGTATGTAAAAAACTTCCTAGCCATAGTAACAAGAAACATTTTAGTCTGTTTGGTTAGTCTTTCTCATTATACAAATACCTCAATCATTGTCATTACTGTGGCTTGGTAGTGATACATAAATATTTATTGCATATAATATGCTTAATATACAATATCTTACTGTATTTAAACATTTACTTTCTTACAAATGAATATTGGTGAAATACAGTTAAAACTATTAATAGGGAACCTGATTCCAATTTGCTCTCTGTGTGACATGACAGACAGACTCTGGTATTTCCACTGATACCTTGTATTCTAGCCCTTCCTGCTGGAGTATGTATTGTTACTCAATATCAGGTTCTGAATAACATTAGGAATGTAAATAAATATGCCTTAAGTATGCATGAAAAAGACACGTTTTCATTCAGATTTTAATGCTTTTTTGCTATTTGTATCTTGAAAAATGTCACGCGTGGTATTAAAAAGGCTAACTCGAACTGCTTTGGTATTGAGTATTCTAGCATACAAACCTAAATTAAAATAACAATACTTGTAACGATAAAAGTAAATGTGTTCTACGGCCGTATAAGTTGTGGTGTCTGGGATAGGCTCCAGCCCTCCCCTCGAGACCCCATTTAGGAAAAGCTATTGGACGAATGTAAACACACAAAACACACGTTATGTACATGCATTAATGTATGAAAACAAAGGTCACGTGACAGCTGGACACTGCGTGCCTTCGCCTTCCTATTGTTTACCGTCATGTGTCTTTGTGTCTGAAATGGGGAATTCCCGTCACGACAGGCTTAATCCTCCTTAAGTGTTTTTACTGTCCAATCGTATTTATTTGCAGTGTGTTCCAATTAAATAAAACTCATTCAAATTGATTAATGAAAAAGCATGGTATAAACTAATCAACCATTTTGATATCTAATTATTGTGTTTATCGGTTGTTTTCCATTTCACGAAGAGTGCTGGAAACCGACACCTTCCGAAGGCATTCTGGATCCACCCTCGGTGGGATGGCAACACCTCTGTAGCCTAGAGGCAGCGTCTGAATACTCTTGACAATGACAACACACAGAAATGCACAGATCGCTCCAAAGGCCTGCCTCATCCCCCGCCCTTGTCCTACTGTAATGAGCTACGAAGAAATAACAGAGCAAAACAGACCCAGGTAAAAATGTAATTATGAGCTACAAATGATTCTAAACACGTTTGTTTCTCTCTTCTTATTGCTTTACTAATACAAAGTCGTTTGCAATCGCAAATTATATTATATTAGTACAATAGGGCCATTAAGTGCACTTAATACAAATCATCAATAGATTGTGTGGTATCCTGAAAAACAAATGCTTTTCTTTTTCCACTTCACCTTGATAGAGTAATCGTTTCGAACAATGACCTCTACATTGCTTCCTCCGCCTTTGTTCAAACTCCAGGTACAGCTCTCCTGTCCTCAATCTCACGCTTCTTGCCGGGCAAACAACTCTTTGCGGTGGCTGGCATCCAAAGAGGAGGAGTCGTCATCCTTGTGCACCATAAACGAGCCTATAGTCTCCACCTTAATGAAGAGTGTCATTTTTTTCGAGGAGCCGAGCAGAGGTGCATTTGTACTCTTCCTACTGTCCGCATCTGTCTTCTGCTAAGTCTGAAGATCAATCTTGACTATTTCTGGGTATGTAGTTCGCTTCAGCTGTACAGGCAGAGCGGAAAAGCGTGAGTGTAAAAAATGCATTGTAGCGGAAAGTAATATTGCATAATAAAAACAGATAATGACTATCAAGTAAATGAAAATAACTGTTGGCGGGCATCTTGTGAAATCTGCATGGTAAGGTACAAAGGTCTGTTTAGGTTTTTCGGATAAAGATAGTTACACAACGAAAGACAGTTCATGAAGGTGTGCTTACTGAAGCACCGTGCTGGACACTTGCATCTCATGCACAGCTGGCGGTATTTTAATGCTAAACACGCAGGAGCCAAGTTAATACTTAAAGTTACTTGGCAGCACTAATGTTTTCTTTTAGAGAAGCGTGGTCTGTTACTCTGCGGGGGCTGTGTGGGATCCTGCACTCTGCTGCGCGGCAGCGGCCACTTCGCACACCCGCGATGCCGGTCCCAGCTCCGCTGTCACTTTCGTTTGGCAGGGCTCCTTGGTGGCTGTCCGCGACACGCCGGTCAATCAGCTATAAGATGTCCGAGAACGGCGTGGCGTCCCGCCGGGGGAAGGTGCTCACCGTAGACACGATGAACCCACGAATTAAGAGGGTTGAATACGCCGTGAGGGGTCCCATTGTGCAACGGGCGGTGCAGATCGAGAAAGAGCTGAAGGAGGTACTGATCTTTGTTTGTTTGTTTGTTTGTTTATTTATTAAATCCTGATAATTCCCGCCAATGAAAAGGTGCATATGGATATGGTTGATATAAATTGGAATTTGAACTATTACAGGATTTTGGTATATGAACAGGTTAATTATAAGACTAACGAATGCAGAGTTCCAGAAAAAGTTTTAAAAAATCCAGCATGAGGCATGCCGGTAAGTGCCAGACTGGAGAGCTCCTTGACTATAGCAAGGTACTTATCGTGGGCAATTTAGAAACTTGCCTATGAGAGACAAGGTTGCCAATTTTGGTTAGTTTTAGAGTGAGATTTTAAATTTTCATGCCTGCACACACACGCACATGCATTTACATGTATGTAACAGTTTTATTACCTTACAAATTTGTCTGTAGGATTTGCAAACTACCCCAGTGTTTTTAATGTAGCTAATTTTAGGCTTAAATTGGAATAATATAAATTGGCTGTAAAACTTCCTGCGTGAGCGTGAGAGTCTGGAAGTGTGCGTGTCACAGCAGTGCAGTGAGATATGGGAACCCTGGCGAGGTATCCCGGTAAAAACACACGAGTACACAGGTAAGGAGGAAGAATGTGCAAAACCTGTGTACACAGAGTTGGTTGCAGGAGTTGAATCCACCCGTGTCACCCTCAAAAAGTACAGTCGTCCCTTCCGCATCATGGGGGTCAGGGGCATGGCCCCCAGCGATATGGAAAAACCGTGTACATTTTTTTGGTGAACGAAACAAAGCATTTCTGATGTAAGTGTAATTTAGTGCAAAATACAAAAATCACTGCAAGATATCATGCCAGAGGCTGCTGTAAACACGTCTGGTGTTCTCCTGACCAGCACTCTAAATATATTTTATGCATTTGTGAGTTACTAAACTTTTTGTGCGCCGTCTGCGGCTTTTGCAAAACTCTTGCCAAATATCGAAAGCGTGGTGGGGAAGGTTAGGTAGGATGCAGGGTTACGTCGACATGCTGTATATGCGCTGATATATAGAAAGGGGGCTGTTTATGTGCCATTCGGGTAATTGTCAGTCATGATATAAAACTGCTTCTGTGCTATAACTGTGCCGTAAAACTATTCCTTCTGCTGGGTAATCACAAGGATGAACACATTCATATGAGTTATTTCTAATGCTTCCTTTAAACATTCCTTCCATTTCACAGTGTTTTAACACCACAGTGTGTACAAAAATGTCAACAGCAATGGATTCATGACTAATGGGATTTCTAGACCCGGGAAAGGAGTAAATCTTGATTCTAATTTTATGTACGAGTTTAACAGAAGGGCTAACCCAAGCACATTCCTATCTCACAAAGTTGGCTAAACATAAGTCGTAACACTTACGATTATTGAAAAATGATGTTGACTTTGGGCTTTATGTATAATCATATCTCTGTCAGTATAAGTTATTTGGTTACATTTGTTTGAATGCTACAGTGTTGTAAAGAATTCCAAATTGATACTACAGTCACCACCCTCCTTGTATGTAGTATATAGAATAGTGTATAGCAAGTAAAAGTTGCATCGTCAATCACAAGTTGTCTTGTGACACTAATGAGCCGCATAAACGGTTGTGTCTTGTTTGATTCTTGTGCTTAGGTTGGCAAAACCGATGTTAGGGTCTTTTTTTGGTCAGGTTTGTGCATATCGTGGGCTTCTTCAGAAGACAACACTTCACTTGAATTGCTACACACATGTAGGGCTAATTTCAAGGTAACAGCAAGTTGGTTTTCTGCCCAATCATGGTTGTTTCTTGTTCCATTATGAGTCTGAAGGTCACGTGCTCCACTGCCTTTACCACTTTATCAATTATGAGTCGTTACACCAGGTCCACAGAATTTTACTCCCTCCAGTAAACCTCAGTACTTGAAGCTGTATGGAGGAACTCTGAGTGCCAGGTTGTGTGACATCCCCTCCCCCACACCATAACCTTTCCCTAGCATATCTGTGTACTAGAGCTGCGAAACTTCTCTTAAAAGGACTTTTGAATTTCTATGATAGATCAGAAAGCTGTGTATGTTCCCAAGTTCTTGTGCACAACTCCAGGAGTCAAAAGCCAAGATGTTTCACGTCTCTGTCCTTTTCTTACGGCCTCAAATGCTGTCTTCTGCTGCAAAGCCTGGCAGTCTGCAGTGAGAATAAGAGTCACACTAACCTCAGACAAACCTTTGATGAGAGAAGCACCTTTTCGACTTTGGAACGCCAGATGATTCTGTCACACATTAAACTGTGGTTAGTATGAGTTACTCTTTGACAGCAAAGCCTCTTTAATTCATTGGAGATTCCACTGTATTTTTCAGTGTTCAGCAGTAATCTGTAACCTATTCTGAACTTACCATATGTTCTTAGTTTTTGATGCTGACCTGTCGGGTAGAAATGTGATTTTGTGACAGAAGAACTTTATTCGCTTGTTTGGCTCTTCTGACATACGATTGCAAGTAGAAGTATTAATCTTTAACTTCATAAGAAGTTGTAATTTAATGAGAATGGAAATGTTATGCATCAAATCTTCTTCCGGTACAGTTACCAAAAGAATGGCAACCTAAACATCAGCTTATTTCAACAATTAAAACTTGACTAGCACACATGACAAAGCATTAATTAGTCGTTTTTCCTATACAGGATATTTGCCTAGACAGGACGAAATGCCTTTCTATTTAACATACAAATTCCTTTGGAAAAAAATGTTTCCAAGAACTGTAAAAGGCATTTTAAATGTCCTGTACACTGTACTGGCTGGAGGACGGCTTGATGGCAAAGATCACTGGGCTTTTCTGGCTGCCAATCCACCGTATTTGCAAAGGTGAGCTGTAATTGGATGCAAAATCTGAATCCAGAGTCATCTATAGACTTACCTGTTCTGGTGTATGGAAAGGAGGTATGTGAAATCCCATATCCCCCCTTCCACTAATCTGGGGTGGGGGTGGGCGGGGGCTCGCTTCCGGCACCTCTGTACCAATCCATTCTCAAAAACCAGCTGAGCAGCAGTCATTACAGGGAACAAAAGTACTCCAGAAGATGGGGGGGTTGGTCGCTTTTGCAGAGTTCCAGAAATTTTGGGTTGACTGAACCAGAGTGATGTGCCTGTTCAGCAAGCAGTGTTGTAATGATCAAACTGGAAGGGGTTTTTTTGCTCTTGGCTTGTGATGAAACACTGAAGCTGTCGAAATGTGACAGTTTTAGCTGGGAGGGAGAAGGAAGTGACAAGTCTGGGCGAAATATTCAAGAAGCCCTAGAAATTTCGCAAAAGTAAGCCATCTTTGACTGATTTTAATATTTAAATGTCTGCTGTCTGTGAGTGATTATGAATTTGTCAATATCCATAGGGCTGGAACGCATGTTCTGCCTAATGAGTGAGTTAATATTGAAGGTGGGGGTGGTTCCTCCCCAACAGGTCTCTGCTCAACATTGCATAACATGGCATAGGAGTTAAGTAAATATACGGGGATTGGCTGCACGTAGCCTCTCCCATTTAGAACTCTTCCCATTTCACTACACAAAGTTAAACACGATACCTGCGTTTTCTATTTGCTCATGTTACGTGGCAAGGACAAAAGGCTTTCACACAGAATTTTCCACAAACAAGTGAGGCTTCACCTTGACCTGAAGTACCACAGTGACAGTTGTGGTTTGCTGTTTTGTCATTTCCAGAAAGTGGACACATCTCTATTTTGTGTTTACATGTCATGCTAATCTGAAAGTCAACTTAAAACTGCGTGTTTTATAAGATGTTTAATGTATGAAAGAGCCCCTGTGGTTTAAGCCTCTCATCGTGGGCATCCCGCATTCGCTCATATGCTAATATTACAAGTAATGCTAACTCCTGTTACTAATATTGTTCATGCATAGGTGTGGAGGAGGGGAGCAGTACAGGGAAGGATAACAGTAATAGGAATAAGCACAAAAAGAGAGGGAGGGTCTGTGTGTCCAGCAGGGAACAGCGGGATCATTGTGAGAACATTAGCAACAATGGGAGAGGAAAGAAGCTGGTGGTGTAACATACGGGGAAGGTTTATATTTAATTATAGAGATGGGAATGAGTCGCGCATGCAGGAAGCAAATTATAGTAATGATCACAAGTGTACATATACATCTGTGTGTGTGTGTGTGCGTGTGTGTGTGTGTGTGTGTGTGGACTTTGCATGTTCTACCTCTGTGTCCTCCTGCATTCTGTTAGGTGAATTTCTTGTGATAGCCTTCAGGACCCCGCACCCCCAACCTAATACTGGGTAGGTGCTTAGGAGATCCCTGAAGTTCTGTTCACTTAAAAAAATACAGTAACAACAACAAAATGTATAAAAATTGTTTGAAAAATAATGCAGAGCACAGAAAACCTAAGTCGCATGTCTAGTTGCATGCCTAGCTGATAGCTTGTTGATTTATTTCCATCTTATTCATTTTGTGGAGAATAATGCGTCCTACAATGAAGCTGTACAGCAAACACAGCCTTAGGTAATGAAACCTCATTTTCGCATTTTTGCGTTTACCAGATTATAAAGCCTAAGGTGAAGTGTGTATGGATTGTATCATTTATGTCATACAATACACATGGAAAACAGGTTCTTGTGTAAATGTGTAGGATTTACTTATTGAGCCTGGACTGCCGTCAGTCTGCTATTACAGCCTGCAGATTTATAAATCCCTCTGATGCCTCACCAGCACAAAGACCAGTCCCATTCACACCAGCTCAATTCTCCCTTTACCGGACTAACAATAGAGAAGGAGCTTGATTGTCCGTTGGGTCTTTGTGTAACACTGCAATAGGGGACGAGAGAGAAGCTAAATTTAGGTGAAATCGTTTTTGGTCAGTGGTCAGGAAGGCTGCTGTGTCAGAACTTTTTGATTTTGTTAATGAACACAGACTTTTTGAAGTCTTGGAAGTATAAATATTAATAGAAGTGCATGAGGGCCACGTCCCCAGGGTAGGAATGTACAGGAGTTGAAAACCTCTAAGCTCAGGCTTTGTACCCTTGAACTTTAGTGTTTGTATGTAAAACACACCCATCTTGTCCTATTATCTTCTCTGCTTTACTTGATTGGTTGAAAATGAATGATATTCTAGCAGCAGCCCAATTGATGTGCTCTGTAGACATCAGTCATGTTTTTTGAGGCAGAATGTTTTTGGTGAGCTACAAACATTCGTGGTTTATGAATTGTTATAACTCCGAGTTACTTGTGAAAATCAATTGTTTGATAAACTGGTCATCAATTTTGATACACATGTACTTTTGATAAAACTGAACATAGTATCAGCATATCCCATACTGCCTCCAGATATAACTATTTAAAAAAAAATTATGGTGGTATTGAGTGCATCTCGTTCTGGTTCACAGTCAGGACACAGCGTTGGATAACTGGACCCAGGCATGTCCGGGATCTACTCCTTTTAATTGTGGTTAAAGTCCTGAGCAGCGTCTTAGGGCCAAAGCCTCATTTGGTTTCACAGTCGGGAACAATGCATAGTGTCTATTCACATATTAAGTGAACAGGATATAATAATGGGAAAGATTTAGCCATTGTTAAGCTGTAAACTGAACAGGGTATAAGAACCGGAAAGATTCAGTTGCTCCAGGGACTGACTGACCCTCCTTTCTCAATTGTCCATCGCTTAGAATAAAAGCTTCTGCTAAATTAAAACACGTTGACATGAACCGTGCTTCTTATTCACCCCTGCGTTTGGGTCTGATAATAGTCTAACAGGCTATCGTTACTGTTAGCATTCCATGCTAAGCAGCAGCATAAAAAACGTGACATGAAGCTGCCAGTCTCCGAAATAACACAAGTGTTCTATATACAAACAGGATGATTCGCATGGCATCGTACCCCATAAATTCCAGGGTGAACACTGTGCGAGTAGAAAAGGCCAGACCCTCAGCCATTCTGTCGCATGTAAGGCATCAACGTGCTATGTACACAGCAGAGGACAATTGAATCTGTCACCGATGAACAAAGGAAGAGAGGGAACGTAAAATGCTAGACAGCCAGGGAGAAGACAGTAACCTAGTGCCATGCACCGACTCTCCGGGAACCGTGCAGTGGAAACAGAGTCCTGGTACCATATATCGATTGACTTAGGAAGGCAGTGATCTCATACCATATGCCGATTGGTTAACAGATTTGTTTTTATTCAGCACATATATATATATATATATATATATATATATATATATATATATATATATATATATATATATATATATAATCATCAAATTGTTTGGTTTTCTGTTATAACAGGCTGTGCGATGCGCCCTCACAGTGGGAAAAGGCCAGGCTTAATGAATGGCCTAGACTGTGGCTTAATGAATGTTAACCAGGCAGTCGTGTGATTACGCTCACAAGGACATCACTATTATTTCATTAGGGGAAAGAAAAACACAGCTAGGAATACTGCCCCAACGGGGAATTTGAGGCAGGGAATGTTCCTCCTCTTACACCTTCTTACACCTGTTACCTCATCGAAGTAGTTCTCTGAACTTCTCATACTGGCATCCTTGGCATTTAAAGTAGAAACATTAAAAGCTCAATTCCAGTTCCTGAGCCACCGGCCTTGTGAACCTGCATACTGTCTAGCTATACTGTATGTTAGAGTTGGATCGATACCAAAATATTGACTCTGATACTGATACGTACCAGCAGTGGGACCTCGATGTCGATGCCAAATTAATACTATAAAACATTCATATTTAGATGTGGGGGAAATGGTGCCAATCATTTTCATATTTTCTGGGATTGCCAAGCCATTCATCAGTACTGGTCTCAAATCCAGGAACATATACAGAATGTCTTCTCATTTGTGTTCTCCTTTAACCTCTGAAACCATATTTCTGTGTAACATACCGGTGGATAAATTGAACCCTAACGATAAAAAACGTCTGTACATCTTACTGGCTGCGAGTAAAAAGGCCCTCTGGAGGAGGTGGATCAAACCTGAACCACCCGACAACTAAGGATTGGATAAATGTGTTGCAAGGAATTTATACAATGGAAAAACTGCCTTTCTCTCTTAAAGTGCAGAGGGATACCTTTTACAAAATATGGGCGGAATTTGTTAAGCCCGTTAGGTCTGATTTTCTATAAATCATGCTGCTCTGTATGTTGGTGCATGGATTCGAACCCTCATCTCAATGATGTGATTGTAATCTGGCTCATCTCAATGATGCAATAATATTTGTATATATTCAGTGCTGTGGAAAACGTCTTAGATAGTCAAAGAAAATGTTTAAAGCTGTTTTTATGGGTAGCATGTGTATATTTGCTTGGAGGGAAAAAAAATAAAAATGTAACATTAGAAATTAACAGGGACACAATAAGGATTTACAAGAATTTCTTGTGCTTTCCAAAAAGTTACTAATATCTTGTTAAATAGCTAGATGAGCACCGCTTCTTAAGGGGCACCCCACTTAAGTGATTAACTTAATTAGTTAAATCACTCAGTGAGTTATTTATTTGCCATACATGGTGTGCTGGTGCTCCAATCAAAAAACACATTGGTGTATCGCATGGTTGCTGCAAATACTAGGGTGACTTCAGGAGAGGGAGCCACGGTATGCAAGCGCAGCTACAAGGGGTCGGCACGTCCAACCTGGCAAAGGATCTGTCTCACTCACCCTCATTTAATAAAAGGAGTTTAAAGATCGTCAGTGGTGCATGATAACAGCTATAATACGTGATAGTGGTGTAATTTAGCAGTTGTTACTGAACATGCATGCGAGTTCATTCACATCCATTTCAGCGGTGAGGGAAATTGGGTGGGTTAAATGGCAGACAGGACACAGAATTATAGCCCCAATGTCATTGTATTATCTATGAGGTTTTATAACAGCTGAGGCCAAATTAATATCATAATCTTTGCAATGAATGCAGTTTAATTAATTTATTGCATATGTCACAGATAAAGTGAAAGGAGTATTGTGGACAGCACGGATGGCATAGAAACATAAGAATGTTTTGTCAAATAGCTGTACAATCTAGGCCCGTTATTTTACTTGTTCATCTGAAAACACAGTTGACCTTCTGACATGCCTGTGAGCTGTTAGGCTGGGTTCATTTTCCAAGGATAATAATGGGTGACAGATTTGGAGTAGCGCCACGGAATGTCACAGCCCTTCTTGCCTTCACTTTTAGGGTGCGAAGAAGCCCTTCACCGAAGTCATCAAGGCAAACATTGGTGACGCACATGCCATGGGCCAGCAACCAATCACCTTCTTCCGACAGGTCTGCCCATTCCCCTCTGCTCCAGTCCACAGTCAGCAATGCAATCAATAAATGCTCTGCTTTTTATGGTTTTCTATTTATTTCCCTGCTAGGTCATGGCACTGTGCGCCTATCCGGAACTCTTAAACAGCTCCCAGTTTCCAGAGGACGCCAAAAATCGGGCACAAACGATTCTTCAGTCCTGTGGAGGGGGTAGCATAGGTGAGAGAGTTGTGTAGCTATGTAATATAAAAAATAGCAAATTAAATGTATTATTCAGCGTAACAGTGACTCAGATTCAGTCTTCTCATTTAAGTTCAAAGTGCAGGTCAAAGTCTCCAGTGATGTTCTTTCATTTTCAGAAGCTTGAAATGAGAGTTAGGGTTATGTATGTGTGAAATGTTTATGTTTCCTAGCTTATAAGGTTAACCTGGTCATGTGTAACGTTGATTCAATGAAATTAGTTTTTTTTTTTGTAAGACACCTTTCCCATTATACCAGTGCTTGACAATAATTTAACACCAACAACATAATAGATTTACGTTAACTGTTATCTGAAATGTTTTATGAAAATTCAAATGGAAAAAGCTGGAAGATAACAGAATTACTATAAGTAGATTTGTTTTAGTTGCAAGGATTTTCCACTGCCACCAAGAACCGAGCCATACCCAAGCAGTACCACGAAAAAGATGTTTTTCCATTGTAAAGTATGAGATCCATACCTTATCCGTACCCGTGCTAACGTGGCTGTGCTTACCAGCGAACCATATCTGATCCGTACCCATACTAACGTGGCTGTGCTTACCAGCGAACCATACCTGATCTGTACCAGTGCTAACGTGGCTGTGCTTACCAGCAAACCATACCTGATCCGTACCCATACTAACGTGGCTGTACTTTCCAGCAAACCATACCTGATCCGTACCCGTGCTTACCAGCGAACCATACCTGATCCGTACCCGTGCTAACGTGGCTATTCTTACCAGCAAACTATACTTGATCCATACCCATGCTAAAGTGGCTGTACTTACCAGCAAACCATACTTGATCCGTACCCATGCTAATGTGGCTATGCTTACCAGCAAAGCATGACCAAACTGAGCTGGTTGCATCACCCTCATCAGCATGGGGGCAGCGTGTGGCTCAATGGGAGATAAGTCTCTGTGCCTGTCATCAGAAGGTTGTCGGTTCAAGCCTGGCCTCAGTGTGTCTGAAGGTCCTTCAGCATACTTTTCCTGTATGCCAGTGGAGAAGAGCCATATGTCTTAAGCAGAGACACCATCATATTGAAATCCCAGGGAGGTGTCATAGGCATATTGTATATTAAAGAACTGACAAGTAAAGGAAATTGCAGATCAGGGTTGGGTGACTTAGACTAAAATATTCTGTATTCCATTTATTTTATTGATCCCTAGCAAAATTATTTTACATATAGCAGCGAGGTGCATAAAATGCACAGATGATGCCTATTCAATGTGCAATATTAATATCAATATTGGGTGTTATGAATGAAGGAGAAAAGGGAACTGGTCGCCATAAAAGATCTGTCAACTGCTGCATGGAAATATTTTGGATTTTTTAGATATGATACTGAGCAAAACAAGTGATTTATCAACACTGCTTTGTGTCTCACGGCAACACCGCCAACCTATTTCAAGAAATGCATCAATTCATTTCATTGCACGTTCTGAACCGAAAATGGGACACACAACGCGACACACAATGAATGTGCGTATCATTACAGCCTTACACAGGAAGTAGGGATCATCCTGCGCAAACCTGCCCTGTACCTTTCCTCTTCCTGCCTTCCCTCCACTGACAAGCTTAACAACAGCGAGTTAGCATAAAATTTTGCTAAATATTGTAGTTGTAATTGGGTGGCTTTCTTGGGAGTAAACCAGGGCTATGCAAATCAAGGTCTGAGCAGTGCTGATTTTCCAGCCTTCCTCTACTTGTGACCTCGGTGTGAAGCCTCCAGCCAATCAGAATCAGCAATTATAAAACTAACTACCTGGAAAACTGAAACTTGTGAACAGTGCCACACACTAAGACTACTTTCTCATGTGCAGTAACAAATTACGCAATGGATCCTATTTATGTGCAATAAAAGTGAATATTTATATCTGACCCAGGGCCAGAAAAATCAGAAGTAGGACGGGTTATCGCGTCGATATGTTCCACATAGCTGGAAAATACAATCAATAACCAATATAATCTTGTCTAATATCGCTAGTGCCGGAAGTGAAACAACTTGCCAGAACTTATTAACATCATTTTTTTTTTTGTGGAAAGCAAAAGATCGATCGTCTTTCCAAATTTAATAATAAGTTATAATTATGTTTGAGGTTGAATGAATAAAATACTGTGGCACTTGGGTGGGAAAGAGATCATGAGTTGGACAGTAAATTTCAATTTTTAGCAGACACTTTTATTGTCTGATCCTTAAAAGGACAGCGGTAAAAAAAAATATTAAAATCCAAAACAGATAGAAATAAATCCAAAAAAGGCAATTCATGTAGATCTTCACTTTATTGTTATTTCTGTATTTTTGTAAAGCAGTCGAAATGTGGGCGTGTTCTCAAACAGTACCAAACGAGAACCAGCCCAGCACCAACACCAACACCAGCACTGACTCCATGTTGGTGGAAACGAAGTACATGTCAGGGAGAACACAGCTACTTCAGGTTTTACAAACTACTCTAAAACTGAAAGGCTCCTGTGCTTGGCTGCATAGTTCAGTTATTCATGTGCTTTGGCTGGTTTGTCTCCTTGATTGAGAGACTCATCCAGCTGTTAACATTAATTTTAGTGACACATGCGTGATTATAGGAGACTGACCAATCAGCACGCAGCTAGAAGTCGGTGCTTAAATGAAATCCAGGTCCTTTTTAATTGAAATGGTAGTTTATGAATCCTGTCCTAGTTAAAAGTGTCCCACCTGGCATGGATTATCTGGTCACCCTAGTTTATAGGCTCATTCTCATGTTTGTCTCTCAGGGGCCTACAGTACCAGTCAGGGTATTGAATCTGTGCGCCAGGATGTGGCACGTTACATCGAGAAGCGAGACAATGGCATCCCCTCCAACCCCGATAACATCTACCTATCCACAGGAGCCAGCGATGCCATCGTGGTATGATGACCTCATCTGTTCACTTCCTCTTACCCTGTCGGTGTGTTGTGTGTGCAAATTCCTTGTACTATAATCTTGGGCTTTCTGCCATGTTTTTCAACCTGATGGCTCGTTATTCATTGTTTTAAGGAACCATGTAGTCCAACAATGCAGAACATTCAAGAATAAAAGTGCAGATTTTGTGCTGGTTGATTAGCGCTGATGAAAGCCCCCCCTCCTCCCCATGCCGTCAGACTACCCTGAAGCTGCTGGTGTGCGGTGAGGGCATGAGCCGCACAGGTGTGATGATCCCCATCCCCCAGTACCCTCTCTACTCAGCGGCGCTGGCAGAGCTGGGTGCTGTCCAGGTCGACTACTACCTGAACGAGGAGCAATGCTGGAGCCTGGACGTCAGCGAGCTGCGGCGCTCTCTGGAGGCTGCCCGGAAGCGCTGCAACCCCCGTGTCCTCTGCATCATCAACCCTGGCAATCCCACAGGTATTCCTCCACCTGCATTGTGTCACCTATCTGTTCTCCATCGCTTATCTGAGTCTAGGTCACAGGGGCAGCAGTCCGAGTAGAGTAGTTCCCTCTCCCCAGCCACGTCATGCAACTCACCCAGGGAAATAACACAAAGTTCCCAGGCCAGCTGAGCGATGTAGTCTCTCCAGCATGTTCTACAGTTGATCTGCCCTAGGATCTCCTCCTGATTGGACATGACCAAAGCATCTCTCCAGGGAGGCATCCAGGAGATATCCTAAACAGATATCTGAACTAATTTGGAAGAACAGTCGCTCTACCTTATGCCACTCCCAAATTTCTGAGATCTTCGCCCTAACTGAGCTCAGATGATCTGAGAAGGAAGTTCTTTTCCACTGCTAGCATATGTGATCTCATTCTTTCGGTCACTACCCTGAACATTTCACCATAGGTGATGGTAAGAATGTAGATTGACCGGTAAATCGGTAGCTTCACCTTCTGACTCAGCTCTCTGTTTACCACAATAAACTTGCACAATGCCCATATGCCTGCTAATGCTGCATTAGCCCTTACTCTTGAACAACATCCTGAGACAATTAAACTCCTCTGCTTGAGACAATAACTCATCTCCGCCCCGGAGGAGGCAATCCAGACTTTTCAATTTGATTACCATGGCCTCAGTCTTGGAGGTGCTGATCCTCATCCTGACCACTCCACACTCAGCTGCAACCTGCACCAGAGCTTGCTGGAGGTCACAGCTTGATGAAGCCAGCAGGACCACATCATCTGCAAGAAGCAAAGATGCGATCCTGAGGTCACTGAACTGGAGACTCTCCACGCCTTGGCTGCACTTACAAATTTTGTCTGTAAAAGTTGTGAATTGGTTGAGTTTAACTTCTGGAAATACGAGCCAAGCTTTCACTCCAGTTGTACAGTGACCTAATGGCTCATAGCAGCTGGCCAGGCACCCCATACTCCAAAAGCACCCTCCACAGGACCTTCATGGTCATATGCCTTTTCAAAGTCCACAAAACACACATAGGCTGGTTGGGCAAACTTCCATGAACCTCCCAGTATCCTTGTGAGCATAAAAAGCTGGTCCAATGTTCCATGACCAGGATGATATCCGTGTTGCTCCTCCTGGATCCAAAATGTGATTAACAGATGGACCCTCTTGTCCAGTACTCTGGCATAGACCTTCCCAGGGAGGCTGAGGAGTGCGATCCCCCTGAAGTTGGAATACACTCTCTAGTTCATATTCTGTCAATCCAGAGGCACTGTCCCCGACTTCCATGCAGTGTTGAAAAAGAATGTCAGCTGAGACATCCAGAGCCATATCTGGTCTATTTGTGTCCCTTTTGCACTTTATGCCGTACAATATGTAGCATTAACGTGTAAATGTAGTAAGTGAAGTACACTGCCCGGCCAAAGAAAAAGTGGCCATTTGGTGTTCTTGTTTGGCTGGGAGCTGGAAGGGAGCAAAAATGTGGACTCTCTGGGGTCCCCAAGGGTTGGATTGAGAAAGACAGACTGATCTACTGGTATGTGGCAGCTGCCTCCAGAGTCCCATAGGCCACCCAAACTCAGAAGACCTTCTTCTGCCTCGTGACTCCCTTTACTGCTGGTGTCCACCACAGATTGCGGGATTGCCACTGTAAAAGGCACTAACAACCTTATAGCCACAACTCTGTACAGTTGAAATGGAAATGGACGCACAGAACATGACCCACTCAGGCTAAATGTCTCTAACATCCTTTGGATTGCAATAGAAGTTCTGCCAGAGGGGTGAGCTTAAGATCTTCCTGACAGGGGCTTCTGCCAAATGCTCCCAGTACTTGCTGACTGTCTCTTTGGATCTACCAGGTCTGCCTGCCATCTTACCCTACCATCTGATCCAATTCACCACTCAGTGGGTCCCCCACAATAACATTCACTGAATGGCGATCATTATGCTCAATCATTCTTACTCCGTAGGAAACAAAACTTAAAAAGTTTTACAATTTTAATGATTGTTTATTTTCAGGATCAACTAGTATATCTTCAATCAAAAATCAATGTAAAGCTTACCGACGCTGCATTTTCACAAGCTCTGAACGCACTCTCTGACACAATCATGATTTTCATCCTTGTTGTTAGACTCACTCGTAGACCGTGTGGCACGTTTGTGAGAAATTTAACAAAACTGAGCGAAGTGGAGACAAGCGAACATAAGTCTACTGTATGGAAAAATTTTGGATTTCATAGAGATGGTATTGAGTGAGGGCAAGGAATTTGTAACTCGCGGCAATAACACCAATTTACTTGATGTAGTCTATTGGTAGATAGTACGTTCTGTTTGGCTATAGTTTATTTTGCCTTATAAGTATATAATTAAATAAAAAATATATATTTATTGCAAAAACTCCACATCAAATTTTTAAATATTGTGCAGCCCTAGTATGCCTGGTAGTGCATGTCTCAGCAGGTTAGTGCCTGTGGTTGGAAGGCTGCCAGTTCAGATTTCAGAACTGGCAGGGTGATTCCAACACTGCAGCCCTGAGCAAGGCCCTTCACCCCAATTGCTCCAGAGATAGTTTGACCCTTTAAAGCAAACTGAAATAAATAAAATGTAAATTAATAACTGAGGGGTATGCAGCCTTGGTCTTAGTGGATGAAATGTGTCATTTACTTGTTGACTACATGAACCTGAAGTATAGAATAAAGAAAAGTTCATCATTTTATTAAATCATCGTCTAGGTCTTCTTTGCCCCTTTCAGATTGCATCTCTGATCTGTGATAGGTCAGGTCCAGAGCAGGGAGTGCATTGAGGAAGTGATCAAATTCGCTGCGGAGGAGCGGCTTTTCCTGATGGCCGATGAGGTAACGTGTCACGCAGAACTGGCCAGTGTGCTCCCCTCCTCTGCTTCCCCCACTGCCTCTTCCTCGACGTTCGGCTCCCCTCCCACCTTTATAGCCTCTCCTCTCTCTCGCCCTTTCTCACCCGCTTCCTCTCACCCTTCCAGGTGTACCAGGATAACGTCTATGCCGACGGCTGCCAGTTTCACTCTTTCAAGAAGGTGCTGTTTGAGATGGGACCACAGTACTCAGACACACTAGAGCTGGTCTGCTACCACTCAACCTCCAAATGCTACATGGGAGAGTGAGTGACAGGCAAGGGGACATGACACTACACACATAGATCAGCCCACAGAGACGCATGTACACACACGCATACAGAGCAGCCGCCAGAGACACATGCATACACACACATAGATCAGCCCACAGAGACGCATGTACACACACGCATACAGAGCAGCCGTCAGAGACACATGCATACACACACATAGATCAGCCTAGAGAGTCCATGTATTCATATCTATGAAGGGACTCTTCATTTATTTCTATTGGCATAACATTAATCTGCCCAATGATTACCTTAACCCCTACCCGGCCTTAACCTTAGTCAAAAGTAACTAGGCAAAATTCAAGACAATTGGCATTTTTAGTTTTAATTTTTAATTTTTTTTTGCATTCACTGATTATTATAAAAGTCGGGTTATCCTTGTCGGGACCAAAAAAATGTCCCCAGAAGGTAAAAAGTCACAGGTTTTTATCACATTTCGGGGAAACCTGGCTCCTATAATGCAACAACTACAGAAGCACATGTTCACACACCCTCACACAGAGCAGCCCACAGAGGCACACATACTCACAAGGCCTCAGACACACACATGCACTCAAAAAAACAGATTCCAGATATACACATACAGTACGTACACAGACAGGTCCATCTCCTTCGTATTCCATAGGCCTATGCAAGGTCTAAGATGTTTTGAAGTTTTGAGCGAATTTGTATGATGGCGTGGGGCACTGAGAGAAGCCCAAGCTGGGCTTTCATGTCCGTTTTCCACAGGTGTGGTTTCCGGGGAGGATATATGGAGGTGATCAACATGGATGCTGAGGTGAAGGCCCAGCTGACCAAGCTGGTGTCAGTGCGGCTCTGCCCTCCTGTTCCCGGACAGATCATGATGGACCTGGTGGTGAACCATCCCCAGCCTGGAGATCCATCCCACAGCACTTTCATTAAGGTCAGCATCACAGGAAGTATTTGATTGCATTAGTTACCTTATAGAGGGCAGTGTGCGATTCATTGAGATAGGATGCTGTGCTTGTCATCATACGTTTGCTGGTTCAAATCCCACAGGTAGCTTATAGTCCCACAGCACCTTTAACCCAAATTGATCCCGAGACTGGCTGACCCGTCGCTCTTGATTGTACTTTGGATAAACACATCACTTCGATAAATTAAACGTTCATACAAATGTTGTTCTTTTTATGTCATTCATATATACAGCTTGGTAATTCGCTTAAGTGCTACAGTGCACCTACCCTAACTAGCCAAACCAGTCAGCCTGATAATGAGTAATGTTTACCAGCCAATTAACTGATGTTGTTGGTGTTCGGCTGGTGTGTCTTCCCTACCCGCAGGAGAAGTCTGCTACTCTCAACACGCTGGCGGAGAGGGCCAGACTGACGGAGGAGATCCTCAACACGGTGCCGGGGATCCAGTGTAACCCCGTACAGGGAGCCATGTACTCCTTTCCGCGGATCACTATCCCAGAGCGTGCTGTGCAGAAAGCCAAGGTCAGTGCACTGCACATCCCTGTGAGACTTCCTCATATGTCTTTGTGATCGGTGTAATAGGTTCTCGCTTAAATTTAGAGCATGGAAATAATAACATGCTTTTACACTGTTTGACCATATAGTGGCGCCGTATCAGAATACCCGCTGGGATTTTAGTCACTTTTTGGTTAGAGACACTGACACGACTCCAGAACATGACAGCATCAGATGTGAAGCTATTAATACTTGCCAATTAATACCGTACCCTAAATTCTTTTGTACAGAGAGGCCACACATTTTATACATTTATTCTATACTGGCTGCCATTTTTAAGAGGAACAATCATTGCTGTCTGTAGTTATGAGGTAGGTGCGCACAATGATGCTTTTATAATACTGATGATGGGTGTTCTTATTTGATCTCATATACCTTTAGGAGAAAGGTCAAGCCCCAGATATGTTCTACTGCATGAACCTGTTGGAGGAGACAGGCATCTGTGTGGTCCCTGGAAGCGGATTTGGTCAGACAGAAGGGACCTACCATTTCAGGTGCCCTCTAGCATGTCTGATTGACAGAGTGGTGAACTTTCAGTGTATATAGTGGCGTACGATTGTCTTCACTTTCCGCAAATGTACATTTACTATTCAGCATTTATTGCAACGGGACATGCTAAAACACACTAAAACTCAAATGTGCTGCTTGCATGAGTATTTAGTTGCTTTGCTCTGGCAGTTCTAGGTGCAGAAGTATGACTGAAATAACACAGAGACTTATTCACCTTACCGCTGGTCAATGCTTGTGTACCAGTGAAAAAAAAACAACTGTATCTGAGTAAAAATCCTGGCATATCCAGAGATTATCTTTGAAGCACTGAATCTAAAGGAAAAAGTGGACTATGAAACTAAACTATGAAAAAGTAGACCAAAAATCATACTAAATAAGTTGGAGATAAAAGCATAGAGAAGGATATCTCAGTGAGTAGTGTTGGCTCAATAATCAAAAACAGTCAATCCTCCAATCTATCAATCCACCAAGACACTGTCTATAAAAGGCCATCCCTCAAAATTCACCATTCAGACAAGAAAGAGACCTCTGAGGGAAGCTGAGAGCCATACAGCCTCTCTGGAAGAGCCTCTCAGTTTGGTGCCAGATTGGAGTAAATATGCATCTATACCAAGAACTCTGCATCACACTGGCCTATATGGGAGGGTGTCAATTAAGAAAGCCGTACTTAAAGATATTCAGCTCATTTGCTAGACAGCACCAAATTTAAGATGTTGGAAAAGGTAAGTGTCCACTCAAGTCTGGCAGCAGCAAAAATGTGACCCGTCGCCACGAAATGATTTTTAAGTCGCGCTGGTAGAACTTCACCTATAAGACTCATTGGGTCACAAATATGCTCTAGATGTACTTCACATTAGCAGGGACTGTTCAGAATTGAAGAATTGATGGGTGACAGAAAAAAATACAATGATAAACTGCAAGGGGACTCAAGACAGAATAGAATAGAATAGAATAGAATGTTCGACTTTCAGAATGACACCCTAAGCCAAGGCAACATGGAAGTGCTCAGCAAATAGCCGAATGTCCGAGAGCAGCCCAGTCAGAGCCATCCTTAATTCCATCAGAATCAGTGACGTGCACTGAAAACTGCAATTGTCACATGCTGTCCAAGAAACCTGCATGAGCTTGTGGAAATCTGTCGAGAGGAGCAGATGAATATCACTCCCAACCAATGTCAAGCTGGTAAACACCTGCTCCAACACCTGCTCCAACACCTGCTCCAACAGACAGCAAGCTGTCATTGTGAAAAGGTGGTGCTACAAGTACCTAAGGTGTCGGGTCTGAATACTTATGCAAGCAGCATATTTCAATTTTAGGCTTTTGATCTGATATTTATTTATGGGGACACAGTATCCCCACAATGTGATGAATACCGTGTTTTTTTCCCTTTTGGGAAAACTCAATTTAATAAAAATCTGTGACTGCAATGAAAAAACTAAAAATACAAAAACCCTTGTATTTTGCTTGGTTACTTATGGTTATGGTTAGGGCTGGGTAGGGGTTAAGGTTGTCATAGTTAGCGTTAGCATTTTTCCCATGGAAATGAATGAGCGGTCCCCATAAAGATATGTTTACCTGACATGCAGGTGTATATACATGTAACTGATGATGCATGGCACTTTTCCAATTAAAGAAAATGTCTCTTTCCAGAATAACCATCTTGCCTCCCACTGAGAAGCTGAAGATCCTACTGAATAAACTGAAGGAGTTTCACCTGCGCTTCACGCAGCAGTACTCCTGAGCTTCCCAGCCAACGGGCATCAATCATCTCCTCACCAAGTGCCTTCTGCCTCGTGACTTCGATGGCCAATGTTTTGCACTTTGTTACACAGTGCCTTCACTGTTCATTAGTAGTTCGCTCATTGGAGCAATTAGCTTGATATGTTTTACAAAATTTACTTATATATGTGTTGTCCACTTCAAATATCAAGGGCATTTTTAAATTTCTTAATCATCATCATTTTGACGAGTGGATCGTCTTCTATGACTATACAAACACAGTTAGATATAATACTGTGTTTGTACGCCTGTGTACTGCAATTTAACCAAAGTTAATCCTAAAGTTTGCATACCTGGAAATGCTGCTCCTTAAGTGCACCTGTGCTCCAATACTGTTTAAATTGTCTAAATACACATGCATACTTTATAACACCCCCAGCCTCTCACCCTGCCAAGTGTATGCCGCCTTTCCCCTATCACTCATAAATTTCAGTATTTGATGTTGTCCCTGGGAAAAATACCTGTATACACAAAAAAATCAAGTAATTATGTGAAGAGGATGGACCCTTCCTTGCCCTTCGCCTGTAGCTCCCGGGATAGGCTCCGGACTCCCTGCAACCCGGATTAGGGAGAGTGGGTACAGAAAATGGATGGATGGAGTGACCCTTAAAGAACACTTTTCATTGTGTTTCATAACACTGTGATTCAAATCCCAAAGAATGATGATCTTATATGAATAAATGAGTGTTACACTTCTATAGAGCTTTTCCTTGACACTCAAATTTTTTTGTTGGCACTATCAGAAAAAATATATATGTACATGAACACATGAATGAGCAGAAATGATGTACTGTGTTACTGTGAAAGAAAGTGTGTAGTGAAATTTACATGGAAATATCATTAAAGCCATATATTGATTTATATTAACGTTGGAAAAAAAACCAAAATATGAACTAACAATACTTTTATCAAGCATTTCTGGTAATACTATAAGATCCACATTTTTCTGATTTGTGTGATGTATTATGTTTGCATTTAGATTCATTTATTTGACAGACTCATTTGACACTTTCTGGAGGCGTCCTCGACACCAGCGTGAATCCAGCAGGGCGCTCGTCTCTTATGGGTAATGGACCCGGGGGGCTGGTCCCGGTGTCCAGTGGGTGAGCAAAGCTGCAACGTGAGGGTTTTTACAGGGATCGGTGAACAACAGGGGAAATGCGGAAGATGCGTGGGAGTTGGAGACTATAAGTAGCCGGATCCGTCTTGGAGGATGTGATATGCTCCAATTCACCACAGGGCTAACTTACGGCACCCGAGAAGGCGGAGGTTTCCGCGTAGCTAGCTAGACCCTCTGACCAGGACGAAGCGCGGGCCCAGAGCGATGATGTCTGTCTGTCTGTCTGTTCGCTTTCGCTATTGTGCTCCCGCCTGTAAGACTCAGCAAGTTCTGTGCCAAATCCTGCGGCTGTTTCGGAACCACTCATCTAAAGCCGGGATCTCGCTCTGCGAGGGGTCCCAGGGAGACAAGGGGGGCTGGTAGCCTAAAACACACTGGAAAGAAGTCAGTCCGGTCTCTGGCTGGGGGTGTGAATTGTGGGCATATTCTGCCTATGGGAGATAGCATGCCCACTGTGTGGGATGTTCGGAGCGGAGACTTTGGAGGATCTTGGTGATCTCCTGATTGGTGCGTTCCTTCATGCCGTTAGTCTGTGGGTGATAACTGGATGACAAATTCCGGGAAACATAAAGCAGTTTACAGAAAGCAGAATAGGGTCTTCAATGCTGTCCATGCAGTTTCAGCTTCGGGGTTCCTCGCCAGCCATTTTCAGAGAGGTCAATGGCGCCACTAAGGTGCTAAACCCCAGAATGAACCGTCAATAGAAGTTAGAAAAGCCAATAAAACATTGGAGGTCTTTCACCTTTTTCGGCCTTGCACCGCTCTCACCTTTTCTTCGTCCATTCCAACCCCCCCTGGTCGAATCTGATACCTTAGGAACTTAATAGACAAAACTCACATTTCTCCCTTTCATGTAAAGATGATTTTCACTATGGCATTGTAGCACCTGTCGAACGTGAATTACGTGGCTTTCATAGTATGGGGAATACACCAGGATCTCACCAATGTAGACAATGATAAATAGGTGTAACGTTAGCAAACACTTAACACATGAAACTCAAGGAATATTGACGGACTATTAGCTAGCTTGTAAGGCGTAACCAGTTACTCGAATTGACCAGTAGTGGTAATGAAAGAGGTTTTCCACTCGTCACCTTCTCGAATGTGGACCAGGTTGTACGCACTTCGTAGGTCAAGTTTAGTGGAAATCTGAGCGGACTGCAGTTGTTCCAGAGTGGAGAGGATCAAAGGCAGCGGGTCCCCACTGCTTGTGCATGATGGCGTCCAGACCTCAGTAGTCGATGCAAAGTTGGAGACCCCCATCCCTCTTCTGCACAAAGAAGAATCCTGGGGAGACAGGGGACGTGAAAAGATGGATGATACCCTGGGCAAGTGCTTTTTTTTAATGTAGGTCTGCATGGCTTCCAACTTGAGGCGAGAGAGGGCATACAGGCGTCCCTTGGACCAGTGTAGTTTATTGAAGTACACTTGAAGTATACTTTTATGAACTTAGAATTACTAAAACTAAATAATATATATTTTTTGCGATTATACTTACTAATAACTGCTGAGCACTTTGCATACTCGTAAATGGACTGCATTTACAGCTTTATTATTCCTACAAGTACTCAAAGCACTTTACAATACATGCTTCATAATTACCCATCCACACACCGGTGGCGGAGGCTGCCTGCACACCAGGAACAATTTGGGGTTCAGTGTTTTGCTCAAGGACACTTTCATGGGGTCAGAAGGAAGCAAGGCTCGAACCTGCAACCCTCTGGTTGCCAAATAATAACACTACCTTCTGCATTTTAGTTGTAGCATACTACGTATATACCTGAAATATACTTCTTAAAATATTCTTAAATTTAACTCATACTGTATGTACACTAGACTGCAATGTATTTACAAAATCACAAGACAGAATGTTGAGAAGTAAAGTATACTAAAGAATAAGTATAAGCTTTAGTATTAAAATATAAGTGTAAGTATTAATGCACGTAGTCTTAGACTTGTCTTTATACTTATCAGTATAAGTCAAGTATACTTCACTATGCTATTCTTAAGTATATAAAATATAGTATGTAAAAAGTAAACTTCAAGTATACTGCCTCAGTTTTAGTATAAAATAAGTACACTCATAGTACACTTGAATAAACTACTTTTTGCTAAGGCTATCTGTGCTACACGATAAATAAACAATGGGTAACAAGGATAAGTTGAAATATACTCCCCATGTGATCTGGAGTGCTTCCATCTTCATAACATCATCCAGTCTCAATAATATACGGCTACAGCCACCCTCTTCAGTCCCTGCCACTCTCAGGCCCCGGTCTGGTTTAAACTTTTTCTTGTTGAAAGTTTTACTGTTTATACATAAAAATTCACACAGCAAAAATACAAATAGCAGGTGTCTATGATAACTTGTCATGTCTAGATATTTATTGATCACTTTTAAAATCTGAAGCATTCTGCATATTAATTTAGTTACAACATTCTTGATGGTGTAATGATTATGAAACATCTACTGCATTATCTATTGTGTTATTCATTTTGGATACATGAAATACATTTATATCAGGTTTAAAACAGTACTGAAGTAATACCATTATATGATGATCATTTTATTCTCTTATTTTATTCGCTTTTGTGCATGTGAGGTCCTAAAAGTGGATAAGCTTGAGTGTGGTGTATTGTTCTGTGCATGCGTGGACCAGAAGGGGCCTGAGAGCGGCGAGGCTTGGGAAGGGCGGGGCCTGAGGGCGGCTGGGCCTGAGATCAGTGGGGCCCGAGAAGGGCAGGACCTGAGGGCGGCAGGGCCTGAGAAGGGCGGGGCCTGAGGGTGGCGGGGCCTGAGAAGGGCGGGGCCTGAGGGTGGCGGGGCCTGAGAAGGGCGGAGCCTGAGGGTGGCGGGGCCTGAGAAGGGCGGGGCCTGAGAAGGGCAGGGCCTGAGAAGGGCGGGGCCTGAGGGTGGCGGGGCCTGAGAAGGGCAGGGCCTGAGAAGGGCGGGGCCTGAGGGTGGCGGGGCCTGAGAAGGGCAGGGCCTGAGAAGGGCGGGGCCTGAGGGTGGCGGGGCCTGAGAAGGGCAGGGCCTGAGAAGGGCGGGGCCTGAGGGTGGCGGGGCCTGAGAAGGGAGGGCCTGAGAAGGGCGGGGCCTGAGGGTGGCGGGGCCTGAGGGTGGCGGGGCCTGAGAAGGGAGGGCCTGAGAAGGGCAGGGCCTGAGAAGGATGGCTGCAGTCGTATACTTCCCTCCAGCCTTGAAGTGCAAAACAGAATACATTAAGAAAACACAAAACATTAAGAAAATGCAAAAAAATAAATGTACCTTGTTTTATTAATCGTTTTGCATTTGTCCAGTGTTTTGTGGTTTCCTTTTGTGTGTTTTTTTTTGCATTTCCGTTATTTTTTTTTTTTAAATAAAGCTCTGGACTAAGCTCCCAATGGGAAAAGGGGTTATGCAAACACTGCTTGCATCACAAATGCTGTACACATGCAGATCACTCAAGAAAGAAACCAGTTAGAACTTAAACCTGAAGTGCAATATAAGGAAACGAAGAGCACGTTGTACTTCCAAGTTCACCGCGCTTCTGAGGGTTAGTGTGAGGTGAGCTCAGCGAGCATATGTTGAGATTTTCTTGGAAGAAATCAGTCTTAAGCCTTTTTTTGATGTCAGTGTAGGTTTCATATTAACATTGGGGGGAGCACGGATATATTGGGGTCAGAGGTATGACGTCATGTTGTGTGGTAGAAAAATCCATGATTATGCAAATCCAATATAAATTCAATCAGTAATTAATAATGAAACTTATAACAGTGTTGATTCAAATATGATGATTGTAATGATTAACTTTTGCCTTGAAACATTTAATATACTAAACATGTAATGCAAGCTTGCTTAAGTAATAGGTTTTCATTTAGGTAAGAAAAACTAACATATTTTGGCATAAGACCTTGTTTTGCAAAAGGTCAAGTTACAGACCTGATTTAAGAAGTAAGGCTGCTGCAGTAAACATTTCTAAGAGAAGCGTCTATACTGGGAGTCGAGATTTGAGAAAAGAGAACTAAAGGAATGTAAGGGGATGTGAGATGAACATGTTTGAGCAGGGTGATGTAATCACAAGAGCGATCATGAAAAGGTCTACCCTGCCTTTACCTGATAATGGATCAAGTTTAACAGAAGTCACATGTCTACAGATATCTGACCTCTCCCCAAACTGTCTGTAATCTGTTGCGTTTTTGGCTATAAAAGATGTATGCACTTGTTCTTCGGGGAGCAGATCACGAGACGCCTGAAAGTGTCTGTTCCTCCAAAGCTTTGCGGTAATAAAGTGTGGTCAGACTCTTAAACAAATCGACTTCAGCAGAATTTCTACCACAGTTGCATTATAGGGCGATTCCATAGTCATGCTGAATTAAAAAAAGTTTCACTGCATACAGTTCATTGTTTTTTTATTTATAAACTATTACTGTTACAATGTGGGAATTATTAAAATTATGCATAAACCCAGTGATTCTGCCACGAATGTCAGGCCAAGAACTGTACAAAAATGACCTCACCTCAGGGTTCTCTGTGATGTCCCTGTCACTCTCCTACACCCTGTCATCTCTCACAAACGAATAGAAGTAAATATAGGGGATGTATAGACCCTATTCTTAGCAATAACTGGGACTTTCTGTCGGCACTGTTTACTGTATAAATTGAATGATTCTGAGTTTCTGGCAACTCAGTAGCTTACTTTGTGGTGCTTTTCAAATAAATGTCAGGGGGCTATTCCACAGCACAGGATTTCCCAGTTAACTGGATCACTTAAGCCAAACATAAAACCTGTCAAATAGGAAGAGTGATGTGACATTTCTAATGGACAATCCTTACATTTGGTTATTATCTGGCTAATGAACAAATCCTGTTTTGTGGAGTACTCTCCAGGCCTGGCCCTGGTTTTTGACAGCCTTCTTACTCATTCTTATAACACAAATGCTATTTTGCTACAGTATTTGTGTTATGCTATTAACTCATCAAGCTAGTTCCATCCATCCATTTTCCAACCCACTTATCCTACTGGGTTGTGCGGGGGTCCAGAGCCTATCCTGGAAGCAATGGGCATAAGGCAGGGAACAACCCAGGATGGGGGGCCAGTCACTCACACATGCACACACTTATGGGCAATTTAGAAACACCAATTAGCCTCAGCATGTCTTTGGACTGTGGGGGGAAGCTGGAGTACCTGGAGGAAACCCCACGGCAACATGGGGAGAACATGCAAACTCCACACACAGGGGGAGACTCGAACCTGGGTTCGAGGTGTGAGGCAACAGTGCTAACCACCGCACCACCATGCCGCCCCCTAAGCTAGTTCCATAGTTCCTTATGATCTGGTCTGAGCTCTTATTTCTACAGCTGCTTGCTTGGCCACGGTTTACAGTAAACACTTTCAGCCACCTCTTCCAGGGACTCAGCAGTGTGGGCTTTGTTACATCACAGCTTCTTGCTCAAGGCCTGTTTTAGCGTGATGCTTTGTCCAGCACTGTTTGCATTCTCTATAGTTGTTTTAAAGCATATGACAATACATGTAAACAGCTTGTAATGTGTGTTTTATACAAAGCATAGTCAGCCTACCTTCATGGCACCTGAAAAGGTCAAATATGGAGGATCTCCAAAGCAGAGTACAGTGCAATACCTTAGTAGGGACCAGCATTCAGCAATGGTCACTGTATGCTAGTGATGGACACAATGATGCTCCATGAAACATTTACTGATTTTTTGACCCCACTAGATGGCGGTCTTGGTTTGCTTTGGGGTTTACTTTGGGTGCCCTTTTTGAACAGAGAGCACCATCTATTGGAGTCAAAGAAAATCAGCAAATGGTTCATGATGCCTCATTTTGTCCATCCCCACCATGTGTGTTTCCTGTCTGAGGGGGCTCCTGTCAGCATCATGCTGAAGGTGAGCTGCTTCACCTGGCCTGTTAACTTCAGCACCAGATCAAATTTTACCAACAACAATGAGAAAAAACTGCATAAACTATTTACATAAGACATAAAAGACAAACACTTTGCATAGGCTACGAATGCTTCAGCGATTGTTTGTTATCCACTGAGTTTAACACTGCATTACTTTCTTTGATTACATTTTTAATTGTGGTACTTTTCTGCTATGTGAATGGTATGTGCTACTAAAATTAGTTTTTTAACTAGCTGTGTATGGCTAAAATTATTGTTGTTGCTGATAATAGATCACTAAATAGAAATGAAGATTTTGTAGTATCGCAGATGCGGGGTATGATGCAGGCGGGAAAAGGTGATAATCCACTTGCAGATTAGATACTACGGAGGGTTTATCTAAATATGCAAAGAACACTGGGGAAATGAACCAAGAAACAGGACCACGAGGGGTCAAAAGCAAAGAGGGAAAACAACTATGGTTAGGGAAGTGCACTTGTAATTGAAAGATTGCAGGTTCGAATCCCCGACTAGCAAGGCACCACTGAGGTACCCTGAGCAAGGTACCGCCCCCAAGCACTGCTCCCCGGGCGCTGAATTACCATAAACAAGACTTATTAAACACAGGGATAAACAATATCCAAGTAAGGATCAATTAAAACAAGGAAGCAAAAGACTAAACACTAGGAAACACAAAAAGGCAAATAATTGGTGTCAAACCTACAACGGCAGGATTACTAGCCTTTTTGCTGCACACTCAACCCACTGATCTATGCGACATCAATTAAACATTCAAACAGAATAGTGCAAAGAGATTTTTTGCCTTTTCAGTTTCAGAATCCAGTGGGCAGGTCACTGTGACTCCTGCAGTTAAAGATCTTCTTCCAGGACAGATTATCACTGCAGAACCATTTCAGCTATAGCTAGTAGCTGTTACAATGGTGAATTATGTAACTATTCCTGTCTATAGTAGTACCTTCAGAAACCTGGAGAAGCTCTCGTACTCCTAATCTATCCAGGCTGTTACTGGGTCTATGATGGATCAGTATTTTTAAATAGCAAAATATTGTGAGTTTAATGAACTTTCATCATCATTACCTTCCATGCTCAAGAAGTACATCATGCAGTGCAACCATGATTAATGTTAAAAAAATAATATATTTCCTTAATATACATAACATTTTAACAAGTCATCAGTATACTGTAAGTTATTCTGAAATAAAAAATGGTTTGGTCTAACATCACACTAATCCTCACAAAAAAACAATCCATTTTAGATCACTGTTTTAACAGCACCTTAAACATGATGTTCATGTAATTTATAGACCAATTATTTCTCAAGAACCCATATAATTGACAAATAAAGGTATAACAATACTATCCACATGCATATAGCATCAGTGATTAATATTTCCATCCATCCATCCATTTTCCAAACCACTTATCCTACAGGGTCGCAGGGGGTCCGGAGCCTATCCCAGAAGCAATGGGCATGAGGCAGGGAACAACCCAGAATGGGGGGCCAGCCCATCGCAGGGCACACTCACACACCATTCACTCACACATGCACACCTATGGGCAATTTAGCAACTCCAATTAGCCTCAGCATGTTTTTGGACTGTGCAGGGAAACCAGAGTACCCGGAGGAAACCCCACGACGACATGGGGAGAACATGCAAACTCCACACACATGTGACCCAGGCGGAGACTCGAACCCGGGTCTCAGAGGTGTGAGGCAATAGTGATAACCACTGCACCACCATGCCGCCCCGATTAATATTTCATCCATAGTAATTAAAAATGCAATTTTTTATTAAATTTTCTTCCATTCTTGGTTATACCACATGAGCACACGGTCACACTGAATGATATAAAGACTTCATGAGGTTCAATAATTAGTCAAAAAGCCCATAGATACATACCATACAACAACGACGTTTTTATTATTTCCTGAAATAAGTGCGATACACATCAGAGAACTTAACAGTGAAATACAATGCACATCATAAAAAGAACACTGATATAGAGCTCTGAGGACTAACCCCAGGCAGCTTGGAACTTCACCCAGTCTAGGCCAGTCAACTCGGGCCTTTTCTCCCTCCCTCACTGGATGCAGCCCACCGTTTATCAGTCTGTTTTTTCTTATATAATATCTAAAATAGTGATGTATAATATTATGACATGCTGCCATTCTGTGTCAATGGTAAACAGCAAAAGAAAGTTGCATGTTACCATGAAAAAAATATTAAGAACGCTAAACTAAGTAAAATTAGACCACAGTAATTTCTTATCCTTTTCCTCTTTTTCAGTTTTCTTCTAGCAAGCTATTCTTTTGCTGGAGGGATCAGCATTAACACATTTTTTTGCTTGTTAAGGACATATAGGTAATAGGTTAAAACGGTTATAAAACATGTTATAAATATATAAAAATAGGTAATAAATACAATCACCACTGTAAATTTTCTTTCAATTAATCATTTTGCTACTTTTCTTATGAATTATCAACCCATCTGACTGTGCTGAAATCATGGAAAAACATTAGCAATTTACGGTAAAATTGCACCTTATATATGTAAGTTAATGTCTATTTAAGCTAAGCTAAAACAATTTTATATGGCAGTTCGCTACACATGTAACCAATGTTCTGCAACAAAATTTATCAAAAATAGGAATGTTCAGAACTAAGCAAAATGAAAAGTTTTAATTTCTGCCAAATGCACACATTCATACAGTATAGCTCTAAATAACTGCTTGCTCACTGTTTTCAACCTACAGTTTCAGTTTGATCCCTGATATCGCCACTTTCACTTCATCATATTTCTATAAACTGGATGTGACTCCTGACGTGCAGGGTCTCTGTCATTGGCTGCAGTCTTCAGCATGTAAGATAAGAAACACAAGACATAATAAAGTCACACACTATTAATGATCTGAAACATCTATGATTACCTGATTTACTTATAAGAGACTCACCATCAGAGTGTTATATTCAGGTGACTTTTTACGCACATCTATAACTGCATATGTATTATTGTCAGAATCAGAATGACAGCTCTGTAGAGACAAAACATTATATGCAGGTTTTTGCATTTCATTTACATTAACATGCTGAAGATTTTAGCCACAGTCCCCATTTTACCAGTTTCTGCAGAGTGATATTTAACTGGAGAAATTCAGGTTTAGTACCTCATTCAATGATGCTACAGCAGAACCCTTACAAAGTCTGACTACTGGCTGATACCGTTCATTGACTACAGCTGTAAAAGGATTCTGAGTTACAACATTCTGGTTTTATTTGCATTTAACATACACTCTCAACTTTTATCGAATTTAGGTTTGAACATGGTAACTAAAATTTAAATTTAGCTGAGTATTACCAGACCGGCAGTTTGTTTTATCTGTAAACATGGTCTTACACTGAACCCCCTACATTACAGTCATCTCACCTGTTTATTTCCTCCTCTGTTACCTCCTCTGTTACACAGTAATTTAATCGTCCTCCTAAAAGAGAGAATATCAGGGAGCCCCTGAGCAGGAACACGGCACACTGACAAGGTGATGTGCAAGAGATGTGTTCCAACCAGGGATGTACGAAAGCAGCCGATACAATTATCAGTGTTGGGCAGTTCAGGTACAGAAAGTACGAATCCTGACCAAGATTTTGTTTCTACTAATCAGTTGAGCATAAAGACGGTTAGGTTAGCTGGTTAGCTGTGAGAAAGGTCAGCTGAGAGAAATGAGGGGCAGGCAGGACAGAGGGAAGGGAAAACAGTGCGGACTGGAGAGAGAAAGGGGGTCTCTGGGGCAGGGGAAGAGGGAGGGGTCTTGTTTTTGAGGGCTGGGATTCATTTAATTTCATTGTCTTTAATTAGGTTAATTTAGACGTTTTGTGTCGAGTTGCTGATATCTGAATGCATGGTATGGATGATCCTGATAAGCATCAATAAATAAATATTTGCAAATATTTAAAATGTTATTTTAAAGCAAATGAACCCTGAAACACTCACCATATTATGCAAATTATTATAGGTAAAACAGACAGCAGGACTCCCAGTACCACTAGGATTACTGTCATCGGATTACCATTAGCTGAAAAGAGATAAGACCATTATAAAAGGGAAATTATAAATCTGTGCTGTGCCAATAAAAAAATGCATGTTAATCAAGACAAATCTCTTTTTATTATTACTCTTAATTCTGTTTCTTTTGGTATTTTTATAATTTGAGAATTTGAGCCCAAATGAACAAGTTTTGTAAACAAAACTGTGAGAATGAAACTGTATCTGACAAAATGCTCACATTGAAGAAGAAGTAGGATGGGATTAGACAAAGTCCCTCTATATCCTTTTAATGCGCATGAGTATTTTCCAGCATGATGGTAGGAGACAGGATTGAAATGGAGTGTGGACCATGTCTCTGTGATTGGCTGGTTGTCCTTAAACCAGGTGAATTCTGATTGGCTGGGAGAGCAGCTTTCCATGTCACATGTCAGATTCACAGAATCTCCTTCTCTCAATGCGCTACTTCCACCAGATGAAGTCATCACAACCTTTAATTCTGAAATTGTACAGTGTAAGGAATTAGTAATAGGCATTTTCTGCATTTGTATTTCAGGTATTTCTATCACGACACCTAAAACAGCAAGGAGTATAAATCCTAAAACTAGCAATAAGCATTGTTCGGAAACACATCTCATGCTTCGCAGTGCAGTTCTCTTCTGAATGGTTTAATCTCCTTTCTGATATTCTGCTGTTTGTTAATGATCATCGCCAGCAGTAACTGATTCTGTCGTTTATAAGGTTTCTACAGGAAAATAGGCATCTGCCATAGAATGCAATTTGTTTATGTTATATGATACAAATACTTTGGTGAAACTTCAACCAAGTATAGACTCACCACCAACACGAAGTGCTACTCCAGGCTGACCACACTGTTCACACCCATTAGTTGTAAACCTAAATCTATACACTCCGGCATCAGTGTCAGTAATGTCATTTATCTTTAACATACAGTTCTTGACTTTGTCCCCCAAACACTGCGCTCTGCCTCTGTACTCAGATTTGACGTTTATATTATTACTGTGACAGACATATGATTTTCCAGTGCAGTCCCCTGTGTTATGGCTCCACATCATGGACTCCACACTGTATGACTTTGGATAATGATATTCACATGGAATCACCACAGCTGATCCCCTTACTGCACATATGGTTTTCTCTGGATAATCTACAGTCCATGCACCACCTAATACCAGCAAAAAACATATTGAAAAGTTAAATCAATGTTGTTTATACTATTTTACTTAAGAAGAAAAGCTACAAAAATGCATTTTACCTTGAACAATTAAATCCATTTTGTTAGACACTTTACTGTCTTTCAAAGCACATGAGTATTTTCCAGAGTGATATTTGCAGACAGGACTGAAGTGAAGTGTGGACGTTGTCTCTGTGATTGGCTGGTTGTCTTTAAACCAGGTGAAATCCGATTGGCTGAGAGAGCAGCTCTCTGTATCACATCTCAGATTCACAGACTCCCCTTCTCTCAATGTTCTACTTCCAGCAGATGGAGTCATCACAACCTTTAATTCTGAAATTTTACAGTATAAAGAATTAGTAATAGGCATTTTCTGCATTTGTATTTGAGGTATTTCTATCACGACACATAAAACGGCAAGGAGTATAAATCCTAAAACTGGCAATAAGCATTGTTCAGAAACACATCTCATGCTTCGCAGTGCAGTTAGCTTCTGAATGGTTTAATCTCCTTTCTGATATTCTGCTGTTTGTTTATGATCATCGCCAGCAGTAACTGATTCTGTCGTTTATAAGGTTTCTACAGGAAAATAGGCATCTGCCATAGAATGCAATTTGTTTATGCTATGTGATACAAATACTTTGGTGAAACTTCAACCAAGTATAGACTCACCACCAACACGAAGTGCTACTCCAGGCTGACCACACTGTTCACACCCATTAGTTGTAAACCTAAATCTATACACTCCGGCATCAGTGTCAGTAATGTCATTTATCTTTAACATACAGTTCTTGACTTTGTCCCCCAAACACTGCGCTCTGCCTCTGTACTCAGATTTGACGTTTATATTATTACTGTGACAGACATATGATTTTCCAGTGCAGTCCCCTGTGTTATGGCTCCACATCATGGACTCCACACTGTATGACTTTGGATAATGATATTCACATGGAATCACCACAGCTGATCCCCTTACTGCACATATGGTTTTCTCTGGATAATCTACAGTCCATGCACCACCTAATACCAGCAAAAAACATAGTGAAAAGTTAAATCAATGTTGTTTATACGATTTTACTTAAGAAGAAAAGCTACAAAAATGCATTTTACCTTGAACAATTAAATCCATTTTGTTAGACACTTTACTGTCTTTCAAAGCACATGAGTATTTTCCAGAGTGATATTTGCAGACAGGACTGAAGTGAAGTGTGGACGTTGTCTCTGTGATTGGCTGGTTGTCTTTAAACCAGGTGAAATCCGATTGGCTGAGAGAGCAGCTCTCCATATCACATCTCAGATTCACAGACTCCCCTTCTCTCAATGTTCTACTTCCAGCAGATGGAGTCATCACAACCTTTAATTCTGAAATTGTACAGTATAAGGAATTAGTAATAGGCATTTTCTGCATTTGTATTTGAGGTATTTCTATCACGACACCTAAAACGGCAAAGAGAATAAATCCTAAAACTAGCAATAAGCATTGTTCAGAAACACATCTCATGCTTTGCAGTGCAGTTCTCTTCTGAATGGTTTAATCTCCTTCCTGATATTCTGCTGTTTGTTAATGATCATCGCCAGCAGTAACTGATTCTGTCGTTTATAAGGTTTCTACAGGAAAATAGGCATCTGCCATAGAATGCAATTTGTTTATGCTATGTGATACAAATACTTTGGTGAAACTTCAACCAAGTATAGACTCACCACCAACACGAAGTGCTACTCCAGGCTGACCACACTGTTCACACCCATTAGTTGTAAACCTAAATCTATACACTCCGGCATCAGTGTCAGTAATGTCATTTATCTTTAACATACAGTTCTTGACTTTGTCCCACAAACACTGCGCTCTGCCCCTGTACTCAGATTTGACGTTTATATTATTACTGTGACAGACATATGAGTTTCCAGTGCAGTCCCCTGTGTTATGGCTCCACATCATGGACTCCACACTGTATGACTTTGGATAATGATATTCACATGGAATCACCACAGCTGATCCCCTTACTGCACATATGGTTTTCTCTGGATAATCTACAGTCCATGCACCACCTAATACCAGCAAAAAACATAGTGAAAAGTTAAATCAATGTTGTTTATACTATTTTACTTAAGAAGAAAAGCTACAAAAATGCATTTTACCTTGAACAATTAAATCCATTTTGTTAGACACTTTACTGTCTTTCAATGCACATGAGTATTTTCCAGAGTGATATTTGCAGACAGGACTGAAGTGAAGTGTGGACGTTGTCTCTGTGATTGGCTGGTTGTCTTTAAACCAGGTGAATTTCGATTGGCTGAGAGAGCAGCTCTCTGTATCACATCTCAGATTCACAGACTCCCCTTCTCTCAATGTTCTACTTCCAGCAGATGGAGTCATCACAACCTTTAATTCTGAAATTGTACAGTATAAAGAATTAGTAATAGGCATTTTCTGCATTTGTATTTGAGGCATTTCTATCATGACACCTAAAACGGCAAAGAGAATAAATCCTAAAACTAGCAATAAGCATTGTTCAGAAACACATCTCATGCTTTGCAGTGCAGTTAGCTTCTGAGCTTCTGAATGGTTTAATCTCCTTTCTGATATTCTGCTGTTTGTTTATGATCATCGCCAGCAGTAACTCTTCGTGTTACATGTCAGATTCACAGAAACTCCTTCCCTCACTCTTTTAGATGGGGTTACCTTTAATTCTGCAGAAATCCATACTTAATTTTTCATTCACTGATTCTCGCCCTTTTCACGAGTAAATTTAGCGTCAAAACACAGAACTACTAGATGACTTCTCACTTTTTTAAATGTTAACCTACTCATGATCCATTCTGTATCATTTAAAAATGACTCTTATAGAACAGCACCTTTAGAATGAAGAGTTTATTTCATTACTTTCATTAGAATACATTGAATTGTTATGTTTAATGACAGCATTCATTAAAAGTGTTTAAGCAGGACTTACCACCTACTTGAAGAGTCACTCCAGGCCCAGTAACCCATATTTGTGTATCGTAACCGGATGTAAACCCTAATTTATAAACTCCAGCATCAGTGTATTTAATGTCCTTTATCTCTAATGCATAGTTCTTCACTCTATCCCCAAAACACTCTGCTCTGCCCCAGTGGTGAGCATTAATGTTTGTACTATCACTGCGACAGACAAGTGTTGAGGGTTCACAGTGATCATTACGACACCACATGAATGTCACCACTCTGAGGGACTGTAGATAAGCATATTCACAGGGAATCACCACAGTAGATCCCGTCACAGCACAGACTGGACTCACTGGACAGTTTATATCCAAAGCTCCTGGAAAATATACAATATTATGGAAGGCAATATAATATCAAGATGCATGTGGATGATTAATTTTTTAATTCATTACTCAGGTGATATGCTGAAGCAAGCAGATATTTTTCCTTGCAGGTTAAAATTATACATTTGCATTTTTTCAACCTCTAGGATACCATGCTTCATGCTTCATCAAGGTCCATCCATCTGTCTTCTGTAACTGCTGTCCTGTTCAGGGTTGAGGGGGTCCAGAGTCTATCCCAAAGGCTGGAGGGAACAACCCAGGCTGCACCACCTTAACGCAGGGGACACTCACACACCATTCACACACACATGTATACCTACGGGCAATTTGGCATGTTTTTGGATTATGCAGGGAAACCGGAGTACCTGGAGGAAACCCCATGATGACATGTAGAGAACATTCAAACTCCACACATACAATAATGAATTTAAAACGCGATTTGAATTATTCGAAATAATATTAATGGGAGTGCTACCTGTGGCCATGTCTGCCAGCTGCCATTAGACTCAACAATGTGTCTCCTTCCTGACCTCTGACCTCTTACTGCCAAACGGCCTGGAGTTATGGATCGCCACACATTTGCATGGGTTGTTTTTTTTTCCCAATGCCCCACTTTTGGCTACATTGTGCCTTTCATATTCCTATTGTATTGTATTGTTTTACATTTTATGCTGCTGTACCTTCTGTAAATTCTGTAACGCTGATCAGGACCAGCAGATAGAAAATAGATGGATGGATGAGAATGTTATTTATTGTAATCTAAAACTAATTATACCATTTGACCAATAACACCACAAAACTTCAAATTATATTCCATCTGTATAACCTATAATTATATAAATATAATTCACAAATTTAAGCACTTAAAATTTATCTAAACAGAGTCAATCCTTCTAAAAAGATTTTTTTTTGTTCAGAAACTTAGGAATGAAGCTGGACTGTTAAAGGCTTCTTTGAGATACTCGTTTCTGGTTAAAAGCAAGTCATTTGTGCAGCATGTCTAACAGTACATGCGTCCTACCTGAGCAGATGACTCCGGCATCTTCATGATAACCACAGGGAGGATAAACGATTCCTCCGCATACATAGGGTCCACAGCAATACGCTGATGGCCCCCACCCTTCAAAGCACACCTGTGGCTTGATCCATCCTGTTCCTGCCCCAAAGAAAGCACGCCCTGGTGTTGCTACAGCATCTCCACAGGACATCCGCCTACACACCTCTGCAGCGTCCAGCATTCCCCATCCACGATTACACACTGTGCTCCACTGTCCACAATAAAGAACCTCCACTATCCCAGCACAGCGGCTGCCGCCATCCACCAGCCTCATGTCAGCACTGCGTGAAAGCACTGGACACTGAGAATAGACACTGCCTGGAAGCATAGGACAGACAGTTCATGTCAATATTACAGTCATACGGTACATTTTTTCAGAGTTTTCAGAGCTGCATCACATGGGTGTCAGTGGAAAATAAAGTACCCCTGTAACTTAGTTCCTGTTTCATATCCAAATTTGTACTTAATGGAACCTGAAGTGTTAATACCAAGGATCTTCCAATTTCCAAATTCCATTTTTTTGGGGTTTCTGAACATCGAAAGCGGGCCAAATCTCTCACCGATACACCTGCATCTGACTTTCATCTTCTAACTGCAAGGAAATTGTATGATATGTTTAAATATATCATTGGAATTTTCTTCCATTTTCCATCCCTAAACCAGCACAAGGTCATGGGGGCAGGAAAGTCAGCTTAAGGCGAAAGGCAGAGCATGCCCACTGTGAGTGTTACAGCTCTTAGTCATAAGGGCCTAATCAGAGCCAGTGGACAGGGGTGGACAATCTTATCCGCAAAGGGATGTGGGTTTTTGCTGCAACTCCCTAATTAGATTACTGATTAGAGGACTGATTGGCTGAAGAGTCCTCACACCTGGGTGAACAGCTGATCTACATGTTATCCCAAAACCCTGCATACATACTGGCCCCTTGCGGATAAGACTGCCCACCCCTGATCTAGAATGATTTTCAGATTCAACCAAACGAAGGAATTGCGGCCTTGTTTCCACACAGTGTAGAGTTTAGCCATAGCAGAGGATTAGAATAGTGAATAAAATGAGTAACTGGACAACAAATGATATATTGAATTAGTGGGAAATACAAAAACAAAAATATACCGGTGACACATTTTGGGATTAACCATGGCCAAAACAACAAAGAAACCAAGACTAAGTTCATAATATCCCCACCCTAACTTAACTAGCTAAACAAAAAGGGAACAAGAAGACAATCACTTCCCTACCTCCCTAACTAATGCAACGCAGAGCAGGAACATGCTGGACATGCGAACATACAGGAACATGTATCCTGGGCAAAATTTGAGCCAACTGCTTCACCAGAGATTTACAATAATTTTATAGAAAAGCTGTCCGCAGATTTTGTCCAAGGACTCTGGTTTCAATTTGTAGCCCAAAGATGTGCAGTAAGGTTCACTGGTGTTTCTCAGGTGCCCACAGTAGGCATGGGCCGGTATGAGGTTCTGACGATATGATAACCTTAAACAAACATATCACGGTATTGAATTAGAAAAACCAAGACATGTTAATTTACCCTAAATCTGTAATGACAGTTGAAGGAGCAGTTCAGTGATATCCTTGAGGTATGCCAGCATCAGACGATTAAAGGTTTTCATGACCAATAACGTCAAAGCGACTGGTCGATAGTCATTGAGATCAGTGATCTTGTCTATCTTGGGAGCTGGAACAATTGTGGCAACCTTGAAGCAGATCGGGACCTTGCAAAACTGCAGGGAAGTGTTGAATATCCCATTGAAGACAGGGGCTAACAGCTCCGCATAGAGGTTTAAGGTGGCAGGTGATACACCATCAGGGCCTGCTGCTTTCCTGATGGTTGTGAACATCTTCTTGTGTCACAGTGAGTGCAGGGTGAAGGGTGGGTGGAGGGGAGGCCGAAGGAGGTGTGAAGTGCCTTCTTGCATGGGGGGTGGTGGCAAGGGTTGCAGGGGAGATGGTGACAATGGGACTGTCCTCAGAAGTGGGTGAGGGGCAGGGGGGGAACAAAAATGGGTCTGAGTGTGGCGAACTCAGGAGAGGTATGGATGGACAGATGTTGACTGTCCGTGTCAATCCGGCAGTAGAATTTGTTAAGCTTATTGGTCAGACTGTGGGAGAGAGATGCTGAGGGGCTCTTCACTTTGAAGTTAGTAACATGTGATATCATATTTGAACTTGCATTGTCTCCTCTGGCAACCACTCTTTGCAAGCTCGTCTTGCATGTCGGATTACCTTCCTCCACCAATCTGTGGCCGCCTGTGTTTTTTTTCCGTACCCGAAACTACTTGATTGGGGATAAAGTTCGGGGCGGGGGGGGGGGGGGGGGTTCCCCTCCTTCTGCCATCATACATAGCTGACTGACTGTTGGTACCAAATGGAGAGGGAGGGGTTACACTACGCTACACACCACAAGAAGGATTCCTGCACTCTCTCTCTTTGACAGTCGTAAAAACAGCTCATAATTACGCCATACCTTCAAACTGGAAACCGGCCCACGCCCGGCCCACAGCATGTGTTAGTGTGTGTAAGTGAACCATCCCACCTGGGTGTTCCTGTGCCTTGTGCCCCATGCTGCCTGGGAGAGGATCTGAGCCCCTCTGTGACCAGGAGAAGGGGCAGGAAGGTGGGTGGATGCATGTAAAAGTGAAATAGGTTACATTTTAAAGGCCTTTAACTAATTTCCTTTTTTTCTAGATTTCATCATCAGTGAGTCTGCGTCACATTAGATGTATGTTTATCTGATTATCACTGAGAGTCACTGTTATTGCAGAAACACTATCAAGTTGATATGTAATTTTTTTTCTTGACGTATTATTCCTTCATTAAAACTAATTCTAACACAATGGTAATTGTCCTGTAAACCATGTAAATAAACTGCATTACAATTACATATTGAAAGTGACATTACAAGCTGTATGTTTCTTTTTTTCATGGATTCTGTTACCATAGAAACACAAAATAAACAAAAAAAAACAAGAAGTTTGTGACAAAAAGCAAAATGCAGATTGTGAAGGGTCAGAGGCAGTGGGGGTGGGCTGGGGGGGGGGGGGGCAGGCTCTGTGGTCAAGAGGAAGCGCAGCCAGCATTTCCTTCACTTCTGTCTCCCACACCTCCTCACTGCCTCATATTTAAGTTTAGACTTGGGGGGGAGGGGTCTTGTTTTGCCTACTTGCATGTAGTGATGATGAGATGAGGCCTCATTTAACACTGACATGTTCCAGCTAACTGTGTTAAAAATAGGTTTATAGGTACGAATTTGACTTAATGACATGCTTAGTAAACATTAATAACACTGTAGATCGTCATTTACTATGTCAAATCATGGCATCAATCTACCCCAGTTGCCTGAAACATTGAGGCCACAGTGGCCAGACATCAAGCTGTTCCGCTGCCTGGGAGCCCAGAACAAGAGAGATCATCAAGGATGCCATCATGCACACTGCATACCTGACTTACACCCAGGCCAGAATGTATGGATCACCACTGTGAACCAGCACTCGAGGGCAATGCTGTGCATGAAAGCACAAAATGAACGCAATTACCTGAACATGCTCATATTTTTGGTGAATGGTGAACTAAATAAATCAGATTGCTACTCATGAATGTGAACATAAACATCGTTCACAATGGTCAGACACCAGAAGTAGCACCAATAGGCAGAAAATGTTCATATTGGGATATGAAACACGATGCATTACGATGTCTCAAAAATCACACCTTGGAAAATGATCCTGATTTTCTTGCACATTCTTTGTCTTGATCAGTGTTGATGTGCTCTAATGCACTGGTCATGATGCTAATGATTTATTTATATCAATAGACTCAAAGAGCTACCTGATAGTAGGTGATACTCCTGATATTTTAATTGCTTAACAAAAATTTCATTTTGCATTCAAAGCAGCTCATAAGAAAAACTCAGAAGATATAAACGAGAAGTTATTTGGAACCGTGAACAAAATTCAAAACTGTCAACTATGAACGTGAACTAATTCATATTAATCTGTGTGAACTGAACGTCAGTCTGGTTCTTGGTAGGTGTGAACTTCCATTTGCACAACTACAGTTTTATATCATGTCTTTGACAGAGATTATAAAATACTTTTACACCAACTTGAAGATAATTTAAACATCAGTGTCTTTGACTGCCTAACATTTTTGTACAGTATAGTAGGTTATATCATTAATACGATGATATAGGTGAACAATAGAATGATTATAAAGGTATAAATCTGCTAGTTATGAATCCACCCTTTTTATATAGTCACATTTACTTTTCATTTATTTAGCAAATGCTTTTTTCCCAAAGCCACATACATTTGATCAAGGGTCAAAGCCAAATCACGCTGTTTACCCTGGGCCTTGAACAAACAACCTTCGAGTTACAGACCCAACATCTCAACCACATCCTCCACTGGGCTCAGGTATGTTGGATCATTACTAAAACACAAAGATACTACTAAAACTGCAAATAAATATAGACATATAGTTAACTTTTAACATTGTGAAAATATTTGAAATGTGATGTTAAGATCATACATATCAATACTGTGGAATGGCCTCTCAAAATGAACCCTGACCCACTAAATATGAGTGGAAGCAGAAATAGGAAGCAGTCCTTACTGGTTGCGGTGAGCAGGAGCAGGCATGAGAGAGGGAGGATGAACTGGCAGATCTCCATCCTCATCAGAACCAACCGGCTCTCCTAAAGCTGAAACTCCAGCCTTCACTTCTGAGCTCTCAGTGCGAGCGAGTGCCTTTGTACCATCCTGCCCCCCAGCGAGAACACGCCCCCACCCACCACTCACACTCAGAGCTGCCTAATTAGAAGAAATAAAATAGAGATAGCTTATTAATCCCCATGGGGAAACGGTCTACTTGCTAACACCACCATCTAGGTCTGTATGACATAGACACGCATGGGAGAGCAAGCTCAGTGGTCACTGTGAGGGGGCAGCCACCATACAGCACCCAGGGAGCTGGGGGTTATAGGTCTTGCTCAAGGACCTACGGCCATATGACTGTTCTGCTGCGGCTGGGCAACCTTCTTATTACAGGCACAGAGGCTTAGGCTGCTGAGCCACTCACCATAACGATCAGAGAGGCACAGAGACCAATCAGAGGAATCTATGCTTATTTTCCTCCATATATGCATACAGGAGCAGTGATGTCTACCAGGACTCCTTCTCTTGGCAGTAATCCTCGATGTTAAGTCAGGTTAACATCGGGCCCAGTGTTCCCTCTAATTTTTCATGTGTCTCAGCAAACACACAAACTCCCTGAGCGGTCCCTTGGACCACTGCGAGCAACGTCAGACGTGTGCACTGTGGTCACGCCAGCACCGCTTCCATCCGAGTTACATGGTTTATTAAAAGAATCAAATGACAGCATTTGCATTTCTGTTAGAATACTTTTCATTAAGTGCTTTAGCCCACTTACAATGAAAATTACAAAAAATCTCGTACATGACCTGTGCAGTATGCTAACGCTTGGAAGTATAAATATTTAGTTTTACCTATGGCAAAACATGAACTGGCAACCAAACCAAGCCAACTATAAACTCCAATTTTGAAAACACGTTTAACATTTTTATTATAATGCTCTGACTTGTCTGACCTGAGTATGAGCCAGTGTGTGAAGCTCTTGAGGTGCGCTGGGTTAGAGGCTCCTACTGTGGTCTTTGAGAGAGTCCTGTAACACTCTGTCTGCAAAAAACAGTACATAATGACACAATTATTTGCATTTCTACTACTCATAAACTAGTATGAGTATTTCATGATCAATATCCATAAATGAAAACTGTAAAAAAATGACACTAGATGAGCACAAATCTGATTGAGGACTCAAATTTCACCTTCATTTTTCCGTTTGTCCTTCTCACGTCTCCAGTGGTTGTACACGTTGTCCAGGTTGATGGCCTCGTCTGCTTGCAGCTTTGACTTTATGCGCATCAGCTGGTCCAAATGGTCCACTTCAAGACGATTTCTGGATGGTGTTTTGATAAGATTCGTCAAACTAAAGCCTCTTTCACAATCTGCACTGGACGCTTGAAATGTAGCACAAATATCCACAAGCTGTGAGATGTGTTTTTGCTCCTCACATTTTAATGTTGCAGCCACCATATCTGAGAATGTGCCGATTGACCCGTGTTTAAGTTTTTGCCTCATTATGTACTTGAATTCAGCATATTCACTGTTAATGACCTTCACAGAATGTAGGTGATGGAGAATGACCTCATACTTCTTTGCCAGTGTGGCAATGTCTGCTGCTCCATACTCAATGATGATGTCTGAGCTCAATGCTTCAATTTGAAATGCAGACCACTCCTTTAATTCATCCTCTGGAGAATGAGCATCCAAGTGATCACAGAGCTTACGATTAAAACGAGTAATCTTACGGGTATTTTTGCTATCGGCTGATGAGGCCCTCATCGCTCTTTGACACGGTCATTCCACTTAACATCCTTTTCCTCTGTCAAGTATTGGGAATGCAACTTCTCAATCTTTGCTCTTGCGAAGCAGTACCCTTCCATCATGGTCAGCTTGCGACTTTAAAAAGAAAGACACAGGTGTGAGAACTCGCCCGAAACATCTCCCAGAGCAGTGAGAGGAACCTTGAACTTTGAATCGGTCAGCTTTTTGTAACAGTAATTTGCCACTGGATCTTTGTTATCACTGGATTCTCTTTTGCAGTATTCTCCCAGCACAGTGTAGTTCCTCAGCATTCACAGCATTCACAGCTTGGTCCCGTGACAGCCATCGCACTTCGTTCAGAGGCCTGAATGGCAGCGTATCCTCATCAAGAATCTTTGCTACTGTACGTCTTCCAGTGTTCCCCTCTTTACAGTGGATCTAGAGTAAGCGGAATAATCCGTTCTAAGAAGAGTTTCCACATCACGCATCAAAGCGACATCTTACCAAGCATCGTCAAAGCCTCTCTATAGGCCACACAGTGTTGTTCAGTTAGGTGTGGTATTTGCCGCTTTAATAAAGCTGCAACTTCCTAGCATTGCTGAGGCACCATCGGAGGTCAGCACCACCATTCTCTGCATATCTAGTTCATGCTTGGTGTAAAACTGGGTTATTGCCTGCAGGGACGAATTATGGGTTGTGTGGGCCCCTGGGCAAAACGTTCATGAGGCCCCCCCCCCCACCAGCACCACCACCACAACCACCACAATTCAAGGACCCTTGGCAGCCAAACGCCCTCCCTATAGGGTCAGGGGCCCTTGTAGGCAGAGGATCAAAGAATGTAGGCCCTCTAAAATAGACAAATGAAAATACATTGTTGATAAGCATTGCGAATTGTTTTGGGCTAGGGGCCCCACGGGCCCCCTGCACCCCAAGGGCCCCTGGGCAGCGGCCCCGCTGGCCCGGTCCGTAATCCATCCCTGATTGCCTGCACAACATCCTGAACAGTGCATGCTGTCAGCTGGATGATGCCGCCAAACATAGTTTTATGGTTGACGTTATTTTCCTCCCTGTATTTAATATACAGGACTAGCATTTTGTTCACTGTTATCTACGATCAGGGTGGGCCAAGGTGCATTTTTAACTTTGCACATTAACAATTTGATTCATTGAATTCACAAACTTCAAAGGCGTGATTTTTTGTGGTCGTGAATTTGTTGAACCGACAGCACAGAAGCATTCATGCTGATGGCTGGTAGAATATTGTCGACCTTTAACTTACTCGGGGTTGGATTTCTTTACGAGTGACAGCTCGTTCCTCTTCTCTCGGTCTTTGGCACTCTCCCCCAACAATGTACCGATCCCCATCCCCATCTAACTATCTCCTTACAACTCCATACCGCTTTCAAATGACTTTTGTGCTGAGTGTGACGCTTGAGCTAGTCCAGCCTCCATTCTGTCCACACTTTTCCCTCCGAAAACTCGCTCGCTATTTTGGCTTCGCAACAGGTTTTGCAGAGCAGACCTTTCTCGCTCAAAAACGAAAAAAATTCACCCAGTTTAACGTTTTTCTCTTCTGTTTGCACATACTCTGGCAGCTTTTCTACTTTGGCTTGGCGAGGGGAATGTGCCACTGCCTGTTCGTTTTGCCATTATTATAAAGGGTCAACATAAGCAGCACTTGGCATCATTAGCGTGTCTTCACTCCACACCGGCCACACCGCTTTGCTAGCTAAAACACCGGTGGGGGCACATAAGGACGCTGTCAATGACACTGATTGGCTACGCAAATAAGAATGTGAATCGCATCATTGTCTGGAGCCGCCAGTCACCCGTCACTCACTGACTCACATTGCAAAGCAGTTTATTTTATGTTCAATTCAGGTTGGACTTTTTTTGTGTGCGGAGATCATGTCAGCAGTGTGCAATTGCGCACGCGTGCAGCTTAGAGGGAACAGTGATTGTATCCTGTTTAATTCTGTGGTAAAGGACAGAAATCAGACTTTGTTCTAATATGACCGAGGCTGAATCTGCTTGACTTCATCAGTATGGAGTGGACATACATCTCCAGATGCGCCCACTGGCAAATGGAAACCACCAGTCTCTGTTCTTCAGTGTTCCTTTGCATTAACAGAGTCTCACTGGGGAGGAAAAGGATCCCAGCCTACCAACTCATACAGCTGCAAACAGTACAGTGAGATTCAGTGACTGGTGTCCAGCTTGAGGAAAATCCAATCTAAGAAACTCAAAGATGAATAGAGGGCTCTATTTCGAAGATCTAACGCAAGTGCGAAGCGCAGCTAACATTTATGGGCAAATCCTTTTGCTATTTTGATGCCGGAAACAACAGACTTCACACCAGTGCAAGGCAGAAAAGGCTATACTAACTCTCTTAATTATTCAGAGGCATGTTTTGGGTGAGGACAGTGGGGGCTTAATCGTTAGGGAAGCACACTTGTAATTTAAAGATTGCTGCTTTGAATCCCTGACCAGCAAGGCACCACTGAGGTGCCCTGAATAAGATACCAAGCGCTGAATTAGCTGCCCATTGCAGGACACACTCACACCCCAGTCACTCACACATGCACACCTATGGGCAATTTAGTGACTCCAATTAGCCTCAGCATGTCTTTGGACTGTGGGGGGAAACCGGAGTACCTGGAGGAAACCCAACGACGACATGGAGAGAACATGCAAACTCCACACACATGTGACCCAGGCGGAGACTCGAACCCGGGTCCCAGAAGTGGGAGGCGACAGTGCTAACCACTGCACCACCATGCCGCTCACCAGAAGAAAACAGTATGATTACGTGAAACAGGTCTTACATTAAACAGTATGATTACGAGAAAGAACCAGATTACACAATCTGAATAACAAGGGGAATATCAGCACCTGGTACTAAACAACAAGGAGAATATCAGCACCAGATACTGGATAATAAGGGGAATATCAGCACGTGGTACTGGATAATAAGGGGAATATCAGCACCTGGTACTGGATAATAAGGGGAATATCAGCACCTGGTACTGGATAATAAGGGAAATATCAGCACCTGGTTCTGGATAATAAGAGGAATATGAGCACCTGGTACTGGATAATAAGGGGAATATCAACACCTGGTACTGGATAATAAGGGGAATATCAGCACCTGGTACTGGATAATAAGAGGAATATCAGCACCTGGTACCGGATAATAAGGGAAATATCAGCACCTGGTTCTGGATAATAAGAGGAATATGAGCACCTGGTACTGGATAATAAGGGGAGCAGCAGCACCTGGTGCTGGATAATAAGGGAAATATCAACACCTGGTGCCGGATAATAAGGAGAATATCAGCACCTGGTGCCGGATAATAAGGGGAATTTCAGCACCTGGTACTGGATAATAAGGGGAATTTCAGCACCTCGTAGTGGATAATAAGGGGAGCAGCGGCACCTGGTAGTGGATAATAAGGGGAGCAGCGGCACCTGGTAGTGGATAATATGGGGAATATCAGCACCTGGTGCTGGATAATAAGGGGAATATCAGCACCTGGTGCTGGATAATAAGAGGAATATCAGCACCTGGTACCGGATAATAAGGGAAATATCAGCACCTGGTTCTGGATAATAAGAGGAATATGAGCACCTGGTACTGGATAATAAGGGGAGCAGCAGCACCTGGTGCTGGATAATAAGGGGAATATCAGCACCTGGTGCCGGATAATAAGGGGAATTTCAGCACCTGGTACTGGATAATAAGGGGAATTTCAGCACCTCGTAGTGGATAATAAGGGGAGCAGCGGCACCTGGTAGTGGATAATAAGGGGAGCAGCGGCACCTGGTAGTGGATAATATGGGGAATATCAGCACCTGGTGCTGGATAATAAGGGGAATATCAGCACCTGGTACCGGATAATAAGGGAAATATCAGCACCTGGTTCTGGATAATAAGAGGAATATGAGCACCTGGTACTGGATAATAAGGGGAGCAGCAGCACCTGGTGCTGGATAATAAGGGGAATATCAGCACCTGGTGCCGGATAATAAGGGGAATTTCAGCACCTGGTACTGGATAATAAGGGGAATTTCAGCACCTCGTAGTGGATAATAAGGGGAGCAGCGGCACCTGGTAGTGGATAATAAGGGGAGCAGCGGCACCTGGTAGTGGATAATATGGGGAATATCAGCACCTGGTGCTGGATAATAAGGGGAATATCAGCACCTGGTGCTGGATAATAAGGGGAATATCAGCACCTGGTACTGGATAATAAGGGGAATATCAGCACCTGGTGCCGGATAATAAGGGGAGCAGCGGCACCTGGTAGTGGATAATATGGGGAATATCAGCACCTGGTACTGGATAATAAGGGGAGCAACGGCACCTGGTACTGGATAATAAGGGGAATATCAACACCTGGTACTGGATAATAAGGGGAATATCAGCACCTGGTGCTGGATAATATGGGGAATATCAGCACCTGGTGCTGGATAATAAGGGGAATATCAGCACCTGGTACTGGATAATAAGGGGAATATCAGCACCTGGTGCTGGATAATAAGGGGAATATCAGCACCTGGTACTGGATAATAAGGGGAATACCAGCACCTGGTGCTGGATAATAAGGGGAATATCAGCACCTGGTACTGGATAATAAGGGGAGCAGCGGCACCTGGTAGTGGATAATAAGTGGAATATCAGCACTAGGCACTGGAAAACAAAGGAATGTCGGTAACTGTTTTTCCTCACTTCAAGTACTGATTGCATGTAATTTTTTCTGAAACTCTTTAGCACATAAATTTCTTTGTTTTCCATACATTAAATAAGTTTCGTTTGTGTTCATTTGTGTATCTCAAATCTCAGTCTTTTCTTTTTATTAGTCATTCTCAGATACGGCTTTTTCTTAGCAATTCTCCCTAGAAGGCCAGCATCCCAGAGTTGCCTCTTTTTGCAGGATCTGTTTAATAAAGCTGCCAGTTGCAGACCTATGAAGCGTCTGTTTCTCAAACTACACACTCTGCTATATTTATTTTCTCACTCTGTTGTGCACCTGGGATTTCCGCTCCTCTTTCTATTGTGGTTAGAGCCAGTTTGCGCTGCTCTGTGAAGGAAGTAGTACATCTTCAGTTTCCTGGCAATTTCTCACGCGGAGCAGCGTTCACTTTTCAGAACAAGAATAGACTGACGAGCTTCAGAAGAAAGTTCTTTGTTTCTGATCGGTTTGAACATGTAATCGAACCCACAATTGCCGATGCTCCAGATCCTCAGCTTGTCCAAAGAAGGCCAGTTTTATTGCTTCTTTAATCAGCAAAACAATTTTAATCTGTGCTGACATACTTGCAAAAGGGGTTTCTAATGATCAATTAACCTTTTAAAATGTTTAACTTGCATTAGCAAACACAGCATTGCACCGGAACACAGGACTAATTGTTGCTGATAATGGGCCTCTGTACCCCTATGTAGATATTCCCTTAAAAAACAGCCGTTTCCAGCTATGATAGTCATTCACAACATTAACAATGTCTACACAGTATTTCTGATCAATTATTTTAATGGACAAAAAAAAAGCAATGTAATTTCTAAGTCAAGCCAAACTTTTTAACAGTAGTGTATGCCACATTAAATGAGTGACCTTTAGCACACGTCTCAGCCGATGTATGTTCTGTCAGCCATCTGCTCTTTTTTGCGTTGCATTTGCATTACAAACTGACACCTCAGTCCACGGTGGATGATGTAATGTGATGTGATGTCCTTCCTGCTCTGTGCTCGTTCTCACTCTCTGTTTGGTCGGAGTTGGTAGGAGTTTCTCAAAGTTCATAAAAGATAAGAATCAATTTGCTTTCCCATAAATGTATATATAAAATGAAGATTTATTTGCCATTTGTACAATTACATTGGAACTTGTCTTGGCCATATGACATTTCTCTCCTTCTTAAGGTACATGCACAAATAATTTGAGGTTAAAGTGAAGCTTTAAGCGCAGTCAGTCAGCCAGTGGGCCAGGAGTATTTCTTTATTTTATTTGACTTTTTACATTTATTTTTTTTTTTGGGGGGAGGGGGGGGGGGGGGTAAGTGCATTGCTTAAGGGCTCAGTGGAGAGTTGGTTACCCTGCCATGCCCTGCATTCAAACAGCAACCTTATGATTATAGGCCAAACCTATTGATCCACCAGCTGCTGCCCTATATACATTATTTAAATAATCAGTGCAAATTTAGAATTACCAGAACCATTTCCTCTTTGATTAACTCATCCGCGTGGTTAGTGCTGCATCTCACACTTCTGCAGTTTCTACGCTGCTGTGCTTCTGGACATTACATGTCCTCCCTGTGTTCATGTGACTTTCCCCTGCTGTATTTTCTCTTTATCAGCTAAAGATATTTGTCAGGCTATGTGTACATTTCACATTTGAAGAATTTAATTTATGACACAACTAAATATTATCGTTTCATCATTTCTCCCTGGTCAGTATTATGGACTTTTCTTTTGTTACAAGAAATGCACATTGTATTAAAATGCACTTGATCAAGATGGCAGCCGTCTCTGGGTACTACCATCTGTGCAAGCAAGATGTTTAATGGTCTACTTAACCATGCTTCTGAGGAGACCTATGTTACAAATCATCAGACAGAATTCTGGTTTAGTCGTGGAGGAGTGAGGTGCGTGAAAGAGGGGCTCCTGACCGACTTTTCAAACATTGCACTTCATACATTTATCCAAACAAAATACTGTCATGGTAGCATTAATGTTGATTAAGAGGTTTCAAGGTGCCAAATCAGTAGCAAAAAGTTCAGTCTACACCTGCTGCGAGATCTATGTTTAGCATCGCTAGTACACTAGCCACAAAGGCGGTGTGTGCTGGTGCTGAAAAGCTGAAAAAAGCTCATCCATGTGTTTCATAACTAACTATAGTGCATCAGTATTAAAGACGACATTTCAGCACTTATCTGAGAATCTATTAGCTCACTATAGACTTCTGTGATCAGGTTATGAGAGGTTATGAACAGTTTTCAGAATCATTTGGGTGCAGCGGCGTCCCGTGACATGTTGGTCACAGCTGAGAAGACTATGAAGTGTTCATACTTTCCTTTTTAGACATTTGGTCGAATACTGGATGTTCTCGGGTTTAGATCCACATGTGGATAAGCAGCATCCGTCAGAACTATATGGGGGTCGCACTGAATGACAACACAGTCTAACATAGCGCAGGGGGTGGGGTCAGCTATGCACTTTGTTAGTTGGAATTTAAAGGGATTGAACGGACCAATTAAAAGATTGTGAATACTGGCTCACCTAAAGAAAATGAATGGAGATATAGCATTTTGGCATGAATAACATCTACAACTGGCAGATCGTGCGATACTCAGGAAGTTGTAGGTTGGGAAAGTTTTCTATTCTCAATTTAACACAAAAGTGAGAGGAACGGCTATTTTAGTTCATGCAGAGGTGACGGTTACTTTACCCAGCATTGTTTCAGGCACGAAAGCTAGATACGTCATTGTTTCAGGTTGTTTTTTTATACTCCTGTATTAATCTGTGTCTATGCATGGTATCACATTGTGCATCCAACTAGGATGACCAACCTTCGCTCATAAGAACATTTCTAAGCTTCCAGAGTTGAACAGATGTTTCATCTTTGCTGGGGATTTAAATCGTGCCATAGATCCAGCTTTAGATTATTCAGATCCTAAAACATTACACCTAAGTAAAAGGACCCAGGCTTTTTCTACCAACACAACACAAATGGGTTGTTGTGGCCCATAGAAATTCATCATTCTACAACACACTGATTTCTTATGCACATCTCGTCACAAACTCAGGAGGTTCTGGCACAGGGGTGAGGCACGGTGCAGGCAGGCAGGAAGATGGAGAATCCACTGGCAACTCCACAGGAACACAAGGGTTTATTACAGGAACAGAAAACACCAGGAGTACTACTATACAAGAAGGACCACGAGGGGTCAAAAAGCAAAACATACTAAGGTCAGGGCAGCAAGGAGCAGACATATGGGGAACAAAATGCAAATAAATAAATAAACAAACAAACAAACAAACAAACAAACAAACAAACAAACAAACAAACAAACAAACAAACAAACAAACACTGGGGACCTCAAACACACATGAGCTACACCTAATGAAATGCCATAACATACAAAAATGACCCACTAAGGAACTGAACTAAGGCAGGAACTTAAATAGAGAAACTGATCCGGGTAATAATGTAGTAGGAGTGAGACATGAAACAATTAGCCAATCAGGGAGTGTGCAGGACAATGAGCAACCTGGAAACACACAAGGACCGGCACAAGAACAGGAAACAGGTGAAACAAATAATTAACTCAAGGAACTGGGAGAATCATACAGGGAATCTAAGAAACTGAAAGAAACAAAAAGGAAACAGAATCTATCACTGGCGAATAACAAAGATGGGTTAAACACAACCAAGGCACAAAGCAAAACCCAAAACAAACCACAAAATCACAGGAACTAGAACAACTGATAAATGAAACACTAGAGAGCAAAATACAAAAACAGAGGAGGCAGGATTTGAACACATGAGAGAGGAACTGATAGGAAGCTACATGCTCAGCTCATTGAGCCATGTGGCAGACTGGGGAACTGGGGAAACACACTAAAGACTTTGAATACAGGGAGGACAGGACAGCCGGCGACACCTGCTGGCCAAACGGGGAGAAGACACAAAAGACTGGGACAAACAGGTGCTGACCCTGACACATCTTTCCTATTCAAGGGTAGGTTACTTTTTTATAGAAGATAAGCTCTTGCCATCATTAGCAAAAATAGAATACTCAACAGGAGTACAATCAGATCATCAATCTGTTTCTCATTGAACCAGAGAGATTGTCCCTTGTGGAGGTTAAACACTTGTTATGGTGCCTGTTCATTTTGATCCTAGATATCTGATCACCAAAGTCTTTGGTACATAAAGGTGACTAAATAGTGTAGCTGCAACATCTAACTCGTGTCACTATTTCTGGCCTCCTTTCATTGAATATGTATGGTGCGTTCGATTATTTGTCTCTGGCTCGGAACTGGGACGACAACGTCACGAAAAAACGTCACTTCCCATCGGAAACACGCCTCTTTTATGACTTTGATGTTGAACAGAGTTTTTCTTGTCCGAGTTGCTCCTGTGACGTAATTTCAACATGGCGGCTAACACACTCAACAGTAATTCTATTTTATAAATCATTAAAAATGCTTATTTTGTTAAATGTATTAATAGTTATAAATGTAATTGCACGTGTTTGATTTAGCGAATCCCATATCGTGACCGTAAACTGTATCCTAGCAGCAATATCAGATTTTTACCAGACTTGTTAGTGTCTTTGCTTTGTTTGTAGTTTGTTTGCCTCTCGAAAAAATATCGCTATGAATGTATAAAAATATTTGATAAAGCTTTTAATGTGGTTTGACTAGTTTGTGTTTCTTATTTGTTTGTCTCTCCGAAAAATAATCTCACTCCAAAACTGCTAGATATAAAGCAACAACACACGCAGGGTGTTCATGGAGGCAGCCATGTTTGTTCCGAGATGTGGTACCTCGAAGGGGAGATTGTCGGACGCGATGTCACTCAACTCGGAATTTCCGAGTTCCGAGCGTAAAACGAACGCACCAGTAGAGCTTTCATGTGTAGGCATGAGCCATTCACACTTAGCCCCTCCCACCCTTCTTGGGGCCAAGCTATTCACACCTCTCCTCACCCCCAAGACACAAAGAAAGAATTCTGTAAGAGAAGCAAGAGGAACATTTCATTCTTAGAAACATTTATTGCAAAAAAAAAAAATAGAAGTCAGTTTACAATGTAATTTTATAAACATAAGCAACTGCAGATACACACACCAAACAAACCATATACACGGGGAAGCGATTTGCAGTCACAGTTTCTTGTGCCACTCTTGGAAACAGTTCCTTGTAAGCTGTAGGCAGAGTGGAACATCACACGCCTGACATTTCCAGGGAGTGTTCTGCCTCTTGCCATCCTCTCTGCACAGAATACAAGTCCTACGGCCATACGATGCCACTTTGCCGACGTCTGGGTTCACCGGGTTCACTGGCACTGGAACATGTTCGGAATGACGTTGTCGTGGATACTTCCTTGTGCAGCCACACAGCTGCACGATAAGCTCCTCCATGAAGTCCTTGTGCGACATAGGCTTCTGCCGCACTGATGCCGACAGCTCTTTGTGTAAGATGTAGGCGTTAGTGGCAGCAATGTCTAGGAAATGTAAAAACAGTTTTCTGTACCATTTCATATTCTTGTGCTGCGCTGAGTAATACTGAATAAGTTTATCTGAGAGGTCAACACCACCCATGTGACTGTTGTACTCTACAACTGGAGAAGGACAAGGAAAAGTCTTTGTAGTCCAGGTGCCACCTCTGGACTTCACTCTTCTCTGTACTTCATCCCCTTTGTAAGCACTGTGGATAGTGGAGCAGACGGATACCTCTCGTGCGTCCGTCCACTTCACGAAGACCGTTGGGCCATCCCGGATCCACCTGAATGTTCCTCTAGCAGACTCCTCGGACATAGCATTTGATGGGGGGCGGGGACAGCCCTTCCTGTTGTCTCTGTATGTCCCGCAAGCACCAACGCTTTGTGAGAACAGGTCCGTCAAAAGCTTTACGCTAGTGTGGAAATTGTTCATGTACACGTGATACCCACATCCCAGGTAGCGACGATTCAGAAGTGACATCACACTGTCATATGAAAGTCCTTGCCCTGACCGGAAGTCATCCTTTCCCGTGAACACGGAAAAATCTACTGTATATCCGTTGCTACAGTCCACGAGAACAAACAGCTTGAATCCACACTTGGTAGGTTTTGCCTTCATATACTGTGTCATCCGAGTCTTTGCCTTGGTTGCTACCATTCTTTCATCCACAGCAAGGCTCCTGCGTGGCTGATAGAAGGCTTTGCAAGCATCCTGGATCGTGGTCATGAGAGGCTTCAACCGGAACAATCTGTCGTGCTGCGGTGTTCCGAGCTTCTGGTCATTTGCAGGGTCAGCATCAGGATCACTCATGTGAACGTTCCATGAAATTGTCCTGTACCTGTCCCTGCTCATGACTTTCGGCGGGAGAATCTGTGAAAAAAACGTGTTCTGTCGCCAGTAGTCCGTTATGTGGTCCAACTTCACCATAGCCATGTAAAAAACAAGTCCAATATACTTATAAAATTCCTCAACACAGACATCAGTCCATTTATACTTCTTTCCTTCAGCAACATGCATGGCGGCGCGTCGGTTGGTATTCCTGCAGAGTGTCTTCACAGCATCTGTGCTAAAAAACATCTTGAATAAATCCAGCGGCGTGTGACGGTCCTCTGGACTCAGCTGCACTCCAGGTGGTCGGGTAGGCTTGAACATCAGGGCAGGTGGACCCACATCAGTATCTTCTTCGGAGTTCCATGATGAACTTGGCCGAGTCGATTGTGATGCAGGGGACGTGCGTCGTCGCTTTGCAAAAGCTGAACTGTATAATAAACAGAAAAAATATGCATAAATACACACGCTAAGGTTATGACACAGAAGTTTTCACATACAAAACTGGATGCAGGAGTAAAATCTCACATAAAGCCAGTAACACACATACACGCAAGACACGTGGATCTTTTCATACAGTTTGAAATTGCTCTTATGCATGTACAGATCCATCTGCGTCTGTGTGGATCTTGCCAGAAATATGCGATTACCACAATCACGACAACAATAAACCGAAACTGCTCTCCAGACATTATCAGACACGCAACAAAAGAAAGTTTGGATGCAACAGATACTGCATTCCAGCCTTCAGCAGGTATTTAATATGACAACATTTCGCATGACAATGACAAATGACAACTCAAAAGTGACAAAACATCATGCGGGAAAATGATGTTAATACCGCTTCGAATCACGACTACATCAGTGAGACCGTAAAGCAGAAACCTATTACGCCAATACATGGCATAGTAGAAAAAAACTAACACAAAACTCTTTGTGCGTACATGATTTCAATTATAGGATTTTTGTACCAAAACGAATGTGAATGAAAACTGTACTGCTTTTCAACACTGTACAGTTGGGAATTGGCCGCTTTTACTCACCTCGCAGTCACGTGATCCACTTTGACCGACGCTGCAGGTACAGATCCATCTTCATCTCTGTAAATGTTCGAAATATTGTGGTTACAATATGACAACGACAAACTGAAACTGCATTCCAAACGTTAGCGGACACCCAAAAAAAGAAAGTATAGACACACATACAAAGCAGTTGTCACAATATTTTGCTAAATGAAAACTTAATGCGTTCACATGATTTCAATAAACAAATGTTGACTTACGACTGCATTAGTGGAACTGTATAGAAATCATATTAATGACAACAGTTATGCGGCAACACGTCGCATAACAAAAACGTTAAGTCAAACATTTTTGCTTCCATAATTTCAGTATTAGTTTTGGTATTATGACTACATTAGTGAAACTGCAAAATAGTAATCATACTGACCAACCTGAGAACGAGTAAATATAACTTAAGAGAAATATGAATATATCTTACGATAAGATAAGCATGTGCACACTAAATTAGGTTTCATAACTTTATGCACGTATCAAAAATCACGGAAATAAAAATACACTTACTCGGAGAGGTCATCCACCGCTGGATCAAGCCGATCTTGAAAATGACACAGTTCTTCATCAGTGTCGCAGTCTTCGGGCGCAGATGAATCTTCATTTTCACTTTCTTCCATCCATTTCCGAACAGCCTGCAGTGCCTCCTGTCCATTCATGCGACGTGCCATCTTCCCAGCGAAATCAGTGTTCTCAATAAATTTAGTTTCAAGCTGCGTCAGCTTATATGGCGCTGATGCAGATGTATCTGGATCGCGACACACTCACCGATACAACGAGGGTAATTAGAATAAATTTCCATGGATTTCTTCAAGGTGAGGGCGGCACTACACGCCCCCGATGCAGGTAAAACAAAGTAAGGTGACATGGTTTACTTTTTTGCCGATTTAACCTAATTTTAAAAATACTTCCGACAATGGACATTTTGAAAAGAAGACAGATTATCGACGTAGTCTGCGTTTTTTTTCCCAAAAAAAAAATATTTCAGCTAGTTATGAACTGAAATACAAGAGAAAGATACGCTGCATCCCCGACTATGCGCTCGTCCTCAGATGGTTAAAACATGCTATCAATCAAAAAGGGGTTCCCACCTTTAGATAGCTCCTCCAATCATCATGCAGAAACCAAGCGTTCCGGCCTGCCCACTGCTACTTTCACAGCCAGAGACGTTGAGCTTCCCTGGAAGTGACGGTTCTGGTGCATTTATCCAATAACCGTCCAGCATTTCTGCAGTGAAAAAAAGTCTTCTGTACCGGGTCATTGAGGTCCGGCGAAGCTCAGATTCGGGAGGTTTTCAAGCACTGTGCTGCACGGAAATGTATGAGAAGAAAATCGCGTCAAGCAATCAGAAATAAATATCCGATTCTGAACGAGCTCGTCATGACGTTTAACGCATTCTAGCGCACTTTTATTAAAACCAATATAAATACGACAGTGCATATATGAGCATTTATTTCCTGACATGTAAGAGAAAGCGGAGCTTCCGTCAAAGACAGGTTGGCAGATTATGAAATACTATGTTCATAACCAAATTGTTTCTAGCAAAAGAAAACTACAGCCAAGTAAATAGCTGCAGGCTTTTTCACAGAAAGTGACAAATTTGTTTTACATACATAATGCAGCTAAAATACAGATGTATTTTATTTTGCCCCACAATTTTAAATTGAAATCCCAAAGTCTTGGGTACATAAAGATGACTAAATGGTGCAGCTGGATAGATTGGATAGATTTTTCTTATTTAACCCATGTCACTATTTCTGGCCTCCTTCCATTGAATATGTAGGAGCCTTCATCTGTAGGCATGAACCATTCACACTTGGCCCCTCCACGTACAGATCCATCTGTGTCTGTGTGGACGTTGCTGGAAATATGCGATTACAACAATCACAACAACAATAAACCGAAACTGCTCTCCAGACATTATCAGACACGCAACAAAAGAAAGTTTGGATGCAACCAATGCAGAAAAAATTGGATTCACGTCACGTACGCTAAATACAGTGGAGAAGAACTACTCTCAACTGGATGAGGAAGGTTTGGCAGTGGTGTTCACCATAAAACGTTTCCACCAGTACCTTTATGGATGCAAATTTCTATCAAAAAAAAGGAGTGGATGTGGGGGATGCTGGTCCATCTTCAGCAGAACGTTCTTCAGAGGTTCAAAAGCATTTGTACGAGTCACAATGAACAATAAATGTTAAATGTTGTTGATCTGTACATATAACTAGTATTACATTATATGTTTAGAAGCAACAGCCGATCAAGACAGTGTGTGTCTGTGAGTTCCTGTGTGCACACCTGTGTGTGTGAGCGCGCTGGCGTTCATAAGGTTTCTCCATGTAAATGTCTAGTAGTGTGTGTGTGGGATGCCACAGTCCTGCCCCCCAGGACATGAAGCAGACACAGAGGAGACCCGGGCCCCAGACATCCAGAGGCCCCCCAGGGCATGGGCGCCCCCGGAGGACCACCGCAGGGAGTACTGCAGCCCCCACCCAGAAAAGGGCAGAGGAGAGCTCCGGAGGGAGGTCATCCGGCAGCCACAGTGCAGGAACCCCAGTGGGCCGTGGCGGTCACGAGGGCAGACCGGTCCCTGGGTCCAGAGATCCAAGGCCCCCCCACCACCCCAGCAGGGGCCCCACAGAGACAGAAGGGCCAGGCAGCCAGTACCCACCCGAGCATCCAGCCCCAGACATCGAGAACCACCAACGCACCAGAGGCCGGGCCCTCATCCACCGGCAGAGAGTTGATGAAACTTTAATTTATTTCGGGATTGTAGATACAGTAAGATACTCTGGACAGACCTCAATAATTACATAAACACGGTTGTTGTTGTTTTAGTTCTTTTCAGCCATTTATATTGTCACAGTGAACTGTATCCTAAGATGTGCTTGTAAAATGTTTGTATATAGTACAGCATTAATAAAAATAATAATATTAAAAATACTCCGGCAGAGGATCTCTTTGGGGTCACTTTTGCTAACCCCGGATATAGGAGGAGGGTTGGAATTGTGATATATATATGTATATATGAATTAAAAAAAATAAAAAACAGAATAAAGTTCATTTGTAGTTCTAAACATATTCATGGTGTTTTTTTTAACCACTTTTTGTATCTCCAACGACATTATTCCTCTTTCCTACAGCGTCCATTACAATTACATACACATTGCACATTGTGCAAATGAGGCGATGGTGTCATTTAGCCGTTTCTAGCGACTTTTGGGACAGCCAACCACTGCTTTCCTTGCTGAGTTTGAGCTACACAGCTATTTGTTTATATTTTACTTATGCAACCTGTTATATGTTTATAATTCATAAATCTGGCCAGCAGATCCATCTTTCATTTTAAATAGAATAAAAAAATGATGTAATCTTATCCCGCTAATAAGTGCTAAGTAATAAGGGCAAGTTTCACAAAAATAATTCCATCCGCTCTGTCTCTTCTTCTGCAATTCTGCGTAACTTCCATGTTAACGCCAGTGCTTGTGGTCAAGCAATCAGCAACTAATCACTGTAAGCTTCTCCACAGTAGTGCTTCCGAGGAACTACAATCAGACTGAGTTTTTATGAATTCACTCACTCACTCACTCACTTACTAACTCACTTACTCACTCAATCACTCACTCACACACACACCAATTCGTCACTATATGATGATGTGGTCAGCCACTATATGGTATGACATGTTTGTAAGTCATACTAGTGCACCTACTTATAAATTGTTTTAAAAAAATGCAGTCTGGAACCCTGTGGAGCCCCATTTTTGACTTTGTAGGCATTGTTACACTACAAAACAAAGAAAAACAACAGCACACATGTGAACCAGCTCACAACTTTGTCTCTGGGCATATGTTTTCTTTCGGGCCTCTATGACGTGTTTGTGTGATGTTACGTTAGCCAATCATCAGTTACTTAAGATCTTTACATATGTGTGCTGTATCCTTATTAGCTCACAGATGCTGCAATTTACTGTCGGGGTATCTGAAATTGACACAGGAAGATTATAAATTTTTTGATCCTCGAAAATATCGCAGTATTTTGATCAGTGACACAAAAGTACCGAAGTTTGCTACCCACCCCTAGTCAGGTATGCTGCCTGATCCCGCTGCTTTTCGTGAGTTAACTCCCAGCAGAGTTTTCACAAACATCCAGGAGTAGGGAAGATCTTCTTTTCATGCATGTCATTCAGTTTGTTCATAACCTCCAGCTCCACTGCTTTCTCAGTCTGTTCTTCTCAGCCTGGCCTCAGTCCAAAACCACACCTACTGCAAACTGAGAAGCAGGAAGTTCCTCCCACTCTCACACACAGACGACTGTGAGAGAAAATGAAACTAAATCTTGTCAGTGTTCGTGGTAAAATGGCAGACGCCAGTGTTGCAGTGGATCAGAACCAATTCAGCTGCCCAGTCTGTCTGGATCTACTGAAGGATCCAGTGGCTATTCCCTGTGGGCACAGTTACTGTATGAGCTGCATTAAGAGCTGCTGGGATCAGGAGGATCATGCTGGAGTTTACAGCTGCCCCCAGTGCAGACAGACCTTCACACCCAGACCTGTTCTGGGCAGAAACACCATACTGGCTGAAGTGGTGGAGAAACTGAAGAAGACTGGACTACAAGCAGCTACTCCTGCTGACCAGTATGCTGGAACTGGAGATGTGGAGTGTGACGTCTGTACTGGGAGAAAACACAAAGCTGTCAAGTCCTGCCTGGTGTGTCTGGCCTCCTACTGTGAAACTGACCTGCAGCTTCACAATAAACTCCACCATGCAAAACAGCACAAGCTCATTGATGCCACCGGCCATCTGAAGGACAAGGTCTGTTCCCACCATGACAAACCCCTGGAGGTCTACTGCCGTACCGACCAGCAGTGTATCTGTTATCTCTGTTTGATGGATGAACACAGAGGCCATGATACAGTCTCAGCTGCTGCAGGAAGGGCGGAGAAACAGGTCAGACTGGAAACGCTCGTATATAAATTATGAATTTTATATAAAGTAAAAAGTTTTTTGTCGCATGTGAATAAATTTCCATTGAAGAGAGATTATAATTAAGCGTAGTTAATTATCTGAAAGGAAAATGCTCAGAAAATTAGTCACTAAAAATGTCTTAAAGAGAACGTTTAGCACCTTCAGGTCTATCAGTAGATCTTTTCTTGAAGTACTTGAAGCTCCTTCAATCAGTGAATTTGAATGGGTAAGATGTGTGATGATTGTTTGTTAGAAGCATGGTGGTTCCAGTATCTCAGAAATAGCCACCATCCTGAGACTTTCGCACACTGCAGAGAGTAGAGTTTCATGAGAATGGTTCAGTGAACATAAAACACCCAGACGGTGGCAGTTCTGTGGGAGAAAACACCTTGTTAATGTGAGAGGTCAGAGGACAGTGGCCAGACGGATTTAACTACAACTAACACAAAGGACACAAGTGCAATGATAAGAGTGCAGTTTAACAGTGATGAGCAGAATGACTACACTGAACACACATCTAATCTACACATGAAGTGGTTCTAGAGGCAAAGTCCTACCCGGTACTAGCTGGTACCTAATAAAGTGGCAACTAACTACATGCATTATATACAGTAAGTGAACTTCAGGTTGAATGTGAGAACTCTTCATATCCTTCAATGGGAATTGGAGTCAAAGGGTCTTTGTCCAGTTTATCCTACCTACAGTCAATAAACCATTTAAGAACAGCCACCCATCCATCCATCCATCCGTCCATCCAACTCATAAATGTTTATCTGGGTCAGGGTCGTTTGCGCCTATGTCAGGAAGCACGGAGCACAAAGCTGGGGTCCACCCTGGACAGGATGATTAAAGAATATGATATCAGCTAATGAAATAAACTCATTTTTACCATCTTTTTTTCCTATCTGTAGAAACAAATGGGTGAAACACTGCAAGAATTTCAGAAGAGAATTCAGATGAGAGAGAAGGAGCTGCAGGAGCTGAGAGAGGCTATGGGCTCAATCACAGTGAGTATGAACCAGAACAGAAGATAACAGCTGGCTTGTAGGAACCATTTCAGGGTTGAATCGAGGCTCTTCTAAGACAGGTGATTTAAGTCCTTTAAAGTTTAATTAATGTAAGGTCACTGTGGGATATAATGAGTCAGGGTTCTCCCAGAAGGTTGGGATTATGTCACTGGACAGGAGGGTTGAGCTAAAGTCTTTCTCAAATGGCCCTTAAATGATATTCCTCTTGCTAAACAGCACCTTTTCATACACCTCTGTAATGCAAAGAAACAACAAAAAGGTCACCTATTAAACTGAGACCTAATGGTGACAACCAACCTGCCCCATACAGCCACCAGTCTCTGCCAAATCCCTGCAGCTGACAGTGTATAAGCTTAATGAGTGATCATTTCCAATCAGTGCTGGCTGGGTTTCAGTACCTGAGGCGTCCAGCATGGTGACGCTCCAAACCCCAGCCCTGTGCTGTTTTTATACCTCCTGTCAGCTCACATCTCTATTGTACAATGAGGCTCTCTGGAGTCTCAAAAGGGGCCAACTGTAATTTACCGTCCTCTGCTCTCTGTGTCACCAACAGAGCTCAGCACAGTCAGCAGTGAAGGACAGCGAGAGGATCTTCACTGAGATGATCCGCTCCATTGAGAGAAGACGCTCTGAGGTAACACAGCTGATCAGAGATCAGGAGAAGGCTGCAGTGAGTCAGGCTGAAGGGCACATGGAGAGACTGAAGCAGGAGATTGATGAACTGAAGAGGAGACACTCTGAGCTGGAGCAGCTTTCACACACAGAGGATCTCATCCATTTCCTCCAGGTAACAGAACAGCTACTTTGGCAATAAGGAAACCAGAGTATTCAAATGGATGCATATTGCCATTTGTGGTCAGATGTTAATGGTCCTGTTAATTAGATTGCAATACACATTTGTATTGATGAAGCTGTTTAATCAGACTGTGTGTCTGTAGAGGTACCAGGGTCTTCCTGTCACCCCTGAAGCTGAATTTGGACCCAGAATCTCGGTCAGTCCACGCTGCTCTTTTGAGAATGTGAGGAAGGTGGTTTCTGAACTGAAGGATCAACTGGAGAATGTTTGCGAAAAGAAAACAACAGAGATAAATCACACAGGTAAAAAATACATTTTCCACTCTGTCCATGTTTAGTACAGACCATGCAGACAGAGTATGCAGTACAGCCAACTTCACATGTGTGTGATCAAGTCAGTTTCTATTTCCAATGAGATTGAATCTTTCAGAAAACCATTGAAATAGTAGGAATTATGTTTCTACAAAATGATATAATTCAAAAACCTGTACAATGCCTGACAAAAATCTTGTCACTTAACCAAGTTGTAGGAACAACAAATAATACACATACATAGTGAACCTCTAATCAGTGATTGGTTGAATCATTAAAAGACATAAGACTTTTGTCCTTGCAAAAATAGGGCAAGCTGAGAACATTGGTACACTTTTTGACTGCTTCATTTTGTACCCAGTTATTAATGTGAAAGCCCTTGGCATTTACTGTAACAATTGATTGATTAGAAATAAAGTTACATGCCTTTTTATGTTACTATGTCCTTATGTAACAAGACTTTTGTCAATGACTGTATTGTGTTTTACTCAGAATGATTATTACATTTTTGAACTGCCCTCATAATGATAATACCCCACTGCTGTTATCTCCACAGTGAGTGAAGTCCATCTCCCACAAGTAAATTCCTTTTACTCACATCCCTGTTTCTCTCTGTCTCCTTCTAGTTACCAAAGACACCATCCTACCAATATTAGTGCCCAGAACCAGAGCAGAATTCTTACAATGTGAGTCTGTTCACACACACGCTTCTCTCTCCCTGTATGAGGTGGAGTGTGTTTTATTGTGTTTTATTGTGTTTTATTGTGTTTTCCTGTGTTTTATTGTGTTTCATTTTCTTCTGCTAGTGGAGCTTCTCTTTCTCTCTCCTGCTGCCTCCTGGTCTTTCACATTTACATGAGCTGTTTATGTCAGGAGCCTCTGAATCTGATTGCAATGTGGCTGTCAATTTTGCTTGTCATGCTGTTCTCTGAGATGTCCGTGTTGAGAATGTGACCATATAAGCACGAATGGGTAAACATATATTTATTTATATATACTTTTCAAAAACTATTCAAAGCATTAAAAAATACCAAAAAAGTGTGCATTCTTGTTTAATATAAGGAGTGAATAAAACCAAAAGATCACCTCCTGATCTTCTCTTCCGTCAGATTCCTGTCAGCTCACTCTGGACCCCAACACAGCAAACAGATCCCTCCACCTGTCTGAGGGGAACAGAGTAGTGACATGGAATAAAGACACAAAGTCATATCCTGATCACCAGCAGAGGTTTGACACACTCCCCCAAGTGCTGTGTACAGAGGGTCTGACTGGGCGCTGCTACTGGGAGGTTGAGTGGAGTGGGGCTGTAGTTAATATCGCTGTGACACATAGAGGGATCAACAGGAAAGGATGGGGTGACGACACCAAGCTTGGATGCAATGACAAGTCCTGGTGTTTGTACTGCTCAACCTCCAGTCACTCATTCTGGCACAACAACATTAAATCTGCAGTGTCTGCCCCCCCCTCCTCCAGGATAGGAGTGTACCTGGATCACAGGGCAGGAACTCTGTCCTTCTACAGCGTCTCTGACACAATGACCCTCCTGCACAGGGTCCAGGCCACGTTCACTGAGCCCCTCTATCCTGGGTTTCAGCTTTGGTACAGTACAGCCAAACTGAGCTAAGTAAGCTAACTAATATCTCTTTATATTTGGAGTATTTAATCTTCAGTATAAAAAGTGGAAATAATGAATATGAAAATAGACACAAGAAAATTTAAAAATGTTTTATAATGTATGCATTTTGCCCATTTATAGGTGTAAATAACAACAAAATAAAAATGAATACCTTTCAAAGTTTTTATGTGAAATTTCTGTACAGTGATCCAAAGTTTGCTCTCACCTGTATATGTGTCTGTGTGTATTCCTTCAGATAATAGTAACAGGTTTAATTATCACATTGTTCAAAATGTTTCCTTCTGTCAAATGAAAAGGATTATTTTTGTCAAAGAATGATGCATTATGCCGTCATTTAAACTTCTTATTGATAATAAGTACAACCACAGTCAATCAGTATAAATTCATCAGTTGTCATGCTTTTGTCATGTAAGATATCTGTATGAATGATTGCTATGCCACTGCAGTTGCTATCTTTGATATCAAATCGTCTTAAAGTGCAAAAACTATACAGTGCATCTATCCCTGAGCTAATAGCGAAGGTGTGTCTTTGTCAGATTTAAGGGTTTGGTGAATTTTTAAATAAATAATAGTAATAAGAGTCAAAGGAAGCCATTGTCATGTCAAATGCTTTAAAGCAGTCATTGGTCGTAACTGTGTTGCAAACTGTAACCTCATGTCATGAAGCGATGGAAGGTCAAATGCGACACATTAATGTAGATTTATTTTTATAAATGTTCCTACGTCTAAATGAGTTTCACTACACAACCGTTGTGGATTACTTGTAAAATAAAGACAATTCTTCATCTTGCAGTCATATTAAAGAGTCAGAGGATTTTTCCTGCTCTATGCTGCAGTGATTAACGCCAATACCTTTTTACTGAATGGCTCTTTCTGCCTGAATTTAATTGTTTTGCATTCTTCTGGGTTATATTTATAGAATTAGTAAACATCTAAGCCATTTTTACCACTTTAAACACCTCTATATGAGCAGTATAACCAGTACAACAAAGTTTTCCGGTTGCCAAAAAGTGATTACAGTCATTATATTTTTACTGACAGGCATTTTCTACTTTAGTTTAACTTTATAGGGCTCTTGTTACTGTAGATATACTTACTTACAGGATTAGTAATCATATAAGCCATTTTTACCACGGTAAACACCTCTATAGGACCAGTATAACACAGTACAATGCAGTTTTCCTATTGACAAAAAGTGATTAGCGGCCAATACTTTTTTTTTACTGAAAACCTCTCTGCCTGACATTAATTTTTTTGCACTCTTCTGCGTTACATTTACAGAATTACTAAACATCTAATTCAATTGAACTTTTTAACTGTTTTCCTGTTTTTTTTTTTAACCTATTTTCATTTTTTTTTAGTTTTTCTTAGACACGAGTTTTTAGACACCATTTTCTTTTTTCAGTTAACTGGTAAGTATTTATTTTCTTAATATAAAAACTACTTATAATATAAAACTACTACTAACTGCCAACCTGTACAAGGCTGCTATGCCTCTAGTCCTACCTTATTGATTTGGATTCAGCGCAGTTTTAATTTGGCAGTTCACAGGACTGTCCTAGCATCTTTATCAGGACTTATTTTCGACATGGACCCCACTTCGTACAAAGACTTATTGTCTTTCAAAAAGGATGGCATCTGTCCATCTGGTTTGTCAGTTACCCAAAAGTGCAATTTTCGTAGAAAAGCTTGACGTTTTGAGGTGCAAAGTGAATATTATTAAACCTTTACACTGATGCTACATTTATATTTGCATTAGCTAATGTACATGTACTGTTATTTCTACACATGTGATTTTTTCTTTCATGTTTAGGCATCGTATCTTCTAAATATTACTAAAATTGGACAAATTAAAAGCAGACTGCCGCCTGGGATTCTTTTAATTACCCTTTAAGTGACAAGTTAATCTAGTGTGAACTACATACTGCAAGTAGCCAATATGGCGTAACAGTTATTGTCAGTGCTGGCTTCCCAGTATACCTATATTATTGAAGAAGACATGTTTCCCAGATTTAAACTAAAGCACGTTTCCATTAGTTACTATGAAATTCAAAAATGGTACCTTAATTATAATACGCTAAATAGCTACTATAACGTGAAATAGCTAGATATTTAATTAGATTAAGTGATATGTTTTAACTAGAAAAAAAAACACGTGAAAATGCAAAAGGTTTACGTCTTGTAATGGTCAGAATTTTTTTCTCAGTATGACATCATAAGCAACAAAGATAAAACACTGGAAATTTAAAAACTTATTCAGGTCACCTATAGGGGTGTTGTCTTTTCTGCACAACAAGAATAGACAAGCATACTTTCCTAAAATAGCCTATTATTTCCTTAAGAACTGCACTTATCTTAATACTGTAAATTACCAACAATAACACCAACTGTCTTGCATTAAACCAGGGAAGCACAAGCAGAGACGGAAAATCAATACAATGACCGTACTGGGGAAACAAACTAAAACGTGGACTAAATACATCGGACTAAGGACGGCAACAGGAAACAGCTGGTGAACACAGGGAATCCACACGGGGTTAATGAGGGGGCGTGGCATACGGAAGGAGTGGATGACCGGGGCAGGACAGGACCCATCCCCCAAAGGCGTGCACTCCGGGCACGCCTATGGCGAGCGAAGTCACGGGAACCAGGGACACAACAGCACCTGGGGAGACAAAAGCAACAACATCAACACGGACACACAGAACTGGTACAAGGAAGACAACTCAAACAATAAGCCACAAACCATGGGGAACACTGACAAACACAAAGACACCAAAGACGGAAACACAGGACCGGGGAACAGTAAAGGGGACAACGGAGGGACCACACCAGGGAACAAAGGCACGGAGGGATGAGGAGGAAACACAGGGGACACACCTACAGGAGGCACATAGGGACCCGCAGGGGACGAAGACACAGAAGGACACACAGGGGACAGAAAGGGACCGACAGGGAATGAAGACACAGACGGACAGGAAGGAAATGCATGGGGCACAAAAGAACCAGAAGGTACTGAAGGATGAGGGGGAAACACGGAGGGCACAAAGGGACCAGAAGGGAGCAAAGGCACGGAGGGACGAGGAGCTGGGGGGACTACAAAATAGCTGAATACAATCAGGCATTCACTCGAGGTAACGAGGAGGGCGTGGCACACAGAAGGATCATACGAGCAGGTCATGACAGTGCCACATCCTCTACTGCCAGTACCTCCCCTGGGCCATTCACCACATCCTCTACCGCCACTACCTCCCCTGGGCCATTCACGACATCCTCTACCGCCACTACCTCCCCCGGGCCATTCACCACATCCTCTTCTGCCACTACCTCCCTTGGGCCATTTACCACATCCTCTACCGCCACTACCTCCCCCGGGCCATTCACCACATCCTCTACCGCCACTACCTCCCCCGGGCCATTCACCACATCCTCTACCGCCACTACCTCCCCCGGGCCACTCACCACATCCTCTATCGCCACTACCTCCCCCAGGACATTCACCACATCCTCTATCGCCACTACCTCCCCCAGGCCATTCACCACATCCTCTACCGCCACTACCTCCCCCAGGCCATTCACCACATCCTCTACCGCCACTACCTCCCCCGGGCCATTCACCGCATCCTCTACCACCACTACCTCCCCCGGGCCATTCACCGCATCCTCTACCACCACTACCTCCCCCAGGCCATTCACCACATCCTGTACCTCCACTACCTCCCCCGGGCCATTCACTACACCCTCTACCGCCACTACCTCCCCCGAGTCATTCACCACATCCTCTACCGCCACTACCTCCCCCCGAGTCATTCACCACATCCTCTACCGCCACTACCTCCCCCAGGCCATTCACCACATCCTCTACTGCCACTACCTCCCCCGAGCTATTAACCACATCCTCTACCGCCACTACCTCCCCCGAGTCATTCACCACATCCTCTACCACCACTACCTCCCCCAGGCCATTAACCACATCCTCTACCACCACTACCTCCCCCAGGCCATTCACCACATCCTCTACCGCCACTACCTCCCCCGAGTCATTCACCACATCCTCTACCGCCACTACCTCCCCCGAGTCATTCACCACATCCTCTACCGCCACTACCTCCCCCAGGCCATTCACCACATCCTCTACCTCCACTACCTCCTCCAAGTCATTCACCACATCCTCTACCGCCACTACCTCCCCCGGGTCATTCACCACAACCTCTACCGCCACTACCTCCCCCGGGCCATTCACTACATCCTCTACCGCCACTACCTCCCCCAGGCCATTCACCACATCCTCTACCGCCACTACCTTCCCCGGGCCATTCACTACATCCTCTATCGCCACTACCTCCCCCAGGCCATTCACCACATCCTCTACCGCCACTACCTCCCCTAGGCCATTCACCACATCCTCTACCGCCACTACCTCCCCCGAGTCATTCACCACATCCTCTACCGCCACTACCTCCCCCAGGCCATTCAACCACATCCTCTACCGCCACTACCTCCCCCGAGTCATTCACCACATCCTCTATCGCCACTATCTCCCCCGGGCCTTTCACCACATCCTCTACCGCCACTACCTCCCCCGGGCCATTCACCACATCCTCTACCGCCACTATCTCCCCTGGGCCATTCACCACATCCTCTACTGCCACTACCTCCCCCAGGCCATTCACCACATCCTCTACCACCACTACCTCCTCTGAAACATCCACCACTTCCTCTGGAGCACCCACCACCACAGTCCCTGGGCAACCGACGACTACCTGTACTAGTCGAACAGTGGACCCTTTGATCACAAAGAATATGTATCAGACCACTTCATGTAAAATTTTACAAATCATAACAAGTACATCAAATAAAGCTAATAAAAATATTTTATTATAACAATAATTAAAACATCCCCGATGACCCTACATAGGATAAGCAGTTTCAGAAAATGGTTGGATGGATGGACAGTTAAAACATTTAACTAAATCAATTTTAATTCCTTCGACATTTTCTTCTCATGATTGCAAAGCTTACATTAATATAAATTATAATATTTTTCATTAGTCATACATGTAAAATATTATAGAATAAAATAATATTACAATTACCATAGGAATAGATTAAAAAAATAACAACAATCATCCATCCATCCATTATCCTGAATGCTTTTGCATTTAAGGGTCATGAGAGTGCTGGAGACTATCCCAGCTATCATTTGGTGAGAGGCAGGGTACAACCTGGACAGGCCCCAGGCTATTGGAGGCTGACATGCAGAGACAAAATGTAGGATTGATTTATTTATCAACAGGTTGCAATACTAGCCTTATTTATTATGGTTATATCTGTAGACAGGGAACCAAGAAAATGTTAAAGAATCATAGTGAAATTTGGAAGTCCTGGAGTAATATTATATAACATTATACTCAAAACTTTAAGGCAAATTACTTTAACTGTTTTGTTACATTTTACAGGTGTATAAAGATGCATGGGGGGAAAAAGAAATATGTCCTTCTATCAAAGAGCGGACCATACAAAATATTCTATGCAGACATGTTTAACACAGCTCCACAGAGAGAAATAGAGAGGGGGTGAGGTATTATTTCATTCACTTGTTTCCTTCATATTGCTTATACAAGTTTTAAGTTACATTCAACGAGCAGTAAGTTGAAACTCAAATGCAAATACACCTCATCTCCTTTCACTGTATTGCTGTGTGGATTGCAGTGACGATAGAGGCTCTATCTATACAGCGGTCACTAAAGTTAATGCAAAAATGATGGCTGGATGTTTCAAAGAAATGAAAGAAACTAGTCAAAGCCCCCCCCCCACAAAAAAAAAACTAAGCCATTCAGCCAAGCACTGGAGCCCTTCAGTTTCAAAGTACAGTGATCCCACGCCTATCACGGAAGTTAAGCCCCAGACCCATCAGCGACAGGTGAAAATCCGCCTCATAGAAAGACCATATGAATAGACCTTTTTTTGTGTATGTGTTATACTTTGAGCCTTAAAATATCCCTCCCGCACCCTTTAAAAGCGATAATTGAAAATCTGCGATATACAAAGACCATATGATTAAACATTTTTTATATAGTTTAAGCGTTAAAATACCCCTCCTGCATGCTTTAAACACATGTTATTAAACACACTTTGCAAACACATATGATATGTGGATGTCGGGCTAAGGATATGAGTGACATAATAGTAATAAGAAAATGTATAAAAGTTTGCTCACAACAATCGGACCACAAGCAAGGTGCGTGATACGCACAGAACTGCGATGCATCGGGAAAAATCCACGCGGGGGCGCCAGAGCACAGACTGAGAAATAGCGGGGATCGCTGCAGTTTAAAAAGCAAAAAAAATGTCAAGTATCCTCCCTAACATGGATTAATCAAGTAGTAATAAATTGAAATTATATTTCCAAGAGCAGTATATTGTCATTTTGGAAACATTATATAAAATAACTCAAGAGACACATCGCCTTCTGGAATGGCAGGGCCCCACTGACTACATTGGTGACTAAAGTAATTTTAACACACCATTGATAGGTATCTATACTGAACAAAAATATAAACGCAACACTCTTGTTTCTGCTCCCATTTTTCATGAGATGGACTTAAAGACCTACAATTCATTCCAGATACACAATATTACCATTTCTCTCAAACATTTCTCACAAATCAGTCTAAATGTGTGATAGTGAGCACTTCTGCTTTGCTGAGATAATCCATCCCACCTCACAGGTGTGCCACATCAAGATGCTGATCTGACATCATGGGTAGTGCACAGGTGTACCTTATACTGCCCACAATAAAAGGCCACCCTGGAATGTGCAGTTTTTTGCTTTATTGGGGGTCTGGGGACTCAGAACCGGTCAGTATCTGGTGTGACCACCATTTGCCTCATGCAATGCAACACATCTTCTTCGCATAGAGTTTATCAGATTGTCAATTGTTGCCTGTGGAATGTTGGTCCACTCCTCTTCAATGGCTGTGCGAAGTTGTTGGATATTAGTGGGAACTGGTACACGCTGTCGTATACGCCGGTCAAGCACATCCCAAACATGCTCAACGGGTGACATGTCCGGTGAGTATGCTGGCCATGCAAGAACTGGGACATTTTCAGCTTCCAAGAACTGTGTACAGATCCTTGCAACATGGGGCCGTGCATTATCTGTCTGAGTGGCTGGTCTCAGACGATCTTGGAGGTGAACCTGCTGGATGTGGAGGTCCTGGGCTGGTGTGGTTACACGTGGTCTGCGGTTGTGAGGCCGGTTGGATGTACTGCCATATTCTCTGAAACGCCTTTGGAGACGGCTTATGGTTGAGAAATGAACATTCAATGCACGAGCAACAGATCTGGTTGACATTCCTGCTGTCCGCATGCCAATTGCACGCTCCCTCAATGCTTGTGGCATCTGTGGCATTTTGCTGTGAGACAAAACTGCACATTCCAGGGTGGCCTTTTATTGTGGGCAGTATAAGGTACACCTGTGCACTACCCATGATGTCAGATCAGCATCTTGATGTGGCACACCTGTGAGGTGGGATGGATTATCTCAGCAAAGCAGAAGTGCTCACTATCACACATTTAGACTGATTTGTGAGAAATGTTTGAGAGAAATGGTAATATTGTGTATCTGGAATGAATTGTAGATCTTTAAGTCCATCTCATGAAAAATGGGAGCAAAAACAAAAGTGTTGCGTTTATATTTTTGTTCAGTGTATAAGGACTGGTCTCCTGAAGCATTACACACCTATTCTGGCATCCGTCTAGTGTTACTCCAGCTAATTTCAGACATCTAGCTTTACCTCACCTGGACCCATGACCTGACAAACGATAGGTGGGTATGCCCCATTCGCTTTACATCAGCCAATGATATTTTTCCTCCGGAATGGACCGCTCGATGGACCGCTCAGGTGATTATACTTGTCCTCTGGAATGCCGGGGTCCACTGACTGTATTGGTGACTATGATGATCTCCACAAATAGTTAATAGGTTTCTATACGCTCATAATTCCTTATCTGCTTATTCTGGCATGTGTCTACTGTGTCCTCAGCAAATTTCAGACCTTTGCCTTGTATGGCCCAGCCCTCAGGCACCTACCTGTCCTCTAGAGGCCTAAGGTAGGCCAAGCCATCACTAAAAGGTATCCATGAGCTCTGCATTCATGACCAGGGGCGCTGCTAAGGATTTTGGGCCCCATGAAAAGAATCTTGACAGGGCCCCCAACACAGTTTATTGGGGGCTTCTCTGGGCCCCCTCTCAGTCATGGGCCCCGAGAATCGTCATCGTTTACCCCCCCTTTACAGCGCCCCTGTTCATGACCTGATATTTGTCTACTGCGTCCCCCAGCAAATTTCAGACATCCAGCTTTACCCCACCAGGACCTATGGCATGACAAATGGGAGATTTTAATAATTTACACCTCACAATAATCTGTCACCAAACAGCTTGACACTGCCACTTGTCTAGTTACCCTTATGGAAGATGAAGAAGTACCATCAGACACTGATGAAACTCAACTCGCTTTTATTCAAACACACGTACACAAACACAAACATCAAAGCACAGCATCGTGATTTCTGATGTGGAGCGACTCAAGTAGTTGGCCTGGGAACCATCTTTCTACATCAGGTTGAGGGGCCTTGATGTATTCTTCAGCCCTACAGTCGATCATCCCCTTGGTCATTGCTCCCACACACCAATAAACGTGCTGGTTTGACATGAAGAAGGCATAGTTTTAATGGACATATCTAGATGGGATTAAAAAGCAGACTAGTTTCAGGAACACTTTGAACCGTCTTCCTGCATCACTCCCACATGGAGTTATATACTGTCAAATGACAGGTGGGGTGTCTCTATTCACTTAACATTGCCGACTCCAAACTTTGCAGGCATGCTTGGCTATGGCCCTAGTATGTGCACAGCAAATTCAGCCCTCTAGCTTACAGAACTCAGGGTCAAGGCACATTAATGTACTTTGCAGGCCAATGATGAGGGCTACATCCATGGGACTTCAGAGTGCTGTTTGGCCATGCATCTAGCTTGTCTGTGCCAAGTTTCAGACCCCTAGGTTGTACGGTTCAGCCGTGAGATCCCCTGAAGTAAGCTTACCCTTTTTCTCATTTCTGTACATTAAGAACTTAAATTCAAAAGTCCACCAAATATGTCGTGTAAGGTGTGAACTCATGAAACTTTGCACACTTCATCAGGCATGTGTCCAGCACGTCCACACCAAATTTCACTAGATATATGTGTAAGGCGTGAACTCATGAATATATCGCATATATCTAGTTTCTCTGTGCCACATTTCAGACATCTGGCTAAGTGCTTGCTGGAGTTAAGTGCTGACAAAGGATGTGTGGTGGCCCCCATTCACTTTAATTCACTTTCACATTTTCCCAAGTATAGCAAACTACAGTACATTTACCGGTATTCATGAACAAAAATCCACATTTATTCAAACACAGACATCATGTCATATTCTCATGGTGTCTTTCCATGTAGAAAAATATGTTCCAATTTAACGGTGCATTTATTCATGAACAAAAATCTACTGTATACTGTATACGTTTATTCATATATAGTTGTCATGTCATCTTCTTCTGGAACATCATCATAAATCTCCAGGCTCCAAATTCCGTCCTAAATATCTCGCAACTCAGTTTCCTGTAGAACCAGTGGCCTCAATCTGTCATGTTTAGCAATAGCTGTGTCCTTAAATGAGCGCCTCTTGTCCATGTAGCCTTATCGTAGTATAATCGCACCCCCTTTAGTTACCGTACAATCCATGGGACAATAACTAGGACGTATTTTTGGAGTAGGGCTTATATTACGAGCATCCTGAAAAAAATCATGCTAGGGCTTATTTTCGGGGAAATGCGGTAGTAATCAGGAAAAGCGGAAATCTTAGTTTCGGTACCTTGAGAGTGAGTAAATAATGTAACTTATGGAAAGTGTAAGACATGTAAAGGATTTGACTTAATAGTCAGGTGTTGATGCCAGCATTTGGATTGAGTGGGCTGCTATATTTGATGCACATGAACCTTTCCAGTGTTGTTTTTCGCTGTTGTTCTGCGTATCAGGGAAACTGTGCACAAACTGGCTTGTTTTTATAGGTCAGGTTCCCCTGCTGAAACGCAGACGGCCCAAGTCAAGACCAGCGCATAAGTTTCCCAAGCGTGTGTTTCCTGTATCGAATAAAGATGGCAGAATTTTTCTCAGTGTGCAATACTGACTGCCAAGTGTGATATCTGTGACGATTGTGATGTAGTGTTGTTGTACAGTGACATAAGGATTCATTTTAATTAAATATGCTGTCCTCTGTCTTTATAATCCCAAAGGACAAACCAGTTCCAGTGATGCTGGCCGTCGGAAGAAGTGCCGCACCGGGCCGCCGGCAGCCAGCTCCCTGACCAAGTCTGTCTCCCCTGGATCTGCTGCCATCCCGGTGGCAACCAGCAGGGGTCAGCAGGGCACAGGCCACCGTAGAAATACAGCGGGAGGCCGGTCAGGGCGAAGAAGGAGGTCTGACCAACAGAAGGGGTTAGAGCCTGAGCCCAGCTCACCAACCTTCTCCTCCTCTTCATTTTTATTTCCGTCTTCAGCCCCCTCCCCTTTTGTTTCATCCCCATCTCTTTTTATGGGCTCTTCTCTTTTATCACCACACTTAGTTACACCTGTAAGCCCAGCTCCACATCCATATTCAGCTCCAGGTATGGTTCATCTGACCCCTCTGCATCAGGTTCCAGCACAGGCTGCAGCCGCCTCATCTCACCTGGAAAAATTCAATTGGTTGTATAACTTTTATGTAACCAAGTACTCTAAAATGACCTATGACGCCAAGTGTTTTACTTATTGTCATGCCCAGCTCGCCCGCTTCTCCTGTGTGCCACGCCCCCTGCTTACCCACGTGTGTTTCCCGGATCGTACCCAACTGTGTCCGTTTGCTTTCAACCAGTCTTGTGTATTTAAGTCCTGGTCTCCCCAGTTTTCCTTGTCTGTCATTGATGTTTGTGAGCGTCAGTACCCGGTTCTCGTCCTGCTTTCCTTAATAAATTCCCTGTTTGCCCCGATCCTGACTGCCTGCTTGTTCCTGTTCGCTTGCCTGCCCGACGATTGCCCGCTTCCAGCGCGATCGTCACACTTATTACTGGTGTCAGGAATTTTGGAACAGATATTTAAATGAAATTAACTTAGCAAAACAGGGGAAGAATGAAGATAATGAGGGTACTCATGCAACCAAGAGGCGTAGGATTGATGAAGATGAGTTCACCTTTCCTATTAATGCACTGGACCAGCTAAGTACCATGCCCAGGGCTCAGGAGCTGGCTGTGGAGATGGGCTATCAGTCAAATGCACATAGCTACATTTCACTATAGTTTCAGCACATAATTAGACGAGATTTGTGATAAGTACTTAGGATATGTTAAGATGTAGTTCTATAGCATAAGATAACATAGGATAAGATTAAGATAGGACAGGTTATGATAAAATGGTTGAACATAGGATGAGATTAAGATAGGACAAGTTAAGATAGTTTATATGCTATTTTATGTTATACAAAGTCATAATAAATTACCATAAATTTAAGATAAGATTATATGATATAAGATAGGATTGTATAGCATAAGATAAGAAAGATAGGATAACATAGAATAAGATTATGATAGGATAGGTTACGGTAAGGTTAAGATTGTATAACATAGGATTAGATGAATTATAAATAAAGCAGTCCTCCTTAGAGGGGGGGTGGTGGAGGGAATATATATATAAAAAATAGAATTAGCATAAGGTTACGATAAGATTGTATAACATAAGATAGCATATCAGTTAAGACTAAGATAGGATAAGTTATGATAAGGTTAAGATAAGGTTGCATGACACAATAACATATGTTAAGACTAAGGTAGGATAAGTTATGGTTAGGATAAGATTGTATAACATAGGATTAGATTAATTATAAATAAAGTAGTCCTCCTTAGAGGGGGGGTGGTGGAGGGAATATTTAAAAAAATATATAGGATCAGTTAACATAAGGTTAAGATAAGATTGTATGACATAAGATAGAATAAGTTATGATAAAGTTAAGATAAGATTGTATGACAGAACGGGGCGGCATGGTGGTGCAGTGGTTAGCACTGTTGTCTCACACCTCTGACAGTCTCCGCCTAGGTTGCATGTATGCGGAGTTTGCATGTTCTCCCCATGTTGTCTCTTATGGGTACTCTGGTTTCCCCCCACCAATCCAAAGACATGCTGAGGCTAATTGGAGTTACTAAATTGCCCATAGGAGTGCATGTGTGAGTGAATGGTGTGTGAGTGTGTTCTGCGATGGGCTGGTCCCCCGTCCTGGGTTGTTCCCTACTTCATGCCCATAGCTTCCGGGATAGACTATGGACCCAATAGGATAAGCCCAATAGGATAAAAAATCCATTTGTTAAATGGATGGATATGACAGAATATAACATAGGATAAGATAAGATTAAGAAGTTCGTGAGCACAGCACTGCTGTTTGCTAATTGCTCGATTTTTCTGTCCTTTAATAGCATTCAGTGAGCAATACTCGTGAGTGTATTATGAGACTTAGGCTAAGGCACTCATAGGGTGTCTTGTCTGTTGTTTCACTGTATGCTCCGACTGCGGTGAGTGATCTCTCGTTGAGGGAGACATTTTACTCGCAAATTCGCTCGGTGGTTGAAGGGTGCCCACGAGGTGACACTCCTCTGGGGCTGCGGGTGGCTGGATCCTGGTTCGTACAGCCTGAGCCGCATCAGTGGACTTGGTACTCGAATACTGGTGATGCCGCGAAAGAGATCGATCACGTCCTTGTGGGCAGATGCTGGAGGCTCCTGCAGAACTGCAGGGTCTACAGAAGTGGCCAGTTTGTGAATTCTGATCACAGACTTGTTGTTGCTACTCTGAAGATTCAGCTTAGGTCCAGTAGGCTGGATCACCTACTAGGAGTATGAGGCTGGACTTAGCCAGACTCCAAGATCAGGCTGTTTCTGATGAGTTTGCACACAGTTTCTGTGAGGAACTTGCAGACTTGGGTGCGATTCCTGACTCTAATGTGATGTGGGAGACCTTCTGTGGTAAGATCCTGAAGGTTGCCGAGGGTTGTGTCGGTGTTGCCAGTGTTCCAAGAAGGAGATGTATCATCTCGCAGGGCACCCTGGATATTATAGAGAGCAGTCGCAGTGCCCGACTTGGTGACAACTCTCAGTGGAACTGAGAAGGACAGCTGTGAGGGCAGATAAAAAGGCGTTTGTTAGACAAATCTACGAGCAGGTGACACTCCATCTGTGGCCTAGTGACCCACGTCCTGCTTACAGAGGAATCAAAGCATTACGCACATCTGAAGCTGTTCCTCGGAGGCTTGCAGTCAGGGCGGGTGACACTGCAGTTGTGATCCGCTGGGCTGGTCCTTCTGGTATTGCAGGCAATCTTTGTTTCCATTTGGGAGTCATGCATCATCCCAACTGACTGGAAAACGGGACTTGTAGTCCTTATCTGGAAAGGGAGATCACCTGGATTGCGCCAACTACTGAGGGATAACACCGCTCTCAGTGCCTGCCGGGTAAGGTTCTTGCTAGGGTCATCCTTAATTAGACACTAAGTTAACTGTATACAGCAAAACAAGCCCCACAAACCTGTAAAAACAGGAGAAAAGATGACGCAGTGAAACCGGTGCTTCTGGCTACTACAGCTCTGCTGGGTAGAATGAGGGAGAGGCACCAGCCTGCGTGCAAAGTGGGTCCAAAAGGGGGCGCCACACTGACTCCTTGTGGAATGATGGAATTAATGTCTGTTACATTAAAGAAGCTTAAACCTTTAATAAAAAAATATACATATATAGGACTGCATAAAGTCAATCAGGTAAAAAAATCTAAATCTCCCAATAATAAAGTGACCATCCATTTTATGCATCACACTCCCTGACAAAAATAAAATGGCTCCAGACATTTCATAATCTAACTTTAGAACCTTTCATAACCTCATAATCTTTTCAAGTAAGTGTGTGTAGATTTAACATCCAACTAGTTGTGCAGTGCATGGTATGGTATGGAAGTAGTGCAGTGGAAAATTTGACAAAGAGCGGTATATGGCATTGTGTTCACGGGTGAGCAGTACGCCATGGGGTACTTCTGGATCGCCCAGTTTGGTAGGGGCCCCTGGGCTCCCACTGTGTTGCATACTGTCCAGAGCTGGTATGAAGGTTGGGCCAATGAGTCGTAAGTGAGCCTCTGGGTAGGCCTCCTTTCACGAATAGACCTCCACACCTGGGGAGGGCTATGTGAGTCATCAGGAGGTTGTATACTGACTGTCGATGGGAACACCAACCTTTCTTCTTCCTGCATCTCACTGTCAGGCTCAGTTTATGTTGTTTTCCCTTTCGGATCTCAGCAGGCGGTTTGGGACTATATGGGTGGTCATCCCATAATTGGGCCTCCTCTGAGACTTAAGTACAGGCTGTGTGCTTGCAAATTCTTGTCTTTCAGGTATCCTTAGCCAATAACGTGATTCATCATCATCCGAGGAGTCACTACTCAAATACCCTGTGTTTGAGGCAGGTTTATGTGGCTGACTGTTTCTCGTCCTCTTTAGATGCTGGGGCTCTGCAGGTAGAGTAGGAGTGTCTCCTCTCTGCTGTACAGATGGAAGTCTCTGGGGCTGTGGATCTATGGGCAAGGTGAAGCAGGTTTCGGTGTAAGGTTCTTACACATTTTCCACCAGCTACTGGTGCCACCATGTAAATAGGACCTTCAGCAATTCTCTCCACCACATAAACTGTTTTCCCAGTAGGGTCTTAGCTTACCGGGGCCTCCCCTGTTGCCCAGATTGCGCACCAAAACCCAGTCACCAGGTTCAAGGACAATACCTTTCCCATGGCGGTCATAGTACCCCTTGGCGCGAGAACTGGACTGCTGACTGTTCTCGGACGCAACTCTATAGGCTTCTTTCATTCTAGAAGCCCACTTCTCTGCATATCGTCTGGGGCAGGTTCTTTCTTGATCTGTAGCCAGTCCAAAAACAGGTCCACTGGCAGATGCGGTTGATGGTCGCACTTCAGATGACCGCCTATCTGGTTTGTTGGTATACTGGCATGAACACTGCACTTGAGAATCAGATGTCGATGGCTTTGTCTGTGCTGCTGCTTTTGTCTGCAGAGAACTGTCTACCTGAGTTAGGGCCTGTACTTGAATGCTCAATTGGTGGATGAGCTCATCTTTACCAGCTGTCAGGGTTACACATCCCTTTACTTACTTCACTGGTATTCACTTCACTACTTCGCACATGGGTCAGTTTTGGGGCGAGCGCTGTGTCCCAGACACAGTTTTCTTTCACGCTCCTCACTTGTTATTTTAGTGACTTGCCAGAGAAGGGTCTCATCAGTGACCATAGAGTCGGAGAGGAGTGGCCTCAACTCCCGCCTGAAGCCGTTATGCTTCTCACTCAAGCCTTGACAGACTGTACCCAGAAATACATGCTGTGCTGTACGTGCTTCATATTTGATATCTGAGTCTGTCTGGATGTGAATATCACCTTTTGCTTGAGTCCCATTATTCTATACAGAAACTGCTGTGGTGTTTCATAATCATGCTGCTTAGCGTTCATGAGTTCTTGAAAGAGCTCAGTGCTACTTTTCTCTCCCAAATGTAACTGTAAAAAGCTCTTTATCTCTGTAATGGACATGTCATCTTTACTAGCAAGCATATCCTGTTTTATAATGCAAAACACTGCTCAACTGATCTCATCCTCTGTATACTTTTCTTTCAGTCCCTCGTCAATCAGTCTGCTAATGTTTCTGAAGCATGTTTCAGATGCATAAAAATTCACCATTTGTCCTCCATGAATTTTTAATCCTTTCCTCTGCAGGAGGGGGAGGTCCTTGAGGGCAATCATGCTTTTAGTGGTGTTGGTGGCAGGTTAGTCAGCAGTACAGACAGGTGAATGTACAGCAATATTAGACTGGGCGTCATCGTTTTCATTTGTACATGAATGAATTGTAACACTACCCTTGTTAAGCTGTTGACACAATTCGCCATAACTTGACATTAACTTAGTGAGCTGCAACTCAAGAGCCTTACTTTGGGAGGCTAACTCTGCTGTTGATGATTCTGTGTGCAAGTCTATAGGAAGAGCGTTAGCATGAGTCACATTACATGGCGGGGGAGACAAAACATTAGCATCTGGCACAGTAACATGACCTCCCATCTCAACAGAGAGTATATCTCTACCATGTTTACCAATAATGTCAGTAATCATCTCGTTTACAAACAACAATTGTGACATTCCTTCATTCTCTAAATCTAATAATTGTGAGCTTTCTGTTTATGTGCATACGTATTCAATACAACTTTCTTCATCATTAATGTCTAACTTAACTGGGTCTTCGTCAGATGTCCCCGGAATGCTGGTTGCAACTTGAAAGACCTCCTCCAATGAGAGGCGGAAGAGTCCCTTCTTCACCATCCAGATCAGATTCTTTCTGCTGTCTGCCATTGTGATCAATCATCAGATGCCCTTGGCCTTGAGAAAGTCCCTTGCTCTGGAAACAAATGTACTGGACTCTCTCAGCCCTGCTGCTTCTATGATGTAGGTCATGCTGGTCCACAGGTTCATGGATCATTGGATCAACGACGTCCTCCAAACACAGGCGGCGCTGATCCTGGACGAGCCCCCAAAAATCTGTAACAAGTCCCAGTCACGGACCATTATCAGATTGAATCCCTGTAAAAATAGGAGAAAGGATGACGCAGCGAAACCGGTGATCCGCTCAGCAGAATCTTTAATTTTACGGATGGCAGACATACATTTTGTTTTCCCCCCATACAGCTTTTCTTGCATTTTCTTTACAATATCTTAATGTCATTTTCACAGGCAACTTAGGCCAAGGATTAAAACTGTAAGTCAAATAACAAATAAATAATAAAACAGTACTGTAACAATAAGTCTGCATGTACAGTTCGTACTGTTCCTTTTAACACTTCGTATGTTTGGTACCAGTCACGGGTTTGCAAAACTACAAAGTAATTTCCACCATCCACCATGGCAGTTAAAATAAAGAAAACTGGCACACGGCCAACATCTTCCGTTACTACTGAAACTGTATTGCACGAGCTGGTGGCTGAACAAAAAAAACCTTGCATACGTCTGAGATATTTTCAACACATTTATACTCATATAACCCCCAAACACAGCGTTTCTACGCGGCGCCTGCACCCTTAACATAAACACAACCAAACTAAATCTGAAGCCATCAATAAAATTACATTTCATTAACGGGCGGCGCCATTTTGGTTGGCTAACTGATAGCCAAACCGCCCGTTTACATCAGTGGTCTAATAAGTAACCAAACGCGCTCGCTATCGTTACACAATCAATCATAAGATTGATTGGACGTTTTAAGTTATCTGTATACGGCAAAATAAGCCTAAAAACCCCACAAACCTATAAAACAGGAGAAAAGATGAAGCAGCGAAACCAGTGCTTCTGCCTACTACAGCTCCGCTCGACAAAATGAAGGAGAGGCACCAGGCTGCGTGCGAAGTGGGTCCAAAAATTAATGTCTGTTACATTAAGAAAACTTAAAGCTTTAATAAAAATAATATATACATTGGTACCTCGGTACTCGAACTTATTAGAACTCGAATTTCTTAAAAGTCGAACCAACCAGTTCGAAAAAACTACCTAGCACTCGATCTGAACCTCAGAAGTCGAACCAAAAGATAATTTGTACGCGCGGGAAAATGAGTCGCGCGGCACGGCTCTCAGCGGAAACAAAGCATAACGCTTCAGTCTCAGCCTCGCATTCGCTGTGAATTTTTGTTGATAGTGCTTTTTAAAGATATTACTATTAGTGTTATTCGTGCATTTTTTCCAATGTTCATATTGTACACTCAATTTTTTTCTCATTTTTAAAATGTTTTGCTTTTGTTCCTGCATTAAATACAAACCATTAGTACAGTATGACTCAAGATAGTAGAGCTGTGCCTGGGTTTATAAAAAGGTGTCATTGTGGCATGCACTAAATCAGGGAAGCATGAGCAGAGACGGGAAATACGGTATTTAATTACAGGAAAAGCAGACAAACCGCAGACGGACAATACAATGATCGTACTAGGGAAACTGAAACGCGGACTCAATACAGAGGACTAATGACAAGAACCAGAAACAGCTCATAACACGGGGATTCCACACGAGGTTAACGAGGGGGCGTGGCTCACGGAAGAAGCGGACGGGGGCAGGACACATTGTTGTTTTTTTAAAAAAACTTTACACATTGTTTGGATATATTGATTTTCTTGCTTTACAAATTACTGTTTTGATAAATGAGCTTAGATGTGTTTAGTACAGTATATACTATTCTTGTTTTATCCTGTTCATTTTGTGTTTAAGTGCTACAAAAAAAAAAACAAACATATTTACGTGTAATTTTTTGGGACCGGGAACCAATTAATTGGTTTTCCATTATTTCTTATGGGGAAAATTCGGTCAGAACTCGAACTTTTTAGGATTCAAACCTGAGCTCTGAATGGATTAAGTTCGAGTTCTGAGGTACCACATACTGCATAAAGTCATTCAGGTAAAATACAAAATCTCCCAATAATAAAGTGATCATACATTTTATGTGTGTCACAATAGCTCAGGTACGCTTGTGCAATTGTCTAACGCTGCCATATTGGTGCATTGCCAGTTTTTTTAACTGCACATTGTATATTACATTCTAATACTTGCAGAGGATGAAAGCTAACATTGACAACGTGTCTTAAAAGAGGGTAAAGATACAGTAAAGATAACAAAAGTTTCAAGCCAGCATGAAAGTAATGCATAATCAGGGATGTGCAATTTCTGAGGTATATATTTAAAAAAAGTATTTTAATTGAAAAATTGTATTTTATAATTCATATTTGACTTATTGTGTATAATTGTTTTTTCTAAAGACTTTGATCAGTGTTTTTGTATTTTGTAATATACAAGAAATACTATATGCATGGTAATGTCATGTGTGCAAAATATTTGTGCATACAAAGGGCACAGAGCCCCGGGAATTGGCACAGAGCCACTAGAAGGGCACAGAGCCACTAGAAGGGCACAGAGCCAGGCTGAGCACCGCAGCGCTATCCAGCCCATGGCTGCCGATGGTCACATTCCACCAGAACCCCCCAACACTAACTCCCCGGGGAACTTCCAAGCAACAGAGCAGATTCCAACAACCGAGGATCAAAGGAAAGGAAAGATCCTGGCAGGAAGAAGAAGATCTTGTGGCCAAAGATTTAAAATGTAGAAGTTTGAAGAACAAATGTGTTACAAATGAAATATCACATTAAGCCTGGGTAATTTCACCATTTTCATTACAGGGATATTTGGGAAACTTGTATTTGAAATAAATGTATGTGTTACAGCTTATTCATTTTTTTCATACATTATTTTGTATTTTCAAAATGTCTTTATTATGAACTGCACAGCATGTGCCGCTGTGAGCACTATCCCCCGTACAGGGAGTGTGGAGAAGAAGCCTTTAACCTGGGCAGGAAATACATTGTTTGTAAGTCGGTATTAATGAAAGAGGACCAATTTCAGAGGGCTTTAAGGTGAAATATCTAATAAAAATATCTGAATATTCAAACAGCATACAACTCAGTACACGAATTCAAACAATTTCATTTTAAAGAACTTATTAATATCAGAGCCAATTGCCATGTGGCCACAAATATTTGAATTATTGTTTATGATTATAAATGCTGGGGCGGCATGGTGGTGCAGTGGTTAGCACTGTCGCCTCACACCTCTGGGACCCAGGTTCGAGTCTCCGCCTGGGTCACATGTGTGTGGAGTTTGCATGTTCTCCCCATGTTGTCGTGGAGTTTCCTCCGGGTACTCCAGTTTCCCCCCACAGTCTAAAAACATGCTGAGGCTAATTGGAGTTGCTAAATTGCCCATAGGTGTGCATGTGTGAGTGAATGGTGTGTGAGTGTGCCCTGCGATGGGCTGGCCCCCCATCCTGGGTTGTTCCCTGCCTCGTGCCCATTGTTTCCGGGATAGGCTCCAGACCCCCTGCGACCCGGTGGGATAAGCGGTTTGGAAAATGGATGGATGGATTATAAATGCCAAATACCTTCCTGGAGCCTTCGATTTAGCATACACAGTGCCCTCTACAGGATTCTGTTGAAACAGCATCTCTTTCAACCTCGTTAACAAAATGTGCATCTTTTTCACAAACCATTTTTCTTTGTAAGTCCTAAAGTCTTCCCATAAATGAATGTATGAATGCTTCTCGTCTTTTTCAGTCACACAGAGCCTTTATAAATGAGCTCCCCGATAAATCTGTTTACATGAAAACATCTTAATTGCGTTAAGGCATGTAAATGTAGCCACCTAACAAAAGGTAACATCATGACTTAGCAGACTGCATGTTCCTCATGTCCTCTGTATGGATAAAACCACAAGTAAAATACCTTGTAAAATAATACAAATATAGATGGTGCTGAACCATGCTGAACAGTGGAGTCATAACAGAGGCTGCGCATTGTGTTCAGTCACCTTTCACTGTAAATCACACATGGGTTCACAATCTTTTGTGTCTGCTCTGAATCCCTCAGGGCTGGAGTGAAAACTCCATTCACACTAACATGGTGCCAAGGGGTATTGGGTATATTGTGTGATAGTATACATGATTCTATCCTTTTTGGAAGTAATTTCTTTTACTGATTTAAATAAGTTTTAAAATTTTTCAAAATATAAGGATAGCTCATTGTATACAAAGAGATGTGCCAAGCTTGCAGTGTTCAAGTGCTGTCACCTTCAAGCCAATAACTGCTGCTTGAAGCTCCTGATCCTCGGTGGGACATCGGCGATGTGCTGGGAGCCCTGGAACGCGCTAAGGATCGTCGCACCTTTTCCTGCATTTGGAGCTGTTTCATTCCCTAGTTTTGCGACTTAACAGACTTTGGGCCGCCCTTTCTTTCTGTTTGGGGCTGATACAGAGTGACGGCCTGTATTCTGTTACTCATTGTTTGCCCTCTTCATAGATTTCAACACTCAGATTCTTGGTCAGATTGGGGTATTTTCTTTTTGTTTTCCGTTTGTTTGTATACCAGACGCTGCCTCGATTGATCTGTCTGACTAAGATTTGATTGGTCTGGGGTGGTGGTGTTCACACTTTCACCGTGTGCAGTATATTTGTGTGGGGATCAGTGTGGTGGAGCACAGGTGTGTGTGTGTGCGTGTGTGTGTGTGTGTGTTAGTTTAGGGTACTCCATTCCCCCTTTTCATCAACCTCACCGGACACCTGTTTCTTGCTTGCTTTTGTCAGCCGGTGGTCAAAGGCTGGTTGCTGGTTTATTTTTAAGGTTATTGATGCTAAAGCGCTTGTCTTGTTTCTTTGTTTTATATTTTCAACAAACTGTTAATAGTACAAACACGTCCAGCTCCATTCAGTAAATGAACTTGTGTGCTCTTAATTTAGAGTAATTTTTCCTGTGGTGAAATTCCCCAGGTGGTGAAGTCGTGTCCTTGTACTACTCACCGCTCTCTGCCACAAACATTTTACCCTAAACCTAAGCCTAACCTAACCCTAACCCTAATCTTACCCCTAACCATAGCCCCAAACGTCATGTCCTGCCACCTCCCTGACGTGGCTCTAATAAGCCATGCCTGCTGCTCGTTGGTCTCGCGTCTCGTTCCATCCCTCATGTTAAACACTCCCAGCTACTTCCAGTCTGTTCCCTTGTTATTCCTGTATAAGTGCTTCCTGGCCCTGTGTTCCCCATTGATGTGGTGCCCTCCATGTTGCTCGTTCCCTTGCCTCCCATCTTGATCCCAGTAAATCCCAGTTTATTGTCTGACAACACCTGCTCCCAGAGTCTTCCATCCTGGCACCCAACAGACTGACGGAACTCGACAAGCCCCAGTAGATTTCCCAGGTCCCTACAGCCAATCACTGCTACTTGTGTCAAGCATACCTAATGTCGCTGGTTCAGGCCGCAGTACATCTTTCCCCAGAGAGAATGGCCCATCTCTGACAGAAGGCATAGCCGCCCTCTCCCCGGACTCCCAGGTGGAGGGTGTGACAGCTATAGCAGAGATCCTCAGGGCCCTCTGGAATGGAGTGAGTGTGCTGAACCCCGCAGAGGTGGGGTGCTCTGGAGAAAAGGAGCCCGCCGACTCCATGTCGTTTGCCGTAGGGCGACCTGCCTCCTCATTGTCACTTGAAGTCTGACAACATGATGCTTCTCCGGGATTTACTGTGGTCCCCCTGTTCGCCAAAACATGCTCCCCAAAGCTCTCCAACACAGAAGAACAGGCTTCACTCCTAGTTCTATGGTTGTCAGAGTGCTGGACCACAGTAGAGGTAGGGCTTTGCTTCAACATGGTTTTATTGGAAATCTGCACACAATACAGATGGTTCCTACCGTCCTTCGTTCCAATTAAATGTGGAAACGTTTTGTCAGCTGGCTGGACAAGACCCTACTGCCTCTATTAATAGTACAGATAGTAGTGAGTGGTGGTGACGTAATGGTTAGGGAAGCGCACTCGTGATTGAAAGACACTGCATCTACAGCATCTGGCCCAGGAGAGCCAGCCGTTGCATTTGTTACATCCGCACTTAAGGCTCCCGGCCCAGAGAGGGCAGCTCAGGCCGCACCCACAGTGTCCAACACAGGTGAGGCCTTGGTTGCCTCTAGGCTTCTCATAGAATCTGACACGGTTCCCTGGTAACCAGCCGACACCTGCCACACTGCTCCATCATGTCCGGCCAGCGTCCGCCTCGCTGTCCCCTGATGCCTGGCCAGCACCCACCTCAATGTCCCCAGACGTCCAGCCGGCGGCCACCTCATCTCCTGACGGCCTGCTGGTGCCCACTTTCTATCCTGACGTCCCACAGGCACATGCCTGCAGGCTGCCACCAGCGCTGAGAAGATGGATCCAGAGGATGTCCTGCTGGAGTGCCCTGGGTCCTGCTGTGTGGGTCCCTCCTTCGACCCAGACTCCGGTTACTCTGGTCCCAGTTTCTGGGTTGGTCACCAGTATCATCAGGAGCCCAAGAAAGCGGCAGGCAGAATGTCTGTCTCCCAGAGAGGGTTTGCCAGTCTCTGCTCTTGCCCCGTATGTCCCTTGCCATCTTCCTGTTCCTGTCCTGTTGTCTCCTTGCTGCCCTACTGCTCTGCGGTTTTCTCATCGCCTGCCAACCCCTCATGTCCTCCTGCCCTGCTGGCCCTGTCAGACCCTCTGGTCCTGTGATTCGGCGGAGTTCAGCCTCACCTGGAAAGGGGCCTAGGAGGGTCCCCAACCCCGAGTCTTTGCCTGGCTTCCCTGGATGCCCCATGTTATTCCTTTTTGTGCCTCAGTGTTTGTCTTGTTGCTCTGTCCCGCCTGTATCTCTCCTTGTCTTCTGCATCCTGTGCCCCTGTTCTTGTTGACCCTCCACCTGTCCGTCCTGTTTTGGGGTCTGACAGGACTGCTGTACCTGTGGTTCCTAGCTTTTCCTTTATCCGCTCCATGTCCTTAGTGGTGTTCTGCAACTGCTCTTATGTCTGGTGTTGCTCTCTGTCTAATGTTCTGTCTAGTCTTGTCTGGTCTTGTCCTGTCTACCATCTGTTCTGTCGTCCCCTGTCTAGTCCAGAGTCCAGTCTCGTTCCATCCCTGTTGTCGAACCCCCTTGGACTTCATGGCCGGAGCGCATGCTTTTGGTGGGGTGGGGGGTTGGGGCATACTGTCACATTAAGCAATGCCATTTTTATCCACTATGTCTGTCCATTTATGTGTCAATGCGTGTTCTGACCATCCATGCTCTCTGCCTCCCCACATTTCCAGGTGCTGCCCAGGGGGGGCACCATCTGAGCTGGAGTCCTGATTCAGTCCCATGGAGGGGTGACACTGCGAATGGGACCTGCTAACTGTGTCATCCTGGGTGCAGCCTTCAGTGCCACCCTACACAGGCCAGTGTGGAGAACAGGCTTATTGACAGACTTTAATCACACCTCACACCCGGCCTTTAGCAAGCAGCTCCACTCTTTTCTGTTCTCAGTAATATTAGTCTGCCTGGGGGGGTTGGTTAGCCAGTTGACAATGGACCCCCAGAGGTCTTTTTTTCTCCTTATTTGGGGTTTTTTGGTTCCTCTCCTCCGTTGTCATCTGGCTTTCTTTATTTAATATCTTTCTTTCCTTTTTCCCCTTGTGTATTACTCTCTTTAATGATGTTGTAATGTATGACTACACATCTATGTAAAGTGCCTTGGGACGACTCTGTGATGCGCTATATAAAAATGTAATTAAATGTCCCGCCTCCTCCCTGACGTGGCTCTAAGAGGCAATGTTTGCTGCTTGTTGGTCTCACGTCTCATTCCAGCCCTCGTGTTAAACACTCCCAGCTGCCTCCAGTCTCTTCCATCATTAGTCCTGCATTTAAGTGCTTCCTGGTCCTGTGTTCCCCAGTTCGATCACTGATGTGGTTCCTTATGTGTTGCCTGTTCCATAGCCTCCCATCCTGATCCCAGTAAGTCCCTGTTTGTTATCTGACAAACACCTGCTGCACGAGTCTTTCATCCCGGTGACCACGACACCAACCGCCAGTAATGTCTGTGGAGCCCAGAAATACCAGCCTAGCTGCACTAGTGCCCAGGCAGCACCTTGACAGCAGCATGTTTACAGTGTCATGTTTACAGTGTCATGTTTGCAGTGTCATGTTTGCCTCACTTGTTCACCACTTTCGGTAACAGTATCTGCTAAGTACTAGAACTGTAATCATATGCGAGTGAGTCTGTCTGCTTTGAAGGAGCAGAGATCACACCTCCTTACTGTAGGTACAGGGCACAGAAACAGGTAAATCCTGTAAGGTAACATTCTTAAAGTCAGCATAGATTCCAACACAGTTCTGGAATATGAAGTTCATAGTCAGTCATAATTTTGTAGCATTAAAATGTAAATAATTTTTTAAATAAATCCTAACAGTATGTGTGATTGTGGGGGGGTGTGGGGTCTCGGGGTGTAACTTCTGTCTCTGGGCTTGTTTCCTGTCCCCCCTGCTGTATGTGTGAAGTTTGCATGTTCTTCCAATGTGGGCTTTCTCCTCCTACTTTGGAGAACATGAAACTGCGATCAGCCGATTGGAATCTCTAAGCTGCCCTTAGTGTGAGTCTGTATGTGTGACTGTGTGCTCTGCTATAAACTAGTATCCTGTCCATCGTGTCCCCCGCCCTGTGCCACCTGGGACAGGCTCCAGGCTCCCCACCCCCCTGTACAGGATAAGCAGTAATGGAGGACGGCTCCACACTGTTCCAAAGAAATGGCGCTCCAGCTCCCTTCAGGACTTCAGACCAGCTGCTCTCACTTCACGCCTCCAGGCTTGTGGGTGTGGTTCCCACTCCTGGTTCTGCATGTTCAGCTTGCATGTTCTCCCCATGTTCCTGTGGGTTTCCTCAGGTTTCCTCCTGCTTTCCAAGATCATGCAGTTTGGTGAATTAGTGTCTCTTGATTGTCCTCAGCGAGTGAGTGAGTGTTTGCCCTGTGATGGACTGGCATCCCATCCAGGGTGTCTCTGCCTTGTGCCCTGTGCTTCCTGTGATGTGTGTGTCCCATAATCCTGTACTGGATAAACGGGTTTTTGGAATTAATTGGATACTTTTTAAATATATGATCTTTCTGTTCCTGGGGATGGCTGAAGCTGGTCCATTAACTTTTGGCTTAAATATGGGACTTTAACTTAATAGTGTTCAATGAATATCTAGAATAAATTTTCATTATTAGAGTATGGAATTATTTTGGTTGATAAAAATTATCACTCTGAACCTGGTCACCTGACTCTCCTTCCTGACACAAATACACTCCCAGCACAAACACACAGAAAGAAAAGGAAGAAATGACATATATGTGCTACACCCTTTATTATCATGAATATTATATATAGAAGAATGTAAAAAAACAAATCTGTGGATTGACAGCACTTGTCAAAGCTTGTTCTGTCTAATCCTAACACAGTCTGTCTATAATTTCACATCCCTGCATGTTTCACCTGAAACCACATGATCCCAAACATGTTTCTAAACAGACACAGAAATTCATTCTCAGTAGATCTGCTCTCTTATACCTTTATACCTAATTTCTATCTACTGTACAAAATCAAAGAGTAGGATTATAGTTTGTTTACAGAAAAACAATGTCAGTAACTGTTATTCTTATAAAAGATAAATAAATGTTCGCTTTGGGTACAGTTTGTATAATGTTCATAAACTCCAGCTCCACTGTTTGTCCAGTCTGTTCTTCTCAGTCTGGCCTCAGTCCAAAACCACACCTGCTGCAGCCTAACAAGCAGAAAGCTCCTCCCACTGTCACACACAGACGACTATCAGAAAAAATGAAATTGAATCCTATCAGTGTTTGTGGTAAAATGGCAGAAGCCAGAGTTGCAGTGGATGTAAACGAGTTCAGCTGTCCAATCTGTCTGGATCTACTAAAGGATCCAGTGACTATTCACTGTGGACACAGTTACTGTATGAGCTGCATTAAGAGCTGCTGGGATCAGGAGGATCATGTTGGAGTTTACAGCTGCCCCCAGTGCAGACAGACCTTCATACCCAGACCTGTTCTGGGCAGAAACACCATGCTGGCTGAAGTGGTGGAGAAACTGAAGAAGACTGGACTACAAGCAGCTACTCCTGCTGACCAGTATGCTGGACCTGGAGATGTGGAGTGTGACGTCTGTACTGGGAGAAAACACAAAGCTGTCAAGTCCTGCCTGGTGTGTCTGGCCTCCTACTGTGAAACTGACCTGCAGCTTCACAATAAACTCCACCATGCAAAACAGCACAAGCTCATTGATGCCATCGGCCATCTGAAGGACAAGGTTTGTTCCCAGCATGACAAACCCCTGGAGATCTACTGCCGTACCGACCAGCAGTGTATCTGTTATCTCTGTTCGATGTATGAACACAGAGGCCATGATACAGTCTCAGCTGCTACAGGAAGGGCGGAGATACAGGTAAGGCTAATTTAAAAGAATTTCCCCAAAGGGATCAGTGAAAGTATCAATTATTGTTATTATCTAAAAGTTAGTTTTAAATAAATGGATTTTGTCTTAACACATGTTAGTGTAATTGCTACGAAACACTCAGAACAAGTCTGGTTCGGTAAAGTTGTCGTGACCTGCTTATCCGGTCTTACTAGCAGGGTTACTAACTTGTCGGATTTAAGGTAGTCTGGGAAAAATGTAGGTGAACGAATATGAAGTCAATTTAAACTGTGGTACCTTAAATCCGACAAGTTACCCCGACAAGCCAGTAACCCTTCATAGTACAGAAGAACTCGCTAGGGCCACAGTAGTACAGGCCACTGAAGTCAGAGGAATCTACAGAACCCTGACCTCAGAATTCAAGATGGCCGTGCCCTTTATCAGCAGAAGCTAAAGTTGTACTTTTATACTGTTTATTAGCACTTATGTCTTATTTTTAGCTCATTAAATCAGTCATACACACAGTACTGTATAGCTGCTATCTGTGGAGGTGTTGCTACTGTATGGTGTTTTTGTGTGCAAAATATCATGGAATGTGTTGTTACCAAATGATATTGTTAACAATGGCTAACAATTAGCCAGACTGGAAATGCGGCCCATTTCAGCCAGCAGGATTTCTTGCTTAGCCAGACAGCTTGTCGGGCTAAATATAAGTCAATGAAGAAAAAGGCCATTTAAACTGGGACACATTAAATCCAACAAGTAATCTGGCTAAACAAGAAATCTTGCTTTTTGAAACTGGTCCCTGGTTTTGCTAAATTGCTCTCCGACTGGCTGCACTGGAACGTGTTTAACTCGTCTGTGACGTCATTCCCAGCTCCGAGTTCCGACCTCCGAGGTAAATGGACTCAGCATAAGAGTAGCGGCTCCATCACCTCAGAAACAGCCACCGTCCTGGGATTTTAATTTCACACACTGCAGTGTGTAGAGTTTACTGAGAATGGTGCAGTAAACATGAAACCCCCAGAGTGTGATAGTTCTGGGGCAGCCTGTGGCTGAGTGGGCTAAGCCTCTCTGCCTATGATCAGAAGATTGTCAGTTCAAGCCTGGCCTTGGTACATCTGGGGGTCCCTGAGCAAGGCCCTTAGCCCCCAGCTCTCCGGGTCCTACTATAGGTGGCTGTCCTTTGCAGCCAGCTGGCTCTCACCTACAGAGTGCCAGTTGTGGGGGGGGGGAGTTTAAAAAACTGTTTAAAGAAAAAAGAATAAATTTGTATTTTTATAGTGTATTTTCACAACATTACATTGTCTCAAAGCGCTTTACATTATCTCTGCTCAAAGTCCCCAGAGAGACAGTCAGAGGTGACAGTGGCAAGGAGAAACATAGGAAGAGACCTTGGGAGGAGCCAGACTTAAAGGGGGAGCTCGTCCTCCAGGGGGCTGGCAGAGAGTCAAATGATAAAGATGGCAAAATCCTAATTTATAAAGCATAAATTTTAAACGTGGGGGCGGAATGGTGGTGCAGTGGTTAGCACTGTTGCCTCACACCTCTGGGACCCGGGTTTGAGTCTCCGCTTGGGTCACATGTGTGTGGAGTTTGCATGTTCTCCCCATGTTGTCGTGGTGTTTCCTCCGGGTACTCTGGTTTCCCCACACAATCCAAAAACATGCTGAGGCTAATTGGAGTTGCTAAATTACCCGTAGGTGTGCATGTGTGAGTGAATGGTGTGTGAGTGTGCCCTGCGATGGGCTGGCCCCCCATCCTGGGTTGTTCCCTGCCTCGTGCCCATTGCTTCTGGGATAGGCTCGGGACCCCCCGCAACCCAGTAGGATAAGCGGTTTGGAAAATGGATGGATGGATGGATGGATGGATCAGTGAAAGTATCAATTATTGTTACTATTAAAACACCTTGAGTCAAAAGCTCCGGTTCTAACATGCGTCTCCACATCCATCTTGACCATCCGTTTGTAACTGGATCTCACTTTCCAAAGTAACTTAAATAAGCACGTAAATACAGTCGAACCTCGTTACTACGTACCCGGATACAACTTTTTCAACGTACAGGTTTCTAATTCCCGTTTTAGCCTATGTATTATTCCAATAGCAGCCATTGTTTACAGCGTACACCCTTACAGCGTAAACTTCGATACAACATCCAAATTTCTAGAGAAAATACGAAAACTAACCATCGTTACAACGTGCAGCGCTCTCCCCGCCCACCACAACTTATGTCGCTACATCTACCTATATCTACCCGATCTTCGCCCGACAATGCACATTTGTCTATTGCGTTGCTTGGCAATGCTGGCTTTATTCCGTCACGGCCGGACTCCGGTAATAACTGCAGGGCGCCCCGTACGTTTTTCCTCTTGTCATTCAGCACGTGTCAAAATGTCTCCAAAACGAAAGCAGAAATAATTAATTTGACCAATATTTAATTAATATTTTCAGGCCAAATGCCAATTTGGATGCAAATGTTTATTTTAAAAATCTATTTTGACCAGCCGTTGTGTATTTTCGTTGCCGTTTATCGCCGGCCGGCACTAAGTAATCGTGAGTAATTTAAGGAAAATTTCAAGGATCCAAATGAGCTTTGTTGAATTATTTAACAAGTAATAATGTGTTTGTTTGTTTTGTAGTCAATTTAAGGGTCTGTTCTATTAAAGTTTTATCACTTACATGGATATTTCGTGAGTTCTTTCATCCATCTTGCACTGAGTGGTTACAACGTTCTGTGCTTATAACGGACATGTTTTTGATATCCCGTCTTGTACGTAGTAACGAGGTTCGACAGTAACGTCCATATGCAGAATCTGCTGAACATTAAAAGGACAGGAAGAAATCAGAAGCTATTAGCACATTTTAGGGTAACTAAACCGCCTGAGATGTTTGTATGGAACACCATGATACTCAAAATAAAATAAATAAGTATATCAAAAAATATAAATAAAATGATAAATATTTCAATAATGTATCCTTTTATTTTTAAATAATTTCATAAAAGGTATTACATTTCATAATAACACCTGCCTTCCATGTATAATTTTAAAATTTACATATCGTATTAAGTTTGGTAATAATGTTGCGATATTCATTAGACAATCATTATTATAAAATATAATTTTCACAATAAAGTTTAACTTTTCACATTATCCACATGCATTTTTATACTGCATCAGGAGGTGTTTTGCAGGATTGGCACTGCAGCCACCGGATAAAACTCACACTGTTCCATTAGGACTGGTGTGGTGCTGAGGTGTCACCCACTGTACGGCTGCACTCAGGTTCTCATCCCTGAGGTGGTTCGTCGTGTGGTGGGTGCGGTAAGGCACTGTACTCAGTGTGTGCTCCTTACCTCCGTACCTTACCTACATCAACACAGTACAAATGTACATGTTAAAAAAGGTCTTTCAGTACTAAGAAATACGTAGATTAATACTTTTCTATTCAAGGTTAAAGGGCTCAGCCTTTAAAGCATTGTGTTGGTTGCCATAGGATAATATTTTGGCTTTTAATGATAACCAGTGAAGCTCAAAATTTATGAAAATATTAACAAAGAGGTTCATTGTTTTGTCTGATATGCTGAATTATATGTCTGACTTGGAACAAGTGAAGTAAAAGTAGTCAGGGCTGGAGTGGGACTGAATATCTAACCAGGAATTCAAGCCCCCGGACAGCCCAATATAAAACTACATAAACAATGACACTGTTATTATATGTTTCTATTCACACATCCATTTGCTAGGCTACTGAACACACATTCTTACCTACATGCTTTAATTTTACATTATTGTAAATTTTTACCTGCACATTTCACTAATATTAATAACGCGTGGAGCAGCTTTGACATAAATAATGAAGCTTCGTCTCAGTGCCTGTCCTTGTGTCTCTTCCCTGTGTGGCCATCAGCCATCGCTGTCCATCCCCTTTGTCCTCTCATCGTCTTTGGCCCTAGTGTGTTCTTCCTTTTCCCCACATGGCTGCATTTGGCTCATTGGGATGAGTGTGTGACACAGAGGCTGGGACCAGCTGGTCATGGGTTTGAGGCAGGTCAGGAACCAACCTCACCTCTTTCATTTAATTATTGCTTTTCTGTTCTTCCCAGTGTTTATTAGTTCTCTGTTCTCCTTGTGAAGCTTGTCCCTTGTTTTATTATGTTCCACATGTTTCTGTACTTTCTAAGTATTGAATTCCTTGTGTGTGTTTCTTACTTTCAGTGTTTGTGGGAGTTTTCCTAGTCTTGTGTTCATTAATATAAGTTACTGCACTTGTTGCCTGTTTTCCCTGCACTGTTGTTATTGGTTAATTGTCTTATATGTCACATCTGCCTCTTTGTTAGTTCGGTACAGCAGCCTGAGCATTAGATTGGCTACAGAAACCTGCAGTTTTATATCTTGGACCCAGCAGTGTGGCCAGTGTCATTATGCTATGTGAGCTCTGTCTTCAGAGTGACCAATGCAGCTCCAACCGACTCTCCTTGATCATGTGATCATCGCAGCATTGAATAGGTGATATTCCAGCTGGTTTCCACTTCTGTAATCATTCTCAGAGTGGGGCTGCCCATCTGCTGCTGGATTTGACAAAGCCTTTCTCTAGCAGTTTACTGGTTCTGAAGTAGGTCACGTAGAATCTGTCTTACCTTGGACCTGATATTATCGGGTCCTTGTGTCTGATCCATGTCCTTCTTCACAGCCAAACTCAGTGCATGTACAATGCAGGTTGTGTGTCTGACACAGACAATCACATTTTGTGCAGCATCAATGTGAGCCATCGGACTTTATTCTGTATTCCCCACTCCTCCATCAGGCTGCCTCGAATGCAGCCATGTTTTCTGCAGAATGAGACTCTGGGAATTTTCCTGCTCCCAATAATACGGTCGACAGCTCAGTCTTATCATTTATAAAATGGCATTTGACTGCTAAATAAGCTTCCATATGTATTGATGTCCACATGTCAGATGCTAGTCTTACTGCTTTGGCCTTTCTCACCTCTTCCTTTGCTTTCTCTTTTTCTATCTTAAATGTTTCTGTCACCAAACCCTTTCATGTTTGCCTGGATGGGAGAATGTAGGTTGGATCCAGGATCCCCACAAACTCCCTAAATCCAGCGTTATCCACTATGGTGAAGGGTTGTGCATATTGACCAAAGCCTCATCAATCATTTGTTTCTTGGTCTCTATACTGGGAAAATTATACAGATTATTGGGTAATACCCTCACCCAAATCTGATATTATGTATTCATACAATTAAACTGAACCTTGGACACAATAATGACTAATAATTGTTGTGTTCGCCGAAAAGCGGGTAGCGCACGGACAGGCAGGCAGGCAGGATACAGGGCAGAACTCGAGGTTTAATCAGGGAACGAAGCACGAACATCGACTAACATCAATGACAGATCAGGGACACAGACAAGACTTAGACTTAAAAAGACAGGATCAAATCAAAATAACAAGACACAGCTGGGTACGATCAAGGAAGCACACGCGGATAATCAGGGGGGCGTGGCACACACGAGGATATTAAATATTAAACCAACATCCCAGCAGATTCTAATTTTTCAGTATTGCAGGAGAAAAGATGGAATAGAATAGAATAGAATACATCTTTAATGTCCATCAAATTTACATCAGATGGAAATTCATCTTTGACAGTGACGAATTCAACACACAATACAAGCAACACTATACACAATGAACATATGTCAATGCAACTAAAAGTATCAGTCCAGTTTACTCCAAGCGAGAAAGTTTACATAAATAAATGCATTTAAAACAAAATACATAAGATACCAATAAAATAAAACTAGCTGCTAATTAATTTATCTAAGAAAAATAGTCTTTGTTCAGGATGGTTACAGCCGATGGGATAAATGACCGCTTGTAGCCTTTTTTCCTAGCTAATGGGACTACAAGTCTCCTGCCTGATGATTGGAAGGTACAGTGAAGTGGCTGAGTGAAATCTTGATAGACCTGTTGTGCCTTTTTTGTCAAAATCTATGAGTACAGGTGGGAGAGTTGATGTTGTTTATGTCCAATGATTTTCCCAGCCTGGTTTACGATTTGTGCCAATATATTCTTCTGTTTAACCGAAAGTTGCCCATACCATGACACTATGTTGAATGTCAGCACACTCTCAGTCAATGATTTGTAAATCATGGACATTCTGCACTGGCTGGTGTTAAAACTCCTGAGCTTCCTCAGAAGAGACAGACGCTGTCTTCCTTTCTTGTACACATAATCCACATGGTTTTGGAAACTTAACTGATTGTCTATTATTGTCCCAAGATATTTGAATTCGGTGACTTGCTCCACTTCCTGACCCTTCATACTAACTGGCTTGAAGGTGGCCACAGCATTCTTGTCGCCTCCTGTCTTGCTGCTCACCAGCCACATCTCCTTGGTTTTGCTTACATTAAGATCCAGAAAGCTGTTGTCAAACCACAAAGCCAGGGTGTCGATATACTGAAGGTAGGGAGAGCTGTTTAAGTCTCGAAGGCAGGCGACTAAAGCCATGTCATCTGCATGGAAAGGTGGCTGCTATTACACTGAATTTCATTTGTATATATGGAAAAAAGCAGGGGAGATAGTACACATCCTTGGGGGACACCTGTGTTTAGGACAAGAGCATCAGAGAGGCAGTTCTTAATACAGACTTGCTGGTGTCGGTCTCTCAAGAATTCCCTGGTGAAAAGGATGAGACCACCGCTCACTTTCAGGTCACAAAGACGCCCAAGGAGGAGGTGTGGCTGGACTGTATTAAAGCCTGAGGAAAAATCCATAAGAAGAATACGAGCATGAGTGTTGGGTTTGTCCAGATGACTGTAAATGCTATTTAGCAGGGTGAGTGTCGCATCCTCCACCCTCCTGTGGTTTCGATAGGCAAATTGCATGGGGTCCAACGATCCTGCTACCTGGTCAGTTCATCCCGAACATTCCATGCATTTGCTGGGGAGGGGTGTGAGAGCGATGGGTCTAAAGTCATCTTTTGTTTTTGCGTACTGAGTTTTTGGTACAGGTATAATGATCGCTGTCTTCCAGGCCCAAGGATAAAAGTTAGAGTCCAGAAACAGCTGGAACATTTCCGGGATAGATGGTGCCAGCTGGACCCTCCCTTTGAGCCCATCTGGACCCGGGGCTGTGTGAGGATTAACCTTTTGCAGTACAGTGATCACTCTTTCCTCCTGAATAATCATTGGATCATGGGTCAGTCTGGAACAAACAGCGTCACACTCATTTCTAAAATCATGCTTATCAAATCTGAAGCAGAAGATGTTTAAATTATTTGAAAGGTGGGCGGGGTCGTCACACTGAACAGTCTGTCTCTGCTCCCTACCCATCATTTTGTTCAGCCCTCGCCATGCATCTCTAGCATTACCACTCTTCAGTTTCTCCTCAACCTTGTCTTCATAATTCAATTGGGCTTTTTTATTAATCGTCTAGTGTCCTTTGTCAGCTCCTTTATTCTTCCTAAGTCACCTGTCATGCCCTGCTAGTCGGCTCCTCCTGTGTGCCACGCCCCCTGCTTACTCACGTGTGTTTCCCGGATTGTACCCAGCTGTGTCTGCTTATTTTCAATCAGTCCTGTGTATTTCAGTCCGTGTCTTACCCGAGTCCTTTGTCCGTCATTGATGTTAGTTGGCGTCTTCTGTTCCCTGCCTCGGATCCCCTAAATAAACCCCGTATTTGCCCTGATTACGGCTTGTCTGCCCGTTCCTGCCTGCTTGCATGCACGATCGCCGCTTACGGCCGTACCACCCTGAACACGCCCGACCGCGTCCCGTGACATCACCCTGCATAAAAGATATTTTCTTCACATTTAGATAGTATTTAAGTTTCTTACTAACCCATGGTTTGTTATTTTGGTAGATTTTAATTTCTTTTGTTCCAATTACTGAGTCCACACAAAAATTAATATAGCTAGTTACGGTGTCATTTAATAGTTCATAATTGCTCTGACAGTCCTTATCGCTTAGAAACAAATCCCATTCCGCTGCCTCAAAACAGCCCCTCGGTATGTCCACCGAGCTTTCTGTCCAGGCTTGACAGTGCAAAACAGTTGGTTTAGTTCTTTTTAAGGATTGTCGATACTTTGGTAAAAGGTGGATGCCGTTGTTATCTGACAGTCCCAAAGGTGGGCGGGACCGGGAAGCATAAGGACCTTCCACGTTCCCGTAACATAAATCTATAGTTCTGTTCATTCTTGTCGGACATGTGACATATTGTTCCAAATTAGGCAGCAATGCAGAGATATCACATCTGTTAAAATCTCCCAGTAGGAAGACGGGATCATCAGCAGAGTAATGTAGAGCCTTATAATACTTAGCAGCAATCCTCTCTGCCGCGAGTTTAAAGTCTGGCCTCAGCACATACACCAAGATCACTGTTATCTGACCAAACTCACGAGGTAAATAATACGGTCTGAATGAAACAGTCTTTAATTCATAATGAGTGGTGCAATCGATGTCACGTACCGTGATATTTGTTGCCCAGCTGGAGTTTATGAACATACACAGTCCACCTCCAGTTCGCTTTGCCGTCTGTATTATATCCCGGTCACAGCGAACTAGAGAATATCCATCTAAACTGATATTATTGACATCCTCGTTCAACCATGTCTCAGTAAAACAGATCAGGTTAGCCTTGCTGAAATCCCTATCGTACTTTATCAGTGCAGCACGTTCATGCATTTTGTTCAGTAGTGAGCTCACGTTGGAAAGAGTTACTGTCGGAAAGGGGAAGCGGCTTCCACGGCATTTAAGCCTGTTCCGAATCCCACCTCTTGATCCTCTTTTCTTCTTCTTCTTAATGCTCCATCGAGGATAGATTATTCCAGGAGGGCTAAGGGGAAATTTCGGAGGTCCTTTGAGGGAATACCGGAGATTCAGTAGTTCCTCCCTGGTATAGACACGAGCGTTGGATACCGGATCACCATGCCTCAAGTAACACATTTCTCCTCCATGTCCGCTTACAATATCCCAAACTATTACAAGGGCAAAAATAATTATAGCAATCTTACTCAGCGTATTGTCAAATATAATTATCATGCAACGAAGTAGACAAACATACACAATGTCACTGCCGCGGGTCAGCACTCGCGCATGCACCCCTGCATTATTGTTGTTCAGAATACAGTTTACTACACAGTGGCCCATTCTCAACTGACATGCGATCTGACATCAATCTAATAGGACGTCAGTTGAGTAGCCGGTCCTGCAGTGCAGCCCAGGACACATTCGCCTTCACATTGCTATAAGAATGTGGCCATATGCAGCCCAGACCACCTCCCAATGTGGGTTGAGTGATCGGATCTCAATGCATCTTCAATGCGTCCTGGGTAATTAGAGCTGTCCACTTGTGATTGGATCACCCAGGACGCATGTTAATACCAGGTGGAAACAGGACCAAAGGGTCTATGTCCATTGAATCATACCTACAGTCAATAAATCATTAATGAATATCCATCCATCTATCCATCCATCCATCCATGTCCTAACTGGTAATCCAGGTCATGGTCAGGGGGAGTGCCTGGAGCCTTTCCCAGGCAGCATAGGGCCCAAGGCTGGGGTCCACCCTGGACAAGATGATAAATGAATGTGATCTCAGCTAATGAAACAAACTTGTTTTGTCGTCTTGTTTCCTATCTGTAGAAACAAATGGGTGAAACACAGAGGGAATTTCAGCAGAGAATTCAGATGAGAGAGAAGGAGCTGCAGGAGCTGAGAGAGGCTGTGGCCTCATTCACAGTGAGTATGAACCTGAGGAGAAGATAACACCTGGCTTGTGATCATATTGAATCTTCTCTCAGATTCAACAGATTGCAGATTTACAGACTTCCACGGATTAATCAAATTAATGCTGCTCTGGGTTATTCTGGGTCAGTGGGATAAAGTTGCTGGATTACAGAGTTTAACCAAGTGTTGCAGCAGTAGTAGCTTATTTATTTTAAAAAAATACCATTAAAGGCCCATTTGAGAAAAATGCAACTTTTCACAACCCAGCGTAATGCAAATAAACACAGAAAAAGTCACCTATTAAACTGAGACCTAATAGTGACAACCAACCTGCCCCATATAGCCACCAGTCTCTGCCAAATCCCTGCAGCTGACAGTGTATGAGCTTAATGAGTGATCATTTCCAATCAGTGCTGGCTGGGTTTCAGTACCTGAGGCATCCAGCATGGTGACGCTCCAAACCCCAGCCCTGTGCTGTTTTTATACCTCCTGTCAGCTCACAAAGTCTCAAAAGGGGCCAATTGTAATTTACCGTCCACTGCTCCCTGTATTACCAACAGACCTCAGCACAGTCAGCAGTGGAGGAGAGCGAGAGGATCTTCACTGAGATTATCAGCTCCATTGAGAGAAGACGGTCTGAGGTGACAAAGCTGATCAGAGATCAGGAGAAGGCTGCAGTGAGTCAGGCTGAAGGAGACATGGAGAGACTGAAGCTGGAGATTGATGAACTGAAGAGGAGACACTCTGAGCTGGAGCAGCTTTCACACACAGAGGATCACATCCATTTCCTCCAGGTAACAGAACAGCTACTTTGGCAATAAGAAAACCAGAGCATTCAAATGGACGCATATTGTCATTTGTATTTCAACTAGTCTGTCATTGGTCAGATATTAATGGTTCTGTTAATTAGATTGCAATACACATTTGTATTGATGAAGCTGTTTAATCAGACTGTGTGTCTGTAGAGGCGCCAGGCTCTTCCTGTCACTCCTGAAGCTGGATTTGGACCCAGAATCTCTGTCAGTCCAAGATCTGATTTTGGGAATTTGAGGAAGGCGGTTTCTGAGCTGAAAGACCAACTGGAGAATGTTTGCAGAATGAAAATGGCAGAGATCCATCACCCAGGTTAATACATTTTCTAGTCTGTTCATGTTAATATAGACCAGGGCTGGCCAATCAGGGCTGTCTGTGGGGTTTTGCTGGATTACTAATTAGAGGACTGATTGGCTGAAGGGTCTCACACCTGGGGTTGAACAGCTGACCTAAAGGTTACCCCAAAGACCTGCGTACATACTGGCACTTTGCGGGTAAGATTGCCCCCCCCCCCCCCCCCCCCCCCCCGATGTAGACCATGCAGAGAGAGTATGCAGTACAGTCAGCCTCACATTTGTGTGACCAAGTCAGTTTGTTTTCAATAAGTTTAAATCTTTGTGATAACTGGTGAAAGAGCTTCACATTCTATTGGCTGCAAAACCCAGATTACATGAAACATGTTTCTTCTACATTACAAAAACCAAAAATATGTATTATGTGTAATTTACCATGATTTGCAGTTTGTTAAAATGCCTGTTATTGTCCCTCATAATGATAATACCCCACTGCTGTTATCTCCACAGTGAGTGAAGTCCATCTCCCACAAGGAAATTCCTTTTACTCACATCCCTGTTTCTCTCTGTCTCCTTCTAGTTACCAAAGACACCGTCCTACCGGTATTAGTGCCCAGGACCAGAGCAGAATTCTTACACTGTGAGTCTGTTCACACACTCGCTTCTCTCTCCCTGTATGAGCTGGAGTGTGTTTTATTGTGTTTTACTGTGTTTTATTGTGTTTTATTGTGTTTCATTTTCTTCTGCTAGAGGAGCTTCTCTTTCTCTCTCCCGCTGCCTCCTGGTCTTTCACATTTACATGAGCTTTTTATCTCAGAGGACTTTGAATCCAATTGCTAAGTAAGGCAAGTTTATTCAGGGTGCTTTTCCACTGCACCAGGTACGGTGCTTTTGGTTCTTTCCCTTTTCCATTGACTTCCGGTCAAGTACCAGTACCAGAAGTTCCAGTACCAAAAGCACCATTGGAGCTGGGATACTTTTTCAGTACTTCGGAACTTTGGTGTGGGACTTACAAACATGTTCATTGTTGTCATGCCCGGCTCGTCCACTCCTCGTGTGTGCCACGCCCCCTGATTACCTACGTGTGCTTCCCTGATCGTCTCCAGCTTTGTCCACTTACTTTGATTAGTCCCGTCCTATTTAAGTCCTGGTCTTACCTGTTTCTTTTGTCTGTCATTGATGTTAGTCGGCGTCAGATGTTTTCAGTCCTGAGTCTCCCCATTAAACCCCCGTATTCCCTGAATCCTGCCTGTTTGCCTGCTTTCCACTCGCTCGCCCACCTGTGCGATTACCCGCGTCCAGCGAGATCGTGACAATTGTCAATTTAAAAGACAATTTTAAAAAGTCTAAAAGCCCAAAAAGCAAATAAACAGTTAACTAAAAAGAAGTGACATTGTAGAGGCAGCATATAACTAAACTCCTGCTAATTTAATTTATTGAAACAAAGCAGCAACAGTAATGTTTTAAGCCCTGATTATAATGAGCTGACAGTGTTAGCAGAACTCAGGTCTTCAGGAAGTTTGTTCCACAGACAGGGAGCATAGAGACTAAAAGCTGCTTCAGCCTGTTTGGTCTTCATTCTGGGACACTGAGTAAACTTTCAGGGGTCTGGATGCTTCACAAGGTTCAAGGAAGTTAGTGCCTTGTACACAAGTAATATTTAATTATTAATCCTATGATGCTCAGGAAGCCAGTGCAGTGACTATGGACCTGTGTGATATGCTCCACTTCCTTGGTGTTAGTGAGGACTCTGGTGGCAGCATTCTGGATGAGCTGCAGCTGTCTGACTGATTTATTACCAAGACCTGCAAAGACACCATTTCAATAGTCTAGCCTGCTGGAAATAAGCACATGAACAAGCTTTTCCGTATCTGGTTTAGAGAGAAATCCTTCTCTCTCTCTCTTATTGGGCTGGTTTCAGCTTCCGTTGGGTGGATCTTAAGCAGACCTTGGGCTGGACCTGGGAACACTGTACTGATGCCTCATTTCCACCAACATGGAGCCGGTGCTGGGCTGGTTGTCACTTGATGCCTTTTCAGAACCTGCCTGCGTCTCAACACTAGAACTGCCAAATCTACGCGAATTTGCGTAAATTCCCTGGGCCTAACACCTACTAGCATCCCTGCTGAGAGTTTCTTGGGCCATTGTCCTCCTGCTTTTGTTGTGCAAACACACCCATTACCTGTGAGGCCTGGCACATTTGCATTTTTTTACTCAGAGCAGCTAAAATCCAAGGCAGGCTAAACCTCTGTGTGTGACATGGAAACCTTCACAAAAGTCTGCCATATCTATACCAAACATCCCACACGCTGACTGACCTGCAAATATGAAAGACACACATTCACAAAATATATGGAAGCACAAGTCTGTTTTATTTATTAAAAAAATTTACTGTTTCAAACTTTGCAGTGTTTGCAGACCCAGTGACCATCATCCCTGCATTTGGCGCAAGTGAATTTGTAACACTTTGCACTGGTGCTGCGGTTTCTGTTGCAGTTCTCCTGTACCTGACACTGAGTTGTCCATACAAGTCCTGGCACAGCAGCAGCCTTCCTCTGTCCCCATAGCCTTTTGTGGCATAAATTGGCAATGGAGTTCCTTGGCTAGATGACTCAAAAATAATCTTCTTTTGCCTTCCCACCCTGTACATGCCTTGTACAGAACGTAGGAATTTGCCACCACCAGGTCCAGCATGTTGTAAAATACAGCTACTGGCCACCTGCATGTTGCTGCTCTTACGGAATACATGCGCGCCATTTGGTCCAACACATTTACACCACACTATAACAGCAGAGAGAGAGAGAGTCTTGAGTGTATTTACTTTTTTTCTACCTTCTTTCTATATAGGCCTGTATAGTACATATCAGAAAACATTGTAGCACTGATGTAAAATTATACACACATTCACATACCTTCATGTGGTTATAGTCTGTTATCGTGTTGGGTTTCCTCTTTCTGCCTTCACAGATCGCCACATCTTGGTCAAAGGAACTCAGAACACACACAATCTTGTTTTTTTAGGTGCATAAATTGTCAAGGAGACACTGCCACTTCTAAGCACTGACGCGGAGAATTCCTCTTGCTGTGCAGTGTCCTTTGAAATTGGAGGAAGTTCATACCAAACTTTATTCCCTGTACTCAGTAGTGTTGTTTTGCGCTGAAGCAGTCTGTGTGACAGTGCCAGTGAGGTGAAGAAATTGTCCGTTGTGACATTTCTCCCGTCATCCAGAAATGGCTCCATCAGACTCATGACCATGTTCTCTGCCAGCCTCTCCCTTTTCTGGTGACTGGGGTCCTTTCCCAAGTTAGGGGACACGTTGCAGACGTATTTGGTCTCCAAATCCGTGGCCATCCAGAACTTGATCCCAAATTTGTCCGGCTTGGATGCGATATACCAAGTGACATGGAATGGATCCACATCTACTCCACGTTGTCTTTCCACTGGTGTCCCTCAGGGCTCGGTTCTTGGCCCTCTCCTATTCTCCCTCTACACTAAATCTCTTGGCGAAGTTATATCCTCACATGGCTTCTCCTACCACTGCTATGCCGATGACACTCAACTCATCCTCTCCTTCCCTCCCTCAGACACTCATGTCTCCACTAAGATCTCTACATGCTTGGCAGACATCTCATCTTGGATGACCACTCACCAGCTAAAACTCAACACTAGTAAAACTGAGTTGCTTTACATCCCGGCTGACTCATCCCCCCTCCAAGACCTTGCGATCTCCTTTGACAACTCCCTGATCCGTCCTTCGGTTTCTGCTAGAAACCTTGGAGTTACCATAGATGATCGGTTGTCATTTTCCTCACATATCGCCAGTCTTTCTCGCTCTTGTCGGTTTCTCCTCTTTAACATCAGGAGGATACGTCCATTTCTTTCCACCCAGGCTACCCAGATACTCGTCCAGTCCCTCGTCATCTCACGCCTTGACTACTGCAACTCGCTTCTAGCGGGTTTACCACTGAGCGCCATCCGTCCCCTCCAACTGATTCAGAATGCAGCTGCTCGTCTTGTTTTCAACCTTCCCAAGTTCTCCCACACCACTCCTTTGCTGCGCTCCCTCCACTGGCTTCCTGTAGCTGCACGCATCAGATTCAAAACACTGATGCTCGCATACAAAGCCAAAAATTCTCTGGCATCATCCTACCTAAAGGACCTCATCACACCCCGCTCTGCACCACGATCTCTCCGATCCTCCAGCACTGCTCGACTGGTCCCATCTCCCCTCAAGGCACAAGGAAGACACGCATCTCGGCTCTTCTCTGTCCTGGCACCTAATTGGTGGAATGAACTCCCCCTAGATGTCCGAACAGCTGAATCCTTGAATGTCTTCAAGCGACGACTCAAAACTTTTCTTTTTCAGAAATACCTGACGTAGAACTTCTATATTCTTACTCGACTCTTTTTCTGGTGTGTGTTTTAAAAAAATAAAATAAAATAAAAATTCTGCACTACTCAATGGCGTTCTCAGAGATAGTATTCGTAGCTGGGGTCCTTATTGAGCTAGCATCGGAAATTCATTGCAGAGTCTCAAAGCACTTATGTAAGTCGCTCTGGCTAAGGGTGTCTGCCAAATCCTGTAAATGTAAATGTAAATATACTGCATGGACAATGAACCTTGGTCAAGAACAGCTGTACATCTATGTTCATGTGTTCTCCTGGAGTGAAACTTTCAGCACAGTTCTTGGTGAAGGCTGGCAGAGAACGTGGTCATGAGTCTGATGGAGTCATTTCTGGATGACGGGAGAAATGTCACAACGGACAATTTCTTCACCTCACTGTCACTGTCACACAGACTGCTTCACTTTACTGGGCATGGTGAATAACGTTTGCCGTGAACTTCCTCCATTGGCAAAGGACACTGCACAGGGAGAGGAATTCTCCACGTCAGTGTTTAGAATGGCGCGCATGTATTCAGTACGAGCAGCAACAAGCAAGTGGCCAGTAGCTGTGTTTTACAACATGCTGGACTTGGTGGCCGTGAATGCCTACGTTCTGTACAAAGCATCTACAGGGTGGAAAGGAAAAAGAAGATTGTTTCCGATTCTTCTAGCCAAGGAACTCCATTGCCAAATACAGGGATGATGGTCACTGGGTTTTCAAACGCTGCAAACACGGACTTTGAAAGATAGACAGACTGTGTGGGACAGTAACCACTGAGACAAAAGGCAGAAAGATGACGAAGAGATGAACCTGGAACTGAGGCACGGATACATCAATTTTTACATGAACAGCCAAACATGCAAAGCTGGAGAGATCACACAAAAACAAAATTCACTTTTGGTGTTATAATTCAGTGATGGCCAATGAAAATGAAATGACATTTTATTCTGTATGTGTATGAGCATGTCAAAAACCATGGACCATGACTTCACTCAGCTTATGACATTTATATACAAACATGCATTGGAGACTGAAGTGTTAGCATGTTTTCATTTTATTCATTTCATTCTATTTTCACTCAATTTGTTTTATAAATAACACAGACTTGTGTTTCCATATATTTTGTGAATGTGCGTCTTTCATATTTGCAGGTCAGTCAGCGTGTGGGATATTTGGTATAGATATGGCAGACTTTTGTGAAGGTTTCCATGTCACACACAGAGGTTTAGCCTGCCTTGGATTTGAGCTACTCTGAGTAAAAAATGCAAATGCGCCAGGCCTCACAGGTAATGGGTGTGTTTGCACAACAAAAGCAGGAGGAGGATGGGGCTGAAGACCTGCGAAAATCACAGCAGGGGTGACAAACACCTTGGGACTCTCAGCAGAGAATAAAAACTCGGTAAATCTAGTGTTTAAAAAATGAACATAGGTGACAGTGAGAGTAAAGGTTCATATGTATTCCGTTTTGTGGGATTTGTTCTTTTCTGTTCCAGAATAAGTTTTTATAAGCTGCCATTGTGCCTTTGACCGAATCACAGCCATGATATATCAGAGTATCTTCTCATATGTCATTGCTTAATTATACTGCAGTCATAAAGCATTCTAAACACAGCTATTAATATTTATGAAAAAAGCATAACATATTATACCCATCATTATAATGCTTTATGAATGCTTTATGACACACTCAACTATAAGGCACTATAGATACCTTCATAATGCAATACAAAGCATCCTTAATGCTTATACCGATCATTTTAATGCATTATGAAGGTATTTATAGTGCATTAAAAATGAGAGCTTCTTAAATAATTCATTATGCATAATAAGCATGCCTATAATGTGTTATGCCTTTTGATAAATATTTAAAGCCATGATTATAATGCATAACAATGGATTATTATTTGTTGTGAATTTACTAACAACATGGCCTTAAGTGTTCCAGAGATTTTATAGTGTTCCGTAATCTGAGCAAATGGAAGCATGTAGATGTTGAACAAAGAGGCTTGGTGAGGATTAGAATTGTAATTGGTGATCAGTGTTGACACACCACAGCACACAGTGTACAACACCGAAATGTGTCCTCCGCATTTAACCCATATGTGACATGGTGACATAACAAGGGGCAGCTAATTCAGCGCCCAGAGAGCAGTGCTTTGCTTAGGGTCCCTCAGCGGTGCCTTGCTGGTCGGGGATTCAATCCAACAACCATTAAGCCACCACTGCCCACTGCCAATAACGGACCCTTTAGAAACTCCACATGTAATTTCTGTTCATTCAGATTCATAATTACCCTTCTGACAGAAAGTAGTGCCTGACTTGTAAAAATAATTCAAACCCATTAAATAAGGCGGCTGCTCCACCTCCTTCCCTAAGTGCTCTAGTCTCACTGATAAAGGGCAAGTAGGAGTAGCTGGTTTGATCAGGGCTGCTGCATAGTTTTCATTTGACCCCATTTCAGTTTAAAGCATAAAAATCAAGGTTTATCTTGATAATAAAATCAGTCATTAATAATGATTTTCCAGCCACAGACCTGATATTCAGTATAGATCAGTTTAACGTATTAAACACATTGTCTGACCCAGTGTGTAGGTGACGCACAACAGGAGTCAGATGAGAGAGAGTAGCTGTGGGCTTTGATGCAATTTGTTCCCTCTGAAGTCAGTCAGAGCAGGAATGGCTGACACTGGGGCTACTCCTCACTGCCTAGTGTGGGCTGTAGCTGCAGCAGGGGATATAAACCAAATAAGTGGGGGGCGGGGGGGTAAGGGCCCAGTTTGTCTTAGATGTCATCATGCACTGTAATGCTGAAAGCAGGGAGGCTGCCCTTGCTTTGTTTGGGTAGCAGGAACTTTTGGTATCACTCAGTAAGAGCTCGTCAAGACCTTTTATCTGCATCCTTATCCTGTGTGAGCTACGGTATCTATGAGCAGTGAGGTCCGGGGCAGGGGGGGGCTTCCTTCACGTTTGCTTCATTAATATTGTCCTAAGACGGCACCCGCAGTCTTCCCCAAACTGGTTGTGACACTGAACATCTCCTAAGTCTGTGCTTTAGGGCCATGACTTCACACGACACGACTACACCTGCGCGCGTGCATCTATCTGGAGGATTGAAGGTCATGTCCACCAGGGGGCAGTGTGAGAAAACCATCTTGGTCGGTTCCTTCGTTTCCAGTCTGACGTGTTAGTATGAGGTTGTGGCATTAAATGTAGAAGGAGGAGGGAGTCAAGATGGCGCTCTGAAGAACACGCTTTGATTAGAGCTGCAAGCCGACTTGTTTTGTTTACCGTGTAGTGTGAACTACATGCAGTTTTACTACTGTCTGGTTTTATTTAATCATCCAGTGACTGCAATAACTATACATAGTCATGATGACAGGTTCTGAAAAAAGAAAAAAATGATTGAAGAGATTAAACAAGAGATAAAAAAAGTCACAAACTGATTTTTGGCTTATTTCTAATGAATTAGGAAATATTTAAACAAACATTATACCTTCACCATTTTCTGACCACCGAGCCATTGACATCCATGTATCCATATTGTCATCGTCTATCCATCCATCCATCCATTTTCCAAACCGGAAAATCCTTACTGGGTCGCGGGGGGTCTGGAGCCTATCCCAGAAGCAATGGGCACGAGGCAGGGAACAACCCAGGATGGGGGGCCAGCCCATTGCAGGGCACACTCACACACCATTCACTCACACATGCACTCCTATGGGCAATTTAGCAACTCCAATTAGCCTCAGCATGTTTTTGGACTGTGGGGGGAAACCGGAGTACCCGGAGGAAACCCCACGACGACATGGGGAGAACATGCAATCTTTGTCATCGTCTACTGGATATAAAATATCTTCAAACGGGAAATTAAACAGTTCAATCTTGAGAAATAAAGTAGCTATTTTAAATACAGAATGAATAATTGACTTACACTAGAACAGATCCAATACAGAAAAAAAGTATTGCAATAATAACATGATGTAACAAAATTTGTCAGAAGGTTTAGTAGTGACTTGGCGTGAATTGGAAGAGATGAAGAAAACTAAATTATAAATGAGATTTACTGCTTTAACCTGCAAACCAGTCAACCGTCTTACTGATACAGAAAATAATGTAGGAGGTAACTTACAGAATAAATTGGATGATCATATATAAACATAAGGCAGAAGGAGCCTTTGTTAGATTGTGGCAAAAAATGGCTTGAACAAGGTGAGCAGAACTCAGCCTATTTCTTTAGGCAGGAAAGTCAGCAAGTCAGGAACAACTGCATTATGCGGGAGAGGATTTATGGAAATGCTGCAGATGACATCAAGAAAATAGCCAAATTCTGCACTGAGTACTTTAATAATTTGCATGTCATTAGTCTTGATTGAAGATTTTCGATTTCTTCTCAAACATCATGGGAATAACTGATGCGGATCGTGAACTTTGTGACGTCCCAATTGATTTAACTGAGATGTCTGCAGCAATAAATTGCTTAAAAAATAATAAATCGCCGGGAACAGACAGTCTAACCTCAGAATTTTATAAACCTTTCACTGAAAATCTTGCTCCTTTCTTACGGCAAATATAAAATGAGAGCATAATAAACTCAGTACTTCCTGCCAAATTATGCCAAAGCATAATCAATATAATTTTAAAACCTAATAAAGACTTTCTTTTAGTTGATAATTGGCATCCAATATAAAGTTCTAGCTTTGATTCTAGGCAAAAGTGTTGAAAATGACTTTGAACTGTATTTGCCCTCTCCCTCTCTTTCCTTCATTCTTTTTTCTTGTCCTTTCCTTATTCTTTCTCTTCTCTTTTCTCCCGCTTTCGGCTAGTATAAAAGTATATGAATAATTTCATCATGCATTACCTGCTGCGATGGGCTGGCCCCCCATCCTGGGTTGTTGCCTGCCTCGTGCCCATTGCTTCCGGGATAGGCTCCGGACCCCCCACGACCCAGTAGGATAAGCGTTTTGGAAAATGGATGGATGGATGGATGTGTAATAAAGCTGGGGGAAAATGTTGTACAATCGCAGCCTCCACAGTGAGCTGCTAATTTTGTAGCACTGCTGCAGCATCTCTAAACAGACACTCCTCACTTAACCACCGAGTTCCAATCCTACAACTAGGTCCTTAAACTAATCCAGAGTCTTTTTTCATCATTGCTGAAGACTTCAATCAAGCAAATCTGAAGCCAGTTTTACCCAAATTCCTCCAACATGTGAACCTCCCAGCTAAAGAGAGAATCTGTCTGGACAATGTTCACACAAACGTTTGTGAGGCCTACAAGGCCCTTCCCCCCCACCTCGGCTACTCAGACCATGTCACTGCGTTCATGGTTCCTGTGTATAAATCCCTGCTGAAACACAACAAACCAGTCGGTAAGAGTGTGGCCAGCTGGTGTATATAAACTCTGTGATCGATGACCACGAGAGCCGACCAAAGGCCCTGGATGACGAGGGAAGTGCTCACATAGCCCTCACTCTGCCTTATCACTGCCTTAACCCCCCCCCCCCCCCCCCTTTACCCCATAACTAAAGGCCACAGACCGACCCTTAAGCGCTGCACTTAACACTTTGTCACTCTGACATGGGGGCAATAATAAGAATCCCCATTATTCTCTGTCTGCCCCATTATTCTGCTTCTGTTCCTATTTTCAGCTGTTATACATGTTAGACGTGTTACTGCTGTTACTACTATTATCATACACTGTTTTGCACTGTGAACTCAGGCTGTTACAGTGTGCATGATGGTAAATTCAGGTCTAACTGACTACAGAAAAAACCATATTTTTAATATAGTTCTAACAATATTGCACATTACTGTATATTGCACAATCTACTCCTCTTCCTCAGTTGCACTCTCCTGTAAGTCCTTTGCACATTGTCTTGTCTTGTTTTCTATATTGGACTAAGTTTATGTTTACACTGTGGGCCCTGAGCTTCGCCATTTCATCTCTCTCTATACTTATATATGGTGGAGATGACAATAAAGTTCAATTTGACTTTGATCTCAGAGTCTTGATCACAGTGCAGCAATTTGGAAAAAGAGGGAACTGAGATGGAAGGTGAAGCTTTTAATTTACCGGTTGATCTACGTTCCTACTCTCACCTATGGTCATGAGCTCTGGGTGATGACCGAATAAATGAGATTGCGAATACAAGCAGCAGAAATGAGTTTCCTCAGCAGGGTGTCTGGGCTCAGCCTTAGAGAGGGTGAGGAGCTCAGACATCCGGGCTCAGAGTAAAACCGCTGCTTCTCTGAATTGAAAGGAGTCAGTTGATGGTTCTAGGATACCTCTTGGACGGCTCCCTGGGGAGGTGTTTCAGGGCATGTCCAACCGGAAGGAGGTCTGGGGGCAGACCCAGAGATTGTATATAATAGTATAATCTCTCTCTCTCTCTCTCTCTCTCTATATATATATATATATATATATATATATATACTCTGAGAGATTATATATAATATATACCACATTATATATAGATTATATGTTATATATTAGATAAGTGGCAAAAAAATCGATGGATGGATGGAACTGTATGAAAAATAATGCTGCTTATGAAAGTAGGCAAGTAAGAATTTCAGGTTAGAATTTCATTGTACCTTGTACGCATGACACTGCTTTCTTAGAAACTTATACTGCCATTGAATTTTGAAGATGCTGTACAAAGAAGGACACAATAGTGTTCGGAATATTTTTTTCTTGTCTGTGAAAATATACAGCTCTTCTGGACACTCATTCTTAAAAAAATCAAATGCTACTGTAATACTATCTGTACCGTAAGTAAAGAAAATGTTCCGTGACAAAACGTGACCATACTGCCACCCCAATTTCTGGTGGCACTGCACGTCGCGCATGCGTCCTGTTATCCTCATGTAGGTGCACAGACAAAGCCGGAATCAAGACACAAAAAACATTTGGCGGCCAGACTGGTACCTCTCCGCGGACGTGTTTGTGTAGACTTTTATGATGCATTTTATTCCTCCGCGGACGACCGCCTGCCGCACTCCAAATTCGTCTTTAAACGCCAACATAGATTATTTTGATGAGGATTGTTGTAGTTTGCATATACATATAAATGTGTATGCATATGTGTGCAGACTTGTCCCGAATTGAAAATCTCACGCCAGCCAGTTGATCAAAGTTGGCAGCCCCGTGAACTGCCGCTCTGAATTTGTAAAACGTACAACAGTACTACAGTACTGCGGCTGTAGTACGTGTGCAGGGAATATCAGAATAATAATTTACTACTAATAATACTTAAATAGGACACGTGCGCATGTGCACAGCTTGACCAGAGAAATATGAACGTTATCATGTACACGTACGCGGTGTAATACGCGAGTGCTGCGCTTTGCAGAGAACCAGCCTAGATGCGTCCGCGTTGGGAGCGTCGCGTCGGCGCGCTGCTGGAGAGAGGTGTGTGTCCAAAGTGGATTAAAAGAAATTCATATTGTGATCTAAAGAGAAACTCACTTTTAGTGGTAATCTTTGTCGTATGATTTTATGGTTAATATGTTTGATGAATGCTGTTTGTAATTTTATTTACCTGTAATTAAGGCCATTAGTTTAACACGCGCATTATTTTGGCGCGTGTTCCCGCCGGCGTCGCGCGGGCGTCCAACATTTCCTGAGGTATTTCACATATTTGACTTTTTATATTTTATGCATCGTACAGAATAATAGAGCGCAGGCTAAAGTGCAGTTCGGTCCCCAGCGAGTCTCTCAGCGCGGCGTGTCTCACAGCGCAGGGGGCAGCTGGAGCGCCGCAGACTCTGGCGGCTACATGAGTATATTGGGAATAAAATGTGTGTATTGGAGCGAGTTCTGTGTGAGTGAGTGTGTGAGGTGTGACAGTGATAATGATGGAGATGCTGGGCTTCGTCATGGGATTAATCGCTCTTTCTCTTGCCTACAGACTCCTGCCAGCTGACGCTGGACCCCAACACAGCACACAGACGCCTGTCTCTGTCAGAGGGGAACAGGAAGGTGACACGGGGGGCAGAGCAGCCATATCCTGACCAGCCAGAGAGATTTGACTACTGGCCCCAAGTTCTGTGTAGAGAGAGTCTGACTGGTCGCTGTTACTGGGAGGCTGAGTGGAGTGGAGATGACGTCTGGATAGGAGTGACTTATAAAGGAATCAGGAGGAAAGGAGGGAGTTATGACTGTCTGCTTGGATTCAATGACAAGTCATGGATGCTGATCTGCTCTCCTGACAGTTACTCTGTCTGGCACAATAAGAAAGAGACTGTCATACCCATAAAGCCCTCAGTCTCCCGCAGAGTAGGAGTGTATCTGGACCAGGCGGCTGGTACTCTGTCCTTCTACAGAGTCTCCTCTGATGGACTGACCCTCCTGTACAGCTTCACCTCCTCATTCACTGAACCCCTCTATCCAGGGTTTTGGGTTTATTATAACTCCCCCGTGTCGCTGTGCATGCTGGGATAGCTCACTGTGTGCTGGAGGAATCATTTTTACCGTATCAGAGTGTCACATGTCGCTGCTTCTCCGTGGCAAAAAGGTAAAATCTCTGCTTTTTAACCAGTATAACCCTTTTTACTCTGTCTGCAGTGTGACGTATGTTAATAAAACAAGTAATTGGGTTCTGTAAGCTGAACAAACATGCAAAATTACTCTTTTTCTCTGACTTATGTTCTATGTTGTCTGTAAATGCACCTAAACTGCCAAAACAAATTCATAGTACATGCAGTTGTACCAATAGAGTGAATTCTGATTCTGAATAAAATTAAATGTAATGAAATCTAAGCCTGATGAGTAAGGGGAGCTTTTCCCCTCCCCTCTATATGTATATTTTATATTTCTGTCTATATATTGTATTGCTACCTGTACACTGACAATAAAGGCTTCCTATTCTATCCCATTAATGTCCCGGTTCCGCGCTGCCCAGAACGTAACTGAGTAACAGACTTAATCCGCGCTCTCTGCTCACTGAGCGCAGCAGCCTGATATCGCAGCGGCGACGCTTTGGCCAGCAGGGGGCGGCAGACGGCAGACAGTTTATTAACTCAAAACCTACTGCGGTCCTGAGGTAACTTAGTAAAGATAATAATATAATCAAATTAATCATATATTAACTAAGTAAACATAAATAACATAAAATCTTAATAAGGCATGTTAGTACAACAACAGAAAAGCACCTGATCATCAATGAAGTAGTGTAGGTGATTACCAATTACCAGAAATAACACATAAATCCTGTTTCATTAGGAATCCTGAGATATATACAGTACTGTGCAAAAGTCTTAGGCAGTCATAGGAAATGTTTAAAGCTATTTATCTGGGTAGTAAATTTATATTTTCTCAGTATGAAAAAGAAAATTTAATATTATAACGTGTAAATTATGAGTAAAACAAAAAAACTAAAAGGAATTTCTTATGTTCTCCAAAAAGTTACTGATATCTTGTTGGATGGCTAGATGAACACCAATATGGTTCCTAAACCTCTCCTCAGGTTCACCTCAGCCATTTCATGTATTTGTTAATTTTCACGACCAGCTCACTTAATTAATTAATGAAACTAGTTTTGAAAAGTCACTGAGGTATTGATTAGCTATATGAGGTGAGCTAGTGGTCATGTCAAAAATACATGAGTATATTGAAAATACTGCCAATACTGGGATGACTTTAGGAGTGATTTTGAAATGGTTAAGGGCAAAAAGTTTGACAGACATAATATCATAGGTTTAAATCAATATGCAGATCATTTTGCACAGTACTGTATATATATATATAGTAGTCAAGTCAAGTAGTCAAGTAGGTTTTATTGTCATTTCAACCATACACACAGTATATAGAGAAATGAGATAACGTTCCTCCAGGACCATGGTGCAACACAGAGCAGGACAAAGACAGAGCAACATCAGTGCAGACAGGACAGCATAACAGTACAGATTGACAAGACAGACAAGACAACATACAGTGCCAATTAACAGTGGTAACATTTTGGATACAGTATTTGTTACTGTATGGTAGCAGCGAAGGGTGTTTGTGCAAAAAATGCTGTACAAAAATGCCGTGGTATAATAAATAACAATAAATATTATATACAGATGGGCTGGCCCCCCATCCTGGGTTGTTCCCTGCCTCGTGCCCATTGATTCCGGGATAGGCTCCGGACCCCCCGCGACCCAATGGGATGAGCGGTTTGGAAACTGGATGGATGGATGGATATTATATACAGATGTACAGATGTGCATGTGTGTGTGTGTGGGGGGGGGGATTGTGTTCAGTTCCGGTTGAGGAGTCTGATGGCCTGAGGGAAGAAGCTGTTCCCCATTCTGGCAGTGGAGGCCCGTATGCTACGGAACCTTTTGCCAGACGGGAGGAGCGAGAAGAGTGTGTGTGAGGGGTGTGTGGGGTCATCCACAATGCTGGTGGCTTAGCGGATGCTGCGTGTGGTGTAGATGTCCGTAATAGAGGGGAGAGAGACCCCAATGATCTTCTCAGCCGTCCTCACAATCCTCTGTAGGGTCTTGCGGTCCGAGACGCTGCAATTCCCGTACCAGGCTGTGATGCAGCCACAGAGAATGCTCTCTATGGTTCCTCTATAAAACATGGTGAGGATTGGGGGTGGAAGGTACGCTCTCCTATAAGAAGTGGAAGGTACGCTAGATATATATATTAGTTCCTTTTTTATTCCACACAGTTTAGGAATAAGATTATCAGCCACAATATGACCTACAATACACTCACAGTGGCACTGCAGTAATACAGATATACCCCTGAACACAATGGGAAGGTGGATTCTTACTCCCTCTAGTGACGAGCTCCACATTCTGTGCTGCTGCCTCTGCTGGCGGCGTGTTTGTTTCTCTCCCCCCTGTCTAATTTAGACGTGGTGCACTTGTTCCCCTGGGGGTGGGTGTATAAGGTGGGTCCCCGGCTAAGGGGGGAGGAATCGATCCTGTGGCAGCCACCACGCCGGCTTCGGCTCTGCATCAGTGTTTCATTCTCCTTTTCTGTTCTGTTCTCTCCTGTTTGTGCTCTTTGTTAATAAATCACCCCTGACAATCCAACCATCCCGGGTCTGAGTCCGTTTATGCTGCGTCTGACAGCAGCCGGAACGAAACACTTACAGAGACTGAAATGCATGAGGGTTTACAGCCTATATGCACAAGCATTTCTCTCACATCTGTGATACACTTACAGACGGTGACACACATGCAAACAGGGAGATTTATCCCTCTGGTGACACAAACACAGACATTTTTGTCTCCAAAAGCATACAAATTATCACAGTTGTGTCCAGTTACTGTGACACATGTGTGACACGCATGTAAACTGTCCTTTCACAGTCACAGGACTGACTGTCACTGTCATTCCTCTGGGCAAACCCCTAATCCTAACTAAGGTAACCGTATCTTTTATCCAGTTCTAACCTGAACCATAAGTAACCAAACAAAATATAAGACTTTTGGCTAAATTCATTCTTTGATTGCATTCATAGATTTTTGTAAAATTGAAGGTTATTTTGTGGAGAGCTGAAAAATGTTCCCACACGCTAAAAAGTAACCAGTTTTGACACATTGTTGGGATGTTTGTTCCTCACAAATGCGGTAAATACAAACCCGTACACACACACACATTCACATACACACTCTGAAAGTCCACATATATCGTTCCATTCACCCTATTCATGTACACCATCGCAGTGGCCGACGTCCAGGCAGGATGTTCACCAGCATACGCAAAGACTTCTGGAGAAAAACACACCGAACCACCCCCATATGTGCACTCATGGTACAACCTCAGCTGCCAAAAAGCAGCTACCATTAGCATTCCATGGGGAGGGGAGGAGAGGCACTCAGGCTGGTGGTAAGGCTGTCCTCCAGGTATTGCAGGCAATCTTTGCTTCCATTTGGGAGTCATGCGTCATCCAAACTGACTGGAAAACGGGACTTGTAGTCCTTATCTGGAAAGGGAAGGGTGATCGCCTGCATTGTGGCAACTACAGGGGGAAAACACTGCTCTCAGTGCCTGCTGGGTAAGGTCCTTGCTAGGGTCATCCTTAACAGGATCTGTGATCACTTGCTTGCCTGTCAGTGACCGGAGCAGTCTGGGTTTATGCCTAAGAAATCTACCACCAACAATCTCTGCCTCTTGTACAACCCGGCCCAGTGCATAGCTCAGGTAAACCTGTGCAATCATCTCACACTGCCATCTTTGTGCATTTTCAGTTTTTTTAACTGCACAGTGTATAATACATTCTAATACTTGCAAAGGATGAAAGTTAACATTGACAACGTGTCTTAAAAGAGGGCTACAGTAAAGAAAAGAAAAGTATCAAGGCAGCATGAACGTAATGCACAATCAGGGATGTGCAATTTCTGAGGCACATATTCAAAAAAAGTATTTTAATTGTAAAATTGTATTTTATGATCCATATTTGACTTAGCGGAGGCGGCATGGTGGTGCAGTGGTTAGCACTGTTGCCTCACACCTCTGGGACCCGGGTTCAAGTCTCCGGCTGGGTCATGTGTGTGTGGAGTTTGCATGTTCTCCCCATGTCGTCGTAGGGTTTCCTCCGGGTACTCCGGTTGCCCCCCACAGTCCAAAAACATGCTGAGGCTAATTGGAGTTACTAAATTGCCCGTAGGTGTGCATGTGAGAGTGAATGGTGTGTGAGTGTGCCCTGTGATGGGCTGGGCCCCCATATTGGGTTGTTCCCTGCCTCGTGCCCATTGCCTCCAGTATAGGCTCCGTAGTCCTTATCTGGAACCCAGTAGGATAAGCGGTTTGGAAAATGGATGGATGGATGGATGGACTTTGATCAGTATTTTTGTATTTTGTAAAACATGAGAAATACTATGTGCATGGTAACGTCATGTGTGCAAAATGTTTGTGCAAAGGGCACAGAGCCAGGCTGAGCACCACAGCGCTATCCAGCCCATGGCTGCCGATGGTCACATTCCACCAGAACCCCCCAACACTAACTCCCCGGGGAACTTCCAAGCAGCAGAGCAGATTCCAACAACCGAGGATCAAAGGAAAGAAAAGATACTGGCAGGAAGAAGAAGATCTTGTGGCCAAAGGTTAAAAATGTAGAAGTTTGGAGAACAAATGTGTTACAAATGAAATATCACATAAAGCCTGGGTAATTTCACCATTTTCATTACAGGGATATTTGTGAAACTTGTATTTGAAATAAATGTATGTGTTACAGCTTAATAATTTTTTTCATACATTATTTTGTATTTTCAAAATATCTTTATTGTAAACTGCACAGCATGTGCCGCTGTGAGCACTATCCCCCGTACAGGGAGTGTGGAGAAGAAGCCTTTAACCTGGGCAGGAAATACATTGTTTGTAAGTTGGTCTTAATGAAAGAGGACCAATTTCAGAGGGCTTTAAGGTGAAATATCTAATAATAATATCTGAACATTCAAACACAGCATACAACTGTTTGCAAATTAAAACAATTTAATTTTAAAGAACTGTTTAATCTCAGAGCCAACGGCCATGTGCCCACAAGTATTTGAATTATTATTGTTTATGATTATAAATGCCGAATACATGCCTGGAGCCTTCGATTTAGCATACACAGTGCCCTCTACAGGATTCTGTCGAAACAGCATCTCTCAACCTCGTTCACAAAATGTGCGTCTTTTCACAAAACGTTTTTCTTTGTAAATCCCAAAATCTCCCTATAAATGTATGTATGAATGTTTCTCGTCTTTTTCAGCCACACGACGCCTTCATAAATGAGCTCGCCGATTAATCTGTTTACATGAAAACATCTTAATTGCGTTAAGGCATGTAAACGTAGCTACCTAACAAAAGGTAACTATGTGACTTAGCAGACTGCATGTTCCTCATCTCCTCTGTATGGACCATAGAGCTGTGTATCGGAGAGTCTGACAACACGCTACGTTTCAAGATACAGGCATTACAATTCAATGCGCTGCTCTATTTTGCCATTCTTTTTTTAAAAAATCTGCTTTTAGGAAAACATGGCATATTATAGAGAGCACACCACGAAATGGATGAAATCTGAGTAAAAACATTTGATTTTTAACGCAATCAGAATAAAGGGGTCTGCATTTATCACTGTCCCTGTAACAATCCAGCATCGTAGCACTACAGCTATTTCGGATTCAGCCAACGAATAACGTTGCTAGTCAGCAGCCTTGTGCTAGCTACTGAAAATTACTAATTACCAATTACTGCATCTAAAAGTAATTATAATAAGGGTGGGATTCGACCGTGTGTCTGCCTGGGGGGTCGCTGGGCCGGCAGTTTGGACGTGTGGTTGGTGCGGCAATGCGCTGCATCAGCGTCTGCTCCCCCGGCCTGACCTGCCCTGTATAATAATATAATCAAGGAAAATAACAGTGGGCTAAAGGTTGCATAGTGATCACATTAACATCGCGTCGATGTTGAAATACATGGTGCAAACAAAAGTAGTGGAATTACACTGACGAGTTACTACCAACACTGCTAGGCAGCTAGGTTTGCTAATGCTAACGTTAGCAGCGCACCCATATGCTACTTCCTCTCGCAAGATAAGGCAGCGTTACTGTCACTGTAAATACAATGAGATCTCTTTGGAGCAAGCCTGTCGATACCATGTTAAGTGTAAAACCACAAGTAAAATACCTTGTAAAATAATAGAAATATAGATGGTGCTGAACCATGGTGAACAGTGGAGTCATAACAGAGGCTGTGCGTTGTGTTCAGTCACCTTTCACTGTAAATCACACATGGGTTCACAATCTTTTGTGTCTGCTCTGAATCCCTCAGGACTGCAGTGAAAACTCCATTCACACTAACATGGTGCCAAGGGGTATTGGGTAGACATGATTCTATCCTTTTTGGAAGTAATTTGTTTTACTGATTTAAATAAGTTTTAAAAAATTTCAAAATATAAGGATAGCTCATTGTATCCAAAGGGATGTGCCAAGCTTGCAGTGTTGATGTGCTGCCACCTTCTGCGAAAACGATGAACTGATTTTCAGATTAAGAACATGTATGGTTTTCTGGTATCAGGTGAGATCTGTTCATACTGCGAACCTATGCTTATGGGTTAGGGTTAAGCTTGGGTCTAGAGCTCAGGGTACTTCCAGGCTTGGAGGCCAAGGATAAGGTCTCTCTTTCCCCATGTAAGCATTTAATGATGATCCAGCACCAGGGCTTGGGTAAGTCACCATGAGTTGGGAGCCTCATTCCCCAGGTAAAGGATGAACGATGTCCATCCAGCCCGGGGATTCTGGTGAACCTCTCCTTACGCTGGAAGCCTCCTCCCTCAGGTAAGGGTTTAAGAATCTCGCGGTACTTCCATTGAGCCTTGGGGTTCTGGATAAAAATCCCAGGGCCATCCAACTGTAGCAGTGTGGAATTTTGCGAGTAGGACTTGTTGATTATTTCCGGTAAGTGTGTGTGGGGACCCCTAGTGTGTGGAGGCGTCATTGGCGTTTCCCGGTCCGGTAACTCCCCTTCCGCACCGCAGTGGTCTGCCGTGGTACGCTGGCATGCTGGCTGAGGTTCACACTTATTCTGTGTCTTGGTGGGAGGTTTTGCTGTTGTAATTAGCGTTAATCCTCTGCTTGATTTAAATGGCTAATGGTAATATTTTATATTGCAGTGTTTCTCTGGTGTCTGTGTTGCAGCTCCAGTGGTTGCAAGTTATTCCGGTGACTAGACCTATAGCTACTTGTCAGTTGCTTTACTTGATGTGTTTTAATTGTAGTTACGGATGTTGCCAGGATTACAGTTTCAGTTGCTCGTCAGCTTCAGTTTATGCCTCTTCCAGCAGATTTGTCAGACACCTTTTTTGTAAACCAAATTGTTAAAAAAAAATTTTTTTAGCGATTCATTGTGTTTGTTCCGTTGCAGGAAACATAAAATAGTTTGAACCTGCACTGTGGCTGCTGTGTTTCCTACGTCAGTTTTTCTTTTCCGTCAGTCTTGTCTTGTCCTCGGCCGGTCCGATGTCGCCCAACAACCGCGGCTTGAAGCTCCTGATCCTCAGTGGGACATCGGTGATGCGCTGGGAGCCCTGGAACACGCTAAGGATCGCCGCACCTTTTCCTGCTTTCTGGAGCTGTTTCATTCCCTAGTTCTTAACAGACTTTAGGCCGCCCTTTCTTTCTGTTTGGGACTGATACAGAGGGACAGCCTGTATTCTGCTACTCATTGTTTGCACTCTTCATAGTTTTCAACACTCAGATTCTTGGTTAGATTGTGGTATTTTCTGGGAGACTGTGAGCAGTGGCTGCCTCGATTGATCTGGCTGACTAAGATTTGATTGGTCTGGGGTGGTGGTGTTCACACTTTCACCTTGTGCAGTATATTTGTGTGGGGATCAGTGTGGTGGAGCACAGGTGTGTGTGTGTGTGTGTGTGTGTGTGTGTGTGTGTGTGTGTGTGTGTGTGTGTGATAGTTTAGGGGACTCTATTCCCCCTTTTGATCAACTTCACCGGACACCTGTCTCTTGCATGGGTTTAGTCAGCCGGTGGCCAAACGCTGGTTGCTGGTTTATTTTTTAAGGTTGTTGATGCTAAAGCGCTTGTCTTGTTTCTTTGCTTTATATTTTCAACAACCTGTTAATAGTACAAACACGTCTCCAGCTCCATTCGGTAAATGAACTTGTGTGCTTTTAATTTTAGAGTAATTTTTCCTGTGGTGAAAATCCCCAGGTGGCGTAATCGTGTCCTTGTACTACTGACCGCTCTCTGCCACAAACATTTTACCCTAAACCTAATCCTAACCCTAACCCTAATCTTAACCCTAACCATAGCCCCAAACGTCATGTCCTGCCATCTCCCTGACGTGGCTCTAATAAGTCATGCCTGCTGCTCGTTGGTCTCACGTCTCGTTCCATCCCTCATGTTAAACACTCCCAGCTACTTCCAGTCTGTTCCCTTGTTATTCCTGTATAAGTGCTTCCTGGCCTTGTGTTCCCCGTTGATGTGGTGCCCTCCATGTTGCCCGTTCCCTAGCCTCCCATCTTGATCCCAGTAAATCCCGGTTTATTGTTTGACATCACCTGCTCCCAGAGTCGTTCATCCTGGCACCTGACAGAATGATGGAATTCGACAAGCCCCAGTGGATTCCCCAGGTCCCTACAGCCGATCACTGCTGCTTGTGTCAAGCATAGCTAATGTCGCTGGTTCAGGCCGCAGTACATCTTTCCCCAGAGAGAATGGCCCATCTCTGACAGAGGGCATAGCCGCCCTCTCCCCGGACTCCCAGGTGGAGGGTGTGACAGCTATAGCGGAGATCCTCAGGGCCCTCTGGAATGGAGTGAGTGTGCTGAACCCCGCAGAGGTGGGGTGCTCTGGAGAAAAGGATCCCGCCGACTCCATGTCGCTCGCCGTAGGGCGACCTGCGTCCTCATTGTCACTTGAAGTCTGACAACATGATGCTTCTCCGGGATTTACTGTGGTTCCCCTGTTCGCTGCGGATGCAACCGTTGGCTCCTAGTTGTATAGTTGTCAAAGTGCTGGACCACAGTAGAGGTCGGACTTTGCTTCAACATGGTTTTATTGGAAGTTTGCACAAAATATAGATGTTTCCTACCGTCCTTCGTTCCAATTAAATGTGGAAACGTTTTGTCAGCTGGCTGGACAAGACCCTACTGCTTCTTTTAATAGTGCACATAGTAGTGAACAGTGGTGACTTAATGGTTAGGGAAGCGCACTCGTGATTGAAAGACACTGCATCTACAGTATCTGGCCCAGGAGAGCCAGCCGTTGCAGTCGTTACAGCCGCACTTAAGGCTCCCGGCCCAGAGAGGGCCGCTCAGGCCGCACCCGCAGCGTCCAACACAGGTGAGGCCTTGGTTGCCTCTAGGCTTCTCATAGAATCTGGCACGGTTCCCTGGTAACCAGCCAACACCTGCCACACTGCCCCATCATGTCCGGCCAGCGTCCACCTCGCTGTCCCCTGATGCATGGCCAGCACCCACCTCAATCTCCCCAGACGTCCAGCCGGCACCCACCTCATCTCCTGACGGCCTGCTGGTGCCCACTTTCTATCCTGACATACCACAGGCACATGCCTGCAGGCTGCCACCAGCCCAGAGAAGATGGATCCAGAGGATGTCCTGCTGGAGTGCAACCCTCCGGACTTGCCCTGGGTCCTGCTGTGTGGGTCCCTCCTTCATCCCAGACTCCGGTTACTCTGATCCCAGTTTCTGGGTTGGTCACCGGTATCAATAGGAGTCCAAGAAAGCGGCAGGCAGAATGTCTGTCTCCCAGAGAGGGGGTGCCAGTCTCTGCTCTTGCCCTGTATGTCCCTTGCCATCTTCCTGTTCCTGTACTGTTGTCTCCTTGCTGCCCTACTGCTCTGCGGTTCTCTCATCGCCCCCCAACCCCTCATGTCCTCCGGCCCTGCTGGCCCTCCCAGACCCTCTGGTCCTGTGATTCGGTGGAGTTCAGCCTCACCTGGAAAGGGGCCTAGGAGGGTCCCCAGCCCCGAATCTTCGCCTGGCTTCCCTGGATACCCCATGTTATTCCTTTCTGTGCCTCAGTGTTTGTCTTGTTGCTCTGTCCTGCCTGTATCTCTCCTTGTCTTCTGCATCCTGTGCCCCAGTTCTTGTTGACCCTCCACCTGTCCGTCCCGTTTTGGGGTCTGACAGGACTGCTGTACCTGTGGTTCCTAGCTTTTCCTTTATCCGCTCCATGTCCTTAGTGATGTCCTGCAACTGGTCTTATGTCTGGTGTTGCTTTCTGTCTAGTGTTCCATCTGGTCTTGTCTGGCCTTGTCCTGTCTACCATCTGTTCTGTCGTCCCCTGTCTAGTCCAGTGTCCAGTCCGGTTCCATCCCTGTTGTCTAACCCCCTTGGACTTCATGGCCGGAGCACGTGCTTTGGGTGGGGTGGGGGGTGGGGGCATACTGTCACATTAAGCTATGCCATTTTTATCCACTATGCCTGTCCATTTATGTGTCAATGCGTGTTCTGACCATCCATGCTGTCTGCCTTCCCACATTTCCAGGTGCTGCCCGGGGGGGGGGCACCATCTGAGTTGGAGTCCTGGTTCAGTCCCATGGAGGGGTGACACTGCGAATTGGACCTGCTAACTGTGTCATCCTGGGTGCAGCCTTCAGTGCCACCCAACACAGGCCAGCGTGGAGAACAGGCTTATTGACAGACTTTAATCACACCTCACACCTGGCCTTTAGCAAGCAGCTCCACTCTTTTCTGTTCTCAGTAATATTAGTCTGCCTGGGGGGGTTGGGCAGCCAGTTGTTCATGGACCCCCAGAGGTCTTTTTTTCTCCTTACTTGGGGTTTTTTGGTTCCTCTCCTCCGTTGTCATCTGGCTTTCTTTATTTAATATATTTCTTTCCTTTTTCCCCTTGTGTATCACTCTCTTTAATGATGTTGTAATGTATCACTACACATCTATGTAAAGTGCCTTGGGACGACTCTGTGATGCACTATATAAAAATGTAATTAAATGTCCCGCCTCCTCCCTGACGTGGCTCTAACAGGCCATGTTTGCTGCTTGTTGGTCTCACGTCTCGTTCCAGCCCTCGTGTTAAACACTCCCAGCTGCCTCCAGTCTCTTCCATCATTAGTCCTGTATTTAAGTGCTTCCTGGTCCTGTGTTCCCCAGTTCAATCACTGATGTTGTGCCTTATATGTTGCTGGTTCCATAGCCTCCCATCCTGATCCCAGTAAGTCCCTGTTTGTTGCTTGACAAACACCTGCTGCACGAGTCTTTCATCCCGGTGACCACGACACCAACCGCCAGTGATGTCTGTGGAGCCCAGAAATACCAGCCTAGCTGTACTAGTGCCCAGGCAGCACCTTGACAGCGGCATGTTTCCAGTGTCATGTTTGCAGTGTCATGTTTGCAGTGTCATGTTTCCAGTGTCATGTTTGCCTCACTTGTTCACCACTTTCAGCAACAGTATCTGCTAAGTACTAGAACTGTAATCATATGTGAGTGAGTATGTCTGCTTTGAAGGAGCAGAGATCCCAGCTCCTTACTGTAGGTACAGGGCACAGAAACAGGTAAATCCTGTACAGTAACATTCTTAAAGTCAGCATAAATTCCAACACAGTTCTGGAATATGAAGTTCATAGTCAGTCATAATTTTGTAGCATTAAAATGTAACTTTTAAATAAATCCTAACAGTATGTGTGATTGTGGGGGGGTGTGGGGTCTCGGGGTGTAACCTCTGTCTCTGGGCTTGTTTCCTGTCCCTCCTGCTGTATGTGTGAAGTTTGCATGTTCTTCCAATGTGGGCTTTCTCCTCCTACTTTGGAGAACATGAAACTGCGATCAGCCGATTGGATCTCTAAGCTGCCCTAAGTGTGAGTCTGTATGTGTGACTTTGTGCTCTGCTATAAACTAGTATCCTATCCATCGTGTCCCCTGCCCTGTGCCACCTGGGACAGGCTCCAGGCTGCCCACCCCCCCGTACAGGATAAGCAGTCATGGAGGACGGCTCCACACTGTTCCAAAGAAATGGCGCTCCAGCTCCCTTCAGGACTTCAGACCAGCTGCTCTCACTTCACGCCTCCAGGCTTGTGGGTGTGGTTCCCACTCCTGGTTCTGCATGTACAGCTTGCATGTTCTCCCCGTGTTCCTGTGGGTTTCCTCAGGTTTCCTCCTGCTGTCCAAGATCATGCAGTTTGGTGAATTAGTGTCTCTTGATTATCCTCAGCATGTGAGTGAGTGTTTGGGACTGGCATCCCATCCAGGGTGTCTCTGCCTTGTGCCCTGTGCTTCCTGTGATGTGTGTGTCCCATAACCCTGTATTGGATAAGCGGTTATTGGAATTAGTTGGATACTTTTTTGATATATGATCTTTCTGTTCCTGCGGATGGCTGAAGCTGGTCCATTAACTTTTGGCTTAAATGTAAGACTTTAACTTAATAGTGTTCAATGAATATCTAGAATAAATTTTCATTATTTTGGATGATAAAAATTATCACTCTGAACCTGGTCACCTGACTCTCCTTCCTGACACAAATACACTCCCAGCACAAACATACAGAAAGAAAAGGAAGAAATGACATATATGTGCTACACCCTTTATTTTCATGAATATTATATATAGAATAATGTAAAAAACAAATCTGTGCATTGACAGCACTTGTCAAAGCTTGTTCTGTCTAATCCTGACACAGTCTGTCTATAATTGCACATACCTGCATGTTTCACCTGAAACCACATGATCCCAAACATGATTCTAAACAGACACAGAAATTCATTCTCAGTAGATCTGCTCTCTTATACCTTTATACCTAATTTCTATCCACTGTACAAAATCAAAGAGTAGGATTATAGTTTGTTTACAGAAAAACAATGTCAGTAACTGTTATTTTCATAAAAGGTAAATAAATGTTCGCTTTGGGTACAGTTTGTATAATGTACTATTTTGTTCATAAACTGCAGATCCAGTATTTGCCCAGTCTGCTCTTCTCAGTCTGACCTCAGTCCAAAACCACACCTACTGCAGCCTGACAAGCAGAAAGTTCCTCCCACTGTCACACACAGACGACTGTGAGAGAAAACAAAATTGAATCCTATCAGTGTTCGTGGTAAAATGGCAGAAGCCAGAGTTGCAGTGGATGTAAACGAGTTCAGCTGTGCAGTCTGTCTGGATCTACTGAAGGATCCAGTGGCTATTCCCTGTGGACACAGTTACTGTATGAGCTGCATTAAGAACTGCTGGGATCAGGAGGATCGTCTTGGAGTTTACAGCTGCCCCCAGTGCAGACAGACCTTCATACCCAGACCTGTTCTGGGCAGAAACACCATGCTGGCTGAAGTGGTGGAGAAACTGAAGAAGACTGGACTACAAGCAGCTGCTCCTGCTGACCAGTATGCTGGACCTGGAGATGTGGAGTGTGACGTCTGTACTGGGAGAAAACACAAAGCTGTCAAGTCCTGCCTGGTGTGTCTGGCCTCCTACTGTGAAACTGACCTGCAGCTTCACAATAAACTCCACCATGCAAAACAGCACAAACTCATTGATGCCACTGGCCATCTGAAGGACAAGGTCTGTTCCCACCATGACAAACCCCTGGAGGTCTACTGCCGTACCGACCAGCGGTGTATCTGTCTGCTGTGTGTGATGGATGAACACAGAGGCCATGATACAGTCTCAGCTGCTACAGGAAGGGCGGAGATACAGGTCAGGCTAATTTAAATAATTTCCCCTTTCTATCTAAAAGAATTTCCCCAAAGGGATCAGTGAAAGTATCAATTATTGTTATTATCTAAAAGTTAGTTTTAAATAAATGGATTTTGTCTTAACACATGTTAGTGTAATTGCTACGAAACACTCAGAACAAGTCTGGTTCGGTAAAGTTGTCATGACCTGCTTATCCGGTCTTACTAGCAGGGTTACTAGCTTGTCGGATTTAAGGTAGTCTGGGAAAAATGTAGGTGAACGAATATGAAGTTCATTTAAACTGTGCTACCTTACATCCGACAAGTTACCCCAACAAGCTAGTAACCCTTCATATTACAGAAGAACTCACTAGGGCCACAGTAGTACAGGCCACTGAAGTCAGAGGAATCTACACAACTCTGACCTCAGAATTCAAGATGGGCGTGCCCTTTATCAGCAGAAGCTAAAGCTGTACTTTTATACTGTTTATTAGCACTTATATCTTATTTTTAGCTCATTAAATCAGTCATACACACAGTACTGTATAGCTGCTATCTGTGGAGGTGTTGCTACTGTATGGTGTTTTTGTGTGCAAAATATCATGGAATGTGTTGTTACCAAATGATATTGTTAACAATGGCTAACAATTAACCAGACTGGAAATGCGGCCCGTTTCAGCCAGCAGGATTTCTTGTTTAGCCAGACAGCTTGTCGGGCTAAATATAAGTCAATGAAGAAAAAGGCCATTTAAACTGGGACACATTAAATCCAACAAGTAATCTGGCTAAGGAAGAAATCTTGATTTTTGAAACTGGTCCCTGGTTTTGCTAAATTGCTGTCCGACTTGCTGCACTGGAACGTGTTTAACTCGTCTGTGACGTCATTCCCAGCTCCGAGTTCTGACCTCCGAGGTAAATGGACCTGGGATTTTATCCTGTCCTGGGATTTTAATTTCACACACTCTAGTGTGTAGAGTTTACTGAGAATGGTGCAGTAAACATGAAACCCCCAGAGTGTGATAGTTCTGGGGCAGCCTGTGGCTAAGTGGGCTAAGCCTCTCTGCCTATGATCAGAAGATTGTCAGTTCAAGCCTGGCCTTGGTACATCTGGGGGTCCCTGAGCAAGGCCTTTAACCCCCAGCTCTCTGGGTACTGCTATGGGTGCCCATGGGCTCTGAGTGCTGCTATGAGTGCCAGGGGGGTTTGTTAAGAGAATTTCCCTAAAGGGATCAGTGAAAGTATAAATTATTGTTACTATTAAAACACCTTGAGTCAAAGGCTCTGCTTTTAACATGCGTCTCCACATCCATCTTGACCATCCGTTTGTAACTGGATCTCACTTTCCAAAGTAACTTAAATAAGCACGTAAATACAGTCGAACCTCGTTACTACGTACCCCAGATACAACGTTTTCACCTTTTCAACGTACAGGTTTCTAATTCCCGTTTTTAGCCTATGTATTATTCCAATAGCAGCCATTGTTTACAGCGTACACCCTTACAGCGTAAACTTTGATACAACACCCAAATTTCTAGAGAAAATACGAAAACTAACCATCGTTACAACATACAGCGCTCTCCCTGTCCACCACAACTTGTGTCGCTACATCTACCTGTATCTACCTGATCTTCGCCCGACAATGCACATTTGTCTATTGCGTTGCTTGGCAATGCTGGCTTTATTCCGTCACGGCCGGTAATAACTGCAGGGCGCCCCGTACGTTTTTCCTCTTGTCATTCAGCACGTGTTTAAATGCCTCCAAAATGAAAGCAGATCAATTTACAAACGAAAGCAGAAATAATTAATTTGACAAATATTTCATTAATATTTTCAGGCCAAATGCCAATTTGGATGCAAATGTTTATTTTAAAAATCCATTTTGACCAGCCGTTGTGTATTTTCGTTGCCGTTTATCGCCGGCCGGCACTAAGTAATTGTGAGTAATTTAAGGAAAATTTCAAGGATCCAAATGAGCTTTGTTGAATTATTTAACAAGTAATAATGTGTTCGTTTGTTTTGTAGTCAATTTATGGGTCTGTTCTATTAAAGTTTTATCATTTACATGGATATTTCGTGAGTTCTTTCATCCATCTTGCACTAAGTGGTTACAACGTTCTGTGCTTATAACGTACATGTTTTTGATATCCCATCTTGTACGTATTAACGAGGTTCGACTGTAACGTCCATATGCAGAATCTGCTGAACATTAAAAGAAGGACAGGAAGAAATCAGAGGCTATTAGCACATGTTAGGGCAACTAAACCGCCTAAGATGTTTGTATGGAACACCATGATACTCAAAATAAAATAAATAAGTATATCAAAAATAAATAAAATGATAAATATTTCAATAATGTATCCTTTTATTTTTAAATAATTTCATTAAAGGTATTAAATTTCATAATAACACTTGTCTTCCATGTATAATTAAACATTTTTACAATTTACATATCGTATTAAGTTTTGTAATAATGTTGCGATATTCATTAGACAATCATTATTATAAAATTATATTTTCACAATAAAGTTGAACTTTTCCCATTATCCACATGCATATTTATACTGCATCAAGAGGTTTTTGCAGGATTGGCACTTCAGCCACCGGATAAAACTCACACTGTTCCATTGGGACTGGTGTGGTGCTGAGGTGTCACCCACTGTACGGCTGCACTCAGGTTCTCATCCCTGAGGTGGTTCGTCGTGTGGTGGGTGCGGTAAGGCACTGTACTCAGTGTGTGCTCCTTACCTCCGTACCTTACCTTACCTTACCTTACCTTACCTTACCTACATCAACACAGTACAAATGTACATGTTAAAAAAAGGTCTTTCAGAACAAAGATATACGTAGATTAATACTTTTCTATTCAAAGTTAAAGGGTTCACCCTTTAATGCATTGTGTTGGTTGCCAAAGGATAATATTTTGCCTTTTAATGATAACCAATGTCCTGGGTATGATGTTAAACTGCATCTGGCCCTGCAAGCGGTTCTCCAACTTGCAGGGAATTTTTGGGGGTTAGTGGTGGGGGGTAGATGGAGCTCGTCAGCCTTGGCAGGCAGACTGTCTAGGAGAAGGAAAACTCTGATTTCAAACCACAGCGCCAGGTGTGTTGGACAGTTTCGACGCGCAACGACCCTGGGTTCACGGACATGTCTTAAGTATTCAGCAACCATGCCCCTGCCAGGGTTACCAGCCCCACTGCCTTGTGGGTATCTCCCGATACTGAGGAGAAAAGGCTACGGGAGTAAACCCAGACAGAAAATCCGGAGTGGAGCCCCTAAGCAACTCCTGCAGCCAAGCTGGTGCCAAATGTATTGCTTTGCTTTCCTTTGGACTTCGCCTGCAAGGCCGAGAGGGGGATGCTAGTGTCCGGGCAGCCTAGTGTCTCCAAAACCTGCGCCCAGGCTTGCGCCCTGTAGAGGTTACTCCAGTGCCGCTGTCTTACAGCGTCATCACAACACGGAAGACAGCAGTTACGAGTTATAAGCCCATGTCCGATTGGCATAGGATAGGGCACTACGGGCTGTCTTCGACGGTGGGAGAATCCATCGTGTTCCACTGGTCAGCTACCGCCCACCTCAAGCTGGACAGCCCCCGGCTAATTGGGTGCCGACCTGCCACGGTCTGCCTGCTTCATTGGCTGCTTGGAGCTTAGAGATAAACTCGACAAGCAGACCGCAAAACATTGCACCAGGCAAATATCAACAGAAGAAAAAACCAGTTCTACGGCTGGGAAGTTGGAATGTCAGAACTATGTGCCCTGGCCATACAGACGACCTTTCTGTCGTTGATGACTGTAGAAAGACCGCCGTCATAAACCGTGAGTTGAAGAAGCTCAATATTGACATCGCTACCCTCCAGGAAACTAGACTCCCTGCAGACGGCAGCCTCAGAGGAAAGGACTACACCTTCTTCTAGCAGGGGAAGAGACCTGAGGAACCACGACAGTATGGCGTTGGCTTTGCCATGAGTAACGCCCTCCTCACCTCAGTGGTGCCTCCAGAAGGCGGCACTGAAAAGATCCTGTCCCTCCGACTCTCCTACTGCACTGGACCCCTGAACATCCTGAGCGTCTATGCTCCAACACTATGCTCTCCTGCAGAGATCAGGGATCAGTTTTACGAGGAACTTTATGCCGCCATTAGAAGAGTACCTTCCTCAGAAGCCTTAGACCTACTCGGCGACTTTAATGCCAGGGTGGGAAGTGACCATGACTCCTGGCCCACATGTCTTAGCCACTTTGGTGTAGGAAAACTTAATGAGAACGGCCAGAGGCTTCTTGAGCTTTGCTCCTACCACGACCTCTGCATTTCAAACACGTTCTTCTCCACCAAACCTCATCACCGAGTATCATGGCGGCACCCCAGGTCCCGCCACTGGCACCAGTTAGTCCTGGTTATCACACGCAGGACTATGCTTTGCAGTATCCTCGTCTCCCGCAGCTATCACAGTGCTGACTGCGATACAGACAACTCCCTGGACGGCAGCAAACTGCGACTTCAGCCTAAGCGTCTCCAACACACAAGGCAGAAAGGGCGGCCACGAATCAACGTAGCTAGAACCTTTGTCCCCGATCTATGCACCCAGTTCGCAGAATCCATCACGCAAGCCTGCCAGGAACCCCCAACAGGCAGCGTAGATGAGAAGTGGAACTTCATTCGGGACACCACATACCATCATGCTATGGCCACCTTTGGCAAGAAGGAGAGAAGAAACCCCGACTAGTTCGACGCAAAAGTCGCAGAGATTGAGCCTGCAGTAGACGCTAAACGTGCAGCGCTCATCAAGCACAAGAACAACCCATCAGAGGGCACTTTAGCTGCACTAAGGAAGGCTAGGAGCGAAGTCCAACGCATGGCCCGCCGCTGCGCCAACGACTATTGACTGAATCTCTGCCTGAGCATCCAGCAAGCTGCTGACAGCGGCAATGCCCGTGGCATGTTCGAAGGCATGAAGAAGGCGATCGGCCTGTCTGCCACCAAGATTGCGCCACTGGAGTCCTCAACCAGCGATATTATCACAGACAGATCCAAACAGATGGAACGATGGGCCGAGCACTACCAACAACTCTACTCCCAGGAATCCGCCGTCACCAAAGATGCTCTGCAGCACATCCAGACCCTGCCAGTCTTAGAGGAGCTCGATGCCATACCTACCCCAGAGGAGCTCAGCAAAGCCATAGACTCCCTAGCCTGCGGAAAAGCTCCAGGTGAAGACGGCATACCCCATCATCAGTCTCAAGAAGACTAACATCATGAGTCAGGATGTCAGCAGCATCCCCAGTATCTGCATCGGTGACGACACTCTGGAGGTAGTGGAAGAGTTAGTCTATCTGGGCTCTACCATCAGCAGTAACCTATCACTTAACACTGAACTTGACAAACGGATCGGCAAGGCCGCCAGAACGATGGCACGCCTCACCAAACGGGTGTGGGAGAACACCATGCTGACCATCAACACCAAGATTCATGTCTATCAGGCCTGCGTCCTCAGCACCCTCTTGTATGTCCGCCAGGAACACAGACTCAACATGTTCCATCTCCGCTGCCTGTGAAGGATACTGGGCATCACATTGCAGGACCTTATTTCCAACACGGTTGTCCTGGAACAGGCAGGCATCCACAGCATGAATGCTCTGCTCACCCAGCGCCGCCTTCGCTGGCTCGGCCACGTTCATCGCATGGACGATGGACGGCTCCCCAAAGAAATCCTCTATGGAAAACTGGGCTCTGGCGTCAGACCAGTGGGGAGGCCAGCACTGTGCTACAAAGACGTCTGCAAGCGTGACATGAAAGTCTGCGACATCAACCCCACAACATGGGAAGCTGCAGCAGCAGATCACAGTGGCTGGATAATTACTCACGAGCCAGGAAATGCTGATAAGCTGTTCAAAATCAGACCAGTGTTGGATACACTAGAGAAAACCTTCCATTCAGCAGTCGACCCTGACCCTGAAGAATTTCAATCAATTGACGAGCAGATTATTGCCTTCAAAAGCCATCTGTCACTCAAGCAGTACATTGCAAAAAAACCCAAACCCTGGGGAGTGAAAGTGTGGGTGAGAGCAGGGACCTCAGGATACATGTATAGATTTGAAGTGTACCAGGGTTCAGCTGGGCGTGGTCGGGACAGTGGATTGAATGGCTGCAGAACTAGTCATAGGCCTCTGTGATGATATAAAGCAGAAGAATCATAAGGTGTTTTTGACAACTCCTTTTGTACCATTCCACTCATTCAGGCACTGCACCAACAAGGCATTTTTAGCACTGGCACATGCAGAGTTAACAGGCTCCAAGGAGCACAGGTGAAACTGAAGAGCGAGAAGAAACTCAAAGAAGAGGGAAGAGGGGCTTGCTCTGTTGTCACCAATGCTGAAAAAATCACCGTCACACGTTGGTTAGACAGTTCAGTGATTCACATGGCATCTTCCTACGCTGGCCAATCCCCACCAGATGTGGCCAAGAGATGGAGCAAGAAAGAAAGGAGTATTTGGAGACACATAGACAATCTTCTTTTCTTGTTGTTAGAAATAGATTATGACAGTTTAGGCTACATAATTCCTCATCGCTGATTTTTCCAAAGGCTAGAACAGTATAAATCTTAAAATATATAGAAATATCTGTTCAACAGAATTAAAACGAAATACATTTTCATACCTTTCATGTAATCAGTTCTATTCATTAGTTTTTGATGGCATATTGCCAAATGCATGCAGTTCACTGAAGTGGGCATGTAAATAACTTTTAGAAGAAATGTATGTTGAAATAAAAAGTTAACAGCTGTTTTTTTTATCCCTTCAGAGAAATAAAACCACATAGGAAAAAAATCCTGACTCAGATATTCATAATTCATGCATGAAAGGGTTAAATATATTATCTGTTCAAATTCTGAAGCATCTTTAATAAATCCCATTTTACACATTTTCCTTTCTGAATTTGCATGGAACATCAGGGATGTACACTATGACACGGTTTCCATATGAATGGGTCACAACAGTCCAATATTAAACCAACTTCCCAGCAGATTCAGAGTTTTTAGTGTCAATGGAGAAAAGATGCATTATTGTTGTTCACAGTGCAGTTTATACACAGTGGCCCATTCTCAACTGACATGCGATCTGACATCAATCAAACAGGACGTCAGTTGAGTAGCTGGTCCTGCAGAGCAGCCCAGGACACATTCGCCTTCACATTGCTATAAGAATGTGGCCATATGCAGCTCAGACCACCTCCCAATGTGGTTTCAGTGATCGGATCTCAGCGAATCTTCAATGTGTCCTGGGTGCCTTCACACCTGTAATTAGCGCTGTCCACTTCTGACTGGATCACTCAGGACGCATGTTAATACCAGGTGGAAACAGGACCAAAGGGTCTATGTCCAGTTTATCCTACCTACAGTCGATAAATCATTCACGAATATCCATCCATCTATCCATCCATCCATCCACCCATCCATCCATCTCCTAACCGGTAATCCAGGTCAGGGTCAGGGGGGGGTGCCTGGAGCCTTTCCCAGGCAGCATAGAGCCCAAGGCTGGGGTCCACCCTGGGCAGGATGATTAATGAATGTGATCTCAGCTAATGAAACAAACTTGTTTTGTCGTCTTGTTTCCTATCTGTAGAAACAAATGGGTGAAACACAGAGGGAATTTCAGCAGAGAATTCAGATGAGAGAGAAGGAGCTGCAGGAGCTGAGAGAGGCTGTGGCCTCATTCACAGTGAGTATGAACCTGAGGAGAAGATAACAGCTGGCTTGTGATCATATTGAATCTTCTTTCAGATTCAACAGATTGCAGATTTACAGACTTGTGAGGATTAATCAAATTAATGCTGCTCTGGGTTATTCTGGGTCAGTGGGATAAAGTTGCTGGATTACAGAGTTTAACCAAGTGTTGCAGCAGTAGTAGCTTATTTATTTAAAAAAATACAATTAAAGGCCCATTTGAGAAAAATTCAACTTTTCACAAACCAGCGTAATGCAAATAAACACAGAAAAAGTCACCTATTAAACTGAGACCTAATGGTGACAACCAACCTGCCCCATACAGCCACCAGTCTCTGCCAAATCCCTGCAGCTGACAATGTTTGAGCTTAATGAGTGATCATTTCCAATCAGTGCTGGCTGGGTTTCAGTACCTGAGGCATCCAGCATGGTGATGCTCCAAACCCCAGTCCTGTGCTGTTTTTATACCTCCTGTCAGCTCACATCTCTATTGTACAATGAGGCTCTCTGGAGTCTCAAAAGGGGCCAATTGTAATTTACCGTCCTCTGCTCCCTGTGTCACCAACAGAGCTCAGCACAGTCAGCAGTGGAGGAGAGCGAGAGGATCTTCGCTGAGATGATTCGCTCCATTAAGAGAAGACGCTCTGAGGTGACAAAGCTGATCAGAGATCAGGAGAAGGCTGTAGTGAGTCAGGCTGAAGGAGACATGGAGAGACTGAAGCAGGAGATTGATGAACTGAAGAGGAGACACTCTGAGCTGGAGCAGCTTTCACACACAGAGGATCACATCCATTTCCTCCAGGTAACAGAACAGCTACTTTGGCAATAAGAAAACCAGAGTATTCAAATGAATGCATATTGCCATTTGTATTTCAGCAGGTCTGTCATTGGTCAGATGTTAATGGTCCTGTTAATTAGATTGCAATACACATTTGTATTGATGAAGCTGTTTAATCAGACTGTGTGTCTGTAGAGGCGCCAGGCTCTTCCTGTCACTCCTAAAGCTGGATTTGGACCCAGAATCTCTGTCAGTCCAAGACCTGATTTTGGGAATTTGAGGAAGGCGGTTTCTGAGCTGAAAAATCAACTGGAGAATGTTTGCAGAATGAAAATGGCAGAGATCCATCACCCAGGTTAATACATTTTCTAGTCTGTTCATGTTAATATAGACCAGGGCTGGCCAATCTTATCCAGAAAGGGCTGGTTTTTCTAGATTACTAATTAGAGGACTGATTGGCTGAAGGGTCTCACACCTGGGGTTGAACAGCTGACCTAAAGGTTACCCCAAAGACCTGCGTACACACTGGCACTTTGCGGGTAAGATTGCCACTCCGATGTAGACCATGGAGAGAGAGTATGCAGTACAGTCAGCCTCACATTTGTGTGACCAAGTCAGTTTGTTTTCAGTAAGTTTAAATCTTTGTGATAACTGGTGAAAGAGCTTCACATTCTACTGGTTGCAAAACCCAGATCACATGAAACATGTTTCTTCTACATTATAGAAAACAAAAATCTGTATTATGTGTCACTTAGCATGATTTGCAGTTTGTTAAAATGCCTCTTATTGTCCCTCATAATGATAATACCCCACTGCTGTTATCTCCACAGTGAGTGAAGTCCATCTCCCACAAGTAAATTCCTTTTACTCACATCTCTGTTTCTCTCTGTCTCCTTCTAGTTACCAAAGACACCGTCCTACCGGTATTAGTGCCCAGGACCAGAGCAGAATTCTTACAATGTGAGTCTGTTCACACACTCGCTTCTCTCTCCCTGTATGAGGTGGAGTGTGTTTTATTGTGTTTTATTGTGTTTCATTTTCTTCTGCTAGAGGAGCTTCTCTTTCTCTCTCCTGCTGCCTCCTGGTCTTTCACATTTACATGAGCTTTTTATCTCAGTAGACTTTGAATCCAATTGCTAAGTAAGGCAAGTTTATTCAGGGTGCTTTTCCACTGCACCAGGTTCGGTACTTTTGGTTCTTTCCCTTTTCCATTGACTTCCAGTCGAGTACCAGTACCAGAAGTTCCAGTACCAAAACCACCATTGCAGCTGGGGTACTTTTTCGGTACTTCGGAACTTTGGTGTGGAACTTACAAACACGTTCATTTGTCAATTTAAAAGACAATTTTAAAAAGTCTAAAAGCCCAAAAAAATAAATAAACAGTTAAATAAAAAGAAGTGATATTGTAGAGGCAGCGTATGACTGAACTTCTGCTAATTTAATTTATTGAAACAAAGCAGCAACAGTAACGTTTTAAGCCCTGATTATAATGAGCTGACAGTGTTAGCAGACCTCAGGTCTTTAGGAAGGTTGTTCCACAGACAGGGAGCATAGAGACTAAAAGCTGCTTCAGCCTGCTTGGTCTTCATTCTGGGACACTGAGTAAACTTTCAGGGGTCTGGATGCTTCACAAGGTTCAAGGAAGTTAGTGCCATTTAGTGCCTTGTAGACAAGTAATATTTAATTATTAATCCTATGATGCTCAGGAAGCCAGTGCAGTGACTAAGGACCTGTGTGATATGCTCCACTTCCTTGGTGTTAGTGAGGACTCTGCTGGCAGCATTCTGGATGAGCTGCAGCTGTCTGACTGATTTATTACCAAGACCTGCAAAGACACCATTTCAATAGTCTAGCCTGCTGGAAATAAACACATGAACAAGCTTTTCCGTATCTGGTTTAGAGAGAAATCCTTCTTTCTCTCTCTTATTGGGCTGGTTTCAGCTTCCGTTGGGTGGATTTTAAGCAGACCTTGGACTGGACCTGGGAACACTGTACTGATGCCTCATTTCCACCAACATGGAGCCAGTGCTGGGCTGGTTGTCACTTGATGCCTTTTCAGAACCTGCCTGCGTCTCCACCAGTTTAAAAAATGAACATAGGTGACAGTGAGAGTAAAGGTTCATATGTATTCAGTTTTGTGGGATTTGTTCTTTTCTGTTCCAGAATAAGTTTTTATAAGCTGCCAACTGTCCTTTTACCGATCGCGCTATTAAAGATGCTAATAACTGAACTTTGCAATCTGCCTCATGATCTCTTCGCCACTCAAGTGCCACAATATTTTATTTATTAGACCTGGTTTTCATTTACAATGCAAAGTTACTCTGATAATAAGCTGGCTAGTTGTTTTACTGCTGCCACCGGAAATATTAGACAAAACTATATTGGTTATTGACTGAATTATCCAGGTATGCGGACGGTTTGGACACGATTATACCCATGATTATAACGCTTTATGGATTCTTTATGACAAGATGATAGGCGCTATAGATACCTTCATAATGCAATACAAAGCATCCTTAATGCTTATACCGATCATTATAATGCATTATAAAGGTATTTATAGTGCACTAAAGATGAGAGCTTCATAAATCATTCATTATGCATAATAAGCATGCCTATAATGTGTTATGCCTTTTGATAAATATTTAAAGCCATGATTATAATGCATTACAATGGATTATTATTTGTTGTGAATTTTTTAAATTACTAACAACATGGCCTTAAGTGTTCCAGAGATTTTATCTGTAATCTGAGCAAATGGAAGCATGTAGATGTTGAACAAAGAGGCCCAATGAGGATTATAATTCTAATTGGTGATCAGTGTTGACACACCACAGCACACAGTGTACAACAATGAAATGCATCCTTTGCTTATGGTACCTCAGCGACGCCTTGCCAGTTGGGGATTCAAACCAACAATCTCTCAATTACTAGTGCGCATCCCTAACCATTAAGCCACCACTGCCCACTGCCAATAACAGACCCCTGAGGAACTCCACATGTAATTTCTGTTCATTCAGATTCATAATTACCCTTCTGACAGAAAGTAGTGCCTGACTTGTAGAAATAATTCAAACTCATTAAATAAGGCAGCGGCTCCACCTCCTTCCCTAAGTGATCTAGTCTCACTGATAAAGGGCAAGTAGGAGTAGCTGGTTTGATCAGGGCTGCTGCATAGTTTTCATTTGACCCCATTTCAGTTTAACGCATAAAAATCAAGGTTTATCTTGATAATAAAATCAGTCATTAATAATGACTTTCCAGCCACAGACCTGATATTCAGTAAAGATCAGTTTAATGTATCAAACACATTGTCTGACCCAGTGTGTAGGTGACACACAACAGGAGTCAGATGAGAGAGAGTAGCTGTGGGCTTTGATGCACTTTGTTCCCCCTGAAGTCAGTCAGAGCAGGAATGGCTGACACTGGGGCTACTTCTCACTGCCTAGTGTGGGCTGTAGCTACAGCAGGGGATCCAAACCAAGTAAGCGGGGGCGGGGGGGGGGCAATGGCCCAGTCATTCTTATATTATGTGAGCTATCTATGAGCAGTAAGGTTGCGGGGGGGGGGGGCTTCCTTCCTTCACGTTTGCTCCTTTTGTGTATTTGCTGAGTGTACTTTTTCACTCAGTGGTAATTCTTACCTGAAGAACTTTATGCAGCAGTTTGACTGAGCAGATGTTTGGAAAATGACCCGTCCACTTCAAAGACCTTTTACATGGAACAATAACACCTTTTCAAATCAGTCACAAGCTGATTTTTCGCTTATTTTTAATGAATTAGGAAATATTTATACAAACATTATACCTTCACCATTTTCTGACCACTGAGCCATTGACATCCATATATCCATATTGTCATCATCTACTGGATGTAAAATATCTTTATGACGGAAATTAAACAGTTCAATCTTGAAAAATAAAGTAGCTATTTTAAATATAGAATAAACAATTGACTTACACTGGAACAGACCCAATACAGAAAAAAAGTATTGTAATAATAACATTATGTAGCAAAATTTGTCAGAAGGTTTAGTAGTGACTTGGCGCGAATCGGAAGAGATGAAGAAAACTAAATTATAAATGAGATTTACTGCTTTAACCTGCAAACCAGTCAGTCGTCTGACTGATACAGAAAATAATGTAGGAGGTGACTTACAGAATAAATTGGATGATTATATATAAACATAAGGCAGAAGGAGCCTTTGTTAGATTGTGGCAAAAATGGCTTGAAGAAGGTGAGCAGAACTCAGCCTATTTCTTTAGGCTAGAAAGAGAGCAAGTCAGGAACAACAGCATTATGCGGGAGAGGATTTATGGAAATGCTGCAGAAGATTTTTGATTTCTTCTCAAACACCATGGGAATAACTGATATGGATCGTAAACTTTGTGACGTCCCAGTTGGTTTAACTGAGATGTCTGCAGCAATAAATTGCTTAAAAAATAATAAATCGCTGGGAACAGACAGTCTAACCTCAGAATTTTATAAAGCTTTCACTGAAAAACTTGCTCCTTTCTTACAGCAAATATAAAATGAGAGCATAATAAACTCAGTACTTCCTGCCAAATTATGCCAAAGCATAATCAATATAATTTTAAAACCTAATACAGACTTTCTTTTAGTTGATAATTGGCATTCAATATAAAGTTCTAGCTTTGATTCTGGGCAAAAGTGTGGAAAATGACTTTGAACTGTATTTGCCCTCTCCCTCTCTTTCCTTCATTCTTTTTTCTTGTCCTTTCCTTATTCTTTCTCTTCTCTTTTCTTCCGCTTTCGGCTAGTATAAAAGTATATGAATAATTTCATCATGCATTACCTGATGCGATGGGCTGGCCCCCCATCCTGGGTTGTTCCCTGCCTCATGCCCATTGCTTCCGGGATAGGCTCCGGACCCCCTGCAACCCAGTAGGATAAGCAGTTTGGAAAATGGATGGATGGATGGATTACCTGTATTATTTTACTTACTATATTATCTTGTTTTGACATACAATATTCAGTAAAGTTGGGAGGGAAAAATGTTGTACAATCGCAGTGAGCTGCTAATTTTGTAGCACTGCTGCGGCATCTCTATACAGACACTCCTCACTTAAACACCGAGTACCAATCCTACAGCTAGGTCCTTAAGCTAATCCAGAGTCTTTTTTCATCATTGCTGGAGATTTCAATCAGGCAAATCTGAAGCCAGTTTTACCAAAATTCTTCCAACATGTGAACCTCCCAGCTAAAGGGAGAATCTGTCTGGACAATGTTCACACAAACGTTTGTGAGGCCTACAAGGCCTTTCCCCCCCCCACCTCGGCTACTCAGACCATGTCACTGTGTTCATGGTTCCTGTGTATAAATCCCTGCTGAAGCACAACAAACCAGTCAGTAAGAGTGTGGCCAGCTGGTGCCGTCTCAGCTCTCCAAGGCTGCTTTGGATCTACTGACTGGGACATTTTTAAGGAGGCTGCCATAAATGGTGACGCCATCAACCTGGAGGAGTATATAAACTCTGTGATCGATGACCACGAGAGCCGACCAAAGGCCCTGGATGATGAGGGAAGTGCTCACACAGCTAAGAATCAGAAATGCAGCTTTCAGATCTAAAGACAAGGCTGCCCTCAGGACGCCCAGAGGCAACCTGTCCCGAGCTATGAGGATAGCCAATCAGGCACATGCACAGAGGATCAGTGAACACTTTAAATGCACCAAAGACACACGCCGTATATGGCAGGGCATTCAGCCAATCACGATCTACGAGCCCAACCCACACATCAGTGGCAGTGATGTCTCCCTTCCAAATGAGCTAAACAACTGCTTTGTACAGAATAAGCCGACACCGCCCCCCCCCCCCTGCCCCCCAAGTGAGGAGCTACTCTGTCTGACCACAGCTGATGTGAGAAGTACTCTATCCACATAAGGCTGCAGGACCTGACAACATACTTGGCTTAGTGCTGAGAGAATGCACTGCCCACCTGGCTGGTGTCCTCACAGAATGCACCTCTTTAAGCCAGTGGTCTGTCCCAGCATGCTTCAAATTAACCACCATCATCCCAGTGCTGTAGAAGCCACCAGTGACAGGCCTGAATGACTACTGCCCAGTAGCACTCATGTCAATCATCATGAAGTGCTTGGAAAGGCTGGTCATGGCAGTAATACATAAAGACCAATCTTCCCACCTCTCTAGACCCTCTCCGATCTGCATACCGGTCCAACAGGTCTACTGAGGACACCGTAGCCTCTGCCCATCACCTTTCCCTGACACATCTGGGTAAGAGAGTCACATATGTCAGGATGTTATTCATAGACTTCAGCTCTACTTTCAATACGTTCCTCAAAAACTGAGGGGGTTAAGCTTGAACACCACTCTCTGCGGCTGGATCTTGGATTTCCTGACAGAGACGCCCCAGTCAGTATGTATGGGCTGCAACACCTCCAACACCATCATCATCAAGTTTGTGGATGATACCACTGTGGTGGGACTGATAAACAGAGAAGATGAATCAGCATACAGAGAAGAGGTGGAAAGTCTGTCCACAAGGTGCAGAGACAACAATCTATCTGGCAACATTGACAAGGCAAAGGAGATGATTGTGGACTTCAGAAGGACATGACCTGCCCACACCCGACTCAGCATCAAAGGTACTGCTGTGGAGATTGTAAGGAGAACCAAGTTCCTCGTTGTGGACATAACTGAGAAACTTACATGGACAAAAAAACACCGCATCCTTATTCAAGAAAGCCCAGCAAAGACTAAACGTCCTGAGGCACTAAAATAAGCAAACCTTCCCCTCCCATCCTCACCATGTTCTATAGAGGCACCATCGTTCTGACTAACTGCATCACCATCTGGTATGGCAGCTGCAACAAATCTGATCACAAGTGCCTGCAGAGAGTAGTGAAGACAGCAGAGAACATTATGGGATGCCTCTCCCTTCTCTACAAGCCGCATTTTGCAAACGCAGTGTCCGCAAGGCCTGCAGCATTGTGCAGGACCCATCACATCCCTCACATGCTCATTTCACACTCCAGCCACCTGAGAGAAGATACTGCAGCATCAGAGCCGGGTCTGCCAGGCTGCGTGGCAGTTTTTACCCCCAGGTTGTCAGGCTCCTCAACACCATGCTGCCCCCCAGGATCCCTCACTCTGCCTCCTCACTGCCTCAACCCCCCCGTAACCCACAACTAAAGGCCACAGACCGACCCTTAAGCGCTGCACTGCACTTAACACTTTGTCACTCTGACATGGGGGCAATAATAAGAATCCCCATTATTCTCTGTCTGCCCCATTATTCTGCTTCTATTCCTATTTTCAGCTGTTATAAATGTTAGACGTGTTACTGCTGTTACTACTATGATCATACACTGTTTTACACTCTGAACTCAGGCTGTTACAGTGTGCATGATGGTGAATTCAGGTCTAACTGACTGCAGAAAAAACATCATATATTTAATATAGTTCTAACAATATTGCACATTACTGTATATTGGACAATCTACTCCTTTTCCTCAGTTGCACTGTCCTGTAAGTCCTTTGCACATTGTCTTGTCATGTTTTCTATATTGGACTAAGTTTATGTTTACACTGTGGGCCCTGAGCTTCGCCATTTCATCTCTCTCTATACTTATATATGGTGCAGATGACAATAAAGTTCAATTTGACTTTGATCTCGGAGTCTTGATCACAGTGCAGCAATTTGGAAAAAGAGGGAACTGAGCTGGAAGGTGAAGCTTTTAATTTACCGGTTGATCTACGTTCCTACCCTCACCTACGGTCATGAGCTCTGGGTGATGACCGAATAAATGAGATTGCAAATACAAACAGCAGAAATGAGTTTCCTCAGCAGGGTGTCTGGGCTCAGCCTTAGAGAGGGTGAGGAGCTCAGACATCCGGGCTCAGAGTAGAACCGCTGCTTCTCTGTATTGAAAGGAGTCAGTTGATGGTTCTAGGATACCTCTTGGACGGCGCCCTGGGGAGGTTTTCAGGGCATGTCCAACCTGGAGGAGGCCAGGGGGGAAAGCCAGAGATTATATATTAAATATACCCTGAGATATTATATATAATATATACAGCATTATATATAGAATATATGTTATATATTAGATAAGTGGCAGAAAATCGATGGATGAATGAATGAAACTGTATTGAAAAATAACGCTGCTTATGAAAGTAGGCAAGTAAGAATTTCAAGTTAGAATTTCATTGTACCTTGTACACGTGACACATAAAACTTATACTGCCAATAAATTTTGAAGACGCTTTACTCAGAAGGACACAATTGTGTTCGGAATATTTTTTTTCTTGTCTCTGAAAATATACAGCTCTTCTGGACACTCATTCTTAAAAAAAATCAGATGCTACTTTAATACTATCTGTACCGTATGAAAAGACAATGTTCCGTGACAATACGTGACCATACTGCCACCCCAATTTCTGGTGGTACTGCACATCGCGCATGCGTCTTGTTGTCTTCATGTAGGCGCGCAGACTCAGCCGGAATCTACACAGAAAACACGTGGCGGCCAGACTGGTACCTCTCCGCGCGCGTACAGGCGGACGTGTGTGTCTGAACTTTTATGATGCATTTTACTCCTCCGCGGATGACCGCCTGCCGCACTCCAGATTTGTCTTCAAACGCCAACATAGATGATTTTGATGAGGTTTGGGGTAGTTTGCAAACCCTACAGCCAATTTTCAAGGTAATAAAACTGTTACATACATATAAATGTGTATGCATATGTGTGCAGACTTGACCCGAAATGACAATCTCACGCCAGCCAGTTGATCAAAGTTAGCAGCCCCGTGAACTGCCGCTCTGAATTTGTAAAACGTAGGGAAACATACACAGACCTCGCGGTTGTAGTACGTGTGCAGGGAATATCAGAATAATAATTTACTACTAATAATACTTAAATAGGACACGTGCGCATGTGCAAAGTACACAGCGTGACCAGGGAAATATGAACGTTTCCATGTACGCAAACGCGGTGTAATACGCGAGTGATGCGCTTTGCGGAGAACCAGCCTAGATGCGTCCGCGTTGGGAGCGTCGCGTCGGCGCGCTGCTGGAGAGAGGTGTGTGTCCAAAGTGGATTAAAAGAAATTCATATTGTGACCTAAAGACAAACTCACTTTTAGTGGTAATCTTTGTCGTATGATTTCATGGTTAATATGTTTGCTGTTTGTAATTTTATTTACCTGTAATTAAGCCTATTAGTTTAACACGCGCATCATTTTGGCGCGTCTTCCCACCGGCGTTGCGCGGGCGTCCGACATTTCTTGAGGTATTTCACATATTTGACTTTTTATATTTTATGTATCGTACAGAATAATAGAGCGCAGGCTAAAGTGCAGTTCGGCCCCAGCGAGTCTCTCAGCGCGGCGTGTCTCACAGCGCAGGGGGCAGCCGGAGCGCCGCAGACTCGGGCGGCTACATGAGTATATTGGGAATAAAATGTGTGTATTGGAGCGAGTTCTGTGTTAGTGAGTGTGTGAGGTGTGACAGTGATAATGATGGAGATGCTGGGCTTCGTCATGGGATTAATCGCTCTTCCTCTTGCCTACAGACTCCTGCCAGCTGACGCTGGACCCCAACACAGCAAACAGCCGCCTGTCTCTGTCAGAGGGGAACAGGAAGGTGACATTAGGGGCAGAGCAGCCATATCTTGATCATCCAGAGAGATTTGACTGCTACCTCCAAGTTCTGTGCAGAGAGAGTCTGACTGGTCGCTGTTACTGGGAGGCTGAGTGGAGTGGAAATGGAGCCCTGATAGCAGTGACTTATAAAGGAATCGGGAGGAAAGGAGGGAGTGCTGACTGTGGGCTTGGATTCAATGACAGGTCATGGATGCTGATCTGCTCTCCTTACGGTTACTCTGTCCGGCACAATAATAAACAGACTGTCATACCCATAAAGCCCTCAGGCTCTCGCAGAGTAGGAGTGTATCTGGACCAGGCGGCTGGTACTCTGTCCTTCTACAGAGTCTCCTCTGATGGACTGACCCTCCTGTACAGCTTCACCTCCTCATTCACTGAACCCCTCTATCCAGGGTTTAGGCTTCATTATCCAAACTCTTCCGTGTGGCTGTGCATGCTGGGATAGCTCACTGTCTGCTGGAGGAATCATTTTTACCTTATCAGTGTGTCACATGTCGCTGCTTCTCCGTGGTTAAAAGGTAAAATCTCTGCTTTATAACCAGTATAACCCTTTTTACTCTGTCTGCAGTGTGACGTATGTTAATAAAATAAGTAATTGGGTTCTGTAAGCTGAACAAACATGGAAAATTACTGTTTTTCTCTGACTTATGTTCTATGTTGTCTGTAAATGCACCAAAACTGCCAAAACAAATTCATAGTACATGCAGTTGTACCAATAGAGTGAATTCTGATTCTGAATAAAAAAAATGTAATGAAATCTAAGCCTGATGAGTGAGGGGAGCTTTTCCCCTCCCCTCTATATGTATATTTTATATTTCTGTCTATATATTGCATTTGCTACCTGTACACTGACAATAAAGGCTTCCTATTCTATCCCATTAATGTCCCGGTTCCGCGCTGCCCAGAACGTAACTGAGTAACAGACTTAATCCGCGCTCTCTGCTCACTGAGCGCAGCAGCCTGATATCGCAGCGGCGACGCTTTGGCCAGCAGGGGGCGGCAGACGGCAGACAGTTTATTAACTCAAAACCTACAGCGGTCCTGAGGTAACTTAGTAAAGATAATGATATAATCAAATTAATCATATATTAACTAAGTAAACATAAATAACATAACATCTTAATAAGTCACGTTATTACAACAACAACAGAAAGGCACCTGATCATCAGTGAAGTAGTAGTTGATTATCAATTACCAGAAGAAACATAAATCCTGTTTCATTAGGAATCCTGAGATATATACAGTACTGTGCAAAAGTCTTAGGCAGTCATAGGAAATGTTTAAAGCTATTTATCTGGGTAGTAAATTTATATTTTCTCAGTATGAAAAGCAAAATTTAATATTAGAACATATGCAAATTATGAGTAAAACAAAAAAACTAAAAGGAATTTCTTATGTTCTACAAAAAGTTACTGATATCTTGTTGGATGGCTAGATGAACACCAATATGGTTCCTAAACCTCTCCTCAGGTTCACCTCGGGCATTTCATGTATTTCTTAATTTCACCACCAGCTCAATTAATTCATGAAACTAGTTTTGAAAAGTCACTGAGGTATTGATTAGCTATATGAGGTGAGCTAGTGGTCATGTCAAAACATACATGAGTATATTGAAAATACTGCCAATACTGGGGTGACTTTAGGAGTGATTTTGAAATGGTTAAGGGCAAATAATAACAGACATAATAACATACGTTTAAATAAACATGGAGATCATTTAAAGTTTATGTGACTGCCTAAGACTTTTGCACAGTACTGTATATATATCCATCCATCCATCCATTTTCCAAACCACTTATCCTATTGGGTCGCGGGGGGTCCGGAGCCTATCCCGGAAGCAATGGGCACGAGGCAGGGAACAACCCAGGATGGGGGGCCAGCCCATTGCAGGGCACACTCACACACCATTCACTCACACATGCACACCTATGGGCAATTTAGCGACTCCAATTAGCCTCAGCATGTTTTTGGACTGTGGGGGGAAACCGGAGTACCCGGAGGAAACCCCACGACGACATGGGGAGAACATGCAAACTCCACACACATGTGACCCAGGCGGAGACTCGAACCCAGGTCCCAGAGGTGTGAGGCAACAGTGCTAACCACTGCACCACCATGCCACCCCTTGTGTGTGTGTGTGTGTGTGTGTGTGTGTGTGTGTGTGTGTGTGTGTGTGTGTGTGTGTGTGTGTGTGTGTGTGTGTGTGTGTGTGTGTGTGTGTGTGTGTGTGTGTGTGTGTGTGTGTGTGTGTGTGTGTGTGTGTGTGTGTGTGTGTGTGTGTGTGTGTGTGTGTGTGTGTGTGTGTGTGTGTGTGTGTGTGTGTGTGTGTGTGTATATAGAGTCCTTTTTTATTCCACAGAGTTTAGGAATAAAATATAACCCACAATACACTCACAGTGGCACTGCAGTAATACAGATGTACCCCTGAACACAATGGGAAGGTGGATTCTTACTCCCTCTAGTGACGAGCTCCACATTCTGTGCTGCTGCCCCTGCTGGCGGCGTGTTTGTTTCTCTCCCCCCTGTCTAATTTAGACGTGGTGCACTTGTTCCCCTGGGGGTGGGTGTATAAGGTGGGTCCCCGGCTAAGGGGGGAGGAATCGATCCTGTGGCAGCCACCACGCCGGCTTCGGCTCTGCATCAGTGTTTCATTCTCCTTTTCTGTTCTGTTCTCTCCTGTTTGTGCTCTTTGTTAATAAATCATCCCTGACAATCCAACCATCCCGGGTCTGAGTCCGTTTATGCTGCGTCTGACAGCAGCCGGAACAAAACACTTACAGAGACTGAAATGCATGAGGGTTTACAGCCAATATGCACAAGCATTTCTCTCACATCTGTGATACACTTACAGACGGTGACACACATGCAAACAGGGAAATTTATCCCTCTGGTGACACAAACACAGACATTTTTGTCTCCAAAAGCCTACAAATTATCACAGTTGTGTCCAGTTACTGTGACACACGTGTGACACGCATGTAAACTGTCCTTTCACAGTCACAGGACTGACTATTACTGTCATTCCTCTGGGCAAACCCCTAATCGTAACTAAGGTAACCGTATCTTTTATCCAGCTCTGACTTGAACCATAAGTAACCAAACAACATATAAGACTTTTGGCTAAATTCATTGTTTGATTGCATTCATAGATTTTTGTAAAATTGAAGATTATATTATGGAGAGCTGAAAAATGTTCCCACACGCTAAAAAGTAACCAGTTTTGACACATTGTTGGGATGTTTGTTCCTCACAAATGCGGTAAATACAAACCCGTACACACACACACATTCACATACACACTCTGAAAGTCCACATATATCGTTCCATTCACCCTATTCATGTATACCATCGCAGTGGCCGGCGTCCAGGCAGGATGTTCACCAACATACGCAAAAACTTCCGGAGAAAAAACACCGAACCACCCCCATATGTGCACTCATGGTACAACCTCAGCTGCCAAAAAGCAGCTACCATTAGCATTCCATGGGGAGGGGAGGAGAGGCACTCAGGCTGGTGGTAAGGCTGTCCTCCAGGTATTGCAGGCAATCTTTGCTTCCATTTGGGAGTCATGCGTCATCCAAACTGACTGGAAAACGGGACTTGTAGTCCTTATCTGGAAAGGGAAGGGTGATCGCCTGCATTGTGGCAACTACAGGGGGATAACACTGCTCTCAGTGCCTGCTGGGTAAGGTCCTTGCTATGGTCGTCCTTAACAGGATCTGTGATCACTTGCTTGCCTGTCAGTGACCGGAGCAGTCTGGGTTTATGCCTAAGAAATCTACCACCAACAATCTCTGCCTCTTGTACAACCCGGCCCAGTGCATAGCTCAGGTAAATCTGTGCAATCGTCTCACGCTGCCATCTTTGTGCATTTTCAGTTTTTTTTAACTGCACAGTGTTTAATACATTCTAATACTTGCAAAGGATGAAAGTTAACATTGACAACGTGTCTTAAAAGAGGGCTACAGTAAAGAAAACAAAAGTTTCAAGGCAGCATGAAAGTAATGCACAATCAGGGATGTGCAATTTCTGAGGCACATATTCAAAAAAAGTATTTTAATTGTAAAATTGTATTTTATGATTCATATTTGACTTAGTGGAGGCGGCATGGTGGTGCAGTGGTTAGCACTGTTGCCTCACACCTCTGGGACCCAGCTTCGAGTCTCCGGCTGGGTCATGTGTATGTGGAGTTTGCATGTTCTCCCCATGTCATCGTGGGGTTTCCTCCGGGTACTCCGGTTTCCCCCCACAGTCCAAAAACATGCTGAGGCTAATTGGAGTTACTAAATTGCCCGTAGGTGTGCATGTGAGAGTGAATGGTGTGTGAGTGTGCCCTGTGATGGGCTGGCCCCCCATCTTGGGTTGTTCCCTGCCTCGTGCCCATTGCCTCCAGTATAGGCTCCGTAGTCCTTATCTGGAACCCAGTAGGATAAGCGGTTTGGAAAATGGATGGATGGATATTTGACTTAGTTTATGAAATAAAATGTTTTTTTCTAAAGACTTTGATCAGTATTTTTGTATTTTGTAAAACATGAGAAATACTATGTGCATGGTAACGTCATGTGTGCAAAATGTTTGTGCAAAGGGCACAGAGCCACTAGAAGGGCACAGAGCCAGGCTGAGCACCGCAGCGCTATCCAGCCCATGGCTGCCGATGGTCACATTCCACCAGAACCCCCCAACACTAACTCCCCGGGGAACTTCCAAGCAGCAGAGCAGATTCCAACAACTGAGGATCACAGGAAAGGAAAGATTCTGGCAGGAAGAAGAAGATCTTGTGGCCAAAGGTTAAAAATGTAGAAGTTTGGAGAACAAATGTGTTAGAAATGAAATATCACATTAAGCCTGGGTAATTTCACCATTTTCATTACAGGGATATTTGTGAAACTTGTATTTGAAATAAATGTATGTGTTACAGCTTAATAATTTTTTTCATACATTATTTTGTATTTTCAAAATGTCTTTATTGTAAACTGCACAGCATGTGCCGCTGTGAGCACTATCCCCCGTACAGGGAGTGTGGAGAAGAAGCCTTTAACCTGGGCAGGAAATACATTGTTTGTAAGTCGGTCTTAATGAAAGAGGACCAATTTCAGAGGGCTTTAAGGTGAAATATCTAATAATAATATCTGAACATTCAAACACAGCATACAACTGTTTGCAAATTAAAACAATTTCATTTTAAAGAACTGTTTAATCTCAGAGCCAACGGCCATGTGCCCACAAGTATTTGAATTATTATTGTTTATGATTATAAATGCCGAATACATTCCTGGAGCCTTCGATTTAGCATACACAGTGCCCTCTACAGGATTCTGTCGAAACAGCATCTCTCAACCTCGTTCACAAAATGTGCGTCTTTTCACAAAACGTTTTTCTTTGTAAATCCCAAAATCTCCCTATAAATGTATGTATGAATGCTTCTCGTCTTTTTCAGTCACACGACGCCTTCATAAATGAGCTCGCCGATTAATCTGTTTACATGAAAACATCTTAATTGCGTTAAGGCATGTAAACGTAGCTACCTAACAAAAGGTAACTTCGTGACTTAGCAGACTGCATGTTCCTCATCTCCTCTGTATGGACCATAGAGCTGTGTATCGGAGAGTCTGACAACACGCTACGTTTCAAGATACAGGCATTACAATTCAATGCGCTGCTCTATTTTGCCATTCTTTTTTTAAAAAATCTGCTTTTAGGAAAACATGGCATATTATAGAGAGCACATCACCAAATGGATGAAATCTGAGTAAAAACATTTGATTTTTAACGCAATCAGAATAAAGGGGTCTGCATTTACCACAGTCCCCGTAACAATCCAGCATCGTAGCACTACAGCTATTTCGGATTCAGCCAACGAATAACGTTGCTAGTCAGCAGCCTTGTGCTAGCTACTGAAAATTACTAATTACCAATTACTGCATCTAAAAGTAATTATAATAAGGGTGGGATTCGACCGTGTGTCTGCCTGGGGGGTCGCCGGCCGGGATTTCCAGCAGTTTGGACGTGTGGTTGGTGCGGCAACGCGCTGCATCAGCGTCTGCTCCCTCTGCCTGACCTTCCCTGTATAATAACATAATCAAGGAAAATAACAGTGGGCTAAAGGTTGCATAGTGATCACATTAACATCGCGTCGATGTTGAAATACATGGTGCAAACAAAAGTAGTGGAATTACACTGACGAGTTACTACGAACACTGCTAGGCAGCTAGGTTTGCTAATGCTAACGTTAGCAGCGCACCCATATGTTACTTCCTCTCGCAAGATAAGGCAGGGTTACTGTCACTGTGTAAATACAATGAGATCTCTTTGGAGCAAGCCTGTCGATACCATGTTAAGTGTAAAACCACAAGTAAAATACCTTGAAAAATAATAGAAATATAGATGGTGCTGAACCATAATGAACAGTGGAGTCATATCAGAGGCTGTGCGTTGTGTTCAGTCACCTTTCACTGTAAATCACACATGGCTTCACAATCTTCTGTGTCTGCTCTGAATCCCTCAGGGCTGGAGTGAAAACTCCATTCACACTAACATGGTGCCAAGGGGTATTGGGTAGACATGATTCTATCCTTTTTGGAAGTAATTTGTTTTACTGATTTAAATAAGTTTAAAAAAATTTCTAAATATAAGGATAGCTCATTGTATCCAAAGGGATGTGCCAAGCTTGCAGTGTTGATGTGCTGCCACCTTCTGGAAAAACGATGAACTGATTTTCAGATTAAGAACATGTATGGTTTTCTGGTATCAGGTGAGATCTGCTCATACTGCGAACCTATGCTTATGGGTTAGGGTTAAGCTTGGGTCTAGAGCTCAGGGTACTTCCAGGCTTGGAGACCAAGGATAAGGTCTCTCTTTCTCCATGTAAGCATTTAATGATGATCCAGCACCAGGGCTTGGGTAAGTCACCATGAGTTGGGAGACTCATTCCCCAGGTAAAGGATGAACGATGTCCATCCAGCCCAGGGATTCTGGTGAACCTCTCCTTACGCTGGAAGCCTCCTCCCTCAGGTAAGGGTTTAAGAATCTCGCGGTACTTCCATTAAGCCTTGGGGTTCTGGATAAAATTCCCAGGGCCATCCAACTGTAGCAGTGTGGAATTTTGCGGGTAGGACTTGTTGATTATTTCCGGTAAGTGTGTGTGGGGACCCCTAGTGTGTGGAGGCGTCATTGGCGTTTCCCGGTCCGGTAACTCCCCTTCCGCACCGCAGTGGTCTGCCGTGGTACGCTGGCATGCTGGCTGAGGTTCACACTTATTCTGTGTCGTGGTGGGAGGTTTTGCTGTTTTAATTAGCGTTAATCCTCTGCTTGATTTTAATGGCTAATGGTAATAGTTTATATTGCAGTGTTTCTCTGCGCGTCTGTGTTGCAGCTCCAGTGGTTGCAAGTTATTCCAGTGACTAGGCCTATAGCTACTTGTCAGTTGCTTTACTTAACGTGTTTTAATTGTAGTTACGGTTGTTGCCAGGATTACAGATTCAGTTGCTCGTCTGCTTCAGTTTATGCCTCTTCCAGCAGATTTGTCAGACACCTTTTTTCTAAACGAAATTGTTAAAAAAAAAAATTTTTTAGCGATTCATTGTGTTTGTTCCGTTGCAGGAAACATAAAATAGTTTGAACCTGCACTGTGGCTGCTGTGTTTCCTACGTCAGTTTTTGTTTTCCGTCAGTCTTGTCTTGTCCTCGGTCGGTCCGATGTCGCCCAACAACTGCTGCTTGAAGCTCCTGATCCTCGGTGGGACATCGGCGATGTGCTGGGAGCCCTGGAACGCGCTAAGGATCGCCGCACCTTTTCCTGCTTTCTGGAGCTGTTTCATTCCCTAGTTCTGCGACTTAACAGACTTTGGGCCGCCCTTTCTTTCTGTTTGGGACTGATACAGAGTGACGGCCTGTATTCTGTTACTCATTGTTTGCCCTCTTCATAGTTTTCAACACTCAGATTCTTGGTGAGATTGGGGTATTTTCTGGGAGACTGTGAGCAGTGGCTGCCTCGATTGATCTGGCTGACTAAGATTTGATTGGTCTGGGGTGGTGGTGTTCACACTTTCACCTTGTGCAGTATATTTGTGTGGGGATCAGTGTGGTGGAGCACAGGTGTGTGTGTGTGTGTGTGTGTGTGTTAGTTTAGGGGACTCTATTCCCCCTTTTGATCAACTTCACCGGACACCTGTCTCTTGCTTGGGTTTAGTCAGCCCGTGGCCAAAGGCTGGTTGCTGGTTTATTTTTTAAGGTTGTTGATGCTAAAGCGCTTGTCTTGTTTCTTTGCTTTATATTTTCAACAACCTGTTAATAGTACAAACACGTCTCCAGCTCCATTCGGTAAATGAACTTGTGTGCTTTTAATTTTAGAGTAATTTTTCCTGTGGTGAAAATCCCCAGGTGGCGTAATCGTGTCCCTGTACTACTGACCGCTCTCTGCCACAAACACTTTACCCTAAACCTAACCCTAATCCTAACCCTAACCATAGCCCCAAACGTCATGTCCTGCCATCACCCTGACGTGGCTCTAATAAGCCATGCCTGCTGCTCGTTGGTCTCGCGTCTCGTTCCATCCCTCATGTTAAACACTCCCAGCTGCCTCCAGTCTGTTCCCTTGTTATTCCTGTATAAGTGCTTCCTGGCCCTGTGTTCCCCGTTGATGTGGTGCCCTCCATGTTGCTCGTTCCCTAGCCTCCCATCTTGATCCCAGTAAATCCCAGTTTATTGTCTGACATCACCTGCTCCCAGAGTCGTTCATCCTGGCACCCGACAGAATGATGGAATTCGACAAGCCCCAGTGGATTCCCCAGGTCCCTACAGCCGATCACTGCTGCTTGTGTCAAGTATACCTAATGTCGCTGGTTCAGGCCGCAGTACATCTTTCCCCAGAGAGAATGTCCCATCTCTGACGGAGGGCATAGCCGCCCTCTCCCCGGACTCCCAAGTGGAGGGTGTGACAGCTATAGCAGAGATCCTCAGGGCCCACTGGAATGGAGTGAGTGTGCTGAACCCCACAGAGGTGGGGTGCTCTGGAGAAAAGGAGCCTGCTGTTTCCATGTCGTTTGCCGTAAGGCGACCTGCGTCCTCATTGTCACTTGAAGTCTGACAACATGATGCTTCTCCGGGATTTACTGTGTTCCCCCTGTTCGCTGCGGATGCAACCGCTGGCTCCTAGTTCTATAGTTGTCAAAGTGCTGGACCACAGTAGAGGTCGGACTTTGCTTCAACATGGTTTTATTGGAAGTCTGCACACAATACAGATGTTTCCTACCGTCCTTCGTTCCAATTAAATGTGGAAATGTTTTGTCAGCTGGCTGGACAAGACCCTACTGCCTCTTTAAATAGTACACATAGTAGTGAGCAGTGGTGACTTAATGGTTAGGGAAGCGCACTCGTGATTGAAAGACACTGCATCTACAGCATCTGGCCCAGGAGAGCCAGCCGTTGCAGTCGTTACAGCCGCACTTAAGGCTCCCAGCCCAGAGAGGGCCGCTCAGGCCGCACCCACAGCGTCCAACACAGGTGAGGCCTTGGTTGCCTCTAGGCTTCTCATAGAATCTGACACGGTTCCCTGGTAACCAGCCGACACCTGCCACACTGCTCCATACTGTCCGGCCAGCGTCCACCTCGCTGTCCCCTGATGCCTGGCCAGCACCCACCTCAATCTCCCCAGACGTCCAGCCGGCGCCCACCTCATCTCCTGACGGCCTACTGGTGCCCACTTTCTTCCTGACGTCCCACATGCCTGCAGGCTGCCACCAGCCCAGAGAAGATGGTTCCGGAGGATGTCCTGCTGGAGTGCAACCCTCTGGACTTGCCCTGGGTCCTGCTACGTGGGTCCCTCCTTCATCCCAGACCCGGTTACTCTGGTCCCAGTTTCTGGGGTGGTCACCAGTATCAACAGGAATCCTAGAAAGCGGCAGGCAGAATGTCTGTCTCCCAGAGAGGGGGTGCCAGTCTCTGCTCTTGCCCTGTATGTCCCTTGTCATCTTCCTGTTCCTGTCCTGTTGTCTCCTTGCTGCCCTACTGCTCTGCGGTTCTCTCATCGCCCCCCAACCCCTCACATCCTCCGGCCTTGCTGGCCCTCTCAGACCTCTCGTCCTGTGATTCGGCGGAGTTCAGCCTCACCTGGAAAGGGGCCTAGGAGGGTCCCCAGCCCCGAATCTTCGCCTGGCTTCCCTGGATGCCCCATGTTATTCCTTTTTGTGCCTCAGTGTTTGTCTTGTTGCTCTGTCCCGCCTGTATCTCTCCTTGTCTTCTGCATCCTGTGCCCCTGTTCTTGTTGACCCTCCACCTGTCCGTCCTGTTTTGGGGTCTGACAGGACTGCTGTACCTGTGGTTCCTAGCTTTTCCTTTATCCGCTCCATGTCCTTAGTGATGTCCTGCAACTGGTCTTATGTCTGGTGTTGCTGTCTGTCTAGTGTTCTGTCTAGTCTTGTCTGGCCTTGTCCTGTCTACCATCTGTTCTGTCGTCCCCTGTCTAGTCCAGAGTCCAGTCTGGTTCCACCAGTGTTGTCTAACCCCCTTGGACTTCATGGCCGGAGCACATGCTTTTGGTGGGGTGGGGGGTGGGGGCATACTGTCACATTAAGCAATGCCATTTTTATCCACTATGCCTGTCCATTTATGTGTCAATGCGTGTTCTGACCATCCATGCTCTCTGCCTCCCCACATGTCCAGGTGCTGCCCTGGGGGGGGCACCATCTCAGCTGGAGTCCTGGTTCAGTCCCATGGAGGGATGACACTGCGAATGGGACCTGCTAACTGTGTCATCCTGGGTGCAGCCTTCAGTGCCACCCTACACAGGCCAGCGTGGAGAACAGGCTTATTGACAGTCTTTAATCACACCTTACACCCGGCCTTTAGCAAGCAGCTCCATTCTTTTCTGTTCTCAGTAATATTAGTCTGCCTGGGGGGGTTGGGCAGCCAGTTGTCCATGGACCCCCAGAGGTCTTTTTTTCTCCTTACTTGGGGTTTTTTGGTTCCTCTCCTCCGTTGTCATCTGGCTTTCTTTATTTAATATCTTTCTTTCCTTTTTCCCCTTGTGTATTACTCTCTTTAATGATGTTGTAATGTATGACTACACATCTATGTAAAGTGCCTTGGGACGACTCTGTGAGGCGCTATATAAAAATGTAATTAAATGTCCCGCCTCCTCCCTGACGTGGCTCTAACAGGCCATGTTTGCTGCTTGTTGGTCTCACGTCTCGTTCCAGCCCTCGTGTTAAACACTCCCAGCTGCCTCCAGTCTCTTCCATCATTAGTCCTGTATTTAAGTGCTTCCTGGTCCTGTGTTCCCCAGTTCGATCACTGATGTTGTGCCTTATGTGTTGCCGGTTCCATAGCCTCCCATCCTGATCCCAATAAGTCCCTGTTTGTTACCTGACAAACACCGGCTGCATGAGTCTTTCATCCCGGTGACCATGACACCAACCTCCAGTGATGTCTGTGGAGCCCAGAAATACCAGCCTAGCTGCACTAGTGCCCAGGCAGCACCTTGACAGCGGCATGTTTGCATTGTCATGTTTGCCTCACTTGTTCACCACTTTCGGTAACAGTATCTGCTAAATACTAGAAATGTAATCATATGTTAGTGAGTATGTCTGCTATGAAGGAACAGAGATCACAGCTCCTTACTGTAGGTACAGGGCACAGAAACGGGTAAATCCTGTAAGGTAACATTCTTAACGTCAGCATAAATTCCAACACAGTTCTGGAATATGAAGTTCATAGTCAGTCATAATTTTGTAGCATTAAAATGTAACTTAAATAAATCCTAACAGTATGTGTGATTGTGGGGGGGTGTGGGGTCTCGGGGTGTAACCTCTGTCTCTGGGCTTGTTTCCTGTCCCTCCTGCTGTATGTGTGAAGTCTGCATGTTCTTCCAATGTGGGCTTTCTCCTCCTACTTTGGAAAACATGAAACTGCGATCAGCCGATTGGAATCTCTAAGCTGCCCTTAGTGTGAGTCTGTATGTGTGAGTTTGTGCTCTGCTATAAACTAGTATCCTGTCCATTGTGTCCCCCGCCCTGTGCCACCTGGGACAGGCTCCAGGCTCCCCACCCCCCTGTACAGGATAAGCAGTAATGGAGGACGGCTCCACACTGTTCCAAAGAAATGGCGCTCCAGCTCCCTTCAGGACTTCAGACCAGCTGCTCTCACATCACGCCTCCAGGCTTGTGGGTGTGGTTCCCACTCCTGGTTCTGCATGTACAGCTTGCATGTTCTCCCCGTGTTCCTGTGAGTTTCCTCAGGTTTCCTCCCGCTGTCCAAGATCATGCAGTTTGGTGAATTAGTGTCTCTTGATTGTCCTCAGCATGTGAGTGAGTGTTTGCCCTGTGATGGACTGGCATCCCATCCAGGGTGTCTCTGCCTTGTGCCCTGTGCTTCCTGTGATGTGTGTGTCCCATAACCCTGTATTGGATAAGCGGTTATTGGAATTAGTTAGATACTTTTTCGATATATGATCTTTCTGTTCCTGGGGATGGCTGAAGCTGGTCCATTAACTTTTGGCTTAAATGTAAGACTTTAACTTAATAGTGTTCAATGAATATCTAGAATAAATTTTTATTATTAGAGTATGGAATTATTTTGGATGATTAAAATTATCACTCTGAACCTGGTCACCTGACTCTCCTTCCTAACACAAATACACTCCCAGCACAAACACACAGAAAGAAAAGGAAGAAATGACATATATGTGCTACACACTTTATTTTCATGAATATTATATATAGAAGAATGTAAAAAAACAAGTCTGTGCATTGACAGCACTTGTCAAAGCTTGTTCTGTCTAATCCTAACACAGTCTCTATAATTTCACATCCATGCATGTTTCACCTGAAACCACATGATCCCAAACATGTTTCTAGACAGACACAGAAATTCATTCTCAGTAGATCTGCTCTCTTATACCTTTATACCTAATTTCTATCTACTGTACAAAATCAAAGAGTAGGATTATAGTTTGTTTACAGAAAAACAATGTCAGTAACTGTTATTCTCATAAAAGAAAAATAAATGTTCGCTTTGGGTACAGTACATGTACTATTTTGTTCATAAACTGCAGATCCAGTGTTTGCCCAGTCTGCTCTTCTCAGTCTGGCCTCAGTCCAAAATCACACCTGCTGCAGCCTGACAAGCAGAAAGTTCCTCCCACTGTCACACACAGACGACTATCAGAGAAAACGAAATTGAATCCTATCAGTGTTCGTGGTAAAATGGCAGAAGCCAGAGTTGCAGTAGATGTAAACGAGTTCAGTTGTGCAATCTGTCTGGATCTACTAAAGGATCCAGTGGCTATTCCCTGTGGACACAGTTACTGTATGAGCTGCATTAAGAGCTGCTGGGATCAGGAGGATCATGCTGGAGTTTACAGCTGCCCCCAGTGCAGACAGACCTTCATACCCAGACCTGTTCTGAACAGAAACACCATACTGGCTGAAATGGTGCAGAAACTGAAGAACACTGGACTACAAGCAGCTACTCCTGCTGACCAGTATGCTGGACCTGGAGATGTGGAGTGTGACGTCTGCACTGGGAGAAAACACAAAGCTGTCAAGTCCTGCCTGGTGTGTCTGGCCTCCTACTGTGAAACTGACCTGCAGCTTCACAATAAACTCCATCAAGCAAAACAGCACAAGCTCATTGATGCCACCGGCCATCTGAAGGACAAGGTCTGTTCCCACCATGACAAACCCCTGGAGGTCTACTGCCGTACCGACCAGCAGTGTATCTGTCTTCTGTGTGCGATGGATGAACACAGAGGCCATGATACAGTCTCAGCTGCTACAGGAAGGGCGGAGATACAGGTGAGGCTAATTTAAAAGAATTTCCCCAAAGGGATCAATGAAAGTATCAATTATTGTTATTATCTAAAAGTTAATTTTAAATAAATGGATTTTGTCTTAACACATGTTAGTGTAATTGCTACAAAACACTCAGAACAAGTCTGGTTCGGTAAAGTTGTCATAACCTGCTTGTCCGGTCTTACTAGCGGGGTTACTAGCTTGTCGGATTTAAGGTAGTCTGGGAAAAATGTAAGTGAATGAATATGAAGTCCATTTAAACCTTTATCAGCAGACATTAAAGCTGTAGTTTTATACTGTTTATTAGCACTTATATCTTATTTTTAGCTCATTAAATCAGTCATACACACAGTACTGTATAGCTGCTATCTGTGGAGGTGTTGTTACTGTATGGTGTTTTTGGGTGCAAAATATCATGTACTGTGTTGTTACCAACTGATATTGCTAACAATGGCTAACAATTATCCAGGCTGGAAATGGGGCCCGTTTCAGCCAGCAGGATTTCTTGCTTAGCCAGACAGCTTGTCGGGTTTAAGGTCGTCCAGGATAAATATAAGTGAATGAAGAAATAGGCCATTTAAACTGGGACACATTAAATCCAACAAGTTACCCAGCTAAGAAAGAATTTTTTCTTTCTGAAATCGGTCACTGGTTTTGCTAAATTGCTGTTCGACTTGCAGCACTGGAACTTGTTTAACTCGTCTGTGACGTCATTCCCAGCTCCGAGTTCCGACCTCCGAGGTAAATGGAGCTCAGCATAAAAGTAGCGGCTCCATCACCTCAGAAACAGCCACCGTCCTGGGATTTTAATTTCACACACTCCAGTGTGTACAGTTTACTGAGAATGGTGCAGTAAACATGAAACACCCAGAGTGTGATAGTTCTGGGGCAGCATGTGGTTGAGTGGGCTAAGCCTCTCTGCCAGTGATCAGAAGATTGTCAGTTCAAGCCTGGCCTTGGTACATCTGGGGGTCCCTGAGCAAGACCCTTAACCCCCAGCTCTCCGGGTCCTGCTATGGGTGGCTGCCCTTTGCAGTCAGCTGGCTCTCACCTACAAAGTGCCAGTTGGAGGGGTTTGTTAAGAGAATTTCCCCAAAGGGATCAGTGAAAGGATCAATTATTGTTACTATTAAAACACCTTGAGTCAGAGGCTCTGCTTTTAACATGCGTCTCCACATCCATCTTGACCATCCGTTTGTAGCTGGATCTCACTTTCCGCAGTAATTTAAATCAGCACGTAAATAACGTCCGTATGCAGAATCTGCTGAACATTAAAAGAAGGACAGGAAGAAATCAGAAGCTATTAGTACATTTTATGGTAACAAAACCGCCTGAGATGTTTGTACGGAACGCCATGATACTCAAAATAAAATAAGTATGTCAAAAAATATAATAAAATTATAAATATTTCAATAATGTGTCCTTTTATTTTTAAGTAATTTCATAAAAGGTATTACATTTCATAATAACACTTGACTTCTATGGATAATTTTTAAATTTGACAATTTATTAAGTTTCGTAATAATGTTGCGATTTTCATTAGACAATCATTATTATAAAATAATATTTTCACAATAAAGTTTAACTTTTCACATTATCCACATGCATATTTATACTGCATCAAGAGGTTTTTGCAGGATTGGCACTGCAGCCACCGGATAAAACTCACACTGTTCCATTGGGACTGGTGTGGTGCTGAGGTGTCACCCACTGTACGGCTGCACTCAGGTTCTCATCCCTGAGGTGGTTCGTCGTGTGGTGGGTGCGGTAAGGCACTGTACTCAGTGTGTGCTCCTTACCACCTTACCTTACCTACATCAACACAGTACAAATGTACATGTTAAAAATGGTCTTTCAGAACAAAGATATACGTAGATTAATACTTTTCTATTCAAGGTTAAAGGGTTCACCCTTTAATGCATTGTGTTGGTTGCCAAAGGATAATATTTTGTCTTTTAATGATAACCAATGTCCTGGGTATGATATTAAACTGCATCTGGCCCTGCAAGCGGTCCTCCAACTTGCAGGGAATTTTTGGGGGTTAGTGGTGGGGGGTAGATGGAGCTCGTCAGCCTTGGCAGGCAGACCGTCTAGGAGAAGGAAAACTCTGATTTCAAACCACAGCGCCAGGTGTGTTGGACAGTTTCGACGCGCGACGACCCTGGGTTCACGGACATGTCTTAAGTATTCAGCAACCATGCCCCTGCCAGGGTTACCAGCCCCACTGCCTTGTGGGTATCTTCCGATACTGAGGAGAAAAGGCTACGGGAGTAAACCCAGACAGAAAATCCGGAGTGGAGCCCCTAAGCAACTCCTGCAGCCAAGCTGGTGCCAAACGTATTGCTTTGCTTTCCTTTGGACTTCACCTGCAAGGCCGAGAGGGGGATGCTAGTGTCCGGGCAGCCTAGTGTCTCCAAAACATGTGCCCAGGCTTGTGCCCTGGAGAAGTTACTCCAGTGCCGCTGTCCTACTGTGTCATCACAACACGGAAGACAGCAGTTATGAGTTATATGCCCATGTCCGATTGGCATAGTGCGCTACGGGCTGTCTTCGACGGTGGGAGAATCCATCGTGTTCCACTGGTCAGCTACCGCCCACCTCAAGCTGGGCAGCCCCCGGCTAATTGGGTGCCGACCTGCCACGGTCTGCCTGCTTCATTGGCTGCTTGGAGCTTAGAGATAAACTCGACAAGCAGCAAAAAAAAAAAAAGCAAACATTGCACCAGGCAAATATCAACAGAAGAAAAAACCAGTTCTACGGCTGGGAAGTTGGAATGTCAGAACTATGTGCCCTGGCCATACAGACGACCTTTCTATCGTTGATGACTGTAGAAAGACCGCCGTCATAAACCGTGAGCTGAAGAAGCTCAATATTGACATCGCTACCCTCCAGGAATCTAGACTCCCTGCAGGCGGCAGCATCAGAGGAAAGGACTACACCTTGGCAGGGGAAGAGACCTGAGGAACCACGACAGTATGGCGTTGGCTTTGCCATGAGTAATGCCATCCTCACCTCAGTGGTGCCTCCAGAAGGCGGCACTGAAAGGATCCTGTCCCTCCGACTCTCCTGCTGCACTGGACCCCTGAACATCCTGAGCGTCTATGCTCCAACACTATGCTCTCCTGCAGAGATCAAGGATCAGTTTTACGAGGAACTCCATGCCGCCATTAGAAGAGTACATTCCTCAGAAGCCTTAGTCCTACTCGGCGACTTTAATGCCAGGGTGGGAAGTGAGCATGACTCCTGGCCCACGTGTCTTAGCCACTTTGGTGTAGAAAAACTGAATGAGAACGGCCAGAGGCTTCTTGAGCTTTGCTCCTACCACGACCTCCCCATTTCAAACACGTTCTTCTCCACCATACCCCAGATCCCGCCACTGGCACCAATTAGTCCTGGTTATCACACACAGGACTATGCTTTGCAGTATCCTCGTCTCCCGCAGCTATCACAGTGCTGACTGCGATACAGACCACTTTCTGGTCGGCAGCAAATTGCGACTTCAGCTTAAGCGTCTCCATCGCACAAGGCAGAAAGGGCAGCCACAAATCAACATACTGTAGCTAGAACCTCTGTTCCCGATCTATGCACCCAGTTCGCAGCATCCATCACGCAAGCCTTCCAGGAACCCCCAACAGGCAGCGTAGACAAGAAGTGGAACTTCATTCGGGACACCACATACCATCATGCCATGGCCACCTTTGGCAAGAAGGAGAGAAGACACCCCGACTGGTTCAAGGCAAAAGTCGCAGAGATTGAGCCTGCAGTAGACGCTAAACGTGCAGCGCTCATCAAGCACAAGAACAACCCCTCAGAGAGCACTTTAACTGCGCTAAGGAAAGCTAGGAGCGAAGTCCAACACATGGCCCGCCGCTGCGCCAACGACTATTGGCTGAATCTCTGCCTGAGCATCCAGCAAGCTGCTGACAGCGGCAATGCCCATGGCATGTTCGAAGGCATGGAGAAGGCGATCGGCCTGTCTGCCACCAAGATTGCGCCACTGAAGTCCTCAACCGGCGATATTATCACAGACAAATCCAAACAGATGGAACGATGGGCCGAGCACTACCAACAATTCTACTCCCAGGAATCCGCCGTCACCGAGGATGCTCTGCAGCACATCCAGACCCTGCCAGTCTTAGAGGAGCTCGATGCCATACCTACCCCAGAGGAGCTCAGCAAAGCCATAGACTCCCTAGCCTGCAGAAAAGCTCCAGGCGAAGACGGCATACCCCCTGCGGTGTATAAGGCCGGCAAGTCGATCACTCTGCTCACCCGTCTGCATGAACTGCTCTGTCAGTGCTGGGATGAGGGCACCATCCCTCAGGACAGGCATGACGCCATCATCGTCACTCTCTACAAATACAAAGGCGACCGCAGCGACTGCAACAACTGCAGGGGTATTTCTCTCCTGAGCATCGCTGGAAAGGCTTTCGCCAGAGTGGTCCTCAATAGACTTCAAGTGCTCGCCGCGCGAGTTTACCCAGAGACACAGTGTGGCTTTAGAGCTGGAAGATCAACAGCAGACATGATTTTTACAATTCACCAACTGCAGGAGAAGTGCCGAGAACAGCAGCAGCCGCTTTACATCTCTTTTATCGACCTGACCAAAGCCTTTGACTTTATCAGCAGAAAGGAGCTCTTCGCAATGCTCTCCAAGATTGGATGCCCCCCAAAACTACTCAAGATGATCACATCCTTCCACGAGGGCATGCAGAGTACAGTAAAATATGACGGCTCTTCATCAGACCCCTTCCCAATTAACAACGTGGTGAAACAGGGCTGCGTCCTTGCTCCTACTCTCTTCAGCATCTTCTTCTCCTTGCTACTCTCTTACGCCTTCGACTCCTGCGACGACGGCGTCTACCTCCACACAAGAACCGACGGGAAGCTCTTCAACCTAGCCCGACTGCGTGCCAAGACCAAGGTGCGTCACATACTCTTACGGGAAATGCTGTTCGCCAATGACGAAGCGCTAACAACTCACACTAAGGAAGCCCTCCAGCGACTCATCAATCGCTTCGCTCATGCTTGCAGAGCTTTCGGCCTCATCATCAGCCTCAAGAAGACTAACATCATGAGTCAGGATGTCAGCAGCATCCTCAGTATCTGCATCGGTGACGACACTCTGGAGGTAGTGGAGGAGTTCGTCTATCTGGGCTCCACCATCAGCAGCAACCTATCACTTGACACTGTACTTGACAAACGGATCGGCAAGGCCGCCGGAACGATGGCACACCTCACCAAACAGGTGTGGGAGAACACCATGCTGACCATCAACACCAAGATCCGTGTCTATCAGGCCTGCGTCCTCAGCACCCTCTTGTACGCCCGCCAGGAACACAGACTCAACACGTTCCATCTCCGCTGCCTGCGAAGGATACTGGGCATCACATGGCAGGACCGTATTTCCAACACGGTTGTCCTGGAACAGGCAGGCATCCACAGCATGTATGCTCTGCTCACCCAGCGCCGCCTTCGCTGGCTCGGCCACGTTCACCGCATGGACGATGGACGGCTCTCCAAAGAAATCCTCTATGCAAAACTGGGCTCTGGCGTCAGACCAGTGGGGAGGCCAGCACTGCGCTACAAAGACGTCTGCAGGCGTGACATGAAATTCTGCGACATCAACCCCACAACATGGGAAGCTGCAGCAGCAGATCGCAGTGGCTGGAGGCGGACTGTCAAGGTAGGTGTAAAGAACGGCGAACAAAAGCAACACCTATATTGGGCAGAGAAGAGGGAACGCAGAAAAAATGCAGAGAAATGAAGAGAGAAGTGTCCAAACTGCACCAGAAGCTGTACATCCAAAATCGGGCTCTACAGCCACCAAGGAGTAACCAAATTTCATGACGCAGTAACGCAGAATTCCATGGTTTCCCGAGACAGAGGACGCCAGAGAGAATGATAACCAGTGAAGCTCAAAATTTATGAAAATATGAACAAAGAGGTTCATTGTTTTGTCTGATATGCTGAATTATATGTCTGATTTGGAACAAGTGAAGTAAAAGTAGTCAGGGCTGGAGTGGGACTGAATATCTAACCAGGAATTCAAGCCCCCAGACAGCCCAATATAAAACTATATAAACAATTACACTGTTATTATATGTTTCTATTCACACATCAATTTTCTAGGCTACTGAACACACATTCTTACCTACATGCTTTAATTTTACATTATTGTAAATTTTTACCGGCACATTTCACTAATATTAATGGAGCAGCTTTGCCATAAATAATGAAGCTTCGTCTCAATGCCTGTCCTTGTGTCTCTTCCCCGTGTGGCCAGCAGCCATCGCTGTCCATCCCCTTTGTCCTCTCATCGTCTTTGGCCCTAGTGTGTTCTTCCTTTTCCCCACATGGCTGCATTTGTCTCATTGGGATGAGTGTGTGACATAGAGGCTGGGACCAGCTGGTCATGGGTTTGAGGCAGGTCAGGAACCAACCTCACCTCTTTCATTTAATTATTGCTTTTCTATTCTTCCCAGTGTTTATTAGTTCTGTTCTGCTTGTGTGGCGTTACTGCGGGAGGAAGTAGCGAGGGAATACGGAAATGGACAACCCGACTACGCCACTCTGGGAATTGCACCCAGAGAATTAGAATACCGGAGTTCAAAACCCACTCCAATATAGAAGGACACAGATTCGTGATCACCATAGGGGAGACGCGAAGACCATAAACACTCCCTTTATTAGGCTGCTGTTAATTAACACTCCAAATAAAAACACAAAGAAACCAAACAGCAAATTACTAAACCAAAATCACAGCACAAATAATACAAATCAAATCATGTTTAAAACACTCCAATCACACGACAAAAGAGAAAACCCAAACCAGGCAGCTGTTATCGGGAGGGGAATGGGAGGCGTACAGTCAGACAACACTCTAAGGGGTCCCGCAGTACATGACGCACGTACATCCACCCAAGGGGTGGGCTAAAAGAACGCAACGCGACCACGCAGCGCGGTATCGCCCGACACGGATCCTCACCGCCCAGCACTAAGCCTTCTCAACGACACCCCCCAATTTACATCCAATCAATAAAACACATTAATACTTAAAAACAATTAAAACATGAAACAAAACATAACATCCGGGCAAAACAGCAGCAATTGTAGTGACTTAGTATCCCGTTGATGGTCTGGCTCACGTCGGTCCGGGACACTCCAAGTCGCGATCCACTACAAATACAAACACAGTATTAGGTATGCCCCTACTACCCAAACGTTGGTAAAAGGAGACGAGACATACCTGGCAGATTACACGCGGTAAGAGTTGGAAAACCTTAAAAGCGGAAGCAACCGCAAGCTGCTAGATTTACCAAGCCCTTGCAACTGTAAGGAAGATACCAAAGCACATTACAACCACCCATACAGCAAGCAAACGACCCCGTCCACTGATGCCCTACCTGCAGCGTTGGATATAGCCACAACTTCCGGAAAAGGAGATACTGGCGCACGGAGAGTCACGTCACGCTTACAAATCAGTCACACACGCAACCACAACCGGGTCCTATATACGCGTGCTGGCAGCAACAATTAAGCAATCAGGTTAATGAAATTACCGTGCCCCAACCAGATCGCACCCTCCAGCTCCACCTCATTACACTTGTGAAGCTTCTGTCTTGTTTTATTATGTTACACATGTTTCTGTACTTTGTAAGTATTGAATTCCTTGTATGTGTTTCTTACTTTCAGTGTTTGTGGGAGTTTTCCTAGTCTTGTGTTCATTAGTATAAGTCACTGCACCTGTTGCCTGTTTTCCCTGCACTGTTGTTATTGGTTAATTGTCTTATGTGTCACATCTGCCTCTTTGTTAGTTCGGTACAGCAGCCTGAGCATTAGAAAATCTGCAGTTTTATATCTTGGACCCAGCAGTGTGGCCAGTGTCATTATGCTATGTGAGCTCTGTCTTCAGAGTGACCAATGCAGCTCCACCTGGTTCTCCTTGATCATGTGATCACTGCAGCACTGAATAGGTGATATTCCAGCTGGTTTCCACTTCTGTAATCATTCTCAGAGTGGGTCTGCCCATCTGCTGCTGGACTTGACAAAGCCTTTATCTCGCAGTTGTACTGGTTCTGAAGTAGGTCACACAGAATCTGTCTTACCTTGGATATGATATCATCAGGTCATTGTGTCTGATCCATGGCCTTCTTCACAGCCAAATTCAGTGCATGTACAATGTAGGTTGTGTGTCTGACAGACAATCACATTTTGTGCAGCGTCAGTGTGAGCCATCGGACTTTATTCTATATTCCCCACTCCTCCATCAGGCTGCCTCGACTGCAGCTATGTTTTCTGCAGAATGAGACTCTGGGAATTTTCCTGCTCCCAATAATACAGTCGACAGCTCAGTCTTATCATTTATTATGTATTCATACAATTAAACTGAACCTTGGACACAATTATAATTGACTAATTATCATTATTCATCCATCCATTTTCCAATCCGCTTATCCTTCTGGGTCGCGGGGCTCAAGGGCCCATGGGCATATGACTGTTCTGCTGAGGTGGGGGCTCAAAACAGCAATCTTCCAGTCATGGGCACAGATATTTAGCCCTCTGAGCCACTCACCGCCCCCTTTATTATCATTATTATTATTAACTTAATTATTTAAATAAATTATTATGATGATTAACACTTACGCTGCAGTGTGTGTGCGCTGAAATATGTGCTGTACAACAAGTTTGAAACCAGTAATGAGGATTGTGCCACATTTTCAGTTTCCAAAGCAGTCACATGGTTGAGTGCAGAAACGAAGCTTCAGATGACCATGGTCACGTGTTCAGGGTGGAACGAGGGAAACCTTGAAGCTGTGCTTCAGAATGTAGTGAATTATTTTTTTCAATGTCGAGCTTAACATCACTAGCTGCCCCAGTTAGTCTACGTGTCATTTTCTTAGCTACTTTTTCCCTGTTGAGTTTTAACATCTTATTGTTCCTTTATTTTGTGTCTTTCCAGTTTGGTTCAGTCTCCTTAAATCCCTTTGTCTTGGAGCTTTTAAGTGCATCATCACCTTGTTTCCCTGCCTGCACCAGGCTGTGCCCCAACATGCACATTAAATATATGATCTGTTCAAATTCTGAAACATCTTTAATAAATCCCATTTTACACATTTTCCTTTCTGAATTTGCATGGAACATCAGTGATGTACACTATGACATGGTTCCATATGAATGGGTCACAACAGTCCAATATTAAACCAACTTCCCAGCAGATTCAAATTTTTCAGTATCGCAGGAGAAAAGATGCATTATTGTTGTTCACAGTGCAGTTTATACACAGTGGCCCATTATCAACTGACATGCGATCTGACATCAATCAAATAGGACGTCAGTTGAGTAGCTGGTCCTGCAATGCAGCCCAGGACATATTCACCTTCACATTGCTATAAGAATGTGGCCATATGCAGCCCAGACCACCTCCAAATGTGGATTCAGTGATCGGATCTCAGCGAATCTTCAATGTGTCCTGGGTGCCTTCACACCTATAGTTAGCGCTGTCCACTTCTGATTGGATCACTGAGGACGCATGTTAATACCAGGTGGAAAGAGGACCAAAGGGTCTATGTCCAGTTTATCCTACCTACAGTCAATAAATCATTCACGAATATCCATCCATCCATCCATCCATCCATCCATCCATCTCCTAACCGGTAATCTGGGTCATGGTCAGGGGGAGTGCCTGGAGCCTTTCCCAGGCAGCATAGGGCCCAAGGCTGGGGTCCACCCTGGGTAGGATGATTAATGAATGTGATCTCAGCTAATGAAACAAACTTGTTTTGTCGTATTGTTTCCTATCTGTAGAAACAAATGGGTGAAACACAGAGGGAATTTCAGCAGAGAATACAGATGAGAGAGAAGGAGCTGCAGGAGCTGAGAGAGGCTGTGGCCTCAGTCACAGTGAGTATGAATCTAAGGAGAAGATAACAGCTGGCTTGCGGTCATATTAAATCTTCTCTCAGATTCAACAGATTGCAGATTTACAGACTTGCGCGGATTAATCAAATTAATGCTGCTCTGGGTTATTCTGGGTCAGTGGGATAAAGTTGCTGGATTACAGAGTTTAACCAAGTGTTGCAGCTGTCACGATCGCTGACAGGCGATCGTGCGGGTAGGCAGGTAAGGAGCAGGCAAACAGGCAGAAATTGGGGCAAAACTCAGGGTTTATTGTAGACTAGGGAGCAGGAGACACTTATCCACACCATAACCACAGCTAACCACACCATAACCACAATGACGGACTAGGGAGACAAGCAAGACTAGGACTTTAATAGGACAAGACCGATTACTTTAATCGGACACAGCTGGAGACGATCAGGGAGGCACACGTGGGTAATCAGGGGGCGTGGCACACACGAGGAGCGGACGAGCCGGGCATGACAGAAGTAGTAGTAGCTTATTTATTTTACAAAAAAATACCATAAAAGGCCCATTTGAGAAAAATGCAACTTTTCACAACCCAGCGTAATGCAAATAAACACCGAAAAAGTCACCTATTAAACTGAGAGCTAATGGTGACAACCAACCTGCTCCATACAGCCACCAGTCTCAGCCAAATCCCTGCAGCTGACAGTGTTTGAGCTTAATGAGTGATCATTTCCAATCAGTGCTGGCTGGGTTTCAGTACCTGAGGCATCCAGCATGGTGACACTCCAAACCCCAGCCCTGTGCTGTTTTTATACCTCCTGTCAGCTCACATCTCCATTGTACAATGAGGCTCTCTGGAGTCTCAAAAGGGGCCAATTGTAATTTACTGTCCTCTGCTCCCTGTGTCACCAACAGATCTCAGCACAGTCAGCAGTGAAGTACAGCGAGAGGATCTTCACTGAGATGATCCACTCCATTGAGAGAAGACGCTCTGAGGTGACAAAACTGATCAGAGATCAGGAGAAGGCTGTAGTGAGTAAGGCTGAAGGAGACATGGAGAGACTGAAGCAGGAGATCGATGAACTGAAGAGGAGACACTCTGAGCTGGAACAGCTTTCACACACAGAGGATCACATCCATTTCCTCCAGGTAACAGAACAGCTACTTTGGCAATAAGAAAACCAGAGCATTCAAATGAATGCATGTTGTTATTTGTATTTGAACTAGTCTGTCATTGGTCAGATGTTAAAGGTTCTGTTAATTAGATTGCAATACACATTTGTATTGATGAAGCTGTTTAATCAGACTGTGTGTCTGTAGAGGCGCCAGGCTCTTCCTGTCACTCCTGAAGCTGGATTTGGACCCAGAATCTCTGTCAGTCCAAGATCTGATTTTGGGAATTTGAGGAAGGCGGTTTCTGAGCTGAAAGATCAACTGGAGAATGTTTGCAGAATGAAAATGGCAGAGATCCATCACCCAGGTTAATACATTTTCTAGTCTGTTCATGTTAATATAGACCAGGGCTGGCCAATCATGGCTGTCTGTGGGGTTTTGCTGGATTACGAATCAGAGGACTGATTGGCTGAAGGGTTTCATACCTGACATTGAACAGCTGACCTAAAGGTTACCCCAAAGAACTGCGTACACACTGGCACTTTGCGGGTAAGATTGCCCCCCCCCCCCCCCCCCCCCCCGATGTAGACCATGCAGAGAGAGTATGCAGTACAGTCAGCCTCACATTTGTGTGACCAAGTCAGTTTGTTTTCAATACGTTTAAATCTTTGTGATAACTGGTGAAAGAGCTTCACATTCTACTGGCTGCAAAACCCAGATCACATGAAACATGTTTCTTCTACATTATAGAAACCAAAAATCTGTATTATGTGTAACTTACCATGATTTGCAGTTTGTTAAAATGCCTGTTATTGTCCCTCATAATGATAATACCCCACTGCTGGTGTCTCCACAGTGAGTGAAGTCCATCTTCCACAAGTAAATTCCTTTTACTCACATCCCTGTTTCTCTCTGTCTCCTTCTAGTTACCAAAGACACCGTCCTACCGGTATTAGTGCCCAGGACCAGAGCAGAATTCTTACACTGTGAGTCTGTTCACACACACACTTCTCTCTCCCTGTATGAGGTGGAGTGTGTTTTATTGTGTTTTATTGTGTTTTATTGTGTTTCGTTTTCTTCTGCTAGTGGAGCTTCTCTTTCTCTCTCCTGCTGCCTCCTGGTCTTTCACATTTACATGAGCTTTTTATCTCAGTTGACTTTGAATCCAATTGCAAAGTAAGGCAAGTTTATTCAGGGTGCTTTTCCACTGCACCAGGTACGGTACTTTTGGTTCTTTCCCTTTTCCATTAACTTCCGGTCAAGTACCAGTACCAGAAGTTCCAGTACCAAAAGCACCATTGCAGCGGGGGTACTTTTTCGGTACTTCGGAACTTTGGTGTGGGACTTACAAACATGTTCATTGTCAATTTAAAAAACAATTTTAAAAAGTCTAAAAGCCCAAAAAACAAATGAACTGTTAACTAAAAAGAAGTGACATTGCAGAGGCAGCGTATAACTAAACTCCTGCTAATTTAATTTATTGAGAACCTGCAGCAGGCCTGGTCGGGCGCAGCCCGAACAAGGCACGTGGGTCCCCCCTCCAATGGGCTCACCACCCATGGGAGGGGCCATAGGGGTCGGGTGCGAGGTGATCTGGGCGGCGGCCAAAGGCGGGGACCTTGGCGGTCCGATCCTCGGCTGCAGAAGCTAGCTCTAGGGACATGGAATGTCACCTCTCTGATGGGGAAAGAGCCTGAGCTGGTGCGCGAGGTTGTGAAGTTCCGGCTAGATATAGTCGGACTCACCTCGACGCACGGCTTGGGCTCTGGAACCAGTCTCCTTGAGGGGGGTTGGACCCTTTTCCACTCTGGAGTTGCCCGCGGGGAGAGGTGCCGAGCGGGCGTGGGCATACTTATTGCCCCCAGGCTGGGCGCCTGTACATTGGGGTTTACCGCAGTGGACGAGAGGGTAGCCTCCCTCCGCCTTCGGGTGGGGGGACGGGTCCTGACTGTTGTTTGCGCTTATGCGCCAAACAGCAGTTCGGAATACCCACCCTTTTTGGAGTCCTTGGAAGGGGTGTTGGAGAGCGCTCCTCCTGGGGACTCCCTTGTTCTGCTGGGGGACTTCAATGCTCACGTGGGCAGCGACAGTGAGACCTGGAGGGGCGTGATTGGGAGAAACGGCCCCCCCGATCTGAACCCGAGCGGTGTTTTGTTATTGGACTTCTGTGCTCGTCACGGACTGTCCATAATGAACACCATGTTCAAGCATAAGGGTGTCCATATGTGCACTTGGCACCAGGACACCCTAGGCCGCAGTTCGATGATCGACTTTGTAGTCGTGTCGTCGGACTTGCGGCCGCATGTTTTGGACACTCGGGTGAAGAGAGGGGCGGAGCTGTAAACCGATCACTACCTGGTGGTGGGTTGGCTCCGCTGGTGGGGGAGGAAGCCGGCCAGGCCTGGCAGGCCCAAGCGTATAGTGAGGGTCTGCTGGGAACGTCTGGCGGAATCCCCTGTCAGGGAGAGTTTCAACTCCTACCTCCAGCAGAACTTCTCCCATATCCCGGGGGAGGCGGGGGACATTGAGTCCGAATGGGCCATGTTCCGTGCCTCCATTGTGGAGGTGGCTGACCGAAGCTGCGGCCGCAAGGTGGTCGGTGCCTGTCGCGGCGGTAATCCCCGAACCCGCTGGTGGACACCGGTGGTAAGGGATGCCGTCAAGCTGAAGAAGGAGTCTTATCGGGCCTTTCTGGCCTGTGGGACTCCAGACGCAGCTGACGGCTACCGGCAGGCCAAGCGGAATGCGGCTTTGGCGGTCGCTGAGGCAAAAACTCGGGTGTGGGAGGAGTTTGGTGAGGCCATGGAGAACGACTTCCGGACGGCTTCAAGGAGATTCTGGTCCACCATCCGACGGCTCCGGGCGGGAAAGCGGTGCAGCATCAACACTATTTATGGTGGGGATGGTGCGCTGCTGACCTCAGCTCGGGACGTTTTGGGTCGGTGGAGTACTTCGAAGACCTCCTCAATCCCACCGACACGCCTTCCAATATGGAAGCAGAGTGTGGGGACTTGGGGGTGGACTCGCCTATCTCGGGGGTGGAGGTCGCTGAGGTGGTCAAAAAGCTCCTCGGTGGCCGGGCCCCGGGGGTGGACGAGATTCGCCCAGAGTTCCTCAAGGCTCTGGATGCTGCGGGGCTGTCCTGGTTGACACGCATCTGCAGCATCGCGTGGACATCGGGGGCAGTACCTCTGGACTGGCAGACCGGGGTGGTGGTCCCCCTCTTTAAGAAGGGGGACCGGAGGGTGTGCTCCAACTACAGGGGGATCACACTCCTCAGCCTCCCTGGTAAGGTCTATTCGGGGGTCCTGGAAAGGAGGGTCCGCCGGATTGTCGAACCTCGGATTCAGGAGGAGCAGTGTGGTTTTCGCCCTGGCCGTGGAACAGTGGACCAGCTCTATACTCTCAGCAGGGTTCTGGAGGGTTCATGGGAGTTTGCCCGACCAGTCTACATGTGTTTTGTGGACTTGGAAAAGGCATTCGACCGTGTCCCTCGTGGGGTCCTGTGGGGAGTGCTCCGGGAGTATGGGGTACCGGGCTCCCTTTTAAGGGCGGTTCGGTCCCTGTATGACCGGTGCCAGAGTTTGGTCCGTATGGGCGGCAATAAGTCGGACTCGTTTCCGGTGAGGGTTGGACTCCGTCAGGGCTGCCCTTTGTCACCGATTCTGTTCATAGTTTTTATGGACAGAATTTCTAGGCGCAGCCAGGGCGTTGAGGGCGTCCGGTTCGGTGACCTCAGGATTAGGTCTCTGCTTTTTGCGGATGATGTGGTTCTGTTGGCCTCATCGAGCCGTGACCTTCAGCTCTCACTGGAGCAGTTCGCAGCCGAGTGCGAAGCGGCTGGGATGAGAATCAGCACCTCCAAATCCGAGACCATGGTTCTCAGCCGGAAAAGGGTAGAGTGCTCTCTCCGGGTTGGGGATGGGGTCCTCCCCCAAGTGGAGGAGTTTAAGTATCTCGGGATCTTGTTCACGAGTGGGGGAACGATGGAGCGGGAGATCGACAGGCGGATCGGTGCGGCGTCAGCAGTCATGCGGGCGCTGCATTGGTCTGTCATGGTGAAGAGAGAGCTGAGCCAAAAGGCGAAGCTCTCGATTTACCAGTCGATCTACGTTCCTACCCTCACCTATGGTCATGAGCTTTGGGTAGTGACCGAAAGAACGAGATCGCGGGTACAAGCGGCCGAAATGAGTTTCCTCCGCAGGGTGGCTGGGCTCTCCCTTAGAGATAGGGTGAGGAGCTCAGTCATTCGGGAGGGACTCAGAGTAGAGCCGCTGCTCCTCCGCATCGAGAGGAGCCAGATGAGGTGGCTCGGGCATCTGATCAGGATGCCTCCGGGACGCCTCCCTGGGGAGGTATTCCGGGCATGTCCCACTGGGAGGAGGCCCCGGGGAAGACCCAGGACACGCTGGAGAGACTATGTCTCTCGGCTGGCCTGGGAACGCCTCGGGGTCCCCCCAGAGGAGCTGGACGAAGTGGCCGGGGAGAGGGAAGTCTGGGTCTCCCTGCTGAAGCTGCTGCCCCCGCGACCCGACTCCGGATTAAGCGGGAGATAATGGATGGATGGATGGATGGAGAACCTGCAGCAAACAGTAACGTTTTAAGCCTAGATTATAATGAGCTGACAGTGTTAGCAGACCTCAGGTCTTCAGGAAGCTTGTTCCATAGACAGGGAGCATAGAGACTAAAAGCTGCTTCAGTCTACTTGGTCTTCATTCTGGGACACTGAGTAAACTTTCAGGGGTCTGGATGCTTCACAAGGTTCAAGGAAGTTAGTGCCATTTAGTGCCTTGTACACAAGTAATATTTAAAAACCAATCCTGTGATGCTCAGGAAGCCAGTGCAGTGATTAAGGACCTGTGTGATATGCTCCACTTCCTTGGTGTTAGTGAGGACTCTGGTGGCAGCATCCTGGATGAGCTGCAGCTGTCTGACTGATTTATTACCAAGACCTGCAAAGACACCATTTCAATAGTCTAGCCTGTTGGAAATAAACACATGAACAAGCTTTTCCGTATCTGGTTTAGAGAGAAATCCTTCTCTCTCTCTCTTATTGGGCTGGTTTCAGCTTCCGTTGGGCGGATTTTAAGCAGAACTTGGGCTGGACCTGGGAACACTGTACTGATGCCTCATTTCCACCAACATGGAGCCGGTGCTGGGCTGGTTGTCACTTGATGCCTTTTCAGAACCTGCCTGCGTTTCCACCAGTTTAAAAGATGAACATAGGTGACAGTGAGAGTAAAGGTTCATATGTATTCAGTTTTGTTGGATTTATTCTTATCTGTTTCAGAATAAGTTTTTATAAGCTGCCAACTGTCCTTTTACCGATCGCGCTATTAAAGATGCCAATAACTGAACTTTGCAATCTGCCTCATGATCTCTTCGCCACTCGAGTGCCACAATATTTTGTTTATCAGACCTGCGGCATGGTTTTCATTTACAATGCAAAGTTACTCCGTTAATAAACTGGCTAGTTGTTTTACTGCTGGCACCGGAAATATTAGACAAAACTATATTGGTTATTGACTGAATTATCCAGCTATGCGGACGGTTTGGACACGATGGCCCCTCCCACTTGCACTGACTTTGTCAGAATTGTAAATTTTTTTTGTTGTGTCCCCAAACTGGTTGTGCCACTGAACATGTCCTAAGTCTGTGCTTTAGGGCCATGACTTCACACGACACAACTACACTTTGTGCTTAGTTTACATCTATCTGGAGGATTAAAGGTCATGTCCACCAGGGGGCAGTGCGAGAAAACCATCTTGGTCGGTTCCTTCGTTTCCAGTCTCACTTGTTAGTATGAGGTTGTGGCATTAAATGCAGAAGGAGGAGGGAGTCAAGATGGCGCTCTGAAGAACACGCTTTGGTTAGAGCTGCAAACCGACTTGTTTTGTTTACTATGTAGTGTGAACTATATGCAGTTTTACTACTGTCTGGTTTTATTTAATCATCCAGTGACTGCAATAACTATACATAGTCATGATGACAGTTTCTGAAAAAAGAAAAAAAATGATGGAAGAGATTAAACAAGAGATAAAACAATAGCACCTTTTCAAATCAGTCACAAACTGATTTTTGGCTTATTTCTAATGAATTAGGAAATATTTAAACAAACATTATACCTTCACCATTTTCTGACCACCGAGCCATTAACATCCATCCATCCATCCATCCATCCATCCATCCATTTTCCAAACCGCTTATCCTACTGGGTCGCGGGGGGTCCGGAGCCTATCCCAGAAGTAATGGGCACGAGGCAGCGAACAACCCAGGATGGGGGGCCAGCCCATCGCAGGGCACACTCACACACCATTCACTCACACATGCACTCCTATGGACAATTTAGCAACTCCAGTTAGCCTCAGCATGTCTTTGGACTGTGGGGGGAAACCGGAGTACCTGGAGGAAACCCCACGACAACATGGGGAGAACATGCAATCTTTGTCATCGTCTACTGGATATAAAATATCTTCAAACTGGATATTAAACAGTTCAATCTTGAGAAATAAAGTAGCTATTTCGAATATAGAATAATTAACTGACTTACACTGGAACCGACCCAATACAGAAAAAAGTATTGCAATAATAACATGATGTAGCAAAATTTGTCAGAAGGTTTAGTAGTGACTTGGCTCGAATCAGAAGAGATGAAGAAAACAAAATTATAAATGAGATTTACTGCTTTAACCTGCAAACCAGTCAGTCGTCTGACTGATACAGAAAATAATGTAGGAGGTGCCTTACAGAATAAACTGGATGATTATATATAAACATAAGGCAGAAGGAGCCTTTGTTAGATTGTGGCAAAAATGGCTTGAACGAGGTGAGCAGAACTCAGCCTATTTCTTTAGGCTAAAAAGAGAGCAAGTCAGGAACAACTGCATTATGCGGGTGAGGATGTATGGAAATGTTGCAGATGACATCAAGAAAATAGCCAATTTCTGCACTGAGTACTTTAATAATTTGTATGTCATTAGTCTTGATCGAAGATTTTTTCTTCTCAAACATCACGTGAATAACTGATGTGGATCGTGAACTTTGTGACGTCCTAATTGGTTTAACTGAGATGTCTGCTGCAATAAATTACTTAAAAAATAATAAATCGCCAGGAACAGAGAGTCTAATCCAGAGTCTTATGTCATCATTGCTGGAGATTTCAATCAGGCAAATCTGAAGCCAGTTTTACCCAAATTCTTCCAATATATGAACATCCCAGCTAAAGGGAGAATCTGTCTGGACAATGTTCACACAAACGTTTGTGAGGCCTACAAGGCCCTTCCCCCCCCACCTCGGCTACTCAGACCATGTCACTGTGTTCATGGTTCCTGTGTATAAATCCCTGCTGAAGCACAACAAACCAGTCAGTCAGAGTGTGGCCAGCTGGTGCCGTCTCAGCTCTCCAAGGCTGCTTTGGATCTACTGACTGGGACATTTTTAAGGAGGCTGCTATAAATGGTGACGCCATCAACCTGGAGGAGTATATAAACTCTGTGATCGATGACAACGACAGCCAATCAAAGGCCCTGGATGACGAGGGAAGTGCTCACACAGCTAAGAATCAGAAATGCAGCTTTCAGATCTAAAGACAAGGCTGCCCTCAGGATGCCCAGAGACAACCTGTCCCGAGCTATGAGGATAGCCAATCAGGCACATGCACAGAGGATCAGTGAACACTTTAATTGCACCAAAGACACACGCCGTATATGGCAGGGAATTCAGCCAATCACGATCTACATGCCCCACCCACACATGAGTGGCGGTGATGTCTCCCTTCCAGAAGAGCTAAACAACTTTTTTGTACAGAATAAGGAGCGGACCCCCCCCCGTGACCAGGTACTCTGTCTGTCCACAGCTGATGTGAGAAGTCTTCTATCCAGAGTCAATCCACGCAAGGCTGCAGGAGCTGACAACATACCTGGCTGTGTGCTGAGAGAATGCACTGACCACCTGGCTGGTGTCCTTACACACATTTTCAACACCTCTTTAAGCCAGTGGTCTGTCCCAGCATGCTTCACATGAACCACCATCATCCCAGTACTGAAGAAGCCATCAGTGACTAGCCTGAATGACTACTGCCCCATTGCACTCATGTCAATCATCATGAAGTGCTTGGAAAGGCTGGTCATGGCAGTAATACATAAAGACCAATCTTCCCACCTCTCTAGACCCTCTCCGATCTGCATACCGGTCCAACAGGTCTACTGAGGACACCGTAGCCTCTGCCCGTCACCTTTCCCTGACACATCTGGATAAGAGAGTCACATATGTCAGGATGTTATTCATAGACTTCAGCTCTACCTTCAATACGTCCCTCAAAAACTGAGGGGGTTAAGCTTGAACACCACTCTCTGCGGCTGGATCTTGGATTTCCTGACAGAGATGCCCCAGTCAGTATGTATGGGCTGCAACACATCCAACACCATCATCATCAGGATTGTGGATGATACAACTGTGGTGGGACTGATAAACAGAGAAGATGACTCAGCATACAGAGAAGAGGTGGAAAGCCTGTCCACAAGGTGCAGAGACAACAATCTATCTGTCAACGTTGACAAGGAGATGATTGTGGACTTCAGAAGGACACGTCCTGCCCACACCCCACTCAGCATCAACAGTACTGCTGTGCAGATTGTAAGGAGAACCAAGTTCCTCGGTGTGGACATAACTGAGGAACTTACATGGACAAATAACACCACATCCTTATTCAAGAAAGCGTAGCAAAGACTAAACGTCCTGAGGCGCTGAAATAAGCAAACCTTCCCCTCCCATCCTCACCATGTTCTATAGAGGCACCATCGGCAGTGTTCTGACTAACTGCATCACCATCTGGTGTGGCAGCTGCAACAAATCTGACCACAAGTGCCTGCAGAGAGTAGTGAAGACAGCAGAGAACATTATGGGATGCCTCTCCCTTCCCTACAAGCCGCATTCTGCAAACGGAGTGTCCGCAAGGCCTGCAGCATTGTGCAGGACCCATCACATCCCTCACATGGTCATTTCACACTCCAGCCACCTGAGAGAAGATACTGCAGCATCAGAGCCGGGTCTGCCAGGCTGCATGGCAGTTTTTACCCCCAGGCTGTCAGGCTCCTCAACACCATGCTGCCCCCCAGGATCCCTCACTCTGCCTCCTCCCTGCCTCAACCCCCCCTTACCCCACAACTAAAGGCCACAGACCGACCCATAAGCGCTGCACTGCACTTAACACTTTGTCACTCTGACATGGGGGCAATAATAAGAATCCCCATTATTCTGCTTCTATTCCTATTTTCGGTAGTTAGAAATATTAGACGTGTTACTGCTGTTACTACTATTATCATACACTGTTTTGCACTGTGAACTCAGGCTGTTACAGTGTACATGATGGTGAATTCAGGTCTAACTGACTACAGAAAAAACATAATATATTTAATATAGTTCTAACAATATTGCGCATTACCCAATAGTGCACATTACCCAATATTGCACATCTACTCCTCTTCCTCAGTTGCACTGTCCTGTAAGTCCTTTGCACATTGTCTTGTCTTGTTTTCTATATTGGACTAAGTTTATGTTTACACTGTGGGCCCTGAACTTCGCCATTTCATCTCTCTCTATACTTCTATATGGTGCAGATGACAATAAAGTTCAATTTGACTTTGATCTCGGAGTCTTGATCACAGTGCAGCAATTTGGAAAAAGAGGGAACTGAGCTGGAAGCTGAAGCTTTTAATTTACCGGTTGATCTACGTTCCTACCCTCACCTATGGTCATGAGCTCTGGGTGATGACCGAATAAATGAGATTGCGAATACAAGCAGCAGAAATGAGTTTCCTCAGCAGGGTGTCTGGACTCAGCCTTAGAGAGGGTGAGGAGCTCAGACATCCGGGCTCAAAGTAGCGCCGCTGCTTCTCCGCATTGAAAGGAGTCAGTTGATGGTTCTAGGATACCTCTTGGACGGTTCCCTGGGGAGGTGTTTCAGGGCATGTCCAACCTGGAGGAGGCCTGGGGGCAGACCCAGAGATTATATATATTCTAATCTGTCTCTCTCTCTCTCTCTCTCTCTCTCTCTCTCTCTCTCTCTCTATATATATATATATATATATATATATATATATATATATATATATAATGCTGCTTATGAAAGTAGGCAAGTAAGAATTTCAGGTTAGAATTTCATTGTACCTTGTACGCATGACACTGCTTTTTAGAAACTTATGCTGCCATTATTTTTTGAAGACGCTGTACAAAGAAGGACACAATAGTGTTCCGAATATTTGTTTCTTGTCTGTGAAAATATACAGCTCTTCTGGACACTCATTCTTAAAAAAATCAGATGCTACTTTAATACTATCTGTACCGTAAGTAAAGACAATGTTCCGTGACAAAACGTGACCATACTGCCACGCCAATTTCTGGTGGCACTGCACGTCGCGCATGCGTCTTGTTATCCTCACGTAAGTGGACAGACGAAGCCGGAATCAAGACACAAAAAACATTTGGCGGCCAGACTGGTACCTCTCCACGCACGTACAAGCGGACGTGTTTCTGTAGACTTTTATGATGCATTTTACTCCTCCGCGGACGACCGCCTGTCGCACTCTAAATTCGTCTTTAAACGCCAACATAGATTATTTTGATGAGGATTGGGGTAGCTTGCATATACATATAAATGTGTATGCATATGTGTGCAGACTTGTCCCGAAATGACAATCTCACGCCAGCCAGTTGATCAAAGTTGGCGCCCCCGTGAATTGCCGCTCTGAATTTGTAAAACGTATGGAAACATACACAGACCTCGCGGCTGTAGTACGTGTGCAGGGAATATCAGAATAATAATTTACTACTAATAATACTTATAGGACACGTGCGCATGTGTAAAGTACACAGCTTGACCAGAGAAATATGAACGTTTCCATGTACGCAAACGCGGTGTAATACGCGAGTGCTGCGCTTTGCGGAGAACCAGCCTAGATGCGTCCGCGTTGGGAGCGTCGCGTCTGCGCGCAGCTGGAGAGAGGTGTGTGTCCAAAGTGGATTAAAAGACGTTCATATTGTGACCTAAAGACAAACTCACTTTTAGTGGTAATCCTTGTCGTATGATTTTATGGTTAATATGTTTGATGAATGATGTTTGTAATTTTATTTACCTGTAATTAAGGCCATTAGTTTAACATGCGCATTATTTTGGCGCGTGTTCCCGCCGGCGTCGCGCGGGCGTCCAACATTTCCTGAGGTATTTCACATATTTGACTTTTTATATTTTATGCATCGTACAGAATAATAGAGCGCAGGCTAAAGTGCAGTTCGGCCCCAGCGAGTCTCTCAGCGCAGGGGGCAGCCGGAGCGCCGCAGACTCGGGCGGCTACATGAGTATATAGGGAATAAAATGTGTGTATTGGAGCGAGTTCTGTGTTAGTGAGTGTGTGAGGTGTGACAGTGATAATGATGGAGATGCTGGGCTTCGTCATGGGATTAATCGCTCTTCCTCTTGCCTACAGACTCCTGCCAGCTGACGCTGGACCCCAACACAGCAAACAGAGAACTGTCTCTGTCAGGGGGGAACAGGAAGGTGACATGGGGGGCAGAGCAGCCATATCCTTATCATCCAGAGAGATTTGACAGATGGTACCAGGTTCTGTGTAGAGAGAGTCTGACTGGTCGCTGTTACTGGGAGGCTGAGTGGAGTGGAAATGTAGCCTGGATAGCAGTGACTTATAAAGGAATCGGGAGGAAAGGAGGGAGTTATGACTGTGGGCTTGGATTCAATGACAAGTCATGGATGCTGTTCTGCTCTCCTGACAGTTACTCTGTCCGGCACAATAATAAACAGATTGACATACCCATAAAGCCCTCAGGCTCCCGCAGAGTAGGAGTGTATCTGGACCAGGCGGCTGGTACTCTGTCCTTCTACAGAGTCTCCTCTGATGGACTGACCCTCCTGTACAGCTTCACCTCCTCATTCACTGAACCCCTCTATCCTGGGTTTGGGGTTTATCCAAACTCCCCCGTGTCGCTGTGCATGCTGGGATAGCTCACTGTGTGTTTCTCTGACTTATGTTCTATGTTGTCTGTAAATGCACCTAAACTGCCAAAACAAATTCATAGTACATGCAGTTGTACCAATAGAGTGAATTCTGATTCTGAATAAAATAAAATGTAATGAAATCTAAGCCTGATGAGTGGGGGGAGCTTTTCCCCTCCCCTCTATATGTATATTTTATATTTCTGTCTATATATTGTATTTGCTACCTGTACACTGACAATAAAGGCTTCCTATTCTATCCCATTAATGTCCCGGTTCCGCGCTGCCCAGAACGTAACTGAGTAACAGACTTAATCCGCGCTCTCTGCTCACTGAGCGCAGCAGCCTGATATCGCAGCGGCGACGCTTTGGCCAGCAGGGGGCGGCAGACGGCAGACAGTTTATTAACTCAAAACCTACAGCGGTCCTGAGGTAACTTAGTAAAGATAATAATATAATCAAATCAATCATGTATTAACTAAGTAAACATAAATAACATAAAATCTTAATAAGGCACGTTAGTACAACAACAGAAAAGCACCTGATCATCATCAAGTAGTGTAGGTGATTACCAATTACCAGAAATAACACATAAATCCTGTTTCATTAGGAATCCTGAGATATATACAGTACTGTGCAAAAGGGGCAGTCATAGGAAATGTTAAAGGTATTTATCTGGGTAGTAAATTTATATTTTCTTAGTATGAAAAACAAAATTTAATATCAGGACATATAGGGGTGGCATGGTTGTGCAGTGGTAAGCACTGTTGCCTCACACCTCTGCGACCCGGGTTCGAGTCTCTGCCTGGGTCACAGGTGTGCGGAGTTTGCATGTTCTCCCTATGTCGTCGTGGGGTTTCCTCCAGGTACTCTGGTTTCCCCCCACAGTCCAAAAACATGCTGAGGCTAATTGGAGTTGCTAAAATTGCCCGTAGGTGTGCATGCGTGAGTGAATGATGTGTGAGTGTGCCCTGCAATGGGCTGGCCCCCCCATCCCGGGTTGTTCACCTTGTGCCCATTGCTTCCGGGATAGGCTCCGGACCCCCCGTGACCCAGTAGGACAAGAGATTTGTAAAATGGATGTATGGATTAGAACATATGCAAATTATGAGTAAAATGTTCTCCAAAAAGTTACTGATATCTTGTTGGATGGTTAGATGAACACCAATATGGTTCCTAAACCTCTCCTCAGGTTCACCTCGGCCATTTCATGTATTTGTTAAATTTCACCACCAACTCAATTAATGAATGAAACTAGTTTTGAAAAGTCACTGAGGTACTGATTAGCTATATGAGGTGTGCTAGTGGTCATGTCAAAAAATACATGAGTATATTGAAAATACTGCCAATACTGGGATGACTTTAGGAGAGATTTTGAAACGGTTAAGGGCAAAAAGTTTGACAGACATAATATCATAGGTTTAAATAAACATGGAGATCATTTTTAAAAGTTTATGTGACTGCCTATGACTTTTGCACAGTACTGTATATATATATATATAGTTCCCTTTTTATTCCACACAGTTTAGGAATAAGATTCTCAGCCACAATATGACCCACAATACACTCACAGTGGCACTGCAGTAATACAGATATACCCCTGAACACAATGGGAAGGTGGATTCTTACTCCCTCTAGTGACGAGCTCCACATTCTGTGCTGCTGCCTCTGCTGGCGGCGTGTTTGTTTCTCTCCCCCCTGTCTAATTTAGACGTGGTGCACTTGTTCCCCTGGGGGTGGGTGTATGAGGTGGGTCCCCGGCTAAGGGGGGAGGAATCGATCCTGTGGCAGCCACCACGCCGGCTTCGGCTCTGCATCAGTGTTTCATTCTCCTTTTCTGTTCTGTTCTCTCCTGTTTGTGCTCTTTGTTAATAAATCACCCCTGACAATCCAACCATCCCGGGTCTGAATCCGTTTATGCTGCGTCTGACAGCAGCCGGAACAAAACACTTACAGAGACTGAAATGCATGAGGGTTTACAGCCTATATGCACAAGCATTTCTCTCACATCTGTGATACACTTACAGACGGTGACACACATGCAAACAGGGAAATTTATCCCTCTGGTGACACAAATACAGACATTTTTGTCTCCAAAAGCATACAAATTATCACAGTTGTGTCCAGTTACTGTGACACACGTGTGACACGCATGTAAATTGTCTTTTCACAGTCACAGGACTGACTATGACTGTCATTCCTCTGGGCAAACCCCTAATCGTAACTAAGGTAACCGTATCTTTTATTCAGCTCTAACCTGAACCATAAGTAACCAAACAAAATATAAGACTTTTGGCTAAATTCATTGTTTGATTGCATTCATAGATTTTTGTAAAATTGAAGATTATATTGCGAAGAGCTGAAAAATGTTCCCACATGCTAAAAAGTAACCGGTTTTGACTCATTGTTGAGATGTTTGTTCCTCACAATGAGGTAAATACAAACCCGTACACACACACACATTTACATACACACTCCCATGCACACAGACACACACACACCTGCTCTCCTCCCATGAAGCTCGGAGCTCTGAGTGGAGCGCCCTCTGCTGGCCACATCTGTTTCGGCTCCCATTCCTCTAATATGGAAGCCATCTGCTTGTGTTGATGTTTCGCCTGATATTTCAGGTGATATTTCAGGATGCAGGCGGATGGACTGGGTGGTATTACTGTTATAGTGGGGTTTGCTGGATGGATGGGCGATTCACAGTTTATATTCCATGAAAGTCCACATATATCATTCCATTCACCCTATTCATGTACACCATCGCAGTGGCCAGCGTCCAGGCAGGATGTTCACCAGCACTTTTCAATCTCTTAATGCATGTTACAGTGAGCAGCTGCCATTCTGGGAAAGTCTGGCTTCCCTCTTGGGGACATGATCAACAGAACAACGTGGGAAAGACAGTGAACTAAAATTATGTGTTTTGGGGTAACTCTCAGGGGGGGGTGGGGGTGATTTATCACTATTTTCCCAATAGTGAGTCAAAGTCAGAAAACAAAAGCCTTTGTTCTGTTTTGGGATCCTGCGCCCAGATGGGGTGACTGGCCCTGCAGGCTGTTTGACTTCACTGGCTTGTTGTCAGACAGTTTAGCTGTACTTGTGGCTCAGATCACGTGGGGACTTGTGGAACCCATCAGCTGGGTCCAATAAATCTGACTGTCGTAGCCACATTTAGCATTAGCACAACTTCTCTATCCATGGCCTTCTCACTTCATAAGCCAAAGTCAACTTTACTGTCATTGTGTATAAGCACAACGAAATGGGGTAGTAGGGCCAATAAAGGCAGTAGAATAGAATAAATAACGATAAAGGTAGTGCGACAATTAGCGTCCTGAATATATATATATATGAAATTGAGTGGGGGAACGATGGAGCGGGAGGTCGACAGGCGGATCGGTGCGGCGTCAGCAGTCATGCGGGCGCTGCATCGGTCTGTCATGTTGAAGAGAGAGCTGAGCCAAAAGACGAAGCTCTCGATTTACCAGTCGATCTACGTTCCTACCCTCACCTATGGTCATGAGCTATGGGTAGTGACCGAAAGAACGAGATCGCGGGTGCAAGCGGCCGAAATGGGTTTCCTCCGCAGGGTGGCTGGGCTCTCCCTTAGAGATAGGGTGAGGAGTTCAGTCATTCGGGAGGGACTCAGAGTAGAGCCGCTGCTCCTCCGCATCGAGAGGAGCCAGATGAGGTGGCTCGGGCATCTGATTCGGATGCCTCCGGGACGCCTCCCTGGGGAGGTGTTCCGGGCATGTCCCACTGGGAGGAGACCCCGGGGAAGACCCAGGACACGCTGGAGAGACTATGTCTCCCGGCTGGCCTGGGAAGGCCTCGAGATCCCCCCAGAGGAGCTAGATGAAGTGGCCGGGGAGAGGGAAGTCTGGGCTTCCCTGCTGAGACTGCTGCCCCTGCGACCCGACCCCGGATAAGCGGAGGATAATGGATGGATGGATGGATGGATGAAATTGCTAATGACCGCATTCATTTTACCATCGTCAAACTCATATTAAGCAGGTCCCAGCCAATCTTTCCTTCAAAGGAAGTTCTGTCTTGTGGTTATGGGTGTAATAATTTTTCTGTTTGTAAAGATCACTTGACTGTCAAGGCAGAACTATCTGAAGCTCCAGTAGGTGAGATGGGTCCATGCAGGAAATTCATTGAAGAATGAGTCAGGGCGGTGTGTAATTTGGCAGATTAGGGGTCCATGCCCATGTGTAGAAGGCCATGGGGTCAAATCCCATGGTTGGTAAAGTTCTGTCACTGTCACTTGAGCAAGGCTCCTGCTCTCTGATCCTCACTTGTTTGTCACAGATAAAACGTGAACTGAATATTATCATGAATAAGAAGCGTACTGGTCAATTACAAAAAAGTAGGATTCAGATATAAATCAAAGTAATTACATCCCCAAATCAGAAAAAGTTGGGACAGGGTGGAAAATGTGAATAAAAAAATAAAGCAGTAATTCACAAATGTCCCTTAACTTTTATTTCATTGCAGACAGTATGAACGCAAGATAATTCATGTTTTTTTTGGTCAACGTCAGGCCTGAATGGCAAGAATGGATGTTTATTTACAAATCAAATGATGTTGACCAAAAAATACATGAATTATCTTGTGTTCATACTGTCTGCAATGAAATAAAAGGGGTTTGACGGGGTGGCTGGGTGCAGTCCCGTTTTGTTCTGGGTATGTAAGGACTGTTGATCTCTTCCCAGGCTGGGTTCAGGGCGACGTGTGTGTCCGGGTTTATGCTGACGCTCAGGAGATGGTCACTGCTGTTTTGCCTGTTTTGATTTCGTTTGGTTTGTAAGATTATGTGCGTTGTACTGGCATAGTTGTGAATAAGGGGGGGGTGTGGTTACCGGGGCTAACTGGGTGCTGACTGGTATAGTAGGAGGTCTGGAGGGTAGTTTATTCTCTTCCCCATTTACAGCATAGAGCCAGTGAATGTGGTGCTGGAGTTTGGGGGTTGGAGGTTGTTTTCTTTCACTGCATGGAGTGAATGTGGGGTGAGTGAGAGGTATTAACTCCAGGATGTGGTTTGCTGTGATTTTGATATTAACTCCCACTTGGATATGTGTGCCCTCGGGGTGTATGTGTGTGGTGTCTCCCCTTCCTTCCTTTTTCTTCCTCCAGTTAAGCACCTTCCCTGGCTGGCTAAGGGGTTAAGGCGTGATTATAGTATTGGACCACCAGCACCTGGGTTTTGCTCTCAACCCCATTTGTCTGTTTTAGTGGTGTCATATGCTGGTAATTGTTTACCGGCTGGGAGGGTTCTTTTTAAGTATTGTGTTAAATTGTTTTAATTCTGGGATATGCGTCTCTGTATGTTCATGCAAATGTAACTGCAAGGGGGAAGTCGTGGGGTTAATTTGAAGTCCTGAGGGGCAGGGCCTCTGGTGGCGTAGTCGGGGTTACGTAACCTTGCAGCCCGGGGTTACATAATCTTAGTACTTACATGTACTAGTACTACGGATAGCGCACTATTGTATACAAAGCGACAAGCCAAGCTTGCAGTTTTGCAGTGTTCATGTGCTGCCACCTTCTGGGAAAACGAAGAACTGATTTTCACATTAAGATCTAAAAAACTACACATTTACATTTTAGCCCATGTCACACTGGGCTTTTCTCCCAGGGGAGTAAGGTCAGAGAGACCTACCAGAGAGAAATCTACCGTAGTTACTATTGTATATACATTTATACTGACTTACATTTTACTTATTTATCAGAAGCTTTTATCAAAACGACATACAAATGAGGAAGCAGATTGACACTGTACAGTGCTGGGCGTCGCCCCGGTATGCTAAGTGCTTGGAAAGATTAAAAGCGACAAAACATTGTATCAAAGATCGAGTCCAAGTGCAACAATTATTAAAAATAATACTTAAGAATATCAATAACAGAGCTCAGCACCAGCATGTATGGGCCCTCAGGACCTGTGATGATGAGCACAAAAACGCAAATTGCACAATATTGTGTTTTGAGTGACACCTCAATGAGTCTTTAGGTCCATGATACTGTAACAATTTCGAGGAACTTTGGCGCTACATGCAATTCCCAAAGCGGACCACTAGATGGCGGCTTCCAACCGTGAGCTGAAACAGCCGCCGTAGGGGTGATACGCGGCAAGTTTCCCCAGCCGCCAACCGGCGTGCACCGGGGCTGCGTCTGGGTCAGGCTTTTGCCTGCTGCTTTCCTCCAGCTTATTTTCTTGTGTAACTTGGTGCTGGGCTCCTCGCCATATAAACAAACTCAGCCTCGCAAACATTAAGAAATCTGGATGCTATGAAAGGATCGTCTACCATACTCCCATATTCCACTCTGCTTTCATCCGATTGTCTTTGGTTTGTGCTGCTGTGAACCATTATCACTGTCCTTTTATTTTGCTGCAAACGTAATCGTATAATCACATTATATCGCGACGTCCCTTGTCCCAACCAACGTTTTGTTGAAACTGCATGAAGGTCAGACCCAATTTTGTACTGTTTAAAACATATGTTGATCATTTTTTCTCCTGCAAAGGAAGAGCATTTACTTTTATTTTGGAGATATTTTTTTGCAAAGCGACTTACAATTGAGAAAGCGGCGATTTGAGCAACAAACTTAGGGCGGTGTGACTAAGCAGGTTTGGACCCACGAAGCTCAAATTCCACAGTCAAATAATAAAAATAATAATAATAATAAAATAAAAATTAAATTATTTCTTTGAGAAGGCAGACGCAGGCAGTCACTAGTGCGTTTGGGGTTAAGGGCCTTAGTCACAGGAGCAAAGTGATATAAGCCACTGAGCCAAACGCCAACCCACAGCACTGACCTCTGGCAGAATTAACCTTTACAAGCATGTTTGGCAAATGCCACTAAGTACAAAACTGATGCACTTTTAAATAAATAATTGTACTTATCATCATGGTTCAAGTGTCAGAAGTGCTTCTGCTACTCTTTAGTAAGGTTGCAAATTCCATCTGTCCATCCATCCATCTTCTGTAGCCAAGTATACACACGCACACACACACGCGCACACACACACGCACACACACACACAGACACACGCACGCACATGCATGCACACACGCGCACACACACGCATGCACACACAGACACACACGCACACACACAGAGGTTTGTAATTATATCTTTGTGGGGACTCTCCATTTGTTTCTATGGTGAAAACTCTAATCCCAACAATGACAACCTATCCAGCCCCAACCTTAACCATAAGTAAGCAAACAAAATACAAGATTTTAGGTATTTCCAGTTTTGTGATTCTATTCACAGATTTTTTTATGAAATTGAGGTTATGTTTGTGGGGTGTGGGGAGTGAAAATGTCCTTATATGGCAAAAGGTTTTTATCACATCGTGGGGGACGTTTGGTTCCCACAATGTAATACACTGTGTTCACAATTATTAGGCGAGTTGTGTTTTTGGGATTAATTTTAATAATAAACAAATATAGTGTCATTAGTCAGTCCAAAATATTAATAAACCTGAAGCCTGAATGTTATGCAAAGGAAATGTGAGTGTGAACATTATCAGGGGAAAACACGTGTGTGCACAATTATTACACAACTATTAGTGTGCACAATTATTACACAACTATTAGTGTGCACAATTATTACACAACTATTAGTGTGCACAAATATTATGCAACTAAATGAAAAAGCTACATTTTCCCATCTCCCTTGTTTATTATCATCTTTCAAAGTGCGAATAATAAACAAACATCACATAATTTCCAAATAAACATTTCTGACATGAAATATCAATTAGTGAGCAATATAGCCACACCTCCTTACGGACGCAGCAGGAAGTGTGAGTGTCCTGCAGGCTGGAGAGAGAGCTGCTGATGACGCGCTCAGCGGTCCGGACCCTTCAGAAGACTGTGCAGACCGCTGAGTGCATCATCGACAGCTCCCTCCCAAGCCTGCAGGACAATAGGGATAATGTCAGGTGAGGAAGGGGGCCATGTCATTATTTTGTCATCCTTAAGGCTTTTACTGGGTAGCCATGCAGTGGAGTACTTCAATGCATGCGATGGAGCATTGTCCTGCATAAAAATCATGGTCCTGCTGAAAGATGCTGACTTTTTCCTGAACCACTGCTTGAAGAAAGTGTCTTCTAAAAACTGGCAGTAGGTTTGGGAGTTGAATTTGAATCCATCTTGACATTTTCTGGGAAAGTAGAGTGCACCCTTGGGGAGGTGGGTTCCGGCTGGGCTTAAGATATGGTTTCAATAATGAGACTCACACGGTCAGAAGGTTTGAGGTAAACGAGTCTCACTGGCTGTTTCTGAAGGTGGGACCCCCCCCCCCCCAATAAAAATCTCACATCTTCCCATTAAAATAATAATTGTAACTCTCCACTATGATTATTCATGTTACAAGGTCCAACTGACGGCACTACTTTGAGGAGAGTTCTTCATCTTCTACCTGTGTGTTGGTAGAATAGTGATTCAGAACTTGGGCCTGTGATCTGAAGCAGGCAGGTGTTTGCCGTTGTACCTTTGAGGCAGGTTCCTCACTGAATTAATCTTGTTTGTATAAACCTTCAGCAGCGAGAGTAGTAACTATTGTAGTGAGATGGAGCTGGAGGGTGCGATCTCTTCAGGTATCGTGATTTTGTTAAATTGATTGATTAATTGTTGTGGCCAGCGTGCGTATATAAGATCCAGTTGTAGTTGTCTGTTGGACCGCCCTGTAACCAGTGACGCGACTCTCCATGTGCCAGTATCTCCTATTTCAAAGTTGTGGGTATCTCCATCGCTGCAGTGTGCGAGGGTTTGGTAATCTAGCCGCTTGCAGTTGTTCCCGTTTTAAGGTTCCCTTTTAATACCGCTTGTAATCAGTCAGTGGATGGCGATTTGGTGGAGTGTCCCGGACCGGCGTGAGCCAGGCAGCCGGCGGGATACTGAGCCACTACAATTGCTGCTGTTTTGTCCTGCTGTGTTTTCTGCTTTTGTTTCGTTTACTTTGTTTTCGGGTTTCCTGTTTAATTAGTATTAAGTATTTATGTTTTTTGTTTAGTTTGTTGTATGTAAACCGTGGGGCGCCACTGGGGAGGCCTGGTGTTGGGTGCTGAGGATCTGGTTTGGGGGGGGTAGGTCGTGGTCGCTCTGCCTTCTTAGCCCACCCCCCTGGTGTGTGTATCTACGCCATGTGATGTGCTGACCCCGTGGAGTACCTTCTGACAGTGTGTCCCCCCACCCCACCCCAAGGTAATAGCTGCTGGGTTTGGGTTTCTTTGTGTGATTGGAGTGTTATTCTAACATGATTTGATTTGTACCATTTGTGGGTAGTTTTTAAAGTCATTTGTTTGCTGTTTGGTTTTTCCTTTGGAGTGTGAACTAAACGCAGAATAATAAAGGGAGTGTTCATGGTCTTCACGTCCCCCGGGCGGTGATTACGAATCTGTGTCCTTTTATATCGGAGTGGGTTGCAAACTCCTGTACTTAATTCTCTGGGTGAATTTCCCAGAGTGGCATAGTCGGGTCTCCGTTTCTGTGTCCCTCGCTGCTTCCTCCCTAACCGCCACAGATTTGACGCAGTCGGCAGGATTTCACCAGTACATGGTGGAGATGTGACTCCCTGATCGCTCCCTGGGAAGGTTAGGTGAGATTTTTTTGTTCTTTTATTTTTTGGTGTTTAATGTGTATTAGTGGAAAGGCAAAGTAAAACAGCAGCATTTGTTTCCCAGGAGTCGGTACTATTTTGAGTAAATTTTGTTTGCTGGGCTTTGTATCCTGTCTAGTTTTATCGTCTGTTGTCATTATGGACAATAATGTTGTCACAAAGCTAAACATTGGGTGATCATCTAAGACAGAATTCCATGGCACAGCATAGGCCTTCATTGTGGATCGTAGCCTGAGGTAGAAGAAAAATTAGAAGCCAGGCAGAATGTATTCTTTTTGAATGTCCTGGAATGTGCGCACAACATTCGCATCAAACGTATTAGAAAATGTGAAAACCCCCTTGGATGACCAGGGGGGACAAACAAAAGCTTTATAGTCTGACAGAAAGTGGAAATTGTTCCATAAAGGAGATTGTTGACCTATTACTTTTTCGGCGTTGTACCATGCAGCTAAGGTGGATGAAAAGATACAACCAAGTTTGTGTCGTGATTTACGAAGACCTTCCCCTGGGAAAGGTAAGTCCTGGAGTCCGTGGGGATGCACTATAGCCGATTCAATACCTCTCCATGACACTACACTGCCTGCGTCTGTCCAAGTGCGCATAGCCCTAATTTGAAATGCCCAATGCTAGAGCTTAAAATCAGGGAGGGCGAGGCCACCGTCTGATTTGGTGCGCTGTAAAACTGAGAAGCGTTTCCTGGGTTGTCTGCCGTTCCAAATAAATTTGGATACAATGGAATTCAAATCTTCAAAATAATTTGGAGGTGGTACACATGGAATCATAAAAGACCAAAAGATAAGTGAGTAAAATATTCACTTTGATTGAACGGCATCTTCAGATAGAGGAAGACGTGGAGACAAAAGGCTGGAGGAGATAAAGACAGCGCAGAAGGAAAATAAGATAAGAAAAAAACTTTATTTATCCCTAGGGAAATTCTTTTGTCATATACATGCTCAGTGCAACAAGAGGAATAAAGGTAAGGTAATGAGTTTAAAGGGAACAGAAGTCATGGTAATAGAAGTAATAGTGCAAATAACTATGAGTAATACTTTGTATTATAACTATATAAATACTCATAAATACTCATACTCTGTACAAAGTAAAAAAAAACAACTACAAGTAAGCTATAACAAATATAATAAAATAACAGATTATTAGTGCACGTGTAATGAAATGTGACTTAGTGTTTGTGCCTTGAATAGTTGAGACAGCAGCATGTGATGATGGGATAAAACAAACATTCAATAACAAACAGATGAGTAATATTGCACAATCCAAATAAGGCTTAATGACAAATTCTGAAAAGATCACCTACAAAGAAGATGACGTATGCAGACAAGTGACAAACCACTGTTTCACAGAATGGCCAGAGAGATGTAAGTTTGATCCAGACATTAAACCGTACTGGCAGCACAGAATGGATTTTCACCTTGCTCACGACCTTCTCATGAAGGGAGAAGGACTTGTGATACCTCCCCCCTTGTGAGCGGATGTTCTTCAGCGTCTGCATGAAGGCTATCAGGGAATTACAAAATGCCGAGCCAGAGCTACACAGTCAGTATGGTGGCCCGGTATCACAGCACAGATTAGCCAGATGGTGGACAGCTGGGTCCTAAATGGCCAGATCTGCAAGTTTTTCGCAAGCAGGATGAGGAGAGAAGGCGTCAGCAGGTAAAACACTACAACCGCAGACTCCGCTCCAGACCTCTCGCAGAACTCACATCTGGTCAGACAGTTTGGATTAGCACAGAAGGGACTGCTGGGAGTCGTCAGACCTGCAGATACTCCTAGACCATATGTGGTAGAGACTGATAAAGGTCATCTTTGGCCTACAGGGACTGTTACTAGGTCGATTTGACTGGTAAAACCACCTGACAGAATGGACTTGTGAACAAAGAGGGAAGTTCAGTAGGAGAGAGAGAGAGAGAAGGAGGTTGTTGATAGCAGTAACAGAAATTAATGTAAAAAGGTAGACAGCACATTTGACTTAAGTTAAAAGGAGGAGGTGTAATAATAGGACTACTGTTCCCATAATGCTCTATTCCCCACAGTGCTTTTGTGCCTTGTATGCAGTATTCCAGTTGTTGTATTAAACATGATCTAACCATGTACCGACAGTCCCATCTGCTCATTATACAGTTTAGTCAGGGTGATGGACTAAATCCAAGTAACTGAGTGGACAGTTAAGTTACTTTGGTTATTCTTTATTTATTTTGGGTTATTTCTGTATGTTTTTCCTTTTTTTTAATTTTCTTTAATTACATTTGGTTGTTTGGAGCCTATTGACACTTGGTAGAGGGATTTAATGGACAATAAAGCATGTGCATCCTATCCTATCCTGTAAGCATGTGCATCCTATCCCATCCTGTAAGGCCTTCAAGTTTGTCTGGTGGCCCACAGGCCAGCAAGCAAAGGCAGTTTAAAGTTTATAAAAGTTTAGATGAATGCAAGTATTTTCTGATCATGTACACGGGACTGATTGCTTCCTAATCGTATAGTTTTTATTATTTATCGTTTTATATGTTTTATCATGATTAATTCTGCAAGGTATAATGACAGACAGACAATATGTAAAACAATTGTATGTAAATCAATTTTGAAATCAGCCTAAGGCTGGGCAATATTGTACAATAGTAAAGTTTTTCATATGAAATGATATTGATAATTATCACGATATAATTTTATTCCATATTTTTACTTAAAATTCACATAATTGCGTTTAAAAAAGGCAACGTGAAAATTGAGAAACATGGAAAAGTGAATTGACTGCAAACTAAAATCTAAATTTAATAAATCATATATATGATATTTGAATGATGTGTGAGTGTGCCCTGCGATGGGCTGGCCCCCCATCCTGGGTTGTTCCCTGCCTCGTGCCCATTGCTTCCGGGATAGGCTCCGGACCCCCTGCAACCCAGTAGGATAAGCGATTTGGAAAATGGATGGATGGATAATGATATTTGAATGATGTGTGACTGTGCCCTGCGATGGGCTGGCCCCCCATCCTGGGTTGTTCCCTGCCTCGTGCCCATTGCTTCCGGGATAGGCTCCGGACCCCCCGCGACCCAGTAGGATAAGCGGTTTGGAAAATGGATGGATGGATGGACTCTGGGAGAGACGCACAAGAATTCCAATGTACTTCTACTGACCTGTTCTTGTGCAAATGGCAATAAAGATATCTACTACTACGCTACCAATGATATACCAGGCCCTTCAGGTCTGGGTGTGCAGCAGGACCACAAGACAGGAGAGTTCAGGACAACTGACTTCACTGACTCGACCTGGTCCACTAATGCTGAATAACCTCTCAGGTGACAATGAGCGAAAGCGGAGAGATATAGGTGGGAGCTATGGAAGTGAGAAGGGTGAGCAAACTGTAGGATAAACCCAAGATGACGTGAACCAGGATGGGTTAGCAAAACATAAGAGTGGAAATTGGTGGTATAAAAGGGCTGATACAGCGCTGCTTCATTAGGGAGGAGGATTGTGTGGTGTGTGCGAGTGCAGACCCTCCAGCTCAGGGGGTCCCGTTCCCGTACACTAATAACCAGTGTGGAGACTGGGGAATGGAGAGAGTTAGAAGAGTCTGGAAGGGTCTGTGTCAGGATGGTTTGATTCCCCTGATAAAGTATGCAAACTTAAATCTAGTCCGAAAGTGCGCATGCAGTACTGTCCATATCGGTGCCTGATATACCAGGAAAATACTAAATATGCTTATAGGGTGGAAAAACATTGTGGACAGTTTAGGCCTTGGGAAGGGGGACAGCGAGATATTATGGGGCAGAAATTGAGTTTTTTCAAGGGACTTCCTTGTGAGTGTTTTAAGAATAATGGGACAGAGGAGGTAGGCATCTCCGGGGGAAACTGTGGAACTGTTTGGGATGTGAAAGATGACCAAGTGCAGAATGGAGAAGTATCGAGTATTCCGCTGGATGCATTAGAGAACCAGAGCGTGCCTCTGGCAGATACGTGGTGGCTGTGTGGTCAGGAGGGAGGATTTAGGCCTCCTCTCCCCAATAATTGTGGAGGCCTCTGCACTAGGGGGATGTTAGCTAGCCAGGTGGATATTTACTCTGACAAACAGCCCTCTAGGTCCCACAGGTTTGTTACGAGCTGCGAAGATGATCCCAGTGTGTATATAGATGCCATATGCCAGCCAAGGGGCATTCCAGAGAAATATAAGGTGAGAAGTGAGATAGCTGCAGGGCTTGAATCAATATTAATTTGGCCTACTGTTAACAAAAATGTGGAATGGATGAATTATTTGTACTATAATCAGCAGAGGTTTACCAACTATAGTCAGGAGGCACTCACATCTCTGGGGGAGCAGCTTCAGGCTACCAGTCTAATGGCCTGGCAGAGCAGGATGGCCCTGGATTGACTCCTGGCAGAGAAAGGGGGAGTGTGTGTGCTGTTCGGGGATCAATGCTGTACATTTATTCCCAATAATACAGCTCTGGATGTTTCATTTACTGAGGCTATGAGAAAGTTGCAGGGGTTACAGGATGAGATGGCGAGAAATTCGGGACAACATGACGGGTTGTTTGACTGGTGCTATAATATGTGGGGTAGTTGGCAGTAAGCCCTTATGAAAGCACTCTGTGTGCGTGCTGTGTTCATTCTTGCTTTGCTACTAATCTTTTGTTGTGTAGTTCCTCTTGTTCGCTCCCTAGTGGGAAGAGCACTGTCTCAGCAGGCAACTATAGCTGCAATGTTTAGAGTGGTGGGAGGACCGTTTGGAGCGGCAACCTCCTGGACCAACACGGAAACGGATGGCGACATAGACACCTTCGATACACTCCTGCCCATAGCTGAAGTTCGGCCGTACCGCCTGTGAATACTCCATGTTGGAAACGCTGCAGCCTGCCTGCCGCCCACGACACCTGGGACTTTCCTGCTCATGACAGAGTGCCTGTTATAGTAATCTACAGTGTTATCAGTTAACCTTTCAGTTATCTTTGCATTAGCCGTATATGTTTATGTAATGAGCTTGTGGTAGGTGATGTACTCCTGGTAGATTATGTATTCCTGATAATATATGCAATGTATCCTGGGGAGTTCATTGCTGTTGGTTGATTCTGAGTGTTGATAGTTTGTGAGCCATGTCAGCCATGGACCCCAAAGGGGGGCCGTGCCTGTGGCGGGCTGGGAGTGGAATTTCCCTAGATCTTAGGGTTTTAGCCCTCCCTCCTAGGCTGGATGGACAGAATTGTGTGTGGGACTCTTTGGAATCCCAAAGGGGGGAAATATATGGGATATTATTTAGCACTATACAATGTAGAATATAATCATTATGGTATTATTAAAAAGCATGCCAAATACCCATGATGTAATCATTACAATGTAATCATTATAATGTAATCAACACAATGTAATCAATTGAGTATGTATTTGCACCTTGTATTAGCCTCAAACTCTCTGTTAGCTACTTTATGTTAGCCCTGAATGTATGAATATCCACCTTTATTAGTGTTATGCCTTATCATTATGTTGAAGGACAAATATATTATCAACCCTCTAATTAGACAATGTGCAACAGGTTGAAGCTGCCAAGGTTTGCTACTGAAGGAAGGGATTCGCCCGAGTTCACCAAAAGTTCACAGCTGAGCATTTTTAAAAAACCAAGTGGAGATGGTCGCACCACCATTATGTTCGGCTGAGGGACCAAACAGTAAAAGAAATGATGGACAAAAGAAACTTATCACCTAGTGGTGTGGATTGAGGTTAAAAACAATGATTGTGAATGATTGAAGGAATGATGATGCTTAAGTGACAAGATATTGTTAAATGATAAGAACTTGTATAAAAATTGGTGTAAAACAGTACTGGACACACTTTACGTGTCCGGCCTTGGTTGTAACTTCATTGTAGCAATAAAGACTGAATTTGGATCTACACCAGCGGCTTCTGACTTCTGATTTAGCAGGGAATGAAAAACCACAAAACTAACATTTTGCCTTTTTCCCCATCTGTAACTGTTATTGTGTTATTATCATTTAGAACTGAATATCCATACTCCCTTTTAATCTCATGCATCTTTTTTATCATTCCCCAGACTTTACGAATGTCAGTTTCCGTCCTACTGAATTGCAGAAGGACCTCCAAAACTCCCTCTTTGCTCATTTAACTACCCTCCTGACGTTAGCCTGCAACTTTTTGTACTCAATCAAATTCTGAAAGTTGTGAGTACTTTTTAACATTGTAAAAGCTTTGTTCCGAGACTTAACTGCAGTATCACATTCCTTTGTTTACTATGAGATCTTTGGTTAGTCTGCTTTGCTGCCTCTAGAATTACTGCATCACGGTTAGATTTCTTTTGTCTGACATAAAGCCGGCGCTGCAAAACGTCACCACACGTCACCAAGTCACATGGTACAAAAACCTACAAGAGCAAGACGATCGTGACAGATCGTGCAGCACGTGCAGAGAGCAAGGAAGATCGTGCAGCACCTTTTAGCCGGCATAACTGTAAATGCTGCTACTATGTGCCCCTGGCTTATTTAGTAAATGTCTTGTAAATGTTCTTGTTTGTTTTGTTAATCTTAATGGTCACTGGTCAGCTATTACTTCTGTTGTAATTTAAAGCTTCAATAACAATAATAACAAACTGGAACCGCCTCCGTGACGACACAACTTTGCCCTTATTGGCTGAACAATTTTAGTCACACGCATGACGTTTGTATCCCTGGAAGTTCCGATGCGTCATCTGCTATTTCTCCCGAAAAGTCTGTAAAGAAGTAAAGTTTAAATAAATGCTCTAATAGTACACGTAAGTTAATCGTTTATTTATTGTTAGTTACTGTAATGTTGCGCTGCTTTATGTGTTTAATCGTCTAGTCTGTGAAGAAGGCATTCAAGTAAGAATTGCATTGTACTCTGTGCATGACAATAGAAACTTTCCTTGAAATAAATGTATTTGATCTTTTCACTGCTAGCAGTTTGGATCAGGAGTTGGTTATTATAAAAGAAGTTATGTGCATACAGGTGATATTTGTATAGATGTATCTACACCCTTCTGGCAGTGCGGCCATCTCAGTCAGGTCTCGCACTACGAGGAGTAGAAGTTGTCTAGTTTGGCTGCTGTCAGTTTATATTCCACTCTTGCTGCCGTCGGCAGATGGCGCTCCCCCTCACGTCAGCTGCAGACAGACCTAAGCCCAAGTCGAACGCACCCAATGGTTCCTCCCCATTCCCCACTATCAAAAAACCCACTAATTGAATGGGTCGCGTAATTATCGCTATGAATTCTGGGAGTCTGTGCAACTTCAAGACCGCAACTCTCGCGTTACTTATAACAAGGAAGGAATATTATTATAAATCTTTAATGGCGACTGAATGATTGATTGATTGATTGATTGAAATAATGTAGTGTGTCATTCTATATCCTGATATATCGATATTCTATATCGATATTTCGTAAACTTTCGATATACAGTCCAGCCATAATTGGTCCGTCTTCTTTCTTTGTCACCCAGAAACTTCACAACTGTGTTGTGAGCGGATTTTCAGCGCTTATATGTTTTTAAACTTGTCTTCTAAATTTGTGGTACTTCTACGTTACTGCGCTTTTGTAAATGAAGATCGTATGTTTTGTCATTTGATTAAGCGTTTGAAGACTTTGCAGCGCGTTGACACCAATCGGCCACCGTAGCTTAGCAACCGAATCATAACAATTCTAATTCCGTTTAGAGTTTTCATTTGAACATTTAAAGCAACTCAGACTTGCAGTTTATCAGCAAGAGAGAAGACGCGAAAGATGTCCATCGTGAAAACCACCGTGAACCTCCAGAGGATTGACTGGCTGCTGCCGAATGGTGCAGTCAGTGTGCGGATCGCCCCGGAATACATCCCCGGTCCAGTTGGCCGAGGTAAGGACGGCAAAATGATGCCCACACTAACTCAGCCCTTAAAGAGTTAAAGTCAGAATATGCTTGACTAGTCTTCTTGAATCTTCTGTTCTATTATCTTGTTTTAGAAGTACATGTCTAAATAATAAAGTAGTTCACCTTTAGCTTTAATATACGGGAGTCTTTCTGCATGTCTACTGTATTATATAATGAAATCAGTAAAATCTGTGGCTGTGCTGTGTTTAAACATCAGAGAAAATCGTCATGAAGTGGTAAAGTAACCGGTGAATATGTCTCCATATACGGTGTTTCCCCGAAAATAAGACAGGGTCTTGTATTTATTTTTGCTCCAAATGACGCGTTAGGGCTTATATTAAGGTCGTATTTTCCCAAGTATAACATACTACAGTATATTTACCGGTATTCATGAACAAAAATCGACATTTATTCAAACACAGACATCATGTCATCTTCGAACAGTATCTTTCCATGTAAACAATTTGACGGTAAATTTATTCATGAACAAAATTCTGCTATATACTGTATATGTTTATTCATATATAGTCGTCATGTCATCTTCTGGAACATCATCGTAAATTTCCAAGCTCCAAATTCCGTCCTGAATATCTCGCAACTCAGTTTCCTGTAGAACCAGTGGCCCTAATCTCTCATGTTTAGCAATAGCTCTGTCCTTAAATGAGCGCCTTCTGTCTATGTAGCCTTCTCGTAGTATAACCGCATCTCATTCTAGTTACCGTACAATCCATGGGACAGTTACTAGGGCGTATTTTTGGAGTAGGGCTTATATTACGAGCATCCTGAAAAAATCATGCTAGGGCTTATTTTCGGGGAAACGCGGTAGTAATCATGAAAAGCAGAAATCTTAGTTTCGGTACCTTGAGAGTGAGTAAATAATGCAACTTATGGAAAGTGTAAGATATGTAAAAGATTTGACTTAATAATCAGTTGTTGATGCCAGCATTTGGATTGAGTGGGCTGCTATATTTCATGCGCATGAACCTTTCCAGTGTTGTTTTTCGCTATTGTTCTGCGTATCAGGGAAACTGTGCACATACTGGCTTATTTTTATAGGTTAGGTTCCCCTGCTGAAACGCAGACGGCCCAAGTCAAGACCAGCGCATAAGTTTCCCAAGCGTGTGTTTCCTGTATCGAATAAAGATGGTAGAATTTTTCTCAGTGTGCAATACCGACTGCCAAGTGTGATATCTGTGATGGTTGTGATGTAATGTTGTTGTACAGTGACATAAGGATTCATTTTAATTAAATATGCTGTCCCCTGTCTTTATAATCCCAAAGGACAAACCAGTTCCAGTGATGCTGGCCGTCGGAAGAAGTGCCGCACCGGGCCGCCGGCAGCCAGCTCCCTGACCAAGTCTGTCTCCCCTGGATCTGCTGCCATCCCGGTGGCAACCAGCAGGGGTCAGCAGGGCACAGGCCGCCGTAGAAATACGGCGGGAGGCCGGTCAGGGCGAAGAAGGAGGTATGACAAACAGAAGGGGTTAGAGCCTGAGCCCAGCTCACCAACCTTCTCCTCCTCTTCATTTTTATTTCCGTCTTCAGTCCCAGCTCCACATCCATTTTCCGCTCCAGGCATGGTTCATCTGACCCTTCTGCATCAGGCTCCAGCACAGGCTGCAGCCGCCTCATCTCACCTGGAAAAATTCAATTGGTTGTATAACTTTTATGTAACCAAGTACTCTAAAATGACCTATGACGCCAAGTGCTTTACTGAGTACTGGTGTCAGGAGTTTTGGAATAGACATTTAAATGAAATTAACATAGCAAAACAGGGGAAGAATGAGGATCATGAGGGTACTCATGAAACCAAGAGGCGTAGGATTGATGAAGATGAGTTCATCTTTCCTATTGATGCACTGGACCAGCTAAGTACCATGCCCAGGGCTCAGGAGATGGGTGTGGAGATGGGCTATCAGTCAGATGCACATAGCTACATTTCCCGGTAGATTCAGCACATAATTACACGAGAGTTGTCATACGTACTTAAGATAAGATAAAATTAGGATATGTTACGATGTAGTTCTATAGCATAAGGTACTATAGGATAAGATTAAGATAGGATAAGGTTAAGATAGGACAAGTTAAGATAGTCTTAACTTGTATGCCATTTTATGTTTTACAAAGACATGATAAATTACCATAAGTTTAGGATAAAATTATATAAGATAGGATTGCATAGCATAAGATAAGAAAGATAGGATAAGATAACATAGAATAAGATAGGATAGGTTACGGTAAGCTTAAGATTGTATAACATAGGATTAGATTAATTATAAATAAAGCAGTCCTCCTTAGAGGGGGGGTGATGGAGGGAATATTTTAGAAATAAAAATAGGATCAGTTAACATAAGGTAAAGATAAGATCGTATAACATAGGATTAGATTAATTGTAAATAAAGCAGTCCTCCTTAGAGGGTAGGGGGGTGGTGGAGGGAATATTTAAGAAATAAAAATAGGATCAATTAACTTAAGGTTAAGATAAGATTATATAACATAGGGCTACAGTGAAGAAATCAAAAATTTCAAGGCAGCATGAAGGTAACGCACAATCAGGGATGTGCAATTTCTGAGGCATGTATTCAAAAAAAGTATTTTAATTGTATTTTATGATTCATATTTGACTTAGTTCATGAAATAAAATGTTTTTTTCTACAGACTTTGATCAGTGTTTTTGTATTTTGTAAAATACGAGAAATACTGTATGCATGGTAACGTCATGTCTGCAAAATGTTTGTGCTAACAAAGGACACAGAGCCCCTAGAAGGGCACAGAGCCAGGCTGAGCACCACAGCGCTATCCAGCCTATTGCTGCCGACGGTCACATTCCACCAGAACCCCCCAACACTAACTCCCCAGGGAACTTCCAAGCAGCAGAGCAGATTCCAACAACCGAGGATCAAAGGAAAGATAAGATACTGGCAGGAAGAAGATGATCTTGTGGCCAAAGGTTAAAAATGTAGAAGTTTGGAGAACAAATGTGTTACAAATTAAATATTATTTGAAATGTGCTACAGCTTAATCATTCTATCATACATCCATCCATCCATTTTCCAAACCGCTAATCCTACTGGGTCGCGGGGGGTCCGGAGCCTATCCCGGAAGCAATGGGCACGAGGCAGGGAACAACCCAGTATGGGGGGCCAGCCCATCGCAGGGCACACTCACACACCATTCACACCTACAGGCAATTTTTTAGCAACTCCAATTAGCCTCAGCATGTTTTTGGACTGTGGGGGGAAACCGGCGTACCCGGAGGAAACCCCACAACGACATGGGGAGAACATGCAAACTCCACACACATGTAACCCAGGCGGAGACTCGAACCTGGGTCCCAGAGGTGTGAGGCAACAGTGCTAACCACTGTATCACCATGCCAGCCCACAAATTTAAACAAATTCATTTTAAATAACTGTTTAATCTCAGAGCCAATTGCCATGTGGCCACAAATATTTGAATTATTATTGCTTATGCTTATAAATGCAGAATACATTCCTGGAGCCTTCGATTTAGCATACACAGTGCCCTCTACAGGATTCTGTCGAAACAGCATCTCTCAACCTCGTTCACAAGATTTGTGTCTTTTTCACAAAACGTTTTTCTTGGTAAATCCCAAAATCTTCCTATAAATGTATGTATGAATGCTTCTCGTCTTTTTCAGTCACACGAAGCCTTTATAAATGAGCTCCCTGATTAATCTGTTTACATGAAAACATCTTAATTGCGTTAAGGCATGTAAACGTAGCCACCTATCAAAAGGTAACTTCCTGACTTAGCAGACTGCATGTTCCTCATCTCCTCTGTATGGACCATAGAGCTGTGTATCGGAGAGTCTGACAACACGCTACGTTTCAAGATACAGGCATTACAATTCAATGCGTTGCTCTATTTTGCCATTCTTTTTTTAGAAAATCTTCTTTTAGGAAAACATGGCATATTATAAAGAGCACACCACCAAATGGATGAAATCTGAAGTAAAACATTTGATTTTTAACGCAATCAGAATAAAGGGGTCTGCATTTATCACTTTCCCTGTAACAATCTAGCATCGTAGCACTACAGCTATTTCGGATTCAGCCAACGAATAACATTGCTAGTCAGTAGCCTTGTGCAAGCTACTGAAAATTACTAATTACCAATTACTGCATATAAAAGTAATTATAATAAGGGTGGGATTCGACCGTGTGTCTGCCTGGGGGGTCGCCGGCCGGGATTTCCAGCAGTTTGGACATGTGGTTGGTGCGGCAACGCGCTGCATCAGCGTCTGCTCCCTCTGCCTGACCTTCCTTTATTAAAAACATAATCAAGGAAAATAACAGTGGGCTAAAGGTTGCATAGTGATCACATTAACATCGCGTCGATGTTGAAATACATGGTGCAAACAAAAGTAGTGGAATTACACTGACGAGTTACTACCAACACTGCTAGGCAGCTAGGTTTGCTAATGCTAACGTTAGCAGCGCACCCATATGCTACTTCCTCTCGTAAGATAAGGCAGCGTTACTGTCACTGTGTAAATACAATGAGATCTCTTTGGAGCAAGCCTGTCGATACCATGTTAAGTGTAAAACCACAAGTAAAATACCTTGCAAAATAATAGAAATATTGATGGTGCTGAACCATGCTGAACAGTGGAGTCATAACAGAGGCTGTGCGTTGTGTTCAGTCACCTTTCACTGTAAATCACACATTTGTTCACAGTCTTTTGTGTCTGCTCTGAATCCCTCAGGGCTGGAGTGAAAACTCCATTCACACTAACATGGTGCTAAGAGGTATTGGGTATATTGTGTAGACATGATTCTGTCCTCTTTGGAAGTAATTTGTTTTACTGATTTAAATAAATTAAAAAAAAATTTTAAATATAAGGATAGCTCATTGTATCCAAAGCGAAAGAGAGACCTTATCCTTGGCCTCCAAGCCTGGAAGTACCCTGAGCTCTAGACCCAAGCTTAAACCTAACCCATAAGCATAGGTTCGCAGCATGAACAGATCTCACCTGATACCAGAAAACCATACATGTTCTTAATCTGAAAATCAGTTCATCGTTTTCCCAGAAGGTGGCAGCACATCAACACTACAACCTTGGACAAGGATCGCCGCCCCTTTTCCTGCATTTGGAGCTTTTTCATTCCCTAGTTCTGCGACTTAACAGACTTTAGGCCGCCCTTTCTTTCTGTTTGGGACTGATACAGAGTGACGGCCTGTATTCTGTTACTCATTGTTTGCCCTCTTCATAGATTTCAACACTCAGATTCTTGGTTAGATTGGGGTATTTTCTTTTTGTTTTCCGTTTGTTTGTAAACCAGTGGCTGCCTCTATTGATCTGTCTGACTAAGATTTGATTGGTCTGGGGTGGTGGTGTTCACACTTTCACCGTGTGCAGTATATTTGTATGGGGATCAGTGTGGTGGAGCACAGGTGTGTGTGTGTGTGTGTGTGTGTGTGTGTTAGTTTAGGGGACTCTATTCCCCCTTTTGATCAACTTCCCCGGACACCTGTCTCTTGCTTGGGTTTTGTCAGCCAGTGGCCAAAGGCTGGTTGCTGGTTAATTTTTTAAGGTCGCTGATGCTAAAGCACTTGTCTTGTTTCTTGGTTTTATATTTTCAACAAACTGTCAATAGTACAAACACGTCTCCAGCTCCATTCGGTAAATAAACTTGTGTGCTCTTAATTTTAGAGTAATTTTTCCTGTGGTGAAAATCCCCAGGTGGCGTAATCGTGTCCTTGTACTACTGACCGCTCTCTGCCACAAACACTTTACCCTAAACCTAAACCTAACCTAACCCTAACCCTAACCCTAACCCTAACCCTAACCATAGCCCCAAACGTCATGTCCTGCCACCTCCCTGACGTGGCTCTAATAAGCCATGCCTGCTGCTCGTTGGTCTCGCGTCTCGTTCCATCCCTCATGTTAAACACTCCCAGCTACTTCCAGTCTGTTCCCTTGTTATTCCTGTATAAGTGCTTCCTGGCCCTGTGTTCGCCATTGATGTGGTGCCCTCCATGTTGCTCGTTCCCTAGCCTCCCATCTTGATCCCAGTAAATCCCAGTTTATTGTCTGACAACACCTGCTCCTAGAGTCGTTCATCCTGGCACCCGACAGACTGACGGAACTCGACAAGCCCCAGTAGGTTCCCCAGGTCCCTACAGCCAATCACTGCTGCTTGTGTCAAGCTTACCTAATGTCGCTGGTTCAGGCCGCAGTACATCTTTCCCCAGAGAGAATGGCCCATCTCTGACAGAGGGCATAGCCGCCCTCTCCCCGGACTCGCAGGTGAAGGGTGTGACAGCTATAGCAGAGATCCTCAGGGCCCTCTGGAATGGAGTGAGTGTGCTGAACCCCGCAGAGGTGGGGTGCTCTGGAGAAAAGGAGCCCGCCGACTCCATGTCGTTTGCCGTAGGGCGACCTGCCTCCTCATTGTCACTTGAAGTTTGACAACATGATGCATCTCCGGGATTTACTGTGATCCCCCTGTTCGCCAAAACATTCTCCCCAAAGCTCTCCAGCACAGAAGAACAGGCTTCACTCCTAGTTCTATGGTTGTCAGAGTGCTGGACCACAGTAGAGGTCGGACTTTGCTTCAACTTGGTTTTATAGGAAGTCTGCACACAATACAGATGTTTCCTACCGTCCTTCGTTCCAATTAAATGTGGAAACGTTTTGTCAGCTGGCTGGACAAGACCCTACTGCCTCTTTTAATAGTACACATAGTAGTGAGCAGTGGTGACTTAATGGTTAGGGAAGCGCACTCGTGATTGAAAGACACTGCATCTACAGTATCTGGCCCAGGAGAGCCAGCCGTTGCAGTCGTTACAGCCGCACTTAAGGCTCCCGGCCCAGAGAGGGCCGCTCAGGCCGCACCCACAGCGTCCAACACAGGTGAGGCCTTGGTTGCCTCTAGGCTTCTCATAGAATCTGACACGGTTCCCTGGTAACCAGCCGACACCTGCCACACTGCTCCATAATGTCAGGCCAGCGTCCACCTCGCTGTCCCCTGATGCCTGGCCAGCACCCACCTCAATGTCCCCAGACGTCCAGCCGGTGCCCACCTCATCTCCGGCCGGTCTGCTGGTGCCCACTTTCTATCCTGACATCCCACAGGCACATGCCTGCAGGCTGCCACCAGCCCAGAGAAGATGGATCCAGAGGATGTCCTGCTGGAGTGCAACCCTCTGGACTTGCCCTGGGTCCTGATACGTGGGTCCCTCCTTCATCCCAGACTCCGGTTACTCTGGTCCCAGTTTCTGGGTCACCGGTATCAATAGGAGTCCAAGAAAGCGGCAGGCAGAATGTCTGTCTCCCAGAGAGGGGGTGCCAGTCTCTGCTCTTGCGCTGTATGTCCATTGCCATCTTCCTGTTCCTGTTCTGTTGTCTCCTTGCTGCTCTACTGCTCTGCGGTTCTCTCATCGCCCCCCAACCCCTCATGTCCTCCTGCCCTGCTGGCCCTCCCAGACCCTCTGGTCCTGTGATTCGGCGGAGTTCAGCCTCACCTGGAAAGGGGCCTAGGAGGGTCCCCAGCCCCGAATCTTCACCTGGCTTCCCCGGATGCCCCATGTTATTCCATTTTGTGCCTCAGTGTTTGTCTTGTTGCTCTGTCCCGCCTGTATCTCTCCTTGTCTTCTGCATCCTGTGCCCCTGTTCTTGTTGACCCTCCACCTGTCCGTCCTGTTTTGGGGTCTGACAGGACTGCTGTACCTGTGGTTCCTAGCTTTTCCTTTATCCGCTCCATGTCCTTAGTGATGTTCTGCAACTGCTCTTATGTCTGGTGTTGCTGTCTGTCTAGTGTTCTGTCTAGTCTTGTCTGGCCTTGTCCTGTCTACCATCTGTTCTGTCGTCCCCTGTCTAGTCCAGAGTCCAGTCTGGTTCCATCCCTGTTGTCTAACCCCTTTGGACTTCATGGCCGGAGCGCATGCTTTTGGTGGGTTGGGGGGGGGGCACCATCTGAGCTGGAGTCCTGGTTCAGTCCCATGGAGGGGTGACACTGCGAGTTGGACCTGCAAACTGTGTCATCCTGGGTGCAGCCTTCAGTGCCACCCTACACAGGCCAGCGTGGAGAACAGGCTTATTGACAGACTTTAATCACACCTCACACCTGGCCTTTAGCAAGCAGCTCCACTCTTTTCTGTTCTCAGTAATATTAGTCTGCCCGGGGGGGTTGGGCAGCCAGTTGTCCATGGACCCCCAGAGGTCTTTTTTTCTCCTTACTTGGGGTTTTTTGGTTCCTCTCCTCCGTTGTCATCTGGCTTTCTTTATTTAATATCTTTCTTTCCTTTTTCCCCTTGTGTATCACTCTCTTTAATGATGTTGTAATGTATCACAACACATCTATGTAAAGTGCCTTGGAACGACTCTGTGAGGCGCTATATAAAAATGTAATTAAATGTCCCACCTCCTCCCTGACGTGGCTCTAACAGGCCATGTTTGCTGCTTGTTGGTCTCACGTCTCGTTCCAGCCCTCGTGTTAAACACTCCCAGCTGCCTCCAGTCCCTTCCATCATTAGTCCTGCATTTAAGTGCTTCCTGGTCCTGTGTTCCCCATTTGATCACTGATGTTGTGCCTTATGTGTTGCCTGTTCCATAGCCTCCCATCCTGATCCCAATAAGTCCCTGTTTGTTGCCAGACAAATACCTGCTGCACGAGTCTTTCACCCCGGTGACCACGACACCAACCGCCAGTGATGTCTGTGGAGCCCAGAAATACCAGCCTAGCTGCACTAGTGCCCAGTCAGCACCTTGACAGCGGCATGTTTGCATTGTTATATTTGCCTCACTTGTTCACCACTTTCAGCAACAGTATCTGCTATGTACTAGAACTGTAATCATATGTGAGTGAGTCTGTCTGCTTTGAAGGAGCAGAGATCCCAGCTCCTTACTGTAGGTACAGGGCACAGAAACGGGTAAATCCTGTAAGGTAACATTCTTACAGTCAGCATAGATTCCAGCACAGTTCTGGAATATGAAGTTCATAGTCAGTCTGGGGTGTGGGGTCGCGGGGTGTAACCTCTGGCTCTGGGCTTGTTTCCTGTCCCTCCTGCTGTATGTGTGAAGTCTGCATGTTCTTCCAATGTGGGCTTTCTCCTCCTACTTTGGAGAACATGAAACTGCGATCAGCCGATTGGATCTCTAAGCTGCCCTTAGTGTGAGTCTGTATGTGTGAGTTTGTGCTCTGCTATAAACTAGTATCCTATCCATTGTGTCCCCTGCCCTGTGCCACCTGGGACAGGCTCCAGGCTCCCCACCCCCCTGTACAGGATGAGCAGTAATGGAGGACGGCTCCACACTGTTCCAAAGAAATGGCGCTCCAGCTCCCTTCAGGACTTCAGACCAGCTGCTCTCACTTCACACCTCCAGGCTTGTGGGTGTGGTTCCCACTCCTGGTTCTGCATGTACAGCTTGCATGTTCTCCCCGTGTTCCTGTGGGTTTCCTCAGGTTTCTTACTGCTGTCCAAGATCATGCAGTTTGGTGAATTAGTGTCTCTTGATTGTCCTCAGCATGTGAGTGAGTGTTTGCCCTGTGATGGACTGGCATCCCATCCAGGGTGTCTCTGCCTTGTGCCCTGTGCTTCCTGTGATGTGTGTGTCCCATAACCCTGTACTGGATAAGCGGTTATTGGAATTAGTTGGATACTTTTTTGATATATGATCTTTCTGTTCCTGCAGATGGCTGAAGCTGGTCCATTAACTTTTGGCTTAAATGTAAGACTTTAACTTAATAGTGTTCAATGAATATCTAGAATAAATTTTCATTATTAGAGTATGGAATTATTTTGGATGATAAAAATTATCACTCTGAACCTGGTCACCTGACTCTCCTTCCTGACACAAATACACTCCCAGCACAAACACACAGAAAGAAAAGGAAGAAATGACATATATGTGCTACACCATTTATTTTCATGAATATTATATATAGAATAATGTAAAAAACAAATCTGTGCATTGACAGCACTTGTCAAAGCTTGTCCTGTCTAATTTTGACACAGTCTGTCTATAACTGCACATCCCTGCATGTTTCACCTGAAACCATATGATCCCAAAAATGTTTCTAAACAGACACAGAAATTCATTCTCAGTAGATCTACTCTCTTATACCTTTATACCTAATTTCTATCTACTGTACAAAATCAAAGAGTAGGATTATAGTTTGTATACAGAAAAACAATGTTAGTAGCTGTTATTCTCATAAAAGATACATAAATGTTCGCTGTGGGTACAGTTTGTATAATGTACTGTTTTGTTTATAACCTGCATATCCAGTATTTGCCCAGTCTGCTCTTCTCAGTCTGGCCTCAGTCCAAAACCACACCTGCTGCAGCCTGACAAGCAGAAAGTTCCTCCCACTGTCACACACAGACGACTGTGAGAGAAAACGAAACTGAATCCTATCAGTGTTCGTGGTAAAATGGCAGAAGCCAGAGTTGCAGTGGATGTAAACGAGTTCAGTTGTGCAGTCTGTCTGGATCTACTAAAGGATCCAGTGGCTATTCCCTGTGGACACAGTTACTGTATGAGCTGCATTAAGAGCTGCTGGGATCAGGAGGATCATGTTGGAGTTTACAGCTGCCCCCAGTGCAGACAGACCTTCATACCCAGACCTGTTCTGGGCAGAAACACCATGCTGGCTGAAGTGGTGGAGAAACTGAAGAAGACTGGACTACAAGCAGCTACTCCTGCTGACCAGTATGCTGGACCTGGAGATGTGGAGTGTGATGTCTGTACTGGGAGAAAACACAAAGCTGTCAAGTCCTGCCTGGTGTGTCTGGCCTCCTACTGTGAAACTGACCTGCAGCTTCACAATAAACTCCACCATGCAAAACAGCACAAGCTCATTGATGCCACCAGCCATCTGAAGGACAAGGTCTGTTCCCACCATGACAAACCCCTGGAGGTCTACTGCCGTACCGACCAGCAGTGTATCTGTCTGCTGTGTGTGATGGATGAACACAGAGGCCATGATACAGTCTCAGCTGCTACAGGAAGGGCGGAGATACAGGTGAGGCTAATTTAAAAGAATTTCCCCAAAGGGATCAATGAAAGTATCAATTATTGTTATTATCTAAAAGTTAATTTTAAATAAATGGATTTTGTCTTAACACATGTTAGTGTAATTGCTACGAAACACTCAGAACAAGTCTGGCTCGGTAAAGTTGTCATGACCTGCTTGTCCGGTCTTATTAGCGGGGTTACTAGCTTGTCGGATTTAAGGTAAGCTGGGAAATATGTAAGTGAACGAATATGAAGTTCATTTAAACTGTGATACCTTACATCCGAAAAGTTACCCCGACAAGCCAGTAACCCTTCATAGTACAGAAGAACTCACTAGGGCCACAGTAGTACAGGCCACTGAAGTCAGAGGAATCTACACAACCCTGACCTCAGAATTCAAGATGACCGTGCCTATTATCAGCAGAAGTTAAAGCTGTAGTTTTATACTGTTTATTAGCACTTATATCTTATTTTTAGCTCATTAAATCAGTCATACACACAGTACTGTATAGCTGCTATCTGTGGAGGTGTTGCTACTGTATGGTGTTTTTGGGTGCAAAATATCATGGAATGTGTTGTTACTAACTGATATTGTTAACAATGGCTAACAATTAGCCAGACTGAAAATGGGGCCCATTTCAGCCAGTAGGATTTCTTTCTTAGCCATATAGCTTGTCGGGCTAAATATAAGTCAATGAAGAAAAAGGCCATTTAAACTGGGACACATTAAATCCAACAAGTAATCTGGCTAAGGAAGAAATCTTGATTTTTGAAACTGGTCCCTGGTTTTGCTAAATTGCCGTCCGACTGGCTGCACTGGAACGTGTCTAACTCGTCTGTGACGTCATTCCCAGCTCCGAGTTCCGACCTCCGAGGTAAATGGAGCTCAGCATAAGAGTAGCGGCTCCATCACCTCAGAAACAGCCTCCGTCCTGGGATTTTAATCTCACACACTCTAGTGTGTAGAGTTTACTGAGAATGGTGCAGTAAACATGAAACCCCCAGAGTGTGATAGTTCTGAGCAGCCTGTGGCTGAGTGGGCTAAGCCTCTCTGCCTATGATCAGAAGATTGTCAGTTCAAGCCTGGCCTTGGTACATCTGGGGGATCCCTGAGCAAGGCCCTTAGCCCCCAGCTCTCTGGGTACTGCTATGGGTGGCTGTCCTTTGCAGTCAGCTGGCTCTCACCGACAGAGTGCCAGTTGTGGGGGGGGGGGGGGAGTTTAAAGAACTGTTTAAAGAATAAATTTGTATTTTTATAGCGTATTTCCACAACATTACATTGTCTCAAAGCGCTTTACATTATCTCTGCTCAAAGTCCCCAGAGAGACAGTCAGAGGTGACAGTGGCAAGGAGAAACATAGGAAGAGACCTTGGGAGGAGCCAGACTTAAAGGGGGAGCTCGTCCTCCAGGGGGCTGGCAGAGAGTCAAATGATAAAGATGGCAAAATCCTAATTTATAAAGCATAAATTTTAAATGTGGGCTGGTGCAGTGGTTAGCACTGTTGTCTTACACCTCTGGGACCCGGGTTTGAGTCTCCGCTTGGATCACATGTGTGTGGAGTTTGCATGTTCTCCCCATGTTGTCGTGGGGTTTTCTCCGGGTACTCCGGTTTCCCCCCACAGTCCAAAAACATCCTGAGGCTAATTGGAGTTGCTAAATTGCCCGTAGGAGTGCATGTGTGAGTGACTGGTGTGTGAGTGTGCCCTGCGATGGGCTGGCCCCCCGTCCTGGGTTGTTCCCTGCCTCATGCCCATTGATTCCGGGATAGGCTCGGGACCCCCCGCAACCCAGTAGGATAAGCGGGAAAATGGATGGATGGATGGATGGATCAGTGAAAGTATCAATTATTGTTACTATTAAAACACCTTGAGTCAGAGGCTCTGTTTTTAACATGCGTCTCCACATCCATCTTGACCATCCGTTTGTAACTGGATCTCACTTTCCAAAGTAACTTAAATAAGCACGTAAATACAGTCGAACCTCGTTACTACGTACCCCGGATACAACTTTTTCAACGTACAGGTTTCTAATTCCCGTTTTTAGCCTATGTATTATTCCAATAGCAGCCATTGTTTACAGCGTACACCCTTACAGCGTAAACTTTGATACAACATCCAAATTTCTAGAGAAAATACGAAAACTAACCATCGTTACAACGTGCAGCGCTCTCCCCGCCCACCACAACTTGTGTCGCTGCATCTACCTATATCTACCTGATCTTCGCCCGACAATGCACATTTGTCTATTGCGTTGCTTGGCAATGCTGGCTTTATTCCGTCACGGCCGGACTCCGGTAATAACAGCAGGGCGCCCCGTACGTTTTTCCTCTTGTCATTCAGCACGTGTCAAAATGTCTCCAAAACGAAAGCAGAAATAATTAATTTGACCAATATTTCATTAATATTTTCAGGCCAAATGCCAATTTGGATGCGAATGTTTATTTTAAAAATCCATTTTGACCAGCCGTTGTGTATTTTCGTTGCCGTTTATCGCCGGCCGGCACTAAGTAATCGTGAGTAATTTAAGGAAAATTTCAAGGATCCAAATGAGCTTTGTTGAATTATTTAACAAGTAATAATGTGTTCGTTTGTTTTGTAGTCAATTTAAGGGTCTGTTCTATTAAAGTTTGATCATTTACATGGATATTTCGTGAGTTCTTTCATCCATCTTGCACTGAGTGGTTACAATGTTCTGTGCTTATAACGGACATGTTTTTGATATCCCGTCTTGTACGTAGTAACGAGGTTCGACAGTAACGTCCGTATGCAGAATCTACTGAACATTAAAAGGACAGGAAGAAATCAGAAGCTATTAGCACATGTTAGGGTAACTAAACCGCCTAAGATGTTTGTACGGAACACCATGATACTCAAAATAAAATAAATAAGTATATCAAAAAATATAAATAAAATGATAAATATTTCAATAATGTATCCTTTTATTATTAAATAATTTCATAAAAGGTATTATATTTCATAATAACACTTGCCTTCCATGTATAATTTAAAATTTTTAAAATTTACATATCGTATTAAGTTTCGTAATAATGTTGCGATATTCATTAGACAATCATTATTATAAAATAATATTCCATCCATCCATCCATCCATTTTCCAAACCGCTTATCCTATTGGGTCGCGGGGGGTCCGGAGCCTATCCCGGAAGCAATGGGCACGAGGCAGGGAACAACCCAGGATGGGGGGCCAGCCCATCGCAGGGCACACTCACACACCATTCACTCACACATGCACACCTATGGGCAATTCAGCGACTCCAATTAGCCTCAGCATGTTTTTGGACTGTGGGGGGAAACCGGAGTACCCGGAGGAAACCCCACGACGACATGGGGAGAACATGCAAACTCCACACACATGTGACCCAGGCGGAGACTCGAACCCGGGTCCCAGAGGTGTGAGGCAACAGTGCTAACCACTGCACCACCATGCCGCCCCTATAAAATAATATTTTCACAATAAAGTTTAACTTTTCCCATTATCCACATGCATATTTATACTGCATCAAGAGGTTTTTTGCAGGATTGGCACTGCAGCCACTGGATAAAACTCACACTGTTCCATTGGGACTGGTGTGGTGCTGAGGTGTCACCCACTGCACGGCTGCACTCAGGTTCTCATCCCTGAGGTGGTTCGTTGTGTGGTGGGTGCGGTAAGGCACTGTACTCAGTGTGTGCTCCTTACCTCCGTACCTTACCTTACCTTACCAACATCAACACAGTACAAATGTACATGTTAAATAAGGTCTTTCAGTACTAAGATATACGTAGATTAATACTTCTCTATTCAAGATTAAAGGGTTCAGCCTTTAATGCATTGTGTTGGTTGCTATAGGTTAATATTTTGGCTTTTAATGATAACCAGTGAAGCTCAAAATTTATGAAAATATTAACAAAGAGGTTCATTGTTTTGTCTGATATGCTGAATTATATGTCTGACTTGGAACAAGTGAAGTAAAAGTAGTCAGGGCTGGAGTGGGACTGAATATCTAACCAGGAATTCAAGCCCCCAGACAGCCCAATATAAAACTATATAAACAATTACACTGTTATTATATGTTTCTATTCACACATCCATTTGCTAGGCTACTGAACACACATTCTTACCTACATGCTTTAATTTTACATTATTGTAAATTTTTACCTGCACATTTCACTAATATTAATAACGCGTGGAGCAGCTTTGACATAAATAATGAAGCTTCGTCTCAGTGCCTGTCCTTGTGTCTCTTCCCTGTGTGGCCAGCAGCCATCGCTGTCCATCCCCTTTGTCCTCTCATTGTCTTTGGCCCTAGTGTGTTCTTCCTTTTCCCCACATGGCTGCGTTTGGCTCATTGGGATGAGTGTGTGACACAGAGGCTGGGACCAGCTGGTCATGGGTTTGAGGCAGATCAGGAACCAACCTCACCTCTTTCATTTAATTACTGGTTTTCTATTCTTCCCAGTGTTTATTAGTTCTCTGTTCTCCTTGTGAAGCTTGTGCCTTGTTTTATTATGTTCCATATGTTTCTGTACTTTCTAAGTATTGAATTCCTTGTGTGTGTTTCTTACTTTCAGTGTTTGTGGGAGTTTTCCTAGTCTTGTGTTCATTAATATAAGTTACTGCACTTGTTGCCTGTTTTCCCTGCACTGTTGTTATTGGTTAATTGTCTTATATGTCACATCTGCTTCTTTATTAGTTCGGTACAGCAGCCTGAGCATTAGATTGGCTACAGAAACCTGCAGTTTTATATCTTGGACCCAGCAGTGTGGCCAGTGTCATTATGCTATGTGAGCTCTGTCTTCAGAGTGACCAATGCAGCTCCAACTGGCTCTGGGAATTTTCCGGCTCCCAATAATACATTCGATAGCTCAGTCTTATCATTTATAAAATGGCATTTGACTGCTAAATAAGCTTCCATATGTATGGATGTCTGCATGTCAGATGTTAGTGTTACTGCTTTGGCCTTTCTCACCTCTTCCTTTGCTTTCTCTTTTTCTATCTTAAATGTTTCTGTCATCAAACCCTTTCATGTTTGCCTGTATGGGAGAATGTAGGTTGGATCCAGGATGCCCACAAACTCCCTAAATCCAGCGTTATCCACTATGGTGAAGGGTTGTGCATATTGACCAAAGCCTCATCAATCATTTGTTTCTTGGTCTCCATACTGGGAAAATTATACAGATTATTGGGTAATACCCTCACCCAAATCTGATATTATGTATTCATACAATTAAACTGAACCTTGGACACAATAATGACTATTAATTGTTGTGTTCGCCGAAAAGCGGGTAGCGCACGGACAGACAGGCAGGCAGGATACAGGGCAGAACTCGAGGTTTAATCAGGGAACGAAGCACGAACATCGACTAACATCAATGACAGATCAGGGACACAGACAAGACTTAGACTTAAAAAGACAGGATCAAATCAAATAAAAAGACACAGCTGGGTACGATCAAGGAAGCACACGTGGATAATCAGGGGGGCGTGGCACACACGAGGATATTAAATATTAAACCAACATCCCAGCAGATTCAAATTTTTCAGTATTGCAGGGGAAAAGATGGAATAGAATAGAATAGAATACATCTTTATTGTCCATCAAATTTACATCAGATGGAAATTCATTTTTGACAGTGACGAATTCAACACACAATACAAGCAACACTATACACAATGAACATATGTCAATGCAACTAAAAGTATCAGTCCAGTTTACTCCAAGTGAGAAAGTTAACATAAATAAATGCATTAAAAACAAAATACATAAGATACCAATAAAATAAAACTAGCTGCTAATTCATTTATCTAAGAAAAATAGTCTTTGTTCAGGATGGTTACAGCCGATGGGATAAATGACCGCTTGTAGCCTTTTTTCCTAGCTAATGGGACTACAAGTCTCCTGCCTGATGATTGGAAGGTACAGTGAAGTGGCTGAGTGAAATCTTGATAGACCTGTTGTGCCTTTTTTGTCAAAATCTGTGAGTACAGGTGGGAGAGTTGATGTTGTTTATGTCCAATGATTTTCCACTCTTCAGTTTCTCCTCAACCTTGTCTTCATAATTCAATTGGGCTTTTTTATTAATCGTCTAGTGTCCTTTGTCAGCTCCTTTATTCTTCCTAAGTCACCCTGCATAAAAGATATTTTCTTCACATTTAGATGGTATTTAAGTTTCTTACTAACCCATGGTTTGTTATTTTGGTAGATTTTAATTTCTTTTGTTCCAATTACTGAGTCCACACAAAAATTAATATAGCTAGTTACGGTGTCATTTAATAGTTCATAATTGCTCTGACAGTCCTTATCGCTTAGAAACAAATCCCATTCCGTTGCCTCAAAACAACCCCTCGGTATGTCCACCGAGCTTTCTGTCCAGGCTTGACAGTGCAAAACAGTTGGTTTAGTTCTCTTTAAGGATTGTCGATACTTTGGTAAAAGGTGGATGACGCTGTGATCTGACAGTCCCAAAGGTGGGCGGGACCGATAAGCATAAGGACCTTCCACGTTCCTGTAACATAAATATATAGTTAATAATAATAATAATAATCAATACTTTTATTACTAGTTAGTTCTGTTCATTCTTTTCGGACATGTGACATATTGTTCCAAATTAGGCAGCAATGCAGAGATATCACATCTGTTAAAATCTCCCAGTAGGAAGATGGGATCATCAGCAGAGTAATGTAGAGCCTTATAATACTTAGCAGCAATCCTCTCTGCCGCGAGTTTAAAGTCTGGCCTCAGCACATACACCAAGATCACTGTTATCTGACCAAACTCACGAGGTAAATAATACGGTCTGAATGAAACAGTCTTTAATTCATAATGAGTGGTGCAATCGATGTCACGTACCGTGATATTTGTTGCCCAGCTGGAGTTTATGAACATACACAGTCCACCTCCAGTTCGCTTTGCCGTCTGTATTATATCCCGGTCACAGCGAACTAGAGAATATCCATCTAAACTGATATTATTGACATCCTCGTTCAACCATGTCTCAGTAAAGCAGATCAGGTTAGCCTTGCTGAAATCCCTATCGTACTTTATCAGTGCAGCACGTTCATGCATTTTGTTCAGTAGTGAGCTCACGCTGGAAAGAGTTACTGTCGGAAGGGGGAAGCGGCTTCCACGGCGTTTAAGCCTGTTCCGAATCCCACCTCCTTCTTAATGCTCCATCGAGGATAGATTATTCCAGGAGGGCTAAGGGGAAATTTCGGAGGTCCTTTGAGGGAATACCGGAGATTCAGTAGTTCCTCCCTGGTATAGACACGAGCGTTGGATACCGGATCGCCATGCCTCGAGTAACACATTTCTCCTCCATGTCCGCTTACAATATCCCAAACTATTACAAGGGCAAAAAATAAGTATAGCAATCTTAATCAGCGTATTGTCAAATATAATTATCATGCAACGAAGTAGACAAACATACACAATGTCACTGCCGCGGGTCAGCACTCGCGCATGCACCCCTGCATTATTGTTGTTCAGTATACAGTTTACTACACAGTGGCCCATTCTCAACTGACATGCGATCTGACATCAATCTAATAGGACGTCAGTTGAGTAGCTGGTCCTGCAATGCAGCCCAGGACACATTCGCCTTCACACTGCTATAAGAATGTGGCCATATGCAGCCCAGAGCACCTCCCAATGTGGGTTGAGTGATCGGATCTCAATGCATCTTCAATGCGTCCTGGGTAATTAGCGCTGTCCACTTGTGACTGGATCACCCAGGACGCATGTTAATACCAGGTGGAAACAGGACGAAAGGGTCTATGTCCAGTTTATCCTACCTACAGTTAATAAATCATTTACGGATATCCATCCATCCATCCATCCATTCCTCCATCTCCTAACCGGTAATCCAGGTCAGGGTCAGGGGGAGTGCCTAGAGCCTTTCCCAGGCAGCATAGGGCCCAATGCTGGGGTCCACCCTGGACAGGATGATAAATGAATGTGATCTCAGCTAATGAAACAAACTTGTTTTGTCGTCTTGTTTCCTATCTGTAGAAACAAATGGGTGAAACACAGAGGGAATTTCAGCAGAGAATTCAGATGAGAGAGAAGGAGCTGCAGGTGCTGAGAGAGGCTGTGGCCTCATTCACAGTGAGTATGAACCTGAGGAGAAGATAACAGCTGGCTTGTGATCATATTGAATCTTCTGTCAGATTCAACAGATTGCAGATTTACAGACTTGCGCGGATTAATCAAATTAATGCTGCTCTGGGTTATTCTGGGTCAGTGGGATAAAGTTGCTAGATTACAGAGTTTAACCAAGTGTTGAAGCAGTAGTAGCTTATTTATTTAAAAAAATACCATAAATTCCCATTTGAGAAAAATGCAACTTTTCACAACCCAGCAAAATGCAAATAAACACTAAAAAAGTCACATATTAAACTGAGACCTAATGGTGACAACCAACCTGCCCCATACAGCCACCAGTCTCTGCCAAATCCCTGCAGCTGACAGTGTATGAGCGTAATGAGTGATCATTTCCAATCAGTGCTGGCTGGGTTTCAGTACCTGAGGCATCCAGCATGGTGACGCTCCAAACCCCAGCCCTGTGCTGTTTTTATACCTCCTGTTGGCTCACATCTCTATTGTACAATGAGGCTCTCTGGAGTCTCAAAAGGGGCCAATTGTAATTTACCGTCCTCTGCTCCCTGTATTACCAACAGATCTCAGCACAGTCAGCAGTGGAGGAGAGCGAGAGGATCTTCACTGAGATGATCCGCTCCATTGAGAGAAGACGCTCTGAGGTGACAAAGCTGATCAGAGATCAGGAGAAGGCTGCAGTGAGTCAGGCTGAAGGAGACATGGAGAGACTGAAGCTGGAGATTGATGAACTGAAGAGGAGACACTCTGAGCTGGAGCAGCTTTCACACACAGAGGATCACATCCATTTCCTCCAGGTAACAGAACAGCTACTTTAGCAATAAGAAAACCAGAGTATTCAAATGAATGCATATTGTCATTTGTATTTCAACTATTCTGCCATTGGTCAGATGTTAATGGTCCTGTTAATTAGATTGCAATACACATTTGTATTGATGAAGCTGTTTAATCAGACTGTGTGTCTGTAGAGGCGCCAGGCTCTTCCTGTCACTCCTGAAGCTGGATTTGGACCCAGAATCTCTGTCAGTCCAAGATCTGATTTTGGGAATTTGAGGAAGGCGGTTTCTGAACTGAAAGATCAACTGGAGAATGTTTGCAGAATGAAAATGGCAGAGATCCATCACCCAGGTTAATAGATTTTCTAGTCTGTTCATGTTAATATAGACCAGGGCTGGCCAATCTTATCCAGAAAGGGCTGGTTTTGCTGGATTACTAATTAGAGGACTGATTGGCTGAAGGGTCTCACACCTGGGGTTGAACAGCTGACCTAAAGGTTACCCCAAAGACCTGCGTACACACTGGCACTTTGCGGGTAAGATTGCCACCCCCCCCCCCCCCACCCCCCCGATGTAGACCACGCAGAGAGAGTATGCAGTACAGTCAGCCTCACATTTGTGTGACCAAGTCAGTTTGTTTTAAGTAAGTTTAAATCTTTGTGATAACTGGTGAAAGAGCCTCAAATTCTACTGGCTGCAAAACCCAGATCACATGAAACATGTTTCTTCTACATTACAAAAACCAAAAATATGTATTATGTGTAATTTACCATGATTTGCAGTTTGTTAAAATGCCTGTTATTGTCCCTCATAATGATAATACCCTACTGCTGTTATCTCCACAGTGAGTGAAGTCCATCTCCCACAAGTAAATTTCTTTTACTCACATCCCTGTTTCTCTCTGTCTCCTTCTAGTTACCAAAGACACCGTCCTACCGGTATTAGTGCCCAGGACCAGAGCAGAATTCTTACACTGTGAGTCTGTTCACACACACGCTTCTCTCTCCCTATATGAGGTGGAGTGTGTTTTATTGTGTTTTATTGTGTTTCATTTTCTTCTGCTAGTGGAGCTTCTCTTTCTCTCTCCCGCTGCCTCCTGGTCTTTCACATTTACATGAGCTTTTTATCTCAGTAGACTTTGAATCCAATTGCTAAGTAAGGCAAGTTTATTCAGGGTGTGTTTCCACTGCACCAGGTACGGTACATTTGGTTCTTTCCCTTTTCCATTGACTTCCGGTCAAGTACCAGTACCAGAAGTTCCAGTACCAAAAGCACCATTGGAGCTGGGATACTTTTTCAGTATTTCGGAACTTTGGTGTGGGACTTACAAACACGTTCATTGTCAATTTAAAAGACAATTTTAAAAAGTCTAAAAGCCCAAAAAACAAATGAACAGTTAACTAAAAAGAAGTGACATTGTAGAGGCAGCGTATAACTAAACTCCTGCTAATTTAATTTATTGAAACAAAGCAGCAACAGTAACGTTTTAAGCCCTGATTATAATGAGCTGACAGTGTTAGCAGACCTCAGGTCTTCAGGACGCTTGTTCCACAGACAGGGAGCACAGAGACTAAAAGCTGCTTCAGCCTGTTTGGTCTTCATTCTGGGACACTGAGTAAACCTTCAGGGGTCTGGATGCTTCACAAGGTTCAAGGAGATTAGTGCCATTTAGTGCCTTGTACACAAGTAATATTTAATTATTAATCCTATGATGCTCACGAAGCCAGTGCAGTGATTAAGGAGCTGTGTGATATGCTCCACTTCCTTGGTGTTAGTGAGGACTCTGGTGGCAGCATCCTGGATGAGCTGCAGCTGTCTGACTGATTTATTACCAAGACCTGCAAAGACACCATTTCAATAGTCTAGCCTGTTGGAAATAAACACATGAACAAGCTTTTCCATATCTGGTTTAGAGAGAAATCCTTCTCTCTCTCTCTTATTGTGCTGGTTTCAACTTCCGTTGGGCGGATTTTAAGCAGAACTTGGGCTGGACCTGGGAACACTGTACTGATGCCTCATTTCCACCAACATGGAGCCGGTGCTGGGCTGGTTGTCACTTGATGCCTTTTCAGAACCTGCCTGCGTCTCCACCAGTTTAAAAAATGAACATAGGTGACAGTGAGAGTAAAGGTTCATATGTATTCAGTTTTGTGGGATTTGTTCTTTTCTGTTCCAGAATAAGTTTTTATAAGCTGCCATTGTGCCTTTGACCGAATCACAGCCATGATATATCAGAGTATCTTCTCTTATCCATCCATCCATCCGTCCATCCTTCCATCTTCTCATATGTCATTGCTTAATTATACTGCAGTCATAAAGCATTCTAAACACAGCTATTAATATTTATGAAAAAGCATAACACATTATATCCATGATTATAACGCTTTATGAATGCTTTATGACACACTCAACTATAAGGCACTATAGATACCTTCATAATGCAATACAAAGCATCCTTAATGCTTATACCGACCATTTTAATGCATTATGAAGGTATTTATAGTGCATTAAAAATGAGAGCTTCTTAAATAATTCATTATGCATAATAAGCATGCCTATAATGTGTTATGCCTTTTGATAAATATTTAAAACCATGATTATAATGCATAACAATGGATTATTATTTGTTGTGAATTTACTAACAACATGGCCTTAAGTGTTCCAGAGATTTTATAGTGTTCCGTAATCTGAGCAAATGGAAGCATGTAGATCAGGGGTCGGGAACCTTTTTGGCTGAGAGAGCCATGAACGCCATATATTTAAAAATGTAATTCCGTGAGAGCCATACAATATGTTTAAAACTAAATACAAGTAAAAGACCAACATTTTTAATGTACAATAAGTCTCTGAATTCTTTTTAATAACGCTGTTATGCTGTTGCTAACCAATGATGAATAAAGTACTTCTTACCATTAATGCGACTTATGGTGCTGAATAGTTCTGCTGGTGGCTTTGTAGTCTGGGTGATACGTCGTGAGGTTAAGCTTCATGCAGGCATTGAGACTTCCATCCGTTAAACGTGATCGTAGGTTGGTCTTAATGTTCTGTGATTGGCTCCAGCCACCTGCAACCATGAACATGAGCGGTAGGAAATGAATGGGTTGAAATACATGAGCATGTTTTATATTTTTAACGTTATTATTTTTTTTATTAAAGATTTGTCTGTGAGCCAGATGCAGCCATCAAAAGAGCCACATCTGGCTCGCGAGCCATAGGTTCCCGACCCCTGATGTAGATGTTGAACAAAGAGGCTCAGTGAGGATTATAATTCTAATTGGCGATCAGTGTTGACACACCACAGCACACAGTGTACAACACCGAAATGTGTCCTCCGCATTTAACCCATATGTGACATCGTGACATAGCAAGGGGCAGCTAATTCAGCGCCCAGAGAGCAGTGCTTTGCTTAGGGTCCCTCAGCGGTGCCTTGCTGGTCGGGGATTCAATCCAACAACCATTAAGCCACCACTGCCCACTGCCAATAACGGACCCTTTAGAAACTCCACATGTAATTTCTGTTCATTCAGATTCATAATTACCCTTCTGACAGAAAGTAGTGCCTGACTTGTAAAAATAATTAAAACCCATTAAATAAGGCGGCTGCTCCACCTCCTTCCCTAAGTGCTCTAGTCTCACTGATAAAGGGCAAGTAGGAGTAGCTGGTTTGATCAGGGCTGCTGCATAGTTTTCATTTGACCCCATTTCAGTTTAAAGCATAAAAATCAAGGTTTATCTTGATAATAAAATCAGTCATTAATAATGAGTTTCCAGCCACAGACCTGATATTCAGTAAAGATCAGTTTAATGTATTAAACACATTGTCTGACCCAGTGTGTAGGTGACACACAACTGGAGTCAGATGAGAGAGAGTAGCTGTGGGCTTTGATGCACTTTGTTCCCCCTGAAGTCAGTCAGAGCAGGAATGGCTGACACTGGGGCTACTTCTCACTGACTAGTGTGGGCTGTAGCTGCAGCAGGGGATCCAAACAAAATAAGTGGGGGGCGGGGGGTGTAAGGGCCCAGTCTGTCCTAGAGGTCATCATGCACTGTAATGCTGAAAGCTGGGAAACTGCCCTCGCTTTGTTTGGGTAGCAGGAACTTTTGGTATCACTCAGTAAGAGCTCGTCAAGACCTGTTATCTGCATCCTTATCCTGTGTGAGCTACGGTATCTATGGGCAGTGAGGTCCGGGGGGGGGGGGGGGGGGCTTCCTTCACGTTTGCTTCACTAATATTGTCCTAAGACGGCACCTGCAGTCTTCCCCAAACTGGTTGTGACACTGAACATCTCCTAAGTCTGTGCTTTAGGGCCATGACTTCACACAGCGCGACTGCACTTGCGTGCTTAGTTTACATCTATCTGGAGGATTAAAGGTCATGTCCACCAGGGGGCAGTGTGAGAAAACCATCTTGGTCGGTTCCTTCGTTTCCAGTCTCACTTGTTAGTATGAGGTTGTGGCATTAAATGTTGTACAAGGACGAGGGAGTCAAGATGGCGCTCTGACGAACGCGCTTTGAGTAGAGCTGCAAACCGACTTGTTTTGTTTACCGTGTAGTATGAACTACATGCAGTTTTACTACTGTCTGGTTTTATTTAATCATCCAGTGACTGCAATAACTATACATAGTCATGATGACAGGCTGTGAAAAAAGAAAAAAATGATGGAAGAGATTAAACAAGAGATAAAACAATAGCACCTTTTCAAATCAGCCGCAAACTGATTTTTGGCTTATTTCTAATGAATTTGGAAATATTTAAACAAACATTATACCTTCACCATTTTCTGACCACCGAGCCATTGACATCCATGTATCCATATTGTCATCGTCTATCCATCCATCCATCCATTTTCCAAACCGGAAAATCCTTACTGGGTCGCGGGGGGTCTGGAGCCTATCCCAGAAGCAATGGGCACGAGGCAGGGAACAACCCAGGATGGGGGGCCAGCCCATCGCAGGGCACACTCACACACCATTCACTCACACATGCACTCCTATGGGCAATTTAGCGACTCCAATTAGCCTCAGCATGTCTTTGGACTGTGGGGGAAACTGGAGTATCCGGAGGAAACCCCATGACGACATGGGGAGAACATGCAATCTTTGTCATCGTCTATCCCATCCATCCATTTTCCAAACCGCTTATCCTATTGGGTCGCGGGGGGTCCGGAGCCTATCCCGGAATCAATGGGCATGAGGCAGGGAACAACCCAGGATGGGGGGCCAGCCCATCGCAGGGCACACTCACACACCATTCACTCACACATGCACACCTACGGGCAATTCAGCAACTCCAATTAGCCTCAGCATGTTTTTGGACTGTGGGGGAAACCGGAGTACCCGGAGGAAACCCCAGGACGACATGGGGAGAACATGCAATCTTTGTCATCGTCTACTGGATATAAAATATCTTCAAACGGGAAATTAAACAGTTCAATCTTGAAAAATAAAGAAGCTATTTTAAATACAGAATGAATAATTGACTTACACTAGAACAGACCCAATACAGAAAAAAGTATTGCAATAATAACATGATGTAACTAAATTTGTCAGAAGGTTTAGTAGTGACTTGGCGTGAATTGGAAGAGATGAAGAAAACTAAATTATAAATCAGATTTACTGCTTTAACCTGCAAACCAGTCAACCGTCTTACTGATACAGAAAATAATGTAGGAGGTGACTTACAGAATAAATTGAATGATTATATATAAACATAAGGCAGAAGGAGCCTTTGTTAGATTGTGGCAAAAATGTGCCTTGTGCCTTGAACAAGGTGAGCAGAACTCAGCCTATTTCTTTAGGCTGGAAAGTCAGCAAGTCAGGAACAACTGCATTATGCGGGAGAGGATTTATGGAAATGCTGCAGATGACATCAAGAAAATAGCCAAATTCTGCTTTACTTTAATAATTTGCATGTCATTAGTCTTAATTGAAGATTTTTGATTTCTTCTCAAACATCATGGGAATAACTGATGCGGATCGTGAACTTTGTGGCATCCCAATTGATTTAACTGAGATGTCTGCAGCAATAAATTACTTAACAAATAATAAATCACCGGGAACAGACAGTCTAACCTCAGAATTTTATAAACCTTTCACTGAAAATCTTGCTCTTTTCTTACGGCAAATATAAAATGAGAGCATAATAAACTCAGTACTTCCTGCCAAATTATGCCAAAGCATAATCAATATAATTTTAAAACCTAATACAGACTTTCTTTTAGTTGATAATTGGCATCCAATATAAAGTTCTAGCTTTGATTCTAGGCAAAAGTGTTGAAAATGACTTTGAACTGTATTTGCCCTCTCCCTCTCTTTCCTTCATTCTTTTTTCTTGTCCGTTCCTTATTCTTTCTCTTCTCTTTTCTCCCGCTTTCGGCTAGTATAAAAGTATATGAATAATTTCATCATGCATTACCTGCTGCGATGGGCTGGCCCCCCATCCTGAGTTGTTCCCTGCCTCGTGCCCATTGCTTCCGGGATAGGCTCCGGACCCCCCACGACCCAGTAGGATAAGCGGTTTGGAAAATGGATGGATGGATGGATGTTTAATAAAGCTGGGGAAAAATGTTGTACAATCGCAGCCTCCACAGTGAGCTGCTAATTTGGTAGCCCTGCTGCAGCATCTCTATACAGACACTCCTCACTTAACCACCGAGTTCCAATCCTACAACTAGGTCCTTAAGCTAATGCAGAGTCTTTTTTCATCATTGCTGAAGCCAGTTTTACCCAAATTCCTCCAACATGTGAACTTCCCAGCTAGAGAGAATCTGTCTGGACAATGTTCACACAAACGTTTGTGAGGCCTACAAGGCCCTTCCCCCCCCACCTCGGCTACTCAGACCATGTCACTGTGTTCATGGTTCCTGTGTATAAATCCCTGCTGAAACACAACAAACCAGTCGGTAAGAGTGTGGCCAGCTGGTGTATATAAAGTCTGTGATCAATGACCACGAGAGCCGACCAAAGGCCCTGGATGACGAGGGAAGTGCTCACATAGCCCTCACTCTGCCTCATCACTACCTTAACCCCCCCCCCTTTACCCCATAACTAAAGGCCACAGACCGACTCTTAAGCGCTGCACTTAACACTTTGTCACTCTGACATGGGGGCAATAATAAGAATCCCCATTATTCTCTGTCTGCCCCATTATTCTGCTTCTGTTCCTATTTTCAGCTGTTATAAATGTTAGACGTGTTACTGCTGTTACTACTATGATCATACACTGTTTTGCACTGTGAACTCAGGCTGTTACAGTGTGCATGATGGTAAATTCAGGTCTAACTGACTACAGAAAAAACATCATATATTTAATATAGTTCTAACAATATTGCACATTACTGTATATTGCACAATCTACTCCTCTTCCTCAGTTGCACTGTCCTGTAAGTCCTTTGCACATTGTCTTGTCTTGTTTTCTATATTGGACTAAGTTTATGTTTACACTGTGGGCCCTGAGTGTCGTCATTTCATCTCTCTGTATACTTATATATGGTGCAGATGACAATAAAGTTCAATTTGACTTTGATCTCAGAGTCTTGATTCCAGTGCAGCAATTTGGAAAAAGAGGGAACTGAGCTGGAAGGTGAAGCTTTTAATTTACCGGTTGATCTACGTTCCTACCCTCACCTATGGTCATGAGCTCTGGGTGATGACCGAATAAATGAGATTGCGAATACAAACAGCATAAATGAGTTTCCTCAGCAGGGTGTCTGGGCTCAGCCTTAAAGAGGGTGAGGAGCTCAGACATCCGGGCTCAAAGTAGAACCGCTGCTTCTCCGCATTGAAAGGAGTCAGTTGATGGTTCTAGGATACCTCTTGGACGGCTCCCTGGGGAGGTGTTTCAGGGCATGTCCAACCGGAAGGAGGCCCGGGGGCAGACCCAGAGATTATATATAATATTATAATCTCTATATATTATTATATATATATATATATATATATATATATATATATATATATATATATATATATACCCTGAGAGATTATATATTGTACTACATTATATATAGATTATATGTTATATATTAGATAAGTGGCAAAAAAAATCGATGGATGGATGGAACTGTATGAAAAATAATGCTGCTTATGAAAATAGGCAAGTAAGAATTTCAGGTTAGAATTTCATTGTACCTTGTACGCATGACACTGCTTTCTTAGAAACTTAAATTGCCATTGAATTTTGAAGATGCTGTACAAAGAAGGACACAATAGTGTTCGGAATATTTTTTTCTTGTCTGTGAAAATATACAGCTCTTCTGGACACTCATTCTTAAAAAAATCAAATGCTACTGTAATACTATCTGTACCGTAAGTAAAGAAAATGTTCCGTGACAAAACGTGACCATACTGCCACCCCAATTTCTGGTGGCACTGCACGTCGCGCATGCGTCTTGTTATCCTCATGTAGGTGCACAGACGAAGCCGGAATCAAGACACAAAAAACATTTGGCGGCCAGACTGGTACCTCTCCACGCACGTACAAGCGGACGTGTTTGTGTAGACTTTTATGATGCATTTTACTCCTCCGCGGACGACCGATTGCCGCACTCCAAATTCGTCTTTAAACGCCAACATAGATTATTTTGATGAGGATTGTTGTAGTTTGCATATACATATAAATGTGTATGCATATGTGTGCAGACTTGTCCCGAATTGAAAATCTCACGCCAGCCAGTTGATCAAAGTTGGCAGCCCCGTGAACTGCCGCTCTGAATTTGTAAAACGTAAGGAAACATAAATAGACCTCGCGAGTGTGGTACGTGTGTAGGGAATATCAGAATTACTACTAATAATACTTAAATAGGACACGTGCGCATGTGCAAAGTACACAGCTTGACCAGAGAAATATGAACGTTTCCATGTACGCATACGCGGTGTAATACGCGGGTGATGCGCTTTGCGGAGAACCAGCCTAGATGCGTCCGCGTTGGGAGCGTCGCGTCTGCTCGCTGCTGGAGAGAGGTGTGTGTCCAAAGTGGATTAAAAGAAATTCATATTGTGATCTAAAGAGAAACTCACTTTTAGTGGTAATCTTTGTCGTATGATTTTATGGTTAATATGTTTGATGAATGCTGTTTGTAATTTTATTTACCTGTAATTAAGGCCATTAGTTTAACACGCGCATTATTTTGGCGCGTGTTCCCGCCGGCGTCGCGCGGGCGTCCAACATTTCCTGAGGTATTTCGCATATTTGACTTTTTATATTTTATGCATCGTACAGAATAATAGAGCGCAGGCTAAAGTGCAGTTGGGTCCCCAGCGAGTCTCTCAGCGCGGCGTGTCTCACAGCGCAGGGGGCAGCCGGAGCGCCGCAGACTCGGGCGGCTACATGAGTATATTGGGAATAAAATGTGTGTATTGGAGCGAGTTCTGTGTTAGTGAGTGTGTGAGGTGTGACAGTGATAATGATGGAGATGCTGGGCTTCATCATGGGATTAATCGCTCTTCCTCTTGCCTACAGACTCCTGCCAGCTGACGCTGGACCCCAACACAGCAAACAGCCGCCTGTCTCTGTCAGAGGGGAACAGGAAGGCGACATGGGGGGCAGAGCAGCCATATCCTGATCATCTAGAGAGATTTGACTGCTGGCGCCAAGTTCTGTGCAGAGAGAGTCTGACTGGTCGCTGTTACTGGGAGGCTGAGTGGAGTGGAGATGGAGCCCGGATAGCAGTGACTTATAAAGGAATCGGGAGGAAAGGAGGGAGGGCTGACTGTGGGCTTGGATTCAATGACAAGTCATGGATGCTGTTCTGCTCTCCTGACAGTTACTCTGTCTGTCACAATAATAAACAGACTGACATACCCATAAAGCCCTCAGGCTCCCGCAGAGTAGGAGTGTATCTGGACCAGGCGGCTGGTACTCTGTCCTTCTACAGAGTCTCCTCTGATGGACTGACCCTCCTGTACAGCTTCACCTCCTCATTCACTGAACCCCTCTGTCCAGGGTTTTGTGTTTATCCAAACTCCCCCGTGTCGCTGTGCATGCTGGGATAGCTCACTGTGTGCTGGAGGAATCATTTTTACCGTATCAGAGTGTCACATGTCGCTGCTTCTCCACGGCAAAAAGGTAAAATCTCTGCTTTATAACCAGTATAACCCTTTTTACTCTGTCTGACGTGTGACGTATGTTAAAAAAAACAAGTAATTTGGTTCTGTAAGCTGAACAAACATACAATATGACTTATGTTCTATGTTGTCTGTAAATGCACCAAAATTGCCTAAACAAATTCATAGTACATGCAGTTGTACCAATAGAGTTCATTCTGATTCTGAATAAAATAAAATGTAATGAAATCTAAGCCTGATGAGTGGGGGGAGCTTTTCCCCTCCCCTCTATATGTATATTTTATATTTCTGTCTATATATTGTATTTGCTACCTGTACACTGACAATAAAGGCTTCCTATTCTATCCCATTAATGTCCCGGTTCCGCGCTGCCCAGAACGTAACTGAGTAACAGACTTAATCCGCGCTCTCTGCTCACTGAGCGCAGCAGCCTGATATCGCAGCGGCGACGCTTTGGCCAGCAGGGGGCGGCAGACGGCAGACAGTTTATTAACTCAAAACCTGCAGCGGTCCTGAGGTAACTCAGTAAAGATAATGATATAATCTAATTAATCATATATTAACTAAGTAAACGTAAATAACATAAAATCTTAATAAGGCACGTTAGTACAACAACAGAAAGGCACCTGATCATCAGTGAAGTAGTGTAGGTGATTACCAATTACCAGAAAAAACACATAAGTCTTGTTTCATTAGGAATCCTGAGATATATACAGTACTGTGCAAAAGTCTTAGGCAGTCATAGGAAATGTTTAAAACTATTTATCTGGGTAGTAAATGTATATTTTCTCAGTATGAAAAAGAAAATTTAATATTAGAATGTGCAAATTATGAGTAAAACAAAAAAACTAAAAGGAATTTCTTATGTTCTCCAAAAAGTTACTGATATCTTGTTGGATGGTTAGATGAACACCAATATGGTTCCTAAACCTCTCCTCAGGTTCACCTCGGCCATTTCATGTATTTGTTAAATTTCACCACCAGCTCACTTAATTAATTAATGAAACTAGTTTTAAAAAGTCACTGAGGCATTGATTAGCTATATGAGGTGAGCTAGTGGTCATGTCAAAAAATACATGAGTATATTGAAAATACTGCCAGTACTGGGATGACTTTAGGAGTGATTTTGAAATGGTTAAGGGCAAACAGTTTGACAGACATAATATCATAGGTTTAAATCAACATGGAGATCATTTTGCACAGTACTGTGTATATATATATTGTCACGCTCGGCGTCTGCGGGTGAGGCGCACGGACAGGGCGAGCGGGCAGGAAGCAGGCGAGCAGGCAGAATCAGGGCAAACGGGGGTTTATTAGACAGACGAGGACTTGGGAACATGTAACGCCAACTAACATCAATGACAGACACGGGTTAGTACAAATCAGGAACTTAAATACATGAAACAAGGCAGCAGGAAACAAGACACGACTGGGCACGATCAGGAAATCACACGTGGGTAATTACGGGGCGTGGCACACACGAGGAGCGGACGGAGCGGGCGTCACAGAACCCCCCCCCAAAGGCGCGCTACACCGGGCGCGCCCAGGAAGGGGGCGACGGACGGGACGAGGCAGAACAGGACCTGAAAGACAAGAGCAAAAAAAATCAATGGGGAACAGGGAACAAGACAGACAGGCAAAACTGACACAGAGGCAGAAGCCAAGACAGGACACTACACAGGACAGGAAAAGCAGACAGACAGACCAGGAAGGGAGAAACAGAGGGAACAGGCGGAACAAAAGGAGTGGGAGTGACGGGAGGGAACGACGGGAAACCAGGAACAGAGCGGGGCAGAACAAAGGCAGGAGGAGGAACAAAGACAGGCGGGACAGAGACAGGAAAGAAGGGAGAGAAGGAGGAGGAAGGAAGGGGAGCCCGAGGGAGCCCCAGCGGGCGACGGGAGGCAGCCGGAGGGGCCGCAGGCGGCCGGGAGGCCGGAGCCGGAGGGGACCTCGGAGGGGCCGAGGAGGCAGGGCGAGGGACCTGCGGAGGGGCCAGGGAGGGAGCAGGAGGGAGCACCGGGGAAGGGGACGAGGGAGCAGGAGGGGCCCACGGCGAAGGCCCGGAGGAGGGGGGAGCCGCAGCAGGCGGCGACGTCCGGTGGAGGGCCGGAGGTAGGGGCCCCGCAGGCAACCGAGGAGCCGCCGTCGGGGAGCCCGCAGGCGGCCGACCAGGCACCGGAGGGGGGAGCGAGGCGGGGCGACGAGGTACTGGAGGGGAACCCGCAGGCGACAGCCGACCCGGAGGGCCAGGACCCGCAGGCGCCAACCGAGCCAGAGCGCAGGCGAGGGAGGGCGAGCCAGGGGGCAGGGCGGGAGGGACCCCAGTCCGACGTCTGTGCCCCCTCCCCCTGCGGGACACAGACATACCGACCCCCGGTCGGGGTCGATGTCGCCGGGGTGAGGGTGAAGGAGTCACTAGTGCGGTCCCCGAGGGGTCCCATTCAAGCTCCTCCACCTCTGAAGAGGGAGGAGCCACGATGGAGTCCTCTGGGACCACCTCAGGGACTAGGGCGACAGGACTTGGAGCTGCTGCAGGCGGAGGGGGCGCCTCTGGAGCTGCTGCAGGCGGAGGGGGCGCCTCGACAGGAACAGGAGCGCGGTCAGGAACAGGAGCGCGGTCAGGAACAGGAGCGCGGTCAGGAACAGGAGCGCGGTCAGGAACAGGAGCTGGCTGCAGAGGGGGCGCCTGCCCGGGAGCTGCAGCAGGCGGCTGCAGAGGGGGCGCCTGCCCGGGAGCTGCAGCAGGCGGCTGCAGAGGGGGCGCCTCTGCAGGAACAGGAGCGCGGTCAGGAACAGGAGCACGGTCAGGAACAGGAGCACGGTCAGGAACAGGAGCTGGCTGCAGTGGGGGCGCCTGCCCGGGAGCTGCAGCAGGCGGCTGCAGAGGGGGCGCCTGCCCGGGAGCTGCAGCAGGCGGCTGCAGAGGGGGCGCCTGCCCGGGAGCTGCAGCAGGCGGCTGCAGAGGGGGCGCCTGCCCGGGAGCTGCAGCAGGCGGCTGCAGTGGGGGCGCAGGGACTGCTCTCCGGAGAGAGATCAGCCTCCGGAGATCCTTGGCCAACCTCTCAAGGTCACTCAGAGGCGAGGTAGGGGAGAACGCGGCGAAAGCCTGCCCCAGGTGCACGGCAAGTTGTTCCCCCTCCGGGAAGCCCCGTGTGGCAGGTTCCTCCATCATCCTCCAGTACAGCCCCTGGAGGGCAAAGAACCGATTGGCGATGGCCAGGGGCTCACTCGGGACCTCCAGCTGGGGCGCAGCGCATGGGGGAGGCAGCGGCGAAGGAGGCGACTTGGGCTGGGGGGCTGTAGCAGGCAGAGCGGTTGCCTGCTCGGCCTGAGCAGGGGCTGCAGGCACAGGGGTTGCCTGCTCGGCCTGAGCAGGGGCTGCAGGCACAGGGGTTGCCTGCTCGGCCTGAGCAGGGGCTGCAGGCACAGGGGTTGCCTGCTCGGCCTGAGCAGGGGCTGCAGGCACAGGGGTTGCCTGCTCGGCCTGAGCAGGGGCTGCAGGCAAGTGCTGTGGGGAAGCTCGCCCGGGAACTGCAGACCGTCGTCGTGGGGGCGCTCGCCCGGGAACTGCAAGGGACTGCAACGGGGGTGCCTCAGGAGCGGCTGCAGCAGGCGAAGACGGGAGCGGCTGCGCGAGCGGCGTAGGCGGCCGCGCGAGCGGCGTAGGCGGCCGCGTGGGAGCAAAGTCCGAGGGCGGCGGCTGCGTGGGCGGTAAGAGCAGAGGGAGCTCCTCAGGCTCACCAGCTGGGAAGGAGGCGGGGACGAGAGCGCACGCCCCTAGGACGATCGTCCGGGCGACCGTCTGCTTCTTCCTCCTTCTCCGCGTCACCGTCAGGGGGGTAGGCTGCGCACTGTCCGAGAAAGCGGACGGCGGGAGGATGGTCCCCGGTTCGTGTGGCGCAACCCACCGCTCTTTACGGAGCTCGGCCACCCGCTGGAAGTTATCGCGCACCTCCTCCGCGAGGTGCGCGTCCCTTTCCAGGGACAGCCGGTCCAGGATGTCCCAGCTCCGGCTGATGAGATCCCAGGCCGGGGGATCTTCCCGGATGCCGGGCTGGGCGATCCAAAATAGCAGCTGATCGACGTAACTGCGGTAGTCCTCCACAGTTACGGAAGCTGCTTGTTTGTGGTCTGTCATTCTGTCACGCTCGGCGTCTGCGGGTGAGGCGCACGGACAGGGCGAGCGGGCAGGAAGCAGGCGAGCAGGCAGAATCAGGGCAAACGGGGGTTTATTAGACAGACGAGGACTTGGGAACATGGCACACCGACTAACATCAATGACAGCCACGGGTTAGTACAAATCAGGAACTTAAATACATGAAACAAGGCAGCAGGAAACAAGACACGACTGGGCACGATCAGGAAATCACACGTGGGTAATTAGGGGGCGTGGCACACACGAGGAGCGGACGGAGCGGGCGTCACATATATATATATGTATATATATATATATATATATATATATATATATATATATATATATATATATATATATTAGTTCTTTTTTTATTCTACAGAGTTTAGGAATAAGATTCTCAGCCACAATATAACCCACAATACACTCACAGTGGCACTGCAGTAATACAGATATACCCCTGAACACAATGGGATGGTGGATTCTTACTCCCTCTAGTGACGAGTTCCACATTCTGTGCTGCTGCCTCTGCTGGCCGCGTGTTTGTTTCTCTCCCCCCTGTCTAATTTAGACGTGGTGTACTTGTTTCCCTGGGGGTGGGTGTATAAGGTGGGTCCCCGGCTAAGGGGGGAGGAATCGATCCTGTGGCAGCCACCACGCCGGCTTCGGCTCTGCATCAGTGTTTCATTCTCCTTTTCTGTTCTGTTCTCTCCTGTTTGTGCTCTTTGTTAATAAATCACCCCTGACAATCCAACCATCCCGGGTCTGAATCCGTTTATGCTGCGTCTGACAGCAGCCGGAACAAAACACTTACAGAGACTGAAATGCATGAGGGTTTACAGCCTATATGCACAAGCATTTCTCTCACACTTACAGATGGTGACACACATGCAAACAGGGAAATTTATCCCTCTGGTGACACAAACACAAACATTTTTGTCTCCCAAAGCATACAAATTATCACAGTTGTGTCCAGTTACTGTGACACACGTGTGACACGCATGTAAACTGTCCTTTCATAGTCACAGGACTGACTATCACTGTCATTCCTCTGGGCAAACCCCTAATCCTAACTAAGGTAACCGTATCTTTTATCCAGCTCTAACCTGAACCATAAGTAACCAAACAAAATATAAGACTTTTGGCTAAATTCATTGTTTGATTGCATTCATAGATTTTTGTAAAATTGAAGGTTATTTTGTGGAGAGCTGAAAAATGTTCCCACACGCTAAAAAGTAACCAGTTTTGACACATTGTTGGGATGTTTGTTCCTCACAAATGCGGTAAATACAAACCCCTACACACACACATTCACATACACACTCTGAAACTCCACATATATCATTCCATTCACCCTATTCATGTATACTATCGCAGTGGCCGGCGTCCAGGCAGGATGTTCACCAGACTGAGGAAATCCCTAATTTCCATTTTAAAACTAAAGGCAAGTAAACTGCTGATTCTATTTCCACCTGCACTCCTCGGTATTCTAACATTTTTGGTGCAAAACTGATATCTTTCTTTTTTCTACATGTCTCCACCAGGCTGTTGTAAGATCATCCCTGGGTGCATCAAACTTGTGGACCACTGCCTGCAAGGGAGCGGAAATTGACTGGAACCCTGTCATAAGCAAAGTTTGAGCCTCATAAATTTGTTTAGAATCAATGTTTCTAATTAAATAGTTTAATTTCTGTATTTTACTTGTATACCATGTACATAAAGCACAATGAGCGCTTAAAATTTCAATTCACAGGGTAAAACGTCAAATAAAGTGTTTTAACAGAATATTTCATGTAATTTCAAGGTCACAGCAGAGTTGCCCTGCAGCCTCATCGGCAAAGAGCAGGAAACTGATGATGTTTCAATGATCCGTGTGTTGGCCAGTGAAACTGACAATGTACTGTATATTGGGAAATTTTTTAATTTATTATAAACACAGTACTGTATATTAATCTGCAAAACAGTCTGAAACTTAACTGAGATACAGAGGTTATACACTGATCAGCCATAACATCATAATAGGTGAAGTGAATAACATTGATCATTTGGTTACAGTGCAATCTGGCTGTGGGGGGGTTATATTAGGCAGGAGGTGAACGCTTTGTCCTTGAAGCTGATGTGTTGGAAGCAGAAACAATGTGCAAGTTTAAGGATGGGAGTGACTTTGACATGGGCCATTTTGTGATGGCTAGAGAGCTGGATCATAGCGTCTCCAAACCCCCAGCTCTTGTGAGATGGTCCTGCAGTGGTCAGCAGGTTCATGGTGGGGCCCAGGCTCACTTTTGTGCCAAAATAGCCTTGACTCGTCAGGGCGTGGATTCCGCTAGACCTCTGAAGGGTTGCTGTACTATCTGGCATGTAATGAGCCTCCGTTACCCGTTCACATATTTTCCTTCAGTTTTGGAGATGATATGAGTCATCTAGCCATCACAACTACGCCCTTGTCACTCAAATCTTTAGACTTGCCCATTTTTCTGCATCCCAGTATATACTACACATTGTTTATTTGCTGCCTAATAGGTCCCACCCACTACTAGGCGCCACTGTTGCCAGGTAATCAATATTATTCACTTCACCTGTCAGTGGGCGAAATGTTTGATATATAGTTTCAAATATCAGTAATTTAACCAAATTCCAAAATGATAAATGTGGACTGGAAATAATGGAGGCTATTGCTTGTGAGGAGTGAATTGAACTTAATTTTGAACAATGTTTCAAATTGCTACATACCTGAAATGTTTGTGGTTTCTTGTAGAAAAAACAGGAGCACTTGAGGTTTGCCTCCAGGACATCACACCTCCATTTAAGCACCTTTACAAAGTAAGTAATTTCCTTGAAATATCATTAATTTTTTTTTTCTGGACAGCTCTAAGACTGGGTTTCCGTGGGACATTATAGGAATTAGGAGTAATTAAACCAGTTTAGTGAAAATTATGCTCTTACATAGCATTAAAAATGGTTTAATTGACAAATAAGGCCTTAAATGGCTTTAGAAAGCATTACATTTTATTGTCATGTGCACTAAACATTTAATATACACACAGGACCATTTGGCTAAGTTCTCCAGCCTGTGATTGGCTGGTTTGTGATGCATTTATGATGCTTGTGGGTATCACTGTGCTCTCAGAATGGAGTCACAAATATACCAGTGTAACATATACGGTGTTAAGGGGGAATTTGCTTCTGGGTTAATTAGTGACAATTGCAAATGTTTTGTGTTGATTCTTCAGCTTCATATACAGATTCGCAGATTCATCAATTCTACAGAAGGGGAAGTAAAGTCTGTGCTATTTAAAAGCCAGACATGTTAAATTACTGCAGGACACATTAACCTGTCCACGGTGCCTGTTGTATGAGAGCATCATGATTATTAAAAATATACACTGTATTTCAAAAGGACCTGTGGGAGTAAAACTGAGAGTTACCAACACACACCTTGCTTATACCTCTATACCACTGTGAGTCCACACAAGTTAATGTAAAGAAACATCAGCTAGTTTCGGGGAGCACATTTTGACATGGCCATGATTCCATTTTTAGTGAATACCTTATGTATAGAACATAATATGGACTTTCTGACACCTACAGAAACTCTGTAAGAACAAGCAAAAGTCTATATAAACTTTCACCAGCTGTTTCGTTTTTTCTCATTTTTATCTCATACATCTTACTGACTGATCCGAATGTTAATACATTTTGATGTACAAGTTGTAGTAATTGCATGTTTGAACAACCTCTGTCCTCCTAATATTTTTCCTTCTTTACCGTTATAGGCAGGAGATGGAGGTAAAAATACATAGATGGGCCAAGTAAGCAGCAGGAGCAAGGAGCAGAAGAGGAAATAGGAAAGAAGAAGGGAGAGGAAAAGAGAGAGAGAGGAGAGAAGACAGATGAGGAGGGAAAAGCAGTGGAAGAAGGAAGCAACAAATTTAAAGGAGGAAGAGGCTATGAAGACGGAACTTATAGCCCAGCGAAGGCTTTCCAAGCCCAAGGGGGCAAGCGGCCGGTAAAAGGAAGGAAGCAACAAATGTAAAGGAGGAAGAGGCTGTGAAGACGGAACTTATAGCCCAGCGAAGGCTTTCCAAGCCCAAGGGGGCAAGCGGCCGGTAAAAGGAAGGAAGCAACAAATGTAAAGGAGGAAGAGGCTGTGAAGACGGAACTTATAGCCCAGCGAAGGCTTTCTAAGCCCAAGGGGGCAAGCGGCCGGTAAAAGGAAGGAAGCAACAAACGTAAAGGAGGAAGAGGCTGTGAAGACGGAACTTATAGCCCAGCGAAGGCTTTCCAAGCCCAAGGGGGCAAGCGGCCGGTAAAAGGAAGGAAGCTTTTCTCATTGTAATTCATTCATGCATGATAATAAAACAATACATTTGTCATATTGGTTTGTGATTTATTATGCTTTATTTTTTACATAAACATTTCAGCGCACAATTAAAATGAAGTGGTGATATAAGGATATTTTAAGTGCTTAAAAACTTAAAACAGTGTTAAATAACCACCTTAATTAATAAACATTGATGGGTGAAATAATGAATTTTTAAGGTTTACGGACCCTTATAATAATATTAAACTATCCCTTTATTAGAATTAAGGGGAGATTTAAGTAATTTTACGTAGTAAAGGAACCTTACAATACTCTTAAACTGCCCCTTAATTAATCATAATTAAAGGGCAATGTTATGTTATTACAAACCTTGAAACAATCTTAAATTGCCCCTTAATTCATAAAAAAACACTAAAATAATATAACTCCCCAGAGAGCACACATGCATTGGTACTGTCTCCGTGATGCTTGAAAATCCATCGGCAACCATCTCTGTGTTGCAGAAACATCGCTACCGAACATTTGATTCCATATTCCCCCGATGTCTGCGCCATGTATTAGAACAGCGACGCGATGTTAATGTGATCACTACCTTTAGCCCACTGTTATTTACCTTGATTATGTTATTATACTGGGCAGGTCAGGCCGGGGGAGCAGGCGCTGATGTAGTGCGTTGCTGCACCAACCACAAGTCCAAACTGCTGGCGATCCTGGCCGGCGACCCCCCAGGCAGACACACGGTCCATTCCCACCTTTATTATAATTACTTTTATATGCAGTAATTGGTAACTAGTAATTTTCAGTAACTTGCACAAGGTTGCTGACTAGTAACGTTACCTGTTGGCTGAATCCGAAATAGCTGTAGTGCTACGATGCTGGATTGTTACAGGGACTGTGGTAAAAGCAAATGCAGATCCCTCTATTCTGATTGGGTTAAAAATCAAATGTTTTACCTCAGATTTCATCCATTTGGTGATGTGCTCTTTATAATATGCCATGTTTTCCTAAAAGCAAATTTTCTAAAAAGAATGGCAAAATAGAGCAGCGCACTGAATTGTAATGCCTGTATCGTGTTGTCAGACTCTCCGATACACAGCTCTATGGTCCATACAGAGGAGATGAGGAACATGCAGTCTGCTAAGTCACGAAGTTACCTTTTGTTAGGTGGCCACGTTTACATGCCTTAACGCAATTAAGATGTTTTCATGTAAACAGATTAATCAGGGAGCTCATTTATAAAGGCTTCGTGTGACTTAAAAAGACGAGAAGCATTCATACATACATTTATAGGAAGATTTTGGGATTTACAAAGAAAAACGTTTTGTGAAAAAGACTTTTGTGAATGAGGTTGAAAGAGATGCTGTTTCGATCCTGTAGAGGGCACTGTGTATGCTAAATCGAAGGCTCCAGGAATGTTTTCGGCATTTATAATCATAACAAATGATTAAGCTGTAGCACATATTTTTATTTGAAATTTGAGTTACACATTTGTTCTCCAAACTTCTACATTTTTAACCTTTGGCCACAAGATCTTCTTCTTCCTGCCAGGATCTTTCCTTTCCTTTGATCCTCGGTTGTTGGAATCTGCTCTGCTGCTTGGAAGTTCCAAGTTAGTTGGGAGTTAGTGTTGGGGGGTTCTGGTGGAATGTGACCATCGGCAGCCATGGGCTGGATAGCGCTGTGGTGCTCAGCCTGGCTCTGTGCCCTTCTTCTTTCATCTACCCGGGCAGTGCCAGGTTGCCTGTGGTCGTCCCCGAGACACTTTGTCTTCCCTTGGTATCCTCTCAAGCCTCTGAGATAAGCACAATTTAAGCTCTTCACTCAGGAAGATCTTTAAAAGTTTAAACATGAATAGGTTCTAAAAATGCAGGTCTTTTGGCTCAACACAAGTGATCAACTAGCTACTGTCTCTAATGACCATTCATTAAAATGTATGAATAATGAAGCTTCCTCCTTGTGTATAAATAATTTGCACATATGACGTTATCATTAATATAGTATTTCTTGTATTTTCAAAGTACAAAAATACTGAACAAAGTCTTAAAAAAAATATTTTTAAAAAATTTTATGAACAAGTGAAATATGAATTATAAAATACAATTTTCCAGTTAAAATACTTTTTTTGAATACATACCTCATAAATTGCACATCCCTGATTGTGCGTTACCTTCATGCTGCCTTGAAACTTTTGTTTTCTTTACTGTAGCCCTCTTTTAAGACACGTTGTCAATGTTTAATGTCATCCTCTGCAAGTATTAGAATGTATTAAACACCGTGCAGTTAAAAAAATAATAAAAAAAACTGAAAATGCACAAAGATGGCAGCGTGAGACGATTGCACAGGTTTACAAGAGGCAGAGATTGTTCAAATAGTTCTGAGTAACATTGACGTAGGATTAAGGGAAACACAGACAGCTGAAACTGAAAACACTACAATGTACAGCAAACAGTCAGCATTTGTTTTATCATTTTAAATGAATGACATTATATATACAAAATATTAATTCTGTCCAAGGTTAGAGGTGTCATGCCCGGCTCGTCCGCTCCTCCTGTGTGCCACGCCCACTGATTACCCACGTGTTTTCTCCCGATTGTACCCAGCTGTATCTAGTTTATTTGCTCAGTCCTGTGTATTTCAGTCCGTGTCTTACCCGAGTCCTTTGTCCGTCATTGATGTTTGTACTCGTTTGCTGTTTCCCGGTCCCTGGCTTCCTAATTAAACTCCCGTTTTGCCCCGTACGCTGCCTTGCCTACTTCCTGCCCGCACGATCGCCGCTCTGCCCGCGATCGCTGCCGTCTCCCGTGACAAGAGGTGTGCGTATGGACGAGTCAATATAGGCCACAACATGTGTGCCCCTACGTATAATAGGTATATAAAGACCCCTGTCTAAATGTGCCACATGCGGCATCATTGCGGCATACAGTATTTACCTTTGTTTGAGGACGGTGTGTGTGGCCAAATATGAAGAGAGGGAGTATTTAGAGATCACAGTGATTATTTTCCCAGTGATGATTTGGCCCTGGAACATACCAACAGGAACCGACAGATCAGGGATCCCAGCCCATTCTCAGTTCCATTAAACCTTAGGCTGTGGCTGGTTTTAACCGACTATCAACACAGTGTTTTAAGGTTCTTTAGTGTGGATGTTTGGGCCAACATTACAGTGCAATTTGTAACATTGTCCGGCTCCTAATGCTGTTTGTGCTCTTGTTTGCACGCAAACACGCTGCAAATAGTACTAGAACTACTGAGCTTTGTAATTTCCGGTGGGCTGGGCTGGTAGCTCCCTGTCCGGTGTCCTCTGGTGGGGCCCCTAATGTGGGGGGGCTGTTGTCCTGGTGCTGAAATATATGGAATTGAAATACTGTCCATCTCTTTACAAAAGCAGCTTCAATCTCTGATGGTAGAACTACTAAGCCTGCGCAAATCTGCGTAAATTTACTAGAACTACTTAGCCTACGCAGATTTGCGCAGGCATTCAGCTCCATTGTCCTCCTGCTTTTGTTGTGCAAACGCACTAACTACCTGTGAACCCTGGCACATTTGCATTTATTTACTCAGACTCCTAACTCAAATCCATGGCAGCCCAGACCAATGTGTGTGACATGGAAACCTTCACAAAAGCCTGCCATATCTATACAAAATATCCCACACACTGACTAACCTGCAAATATGTAAGACACACAGTCACAAAATATATGGAAACACAAGTGTTTTATTTATAAAAAAAGAGTGAAAATAGAATGAAAAGTTGCTAATAGAATGAAATGAATAGAATGAAAATATACTAACACATCAGTCTCGAAAGTAGTTTTGCACATGCGGCGTTACTGTGGGAGGAAGTAGCGAGGGAATACGGAAATGGACAAGCCGACTACGCCACTCTGGGAATTTCACCCAGAGAATTAGAATACCAGAGTTCAAAACCCACTCCAATATAAAAGGACACAGATTCGTGATCACCATAGGGGAGACGCGAAAACCATAAACACTCCCTTTATTAGGCTGCTGGCTATTAACACTCAAAATAAAACACAAAGAAACCAAACAGCAAATTACAAAAAACCAAAATCACAGCACAAATAATACACATCAAATCATGTTTAAAACACTCCAATCACACGGCAAAAGAGAAAACACAAACCAGGCAGCTGTTATCGGGAGGGGAATGGGAGGCATACAGTCAGACAACACTCTAAGGGGTCCCGCAGTACAGGACGCACGTACATCCACCCAAGGGGTGGGCTACAAGAAAGCAACGCGACCACGCAGCGCGGTATCGCCCGACACGGGTCCTCACCGCCCAGCACCAAGCCTTCCCAACGACACCCCCCCAATGTACATCCAATCAATAAAACATTAATACTTAAAACCCATTAAAACATGAAACAAAACATAAAACATCCGGGCAAAACATCCAGGCAAAACATCCAGGCAAAACATCCAGGCAAAACATCCAGGCAAAACAGCAGCAATTGTAGTGACTTAGTATCCCGTTGATGGTCTGGCTCACATCGGTCCGGGACACTCCAAGTCGCGATCCACTACAAATACAAACACAGTATTAGGTATGCCCCTACTACCCAAACGTTGGTAAAAGGAGACGAGACATACCTGGCAGATTACACGCGGTAAAAGTTGGAAAGCCTTAAAAGCGGAAGCAACCGCAAGCTGCTAGATTTACTAAGCCCTTGCAACTGTAAGAAAGATACCAAAAGCACATTACAACCACCCATACGGCAAGCAAACGACCCCGTCCACTGATGCCCTACCTGCAGCGTTGGATATAGCCACAACTTCCGGAAAAGGAGATACTAGCGCACGGAGAGTCACGTCACGCTTGCAAATCAGTCACACACGCAACCACAACCGGGTCCTATATACGCGTGCTGATTGCTTAATTGTTGCAGCCAGGTTAATGAAATTACCATGCCCCAACCAGATCGCACCCTCCAGCTCCACCTCATTACAATCTACCCCAGGATTTTGCATCGTCGTCCCGACGATGGACAGCTACAACCAAACCCCGAGTTACTGCCAAGGTCTAAACACAGCCCCTACCGCATGAGACACAGGTCCGGAAGAACTCACAGCCCCTAAGGCCACGCCCCCTACCGACCTAGGAAGATGATAAAGATTAGTATGTCGGCCTACAGTGGTCCTGGCGGTTCTTCGTATCCCTACCCCACTGGTACTTGGCTGTTCCATCACTTGAGTGGTGACTACAGAGGGTCTTGAAGGGGTACCCGTATGCCAAGAGGCATATTCCTCCCCGCCTACCCCAGAGTGAATTGGCATGGCTGGAGGCAACGTTGCAGCCAACGACTGGGGGCACTGGGAAAGACCTGTACAGGCAGCCCCAGGGGCAGATGACGCTGTATTCCCCTCCACTGCAGGGATCTGAACCCAGAGCTCCTGCTCAAACGAGTCCTCGGAGGTAGCCACCTCTTCAGCTGGAAAAGGCTGAGGATCACCTTCGACTTCACAACCAACACAGGGCTTAAGCATGGTCCGATGAACATGCTTGACCTTCTCTAGAGCATCAACTGGTGCGACAGTATAAACCACACCCCCCAACCTAGGGGTTTTCAATACCTTATGCACCACTGAACTCCAGAGGTCTTGGATTTTATGTCGGCCCCGGACTCCAAGATCACGTACATACACTAACTGGTTCTCCTGTAACGGTGCAGCCTTCACCCGGTAATCATGGCGCTCCTTACGCCGCCCTGCGGCCATAGCCAGACGCTCCCTGGCACCCTCAAAAGCTAGCTGAAGTCTGGCTTGATGCTCCACTATCCAGTCATTCACTGTACCAGGCACTGGTTCTTGAACCCTGCCCAACAAAAAATCCACAGGCAGTTTGGGATCTTGTCCAAACATAAGAAAGTATGGTGTCTCACCAGTAGATTGATGCGGTGTAGTATTGTAACTAAATGTCACCTGGGGTAAACATGCTGACCAATCCCTCTTCTGGGACGCAGGAAGTGTCCGCAAAAGATTGTGCAAAGTACGATTGAAACGCTCACACTGACCGTTACCCGCTGGATGATAAGGGGTAGTACGTGACTTACTAACACCATACAAAATGCAGAGTTGATGCATCAACGCACTCTCAAAATTACGGCCCTGGTCGGAATGAATATGGCCCGGGACTCCCAATTTGTAAAACCACTCGGTCACCAAAACATGCGCCACTGTTGAGGCGCGTTGGTCCCGGGTTGGTATAGCCAAAGTATACTTACTGAAGACATCAGTCATCACCAACACATTCTCCACCCCATTACGTGCTGGCTCCAAAATGGTGAAATCCAAGGCTACGATTTCATTGGGTCGTGAGGCCAACAAGTGTCCCATGTAGCTGTGGGGAACAGGCTGAGAGTCTTTACTGACCTGGCAGCGTTCACACTCCTGGCACCAGCGTGTAATATCAGATGCCATTCCTGGCCAATAACACCGCTGCCGCACTAGCTGACTCGTTCTCTCGATACCTTGATGACCATGATCTTGATGAAGCTGTTTCAGCACCACCACCTGCAAAGACCTGGGCAAGACCAGCTGGAACACCTCTTCACCCCCATCAGGACGGAGAATCCTCCGATACAGCACCCCATCCTTTTCCACCAGACGGTCCCACTGACGTAACAACAACAAGGCTGAAGATGATAGCTGACCCCGTTCCACAGCAGTAGGACGCTCCCTCCTATTCCAAAAGGTCAGGATGCTACAAATATCAGGGTCAGCTTCTTGCTGAACTCGCAAGTCGACCGAAGAACACTGCGGAAAGACTGAAACAACCGCCTGTGACGCAAAGATGCAATTACTGGGTACCGGGGTCTGCTGCACGACAACTGGGACAGCCGTCCCAGGACGATCTGAGGCAGAACTAGGCGGTAGATGTTGCCGCGACAAAGCATCGGCATTTCTATTACTAGTACCCGACCGATACTTCAGTTCATAATCAAACACCGCAAGTTGAGCCGCCCACCGCTGTTCTGTAGCACCCAGCTTGGCGGTAGAAAGATGGGCAAGGGGGTTATTATCAGTAAACACAATGCACTTAGCGCCCAACAGGTACTCACGAAATTTCTCCGTCATGGCCCACTTCAGCGCAAGAAACTCGAGTTTCATGGAGCTGTAGTTCGACATGTTCCGCTCCGCGGGCCTCAAGCCCCGACTAGCATATGCAATAGGCCGAATTAGGCCACCCTGTTCTTGAGAAAGGACAGCACCCAGGCCCCCATAGCTTGCATCTATTTCCAATCGAAAAGGCAAAGAAAAATCGGCATAGGCCAACACTGGTGACCCCACCAATCTACTCTTTAAGCCCTCAAAGCTAAGCTCACACTGTGCAGTCCATGCAGAAGCCAGAGAACGACCTGAAGCGCCTCGCGACTTTGTCCCGACTAGCTCTGCCACTAACTTATGCAAAGGGGCTGCCAGCTGTGCAAATCCCTCCACAAAACGGCGATAGTAGCTAGTGAACCCCAAAAAGGAGCGGAGCTCAGAAACATTAGAAGGCCTCTTCCACGTAGCCACAGCCTCAACCTTTTTAGGGTCTGTCGAGACACCCTGGCTTGAAATCACATGACCCAAGTAACCAACTTCCTTCTGAAAGAAAGCACATTTCTCCAACTTAGCTTTAAGGCCCTCCCGCTGTAGCCGTCCAAGTACCAACTCCAATCGTTCCAGATGCTGTACAACAGAGGAGGAAAAGACCACCACATCATCCAAGTAGAGCAACAATGCCTGACAATGCTGATCCCCAAAGATTCGCTGCATCAACCGTTGAAAGGTACTAGGCGCGTTACAAAGCCCAAATGGCATTCGGTTCCACTCAAAAAGCCCAAAAGGCGTGCAAAAGGCAGTCTTGGTCCTATCCGATTCCGCAACGGGCACTTGATTATAACCACTGGCTAGATCGAGGGTAGAAAACCAGCATGCACCTGAAAGGGCATCCAAAGATTCCTCGATACGAGGCAATGGAAAAGCATCCTTACGGGTCTTACTATTTAGCTGCCGATAATCCACACACAACCGAGGGCTACCATCCTTTTTCCTAACCAGAACGATGGGGGATGCATAGGGACTGCAACTCTCCCGAATGACCTGTGCCTCAAGCAGCTGTTGGATATGGGCCTTCACTACCTCATACTCGGAGGGAGGTAATCGCCGATAACGCTGACGAACCGGAATGTCATCCAATAATGGAATCTCGTGGGAAATGAGGTTACTGCAACCCAAATCCCCATCATGTACAGCAAACACCGAGCTAAACTTCCGCAAGACGGCCCTTACCTGATCCTGCTCCGAACTAGGCAATGCTGACAAATCAAGTTCCTGGATCCGGGTTTCAATGGAAGCATGGGCAACTTGATCGGTAACCGAACCAGCCACCGCCCTCACTTCAGCAACTCCAGTAGGTAAACTGGTTATAAGAACATCACTCAGCCTCCCCAGAATGGTACGGGGATATAACACCACTGCCTCCGTACCCACGTTAACCACTGGAATATAAGCAGTTCCCCGATCCACTTGAACCAAAGCTGAAGGGGCCAAAAGCCCTCCGGGCAACCCAGCCGCATGCGGCTCAAACAAGACAGAGCCGTGCGCAATGTGACCAGAACAGGTAGTCGGAACAAATGCAAGGACACCCCCAGGGACACGAGATGCCCTGCCTCCCCTTACACGCACAGTCCTACAGGACTCAGTAGGGATCGCATCAACCTGATGACACTGCTGCAAAGCCTGCCGGACTGACCTCGGGGCCTGCACCACAGGCGGATGTTCAACCCAAAGCGGCCCATGCTGACCAAACAGGTCGCGATAACACTTACTAATGATGTTCATCCCTAAAACACCAGGTGCTTGGGGAACTACACCCCCTGGTGGGTCCTTGACCACTAATACACCACAACCTGGTATCTCCCTACCACAAAGGGTCACATCCATTTCCAGATACCCAACATACGGAATGGCCAGGCCATTGGCAGCCCGAAGCTGCAGCCACTGACACAGCTTCAATCGATCAGGCCCCCATGGTTCAAAATGGCTCCTAAAACAGCTTTCCGTAATCGTGGACACCATCGATCCAGTATCCACCAAGCAGGATACCTCCACCCCACCCATATTAACGCTGATGTGCGGACAAGATGACATTAACTGAGACACCATCCCCACATTCTCCACTACAGAGCCAGTAGAAACCCCCTCCGCGCTGTGGCTCAACAACGCGGCGGGTACTCGTTTCCCGGCTGCTGACCAGACTGGGCAAGGCTTGACACCGAGCCGGAAGAGGGTGGGTCCCTAGGACCAGAAACCCTTGGTCCCTCACAATTCCGTGCAAAGTGACCAGGTTGCTGACACCGGCGACAAATGACAGGGCCGTGAGAAGGGTGGCGAACTTGCTTAGAGGCCTGCAAAAGTGATACAGACCGAGTGAGCAAATTAATCTGCTCTTGTTGCTGTGTCAGAAGGTCCTTTAATTCTAGAAACTCACTATTTGAGGCTACCACCCTAGGGGCAGAGTATGACTGACCTTGCAACCCATAGGAGATACCATAGGCAGCGGGAATGGACGAACTGCGACCGCGCCCACCAAAGGGGGTACCCTCACGTTCCCATCTAAGAGCCTCCCTCCGTACATCTAACAACCTCATGGAGGGTTGACACCGAACCAGTCGTTTCAACTCTCTACGGAGTGCACAATCAGCAACATGCTCCATAAATTGGTCTCTTAACATTACCTCGGCATTAGGTACCGCATGTGGCGCAGCCTGTTGAATCTTACCCATCAAACTCATTAGGGCCAATGAAAACTCAAGCAGACCCTCCCCATCCTGTTGCTTCCTCGAAAAGAAAGCTTCCTGCAACAATACATGAGAATAAGAACAACCATACAGCTCACGCAATATTGCCAGTATCCTTTCCGGGTCACCCCGTTCAACCGTGGAGCGATGTTTAATCTCCACCTACAAAAAACCAAAATCACAGCACAAATAATACACATCAAATCATGTTTAAAACACTCCAATCACACGGCAAAAGAGAAAACACAAACCAGGCAGCTGTTATCGGGAGGGGAATGGGAGGCATACAGTCAGACAACACTCTAAGGGGTCCCGCAGTACAGGACGCACGTACATCCACCCAAGGGGTGGGCTACAAGAAAGCAACGCGACCACGCAGCGCGGTATCGCCCGACACGGGTCCTCACCGCCCAGCACCAAGCCTTCCCAACGACACCCCCCAATGTACATCCAATCAATAAAACATTAATACTTAAAACCCATTAAAACATGAAACAAAACATAAAACATCCGGGCAAAACATCCAGGCAAAACATCCAGGCAAAACATCCAGGCAAAACATCCAGGCAAAACAGCAGCAATTGTAGTGACTTAGTATCCCGTTGATGGTCTGGCTCACATCGGTCCGGGACACTCCAAGTCGCGATCCACTACAAATACAAACACAGTATTAGGTATGCCCCTACTACCCAAACGTTGGTAAAAGGAGACGAGACATACCTGGCAGATTACACGCGGTAAAAGTTGGAAAGCCTTAAAAGCGGAAGCAACCGCAAGCTGCTAGATTTACTAAGCCCTTGCAACTGTAAGAAAGATACCAAAAGCACATTACAACCACCCATACGGCAAGCAAACGACCCCGTCCACTGATGCCCTACCTGCAGCGTTGGATATAGCCACAACTTCCGGAAAAGGAGATACTAGCGCACGGAGAGTCACGTCACGCTTGCAAATCAGTCACACACGCAACCACAACCGGGTCCTATATACGCGTGCTGATTGCTTAATTGTTGCAGCCAGGTTAATGAAATTACCATGCCCCAACCAGATCGCACCCTCCAGCTCCACCTCATTACACACACAAATGTCATAAGCTGAGTGTAGTCATGGTCCATGGTTGATAACATGCTCGTACACGTACAGAATGAAATAATGTCATTTCATTTTGATTGGCCATCACTGAATTATAAAACCAAAAGTGAGTTTTGTTTTTCTGTGATCTCTCCAGCTTTAAATGTTCTCTCCTCTGGCTGTTCATGTAAAAAATTGTGAAAAAAAAAAGTAAAAAAAAAAAAAATTCAGTCCCTCAGTTCCAGGTTCATCTCTTCATCATCTTTCTGCCTCTTGTCTCCCACACAGCGTTTGCAGACCCAGTGACTATCGTCCCTGCATTTGGCGCCGGTGATTTTGTGACACTTTACGCAGGCAAACCAGCTGCGGTTTCTGTTGCAGCTCTCTTGTACCTGGCACTGAGTTGTCTGTACAGTTCCAGACACAGCAACAGCAAACCCTGCTGTCTCCATTGCCTTTTGCTGCATGAATCGGCAACAGAGTTCCTTGGCTAGAAGACTCAGGAACAATCTTCTTTTGCCTTTCCACCCTGTACACGCCTTGTACAGAACGTACATACTGCTCGTACTGAATACATGCGCAGCGATGGAGGAAATTCACGGCGAACTATATTCACTGTGCCCAGTAGAGTCGTGTTGCGCTGAAACAGTCTGTCTGACAGTGACAGTGAGGTAAAGAAACTGTCCGTTGTGACATTTCTCCCATCATCCAGAAATGGCTCCAACAGGCTCATGAGCACGTTCTCTGCCAGCCTCTCCCCCTTCTGACGACTGGGGTCTGTTCCAAAGTAAGGGGACACGTTGCAGACGTATTTGGTCTCCAAATCCGTCGCCATCCAGAACTTGATCCTAAATATGTCCGGGTTGGATGCTGCGTGAATGGACAACGAACCTTGCTCGTCTATGGTCATGTATTCTCCTGGAGTGAAACACTCTGCACAGTTCTTAGTGAAGCGTGTCCAGATGTCAGAGATCACAGCAAATCTGTCTGTTTTCAACTGTTCTGCCCGTGTGTCCTTGTCATCAAATCGAAGGTGTTGCATAATTGAAAGGAATCTATCTCGCGACATTGTCTCTTTGATTACTGGCACCAGAAAGTTTTCCGACCAGCAATCTGTAATGGCACCAATGGGAGACATGATCGCTCTCACAAACAGAATAGAAGTGAATGCCATCAGTTCATTAATTGCCAGCTTCCAGTCCGGCTCTGTTCTGCGGGCTTGATGGACTGTACACTCTGTGATGGTCTGCAGCATTCCCACGTCTAGCAGGCAGAGGAAGCTTTGGAGCACACTTGTAATTTTACGCTGTTGGAAGATAAACAAATAGGGAATGGTAAATTTACATGAACCTCACTCTAAATGGGTTTATATAAATAATGGGTATATATAAGTATCATATGTAATATGGGAATGACAAACCTTAGCAAACTCTGTGGGTCTAGCTGATGCACTGGGCGTTCGACTTCCAATGTCCTCCTCTACCCACACAGTGCCGTCTTTTGCCGTCTGGCTCGGACAGGGCTTCCTGGTACCACGGCGCATCTTCCGTGGAGGCATGTCGGGTTCTTCTTCCATCTCCATTTCGGAGTCACTTGTTCATAGGTTCTGGGTCTTTTCCCCATTTGCGCTATAAAATAACTGGGAAAGCAGTAAGATTTAAGCTTATTGCCAAGACAATCAGCTGCTGCTGCTTCTCAATCTAACATATTTGTATGAACGGAGCTTGATATACTTACTGGCCTACGGTTAAATATCATGATAGCGCGAAACAACTCTTCTAAATCTTCAAATTTTTTAAACGCACTTTCGTCTCGCGCATGCTCAATACGACGGAACACAGGTGTTTGGAGACGACTTTGACGAAGAAGAATAGGCTGAACAGCACGTTTTCGGGATGTGGTGGCACAAGAAGTAAGTATGCTCGTGATGAGCTGTTTATAAACCCCAGTGTCATTGTATTACTCATTAAAAACTTAAATATAATTTTCATTTGCTAGTTGTGAGGAAAGAGGAAAATACATAAAAAGGCACATTGAAGTAGTTTTATGTGGAATGCGACCAATTGCTTACTAGCTACGTTGCAAAAATCGATTTTTACTGAACACTCGTTTTATTCACAGCTTGTAAGCTATTTTGATCGGTTGTAAGTTCATGGTTTATCATTAATGATGTGTAAAAACCCGTGCGGCCTTCATGAACATTCTTTCAAGAACTGGACAAGTTCACTCAACGTTTCATCGATATCTTCAGGACTAAAGGTGGAGAGATTGGCGCCAAACTTAAGATGATTCTGCACCAGATTGAAAATGATGTAAGCTCCTCAGACACATCACAATTTTTTTTATATTAAAACAACTGTTTCTTTTGCTGTTGTTCTTTGCTCTGTTTTGTGTTAGTGTCATGAGCTCTATTAAGTAGTAATTTTTATCATGACTTTCCAGAAATCCAACATCAACGCATGACGAACCGCCGTTCTTCAAGGACTACCATTCCTTCTTAGGGAGGACCCAATTCCAATACATTCCAATACTTGCAGAGGATGAAAGTTAACATTGACAACGTGTCTTACAAGAGGGTTGCGGTAAAGAAAACAAAAGGCCAAAAGACTTGCAGGCTCCATTTTTAGGGCCTATTCATGTTTGAACTTTTAAAGATCTTCCTGAGTGAAGAGCTTAAATTGTGCTTATCTCAGAGGCTTGAGAGGATACCAAGGGAAGACAAAGTGTCTCGGGGACGACCACAGGCAACCTGGCACTGCCCGGGTAGATGAAAGAAGAAGGGCACAGAGCCAGGCTGAGCACCACAGCGATATCCAACCCATGGCTGCCGATGGTCACATTCCACCAGAACCCCCCAACACTAACTCCCCAGGGAACTTCCAAGCAGCAGAGCAGATTCCAACAACCGAGGATCAAAGGAAAGGAAAGATCCTGGCAGGAAGAAGAAGATCTTGTGGCCAAATGTAGAAGTTTGGAGAACAAATGTGTTACAAATGAAATATCACATTAAGCCTGAGTAATTTCACCATTTTCATTACAGGGATATTTGTGAAACTTGTATTTGAAATAAATGTATGTGCTACAGCTTAATCATTTTTAAGCCGGAGCTAGCGCTCACTGATCAGGGCAGACACAGGGAGATGAGTAACTGTACCGGGAAAGCAAGACCTCACGCTTACAGGACAGTACTGGCGACATTTGGAAAGTTGCTAAGGTTTGTCCAAAAGTCGATAGATTTGTCGCTAGGCGCTTTTTTGAAAAAAAGTCGTCAAGGGGTCTGAAAAGTCGCTAAATCTAGCGACAAAGTCGCTAGGTTGGCAACACTGTGCCGAATACATTCCTGGAGCCTTCGATTTAGCATACACAGTGCCCTCTACAGGATTCTGTCGAAACAGCATCTCTCAACCTCGTTCACAAGATTTGTCTTTTTCACAAAACGTTTTTCTTTGTAAATCCCAAAATCTTCCTATAAATCTATGTATGAATGCTTCTCGTCTTTTTCAGTCACACGACGCCTTTATAAATGAGCTCGCCGATTAATCTGTTTACATGAAAACATCTTAATTGCGTTAAGGCCTGTAAACTTAGCTACCTAACAAAAGGTAACTTCATGACTTAGCAGACTGCATGTTCCTCATCTCCTCTGTATGGACCATAGAGCTGTGTATCGGAGAGTCTGACAACACGCTACGTTTCAAGATATAGGCATTACAATTCGATGCGCTGCTCTATTTTGCCATTCTTTTTAAAAAATCTGCTTTTAGGAAAACATGGCATATTATAAAGAGCACATCACCAAATGGATGAAATTTCAGTAAAAACATTTGATTTTTAACCCAATCAGAATAGAGGGATCTGCATTTGCATTTACCACAGTCCCTGTAACAATCCAGCATCGTAGCACTATAGCTATTTTGGATTCAGCCAACAGGTAACGTTACTAGTCAGCAGCCTTGTGCAAGTTACTGAAAACTACTAATTACCAATTACTGCATATAAAAGTATTTATAATAAGGGTGGGACTGGACCATGTGTCTGCCTGGGGGGTCGCCGGCCGGGATCGCCAGCAGTTTGGACGTGTGGTTGGTGCGGCAACGCACTACATCAGCGCCTGCTCCCCCGGCCTGACCTGCCCAGTATAATAACATAATCAAGGTAAATAACAGTGGGCTAAAGGTTGCATAGTGATCACATTAACATCGCGTCGATGTTGAAATACATGGTGCAAACAAAAGTAGTGGAATTACACTGACGAGTTACTACCAACACTGCTAGGCAGCTAGGTTTGCTAATGCTAACGTTAGCAGCGCACCCATATGCTACTTCCTCTCGCAAGATAAGGCAGCGTTACTGTCACTGTGTAAATACAATGAGATCTCTTTGGAGCAAGCCTGTCGATACCATGTTAAGTGTAAAACCACAAGTAAAATATCTTGAAAAATAATAGAAATATAGATGGTGCTGAACCATGGTGAACAGTGGAGTCATAACAGAGGCTGTGCGTTGTGTTCAGTCACCTTTCACTGTAAATCACACATGGGTTCACAATCTTTTGTGTCTGCTCTGAATCCCTCAGGGCTGGAGTGAAAACTCCATTCACACTAACATGGTGCCAAGGGGTATTGGGTATATTGTGTAGACATGATTCTGTCCTCTTTGGAAGTAATTTGTTTGACTGATTTAAATAAATGTAAAAAATCTTAAAAATATAAGGATAGCTCATTGTATCCAAAGCGAAAGAGAGACCTTATCCTTGGCCTCCAAGCCTGGAAGTACCCTGAGCTCTAGACTCAAGCTTAACCCTAACCCATAAGCATAGGTTCGCAGTATGAACAGATCTCACCTGATACCAGAAAACCATACATGTTCTTAATCTGAAAATCAGTTCATCGTTTTACCAGAAGGTGGCAGCACATCAACACTGCAACCTTGGACAAGGATCGCCGCACCTTTTCCTGCATTTGGAGCTGTTTCATTCCCTAGTTCTGCGACTTAACAGACTTTAGGCCGCCCTTTCTTTCTGTTTGGGACTGCTACAGAGTGACGGCCTGTATTCTGTTACTCATTGTTTGCCCTCTTCATAGATTTCAACACTCAGATTCTTGGTTAGATTGGGGTATTTTCTTTTTGTTTTCCGTTTGTTTGTATACCAGTGGCTGCCTCGATTGATCTGTCTGACTAAGATTTGATTGGTCTGGGGTGGTGGTGTTCACACTTTCACCGTGTGCAGTATATTTGTGTGGGGATCAGTGTGGTGGAGCTCAGGCGTGTGTGTGTGTGTGTGTGTGTGTGTGTGTGTGTTAGTTTAGGGGACTCTATTCCCCCTTTTGATCAACTTCACCGGACACCTGTTTCTTGCTTGGGTTTAGTCAGCCGGTGGCCAAAGGCTGGTTGCTGGTTTATTTTTTAAGGTCGTTGATGCTAAAGCGCTTGTCTTGTTTCTTTGCTTTATATTTTCAACAAACTGTTAATAGTACAAACACGTCTCCAGCTCCATTCGGTAAATGAACTTGTGTGCTCTTAATTTAGAGTAATTTTTCCTGTGGTGAAATTCCCCAGGTGGTGTAGTCAGTAAACAGACACAGAAATTCATTCTCAGTAGATCTGCTCTCTTATACCTTTATATCTAATTTCTATCCACTGTACGGCCAACAATGTCAGTAACAGTTATTCTCATGAAAGCTAAATAAATATCTGTTGTGGGTACAGTTTGTATAATGTACTATTTTAGTTATAAACTCCAGCTCCACTGTTTGCCCAGTCTGCTGTTCCCAGTCTGGCCTCAGCCCAAAACCACACCTGCTGCAGCCTGAGAAGCAGGAAGTTCCTCCCACTGTGACGCACAGATGACTGTGAGAGAAAACGAAACTGAATCCTATCAGTGTTCATGGTAAAATGGCAGAAGCCAGAGTTGCAGTGGATGTAAACGAGTTCAGTTGTGCAGTCTGTCTGGATCTACTAAAGGATCCAGTGACTATTCCCTGCGGACACAGTTACTGTATGAGCTGCATTAAGAGCTGCTGGGATCAGGAGGATCATGTTGGAGTTTACAGCTGCCCCCAGTGCAGACAGACCTTCATACCCAGACCTGTTCTGAACAGAAACACCATGCTGGCTGAAGTGGTGGAGAAACTGAAGAAGACTGGACTACAAGCAGCTGCTCCTGCTGACCAGTATGCTGGACCTGGAGATGTGGAGTGTGATGTCTGTACTGGGAGAAAACACAAAGCTGTCAAGTCCTGCCTGGTGTGTCTGGCCTCCTACTGTGAAACTGACCTGCAGCTTCACAATAAACTCCACCATGCAAAACAGCACAAGCTCATTGATGCCATCGGCCATCTGAAGGACAAGGTCTGTTCCCACCATGACAAACCCCTGGAGGTCTACTGCCGTACCGACCAGCAGTGTATCTGTCTGCTCTGTGTGAAGGATAAACACAGAGGCCATGTTACAGTCTCAGCTGCTACAGGAAAGGCGGAGATACATTTCATGCTAATTTAAAAGAATTTCCCCTTTCTATCTAAAATAATTTCCCCAAATGGATCAGTGAAAGTATCAATTATTGTTATTATCTAAAAGTAAATTTTAAATAAATGGATTTTGTCTTAACACATGTTAGTGTAATTGCTATGAAACACTCAGAACAAGTCTGGTTCGGTAAAGTTGTCATGACCTGCTTGTTTGGTTACTAGCTTGACGGATTTAAGGTAGTCTGGGAAAAATGTAAGTGAACGAATATGAAGTCCATTTAAACTGTGGTAACTTAAATCCGACAAGTTACCCCGACAAGCCAGTAACCCTTCATAGTACAGAAGAACTCACTAGGGCCACAGTAGTACAGGCCACTGAAGTCAGAGGAATCTACAGAACCCTGACCTCAGAATTCAAGATGGCGGTGCCCTTTAAGGCCGCGCCCGCCTAAGATGTTGGTACGGAACGCCATGATACTCAAAATCAAATAAATAAGTTGTCAGGTTCGCCTTGTAAGCGGGTAAGCGGACGGGCATGCAAGCTGGTATTTTTGATATTTTTATATAAAAAAATAAATAAAATGATCAATATTTCAATAAGGGGCGGCATGGTGGTGCAGTGGTTAGCACGGTTGCCTCACACCTCTGTGACCCGGGTTCGAGTCTCCGCCTGGGTCACATGTGTGTGGAGTTTGCATGTTCTCCTCATGTCGTCGTGGGGTTTCCTCCAGGTACTCCGGCTTCCCCCCACAGTCCAAAGACATGCTGAGGCTAATTGGAGTTACTAAATTGCCCATAGGAGTGCATGTGTGCGCGAATGGTGTGTGAATGTGCCCTGCGATGGGCTGGCCCCCCATCCTAGGTTGTTCCCTGCCTCGTGCCCATTGCTTCCGGGATAGGCTCTGGACCCCCCCGTGACCCAGTAGGATAAGCGGTTTGGAAAATGGATGGATGGACAGATGTTTCTTACTTTCAGTGTTTGTGGGAGTTTTCCTAGTCTTGTGTTCATTAGTATAAGTTACTGCACCTGTTGCCTGTTTTCCCTGCACTGTTGTTACTGGTTAATTGTCTTATGTGTCACATCTGCCTCTTCGTTAGTTCAGTTGTCTGTTGCATTTAAGTGCTTGTCCTCCTTTTTCATGCTGATTCATTGTTTGTCTGTTGGTGGTGGAATGTTAGGTCATTGTCTTTAGTTACAGCCTGTTTTTCTACCTGGTTGTTTTTCCTGGTTTTCTTCCCTTAGTTGCCCATAGTGATGGCAAAACAAAGCTTTCCGAAGGAAGTGTGTCGAAAAATGGTTCAGTACTCGAAGTTTTTCTGAATGGTGAACATTAATGATACTAGGTGGTCAAATATGTAAATAGCATTTTGAGTGAGTGCACAACTTCTCCCACTTTAGAGAACACCTACTAACATGGAACGGAGGTCGCTGGAGAGCATAAAAACTGTAAAGGGTCTTCAGAACGCAGTATATTTGGGTCACTGAGGTACTGCCAAACCTCCGGAGTAGCATCTGCTGTTGAACTGTTGACCCATCTGCTCTCCCCCTGTCACTGTCCAGAAGACCTGGAACTAAAATGACAAAGCATGAGTTATTATATACACTATGCATTTTGTACTGTGCAATAATAATTGTACCTCCAAATTCAGTGTAATTGAACATTCAGATTAAAATGTGAAAGGTTGCAGTACTGGTGTGCATTGCAGTACCAGATGAAGTTCCTCCAGGCTCTGGTTCTGGTGGCTGGATGCATGTTGGTGTGCATGGGTTCTGCTGGGCCTCCTGTAATCTTATGCTGGACACACACTCTGCTGTAAGGCGTTTCACAGCAGCCTGAGCATTAGATTGGCTACAGAAACCTGCAGGTTTATATCTTGGACCCAGCAGTGTGGCCAGTGTCATTATGCTATGTAAGCTCTGTCTTCAGAGTAACCAATGCAGCTCCAACTGGCTCTCCTTGATCATGTGATCACTGCAGCACTGAATAGGTGATATTCCAGTTGGTTTCCACTTCTGTAATTATTCTCAGAGTGGGTCTGCCCATCTGTTGTTGGACTTGACAAAGCCTTTATCTCGCAGTTGTACTGGTTCTGAAGTAGGTCTCACAGAATCTGTCTTACCTTGGATCTGATGTCATCGGGTCCTTGTGTCTGATCCATGGTCTTCTTCACAGCCAAATTCAGTGCATGTACAATGCAGGTTGTGTGTCTGACACAGACAATCACATATTGTGCAGCGTCAGTGTGAGCCATCGGACTTTATTCTGTATTCCCCACTCCTCCATCAGGCTGCCTCGACTGCAGCCATGTTTTCTGCAGAATGAGACTCTGGGAATTTTCCTGCTCCCAATAATACAGTCGACAGCTCAGTCTTATCATTTATTATGTATTCATACAATTAAACTGAACCTTGGACACAATTATAATTGACTAATTATCATTATTCATCCATCCATTTTCCAAACCGCTTATCCTTCTGGGTCGTGGGGCTCAAGGGCCCATGGACATATGACTGTTCTGCTGAAGCGGGGGCTCAAACCAGCGATCTTCCAGTCATGGGCACAGATATTTAGCCCTCTGAGCCACTCACCGCCCCCTTTATTATCACTATTATTATCATTATTATTATTATTATCATTATTATTAAATTGTTTAATTATTGAAAATAAATTATTATGATTAAAACTTATGCTGCAGTGTGTGTGCGCTGAAATATGTGCTGTACAACAGGTTTGAAAGCGGTATTGAGGATTGTGCCACATTTTCAATTTCCAAAGCAGTCACATGGTTGAGTACAGAACGAAGCTTCAGATGACCATGGTCACATGTTCAGGATGGAACGGAGGAAACCTTGAAGCTGTGCTTCAGAATGCAGTGAATCGTTTTTTTTTTTTTGGTGTCAAGCTTAACATCACTAGCTGCCCCATTCCCTCTGTTAGTCTACATGCCATTTTCTTAGCTACTTTTTCCCTGGTGAGTTTTGACCCCTTATTGTTCTTTTATTGTGTGTCTTTCCAGTTTGGTTCAGTCTCCTTAATTCCCTTTGTCTTTGTGCTTTTAAGTGCATCGTCACCTTGTTTCCCTGCCTGCACCAGGCTGCGCCCCAACATGCACATTAAATATATGATCTGTTCAAATTCTGAAGCATCTTTAATGAATCTCATTTTACACATTTTCCTTTCTGAATTTGCGTGGAACATCAACGATGCAGACTTTGACACAGTTTACATATGAATGGGTCACAACAGTCCAATATTAAACCAACTTCCCAGCAGATTAAAAGTTTTCAGTATCACAGGAGAAAAGATGCATTATTGTTGTTCAGAATACAGTTTACTACACAGTGGCCCATTATCAACTTACATGCGATCTGATATCAATCTAATAGGACGTCAGTTGAGTAGCCGGTCCTGCAGTGCAGCCCAGGACACATTCGCCTTCACACTGCTATAAGAATGTGGCCATATGCAGCCCAGACCACCTCCCAATGTGGTTTCAGTGATCGGATCTCAATGCATCTTCAATGCGTCCTGGGTAATTAGCGCTGTCCACTTGTGATTGGATCACCCAGGACGCATGTTAATACCAGGTGGAAACAGGACCAAAGGGTCTATGTCCAGCTTATCCTACCTACAGTCAATAAATCGTTTACAAATATCCCTCTATTCATCCATCCATCCATCCATCTCCTATCTGGTAATCCAGGTCAGGGTCAGGGGGAGTGCCTGGAGCCTTTCCCAGGCAGCATAGGGCCCAAGGCTGGTGTCCATCCTGGGCAGGATGATTGATGAATGTGATCTCAGCTAATGAAACAAACTTGTTTTATCATCTTTTTTCTTATCTGTAGAAACAAATGGGTGAAACACAGAGGGAATTTCAGCAGAGAATTCAGATGAGAGAGAAGGAGCTGCAGGAGCTGAGAGAGGCTGTGGCCTCATTCACAGTGAGTATGAACCTGAGGAGAAGATAACAGCTGGCTTGTGATCATATTGAATCTTCTTTCAGATTCAACAGATTGCGGATTTACAGACTTGTGAGGATTAATCAAATTAATGCTGCTCTGGGTTATTCTGGGTCAGTGGGATAAAGTTGCTAGATTGCAGAGTTTAACCAAGTGTTGCAGCAGTAGTAGCTTATTTATTTAAAAAAATACCATTAAAGGCCCATTTGAGAAAAATGCAACTTTTCACAACCCAGCGTAATGCAAATAAACATCGAAAAAGTCACCTATTAAACTGAGACCTAATGGTGACAACCAACCTGCCCCATACAGCCACCAGTCTCTGCCAAATCCCTGCAGCTGACAGTGTATGAGCTTAATGAGTGATCATTTCCAATCAGTGCTGGCTGGGTTTCAGTACCTGAGGCATCCAGCATGGTGACGCTCCAAACCCCAGCCCTGTGCTGTTTATAGCTCCTATCAGCTCACATCTCTATTGTACAATGAGACTCTCTGGAGTCTCAAAAGGGGCTAACTGTAATTTACCGTCCTCTGCTCCCTGTGTCACCAACAGAGCTCAGCACAGTCAGCAGTGGAGGAGAGCGAGAGGATCTTCACTGAGATGATCAGCTCCATTGAAAGAAGACGCTCTGAGGTGACACAGCTGATCAGAGATCAGGAGAAGGCTGCAGTGAGTCAGGCTGAAGGAGACATGGAGAGACTGAAGCAGGAGATCGATGACCTGAAGAGAAGACACTCTGAGCTGGAGCAGCTTTCACACACAGAGGATCACATCCATTTCCTCCAGGTAACAGAACAACTACTTTGGCAATAAGGAAACCAGAGTATTCAAATGAATGCATATTGTCATTTGTATTTCAACTAGTCTGTCATTGGTCAGATGTTAATGGTCCTGTTAATTAGATTGCAATACACATTTGTATTGATGAAGCTGTTTAATCAGACTGTGTGTCTGTAGAAGCGCCAGGCTCTTCCTGTCACTCCTGAAGCTGGATTTGGACCCAGAATCTCTGTCAGTCCAAGATCTGATTTTGGCAATTTGAAGAAGGTGGTTTCTGAGCTGAAAGATCAACTGGAGAATGTTTGCAGAATGAAAATGGCAGAGATCCATCACGCAGGTTAATACATTTTCTAGTCTGTTCATGTTAATATAGACCAGGGCTGGCCAATCTTATTCATAAAGGGCTGGTTTTGCTAGATTACTAATTAGAGGACTGATTGGCTGAAGGGTCTCACATCTGGGGTTGAACAGCTGACCTAAAGGTTACCCCAAAGACCTGCGTACACACTGGCACTTTGCGGGTAAGATTGCCCCCCCCCCTCTAATGTGGACCACGCAGAGAGAGTATGCAGTGCAGTCAGTCTCACATTTGTGTGACCAAGTCAGTTTGATTTCAATAAGTTTAAATCTTTGTGATACCTGGTGAACGAGCTTCACATTCTTCTGTATGCAAAACCCAGATTACATGAAACATGTTTCTTCTACATTATAGAAACCAAAAATCTGTATTATGTGTAACTTACCATGATTTGCAGTTTGTTAAAATGCCTGTTATTGTCCCTCATAATGATGATACCCCACTGCTGTTATCTCCACAGTGAGTGAAGTCCATCTCCCACAAGTAAATTCCTTTTTCTCACATCCCTGTTTCTCTCTGTCTCCTTCTAGTTACCAAAGACACCATCCTACCGGTATTAGTGCCCAGGACCAGAGCAGAATTCTTACACTGTGAGTCTGTTCACACACTTGCTTCTCTCTCCCTGTATGAGGTGGAGTGTGTTTTATTGTGTTTTATTGTGTTTTATTGTGTTTCATTTTCTACTGCTAGTGGAGCTTCTCTTTCTCTCTCCCGCTGCCTCCTGGTCTTTCACATTTACATGAGCTTTTTATCTCAGTAGACTTTGAATCCAATTGCTAAGTAAGGCAAGTTTATTCAGGGTGGTTTTCCACTGCACCAGGTTCGGTACTTTTGGTTCTTTCCCTTTTCCATTAACTTCCGGTCTAGTACCAGTACCAGAAGTTCCAGTACCAAAAGCACCATTGCAGCTGGGGTACTTTTTCGGTACTTCGGAACTTTGGTGTGGGACTTACAAACACGTTCATTGTCAATTTAAAAAACAATTTTAAAAAGTCTAAAAGCCCAAAAAACAAATAAACAGTTAACTAAAAAGAAGTGACATTGTAGAGGCAGCGTATGACTAAACTCCTGCTGATTTAATTTATTGAAAAGCTGCAGCAAACAGTAACGTTTTAAGCCCTGATTATAATGAGCTGACAGTGTTAGCAGACCTCAGGTCTTCAGGAAGCTTGTTCCACAGACAGGGAGCATAGAGACTAAAAGCTGCTTCAGCCTGCTTGGTCTTCATTCTGGGACACTGAGTAAACTTTCAGGGGTCTGGATGCTTCACAAGGTTCAAGGAAGTTAGTGCCATTTAGTGCCTTGTACACAAGTAATATTTAATTATTAATCCTATGATGCTCAGGAAGCCAGTGCAGTGATTAAGGACCTGTGTGATATGCTCCACTTCCTTGGTGTTAGTGAGGACTCTGGTGGCAGCATTCTGGATGAGCTGCAGCTGTCGGACTGATTTATTACCAAGACCTGCAGGAAATAAACACATGAACAAGCTTTTCCGTATCTGGTTTACAGAGAAATCCTTCTCTCTCTCTCTTATTGGGCTGGTTTCAGGTTCCGTTGGGCGGATTTTAAGCAGAACTTGGGCAGGACCTGGGAACACTGTACTGATGCCTCATTTCCACCAACATGGAGCCGGTGCTGGGCTGGTTGTCACTTGATGCCTTTTCAGAACCTGCCTGCGTCTCCACCAGTTTAGAAAATGAACATAGGTGACAGTGAGAGTAAAGGTTCATATGTATTCCGTTTTGTTGGATTTATTCTTATCTGTTGAATAAGTTTTTATAAGCTGCCAACTGTCCTTTTAACGATCGCGCTATTAAAGATGCCAATAACTGAACTTTGCAATCTGCCTCATGATCTCTTCGCCACTCAAGTGCCACAATATTTTGTTTATCAGACCTGCGGCATGGTTTTCATTTACAATGCAAAGTTACTCCGCTAATAAGCTGGCTAGTTTTTTTACTGCTGGCACCGGAAATGTTAGACAAAACTATATTGGTTATTGACTGAATTATCCAGCTATGCGGACGGTTTGGACACGATGACCCCTCCCACTTGCACTGACGTTATCAGAATTATAATTTTTTTTGTTGTGTCCCCAAACTGGTTGTGCCACTGAACATCTCCTAAGTCTGTGCTTTAGGGCCAGGACTTCACACGACACGACTACACTTGCGTGCTTAGTTTACATCTATCTGGAGGATTGAAGGTCATGTCCACCAGGGGGCAGTGCGAGAAAACCATCTTGGTCGGTTCCTTCGTTTCCAGTCTCACTTGTGGCAGTCAAGATGGCGCTCTGAAGAACACGCTTTGATTAGAGCTGCAAACCGACTTGTTTTGTTTACCATGTACTGTGAACTATATGCAGTTTTACTACTGTCTGGTTTTATTTAATCATCCAGTGACTGCAATAACTATACACAGTCAAGATGACAGTTTCTGAAAAAAAAGAAAATGATGGAAGAGATTAAACGAGATAAAACAATAGCACCTTTTCAAATCAGTTACAAACTGATTTTTGGCTTATTTCTAATGAATTAGGAAATATTTAAACAAACATTTTACCTTTACCATTTTCTGACCACCCAGCCATTGATATCCATATATCCATATTGTCATCGTCTATCCATCTATCCATCCATTTTCCAAACCGCTTATCCTTACTGGGTCGCGGGGGGTCCGGAGCCTATCCCAGAAGCAATGGGCACGAGGCAGGGAACAACCCAGGATGGGGGGCCAGCCCATCGCAGGGCACACTCACACACCTTTCACTCACACATGCACTCCTATGGGCAATTTAGCAACTCCAATTAGCCTCAGCATGTTTTTGGACTGTGGGGGGAAACCGGAGTACCTGGAGGAAACCTCACGATGACATGGGGAGAACATGCAATCTTTGTCATCGTCTACTGGATATAAAATATCTTCAAATTGGATATTAAACAGTTCAATCTTGAGAAAAGTAGCTATTTTAAATATAGAATAATTAACTGACTTACACTGGAATAGACCCAATACAGAAAAAACTATTGCAATAACATGTAACAAAATTTGTCAGAAGGTTTAGTAGTGACTTGGCGCGAATCGGAAGAGATGAAGAAAACAAAATTATAAATGAGATTTACTGCTTTAACTTGCAAACCAGTCAATCATCTTACTGATATAGAAAATAATGTAGGAGGTGACTTACAGAATAAATTGGATGATTATATATAAACATAAGGCAGAAGGAGCCTTTGTTAGATTGTGGCAAAAATGGCTTGAAGAAGGTGAGTGTCACGACCAGGCGCGCCGCGGAGAGCGGCGATCGTGCGGGTGCGGCGAGCAAGCAGCAGCAAACAAGCAAAGTTGGGGTAAAACTAGGGATTTAATAAGGGAACCAGGACAGGAGAACATCGCACACCGACTAACATCAATGACAGACACGGAAAGAGGGGAGACCAGGACTTAAATACGTTAAAGCAGGGCAACATAATCATCCGGGGCTGGAAACAACTCGGGGAAGCACACGTGGGTAATCAGGGGGCGTGGCACACATGAGGAGCGGACGGGTCAGGCATCACAGAACCCCCCCCCCCCAAAGGCGCGCTGCACCGGGCGCGCCAGGGAGGAGGCGAGGAATGGGGGACAGGAACCAAAACCATTAACGAGGGACCGGGAACAAGACAGAGACACAGAACAAGGCAAGGGACAGGACGTAAGACAGGAGCTGAGACAGGACAGGGAAAGCGGACGAACATACCAGAAAAGGGGACACAGAGGGAACAGGAGGAACAAAAGGACTGGGAGTGAACAGAGGGAACCCAGAGGGAGGAGGAGGAACAGGAGGAGTGAAGGGACGAGGGACAAAGAAAGGGGAAGCAAACAAAGGAGGGACAGAGGCAGGGAAGAAGGGAGAGAAGGGGAACAAAGGAGAGCCCAAGGGAGACCCAGCGGGCGATGGGCGGCAGCCGGAGGGGCCGCAGGCGGCCGGAGCCGGAGAGGCCCGCGGAGGGGCCGAGGAGGCAGGGCGAGGGACCCGCGGAGGGGCCAGGGAGGGAGCAGGAGGGAGCACCGGGGAAGGGGACGAAGGAGCAGGAGGGGACCCTGGCGAGGACAAGGTGAGGGGGGGAGCCGCCGCAGGCGGCGACGTCATCCGCTGCGGACAAGCGGGCGGACCCGCTGGCGACGGAGGAACCGCCGTCGGGGAGCCCTCAGGTGACCGACTAGGCACGGACGGGGGGAGCGAGTCAGGGCGACGAGGCACCGGAGGGAGGCCCACAGGCGACGGCCGAACCGGGAGACCAGGGCCCGCGGCCACCAACCGAGCCCCAGCACAGGCAACGGAGGGCGAGCCAGGGGGCAGGGCGGGCAGGACCCCAGCCCTGCATCTGTGCCCCCTCCCCTTGCTGGACACAGACATGCGGGCTTTAGTCTGGGGTTTCTCGCACCGGGGCGAGGACAAAGGAGTCATGAGTGAGGTCCCTGAGGGGTCCCATTCCAGCTCCTCCACCTCCGGAGGGGGAGGAGCCAAGATGGAGTCCTCCGGGACCTCCTCGGGGACTTGGACAGAAGGGACTGGAACCGCTGCAGGCGGAGGGGGCGCCTCGGGAGCCGCTGCAGGCAGTGGCGGCTGTAGTGGGGATGCCTGCCCGGGAGCTGCAGGCTGCTGCAGTGGGGGTGCCGGCCCGGGAACTGCAGGCTGCTGCAGTCGGGGTGCCTGCCCGGGAACTGCAGGCTGCTGCAGTGGAGGCGCCTGCCCGGGAGTTGCAGGAGGACGAGGGAGCTGCGCAGGCGTAGGAGCCGCGGGCGGCGGCGGCTGCACGGGAGCGGAGACCGCCGGCAGTAACGGAGGGAGCTCCTCCGTACCGGCGATCGCCGGTCTCCTTCTCCTCCTCTGGCGCCTGGCGGTGGTGGGAGGCGGCGCGACATCCGAGAAAGCGGACGGCGAGAGAACAAGCTCCGGGTAAGGGTAGAGGAAGGGCTCTTCATCCTCGTCCTCACTTGAGGGCCAGTATCTCCACACGGAGTAAGCGTCCTGTGGGCTCGGCCTCAGGGCTGGAGTCAGGACGTGCTGCTTTATCTCCGGAGACTGCCACATGCGGGAAAGCGCGCAGGCTCCGAGGGAGATCGTCGGCTCCCTCACTCTCCTTCTCCTCTGCTTCTTCGTCTTTTGGTCTGTCATTCTGTCACGACCAGGCGCGGGGAAACTGGTGATCATGCGGGTGCGGCGAACAAGCAAAGTCGGGGCAAAATTAGGGATTTAATAAGGGAACCAGGACAGGAGAACATCGCACACCGACTAACATCAATGACAGACACGGAAAGAGGGGAGACCAGGACTTAAATACATTAAAGCAGGGCAACATAATCAGACGGGGCTGGAAACAAATCGGGGAAGCACACGTGGGTAATCAGGGGGCGTGGCACACATGAGGAGCGGATGGGTCAGGCATCACAGTGAGCAGAACTCAGCCTATTTCTTTAGGCTAGAAAGAGAGCAAGTCAGGAACTGCATTATGTGGGTGAGGATTTATGGAAATGTTGCGGAAAATTTTTGATTTCTTCTCAAACATGATGGGAATAATTGATGTGGATCGTGAACTTTGTGACGTCCCAATTCATTTAACTGAGATGTCTGCTGTAATAAATTGCTTAAAAAATAATAAATCGCCGGGAACAGACAGTCTAATCCAGAGTCTTTTTTCATCATTGCTGGAGATTTCAATCAGGCAAATCTGAAGCCAGTTTTCCCCAAATTCTTCCAATATATGAACATCCCAGCTAGAGGGAGAATCTGTCTGGACAATGTTTACACAAACGTTTGTGAGGCCTACAAGGCCCTTCCCCCCCCACCTCGGCTACTCAGACCATGTCACTGTGTTCATGGTTCCTGTGTATAAATCCCTGCTGAAGCACAACAAACCAGTCAGTCAGAGTGTGGCCAGCTGGTGCCGTCTCAGCTCTCCAAGGCTGCTGTGAATCTACTGACTGGGACATTTTTAAGGAGGCTGCTATAAATGGTGATGCCATCAACCTGGAGGAGTATATAAACTCTGTGATCGATGACCACGAGAGCCGACCAAAGGCCCTGGATGACGAAGGAAGTGCTCACATATCTAAGAATCAGAAATGCAGCTTTCAGATCTAAAGACAAGGCTGCCCTCAGGACGCCCAGAGGCAACCTGTCCCAAGCTATGAGGATAGCCAATCAGGCACATGCACAGAGGATCAATGAACACTTTAAATGCACTAAAGACACACGCCGCATATGGCAGGGCATTCTGCCAATCACGATCTGCAAGCCCAACCCACACATCAGTGGCGGTGATGTCTCCCTTCCAGATGAGCTAAACAACTTCTTTGTACAGAATAAGGAGCCGACACCACCACCCCCCCCCCCCGCCCCCCCAGTGAGGAGCTACTATGTCTGTCCACAGCTGATGTGAGAAGTCTTCTATCCAGAGTCAATCCATGCAAAGCTGCAGGACCTGACAACATACTTGGCTGAGTGCTGAGAGAATGCTGACCACTGACCACCTAGCTGGTGTCCTCACAGAATGCACCTCTTTAAGCCAGTGGTCTGTCCCAGCATGCTTCACATCAACCACCATCATCCTAGTGCTGTAGAAGCCATTAGTGTCTAGCCTGAATGACTACTGCCCTGTAGCACTCAGGTCAATCATCATGAAGTGCTTGGAAAGGCTGGTCATGGCAGTAATACATAAAGACCAATCTTCCTACCTCTCTAGACCCTCTCCAATCTGCATACCGGTCCAACAGGTCTACTGAGGACACCGTAGCCTCTGCCCGTCTCCTTTCCCTGACACATCTGGATAAGAGAGTCACATATGTCAGGATGTTATTCATAGACTTCAGCTCTACCTTCAATACATCCCTCAAAAACTGAGGGGGTTAAGCTTGAACACCACTCTCTGCGGCTGGATCTTGGATTTCCTGACAGAAACGCCCCAGTCAGTATGTATGGGCTGCAACATGTCCAACACTGTCATCATCAAGTTTGTGGATGATACAACTGTGGTGGGACTGATAAACAGAGAAGATGACTCAGCATACAGAGAAGAGGTGGAAAGTCTTTCCACAAGAGACACAATCTATCTGTCAATGCTGACAAGGCAAAAGAGATGATTGTGGACTTCAGAAGGACACGTCCTGCCCACACCCCACTCAGCATCAACAGTACTGCTGTGGAGATTGTAAGGAGAACCAAGTTCCTTAGTGTGGACATAACTGAGGAACTTACATGGACAAATAACACCACCTACTTATTCAAGAAAGCCTAGCAAAGACTAAACTAAACTTTCTGAGGTGGCTGAAATAAGCAAACCTTCCCCTCCCATCCTCACCATGTTCTATAGAGGCACCATCGGCAGTGTTCTGACTAACTGCATCACCATCTGGTATGGCAGCTGCAACAAATCTGATCACAAATTCCTGCAGAGAGTAGTGAAGACAGCAGAGAACATTATGGGATGCCTCTCCCTTCCCTACAAGCCGCTTTTTGCAAACGCAGGGAACTGAGCTGGAAGGTGAAGCTTTTAATTTACCGGTTGATCTACGTTCCTACCCTCACCTATGGTCATGAGCTCTGGGTGATGACCGAATAAATGAGATTGCGAATACAAGCAGCAGAAATGAGTTTCCTCAGCAGGGTGTCTGGGCTCAGCCTTAGAGAGGGTGAGGAGCTCAGACATCCGGGCTCAAAGTAGCGCCGCTGCTTCTCCGCATTGAAAGGAGTCAGTTGATGGTTCTAGGATACCTCTTGGACGGCTCCCTGGGGAGGTGTTTCAGGGCATGTCCAACCGGGAGGAGGCCTGGGGGCAGACCCAGAGATTGTATATAATATTAAAATCTCTATATATAATATATATATATATACCCTGAGAGATTATATATAATATATACTACATTATATATAGATTATATGTTATATATTAGATCAGTGGCAAAAAAAATCGATGGATGGATGGAACTGTATGAAAAATAACGCTACTTATGAAAGTAGGCAAGTAAGAATTTCAGGTTAGAATTTCATTGTACCTTGTACGCATGACACTGCTTTCTTAGAAACTTATACTGCCATTGAATTTTGAAGATGCTGTACAAAGAAGGACACAATAGTGTTCGGAATATTTTTTTCTTGTCTGTGAAAATATACAGCTCTTCTGGACACTCATTCTTAAAAAAATCAGATGCTACTTTAATACTATAGGTACTGTAAGTAAAGATAAAGCTCTGTGACAAAATGTGACCATACTGCCACCCCAATTTCTGGTGGCACTGCACGTCGCGCATGCGTCTTGTTATCTTCATGTAAGTGCACAGACGAAGCCGGAATCTACACAGAAAACACGTGGCGGCCAGACTGGTACCTCTCCGCGCGCGTACAGGCGGACGTGTCTGTGTAGACTTTTAGGATGCATTTTACTCCTCCGCGGACGACCGCCTGCCGCACTCCAAATTTGTCTTTAAACACCAACATAGATGATTTTGATGAGGATTGGGGTAGTTTGCAAACCCTACAGCCAATTTTCAAGGTAATAAAACTGTTACATACATATAAATGTGTATGCATATGTGTGCAGACTTGCCCCGAAATGACAATCTCACGCCAGCCAGTTGATAAAAGTTGGCAGCCCCGTGAACTGCCACTCTGAATTTGTAAAACGTAGGGAAACATACACAGACCTCGCGGCTGTAGTACGTGTGCAGGGAATATCAGAATAATAATTTAATACTAATAATACTTAAATAGGACACGTGCGCATGTGCAAAGTACACAGCTTGACCAGAGAAATATGAACGTTTCCATGTACGCATACGCAGTGTAATACGCGAGTGATGCACTTTGCGGAGAACCAGCCTAGATGCGTCCGCGTTGGGAGAGTCGCGTCGGCGCGCTGCTGGAGAGAGGTGTGTGTCCAAAGTGGATTAAAAGAAATTCATATTGTGACCTAAAGACAAACTCACTTTTAGTGGTAATTTTTGTTGTGTAATTTTATGGTTAATATGTTTGATTAATGCTGTTTGTAATTTTACTTACCTGTAATTAAGCCTATTAGTTTAACACGCACATCATTTTGGCGCGTCTTCCCGCCGGCGTCGCGCAGGCGACAACAACAAAAACAAATTTATTTTTATATAGCGCATTATCACAACATTACATTGTCTCAAAGCGCTTTACAGTATCCTCACCCAAAGCCCCCAGTGAGTAAGCCATAGGCGACAGTGGCAAGGAAAAACTCCCTAGAAGGAAAAAACCTTGAGAGGGACCAGACTCAAAGGGGGAGCCCATCCTCCAGGGGCCGGCAGGGATAGTCAAATAGAGAGAGGAGAGCAAGGAAGATGATAAGCCAATGCCGAAGCCGAGTCTTCTTCCAATTGCCAGGCAACCAGAGGTAAGGCAGCGGGTCATACATGGAAGATCAGAACGGCGAGCTGGATGCAGGGACGTCACTGGTGGTGGCGACGTCACATGTGGCCGGGTGTGCTGGATATCATGATAGATTGAGGTCTCCAGGCATCACCCCCCAGGAGGAGTAGGGGAAATAAAATGTACAATTAGGCATAGTAGAGGAGGCTATTGGCAGTGCTAAAAGCTAGGTGAGTACAATATGAAGTGCAATCTGCAAGCTCCGGCAGATATGGCTATGGCAGCATCAGTAGGAGGGAGAGGCAAGTGGGAATGCCGACATGGGGAGTCCCTGAAATGTCAGCACTCCAGTTCCACAAGAGATTGCAAAGCTAGAGTGACAGCACTGACAGTCCAGTTCATCCAAAGCCAATGGCACCGATCCCCGCCCAGCTCTACACCTCACACTACAGGTCTGACTGGGAGTGAAGAGTTAGCTAGGGCTAGAACTAGTGTCCCTATACGCTAAACTAAACAGGTGTGTTTTTAGTCTGGACTTGAATATTGAGAGTGAACCTGAAACCCGCACATCCGGTGGAAGACCATTCCACAGCTGAGGAGCTTTGTAGGAGAAAGCTCTGCAGCCTGCCGTAGCTCTTTCTACCCTAGGCACTAACAGATATCCCATGGCTTGAGAGCGAAGCAAGCGTGGAGGGTTGTATGTGGTCAGCAGTTCACTAAGGTATTCTGGTGCAAGGCCATTTAGTGCTTTATAAGTTAATAGCAGTATTTTATAGTCAATTCGAGACTTAACTGGCAGCCAATGAAGAGAGGATAAGACCGGTGTAATATGATCAAATTTTTTAGTGTTTGTTAGAACTCTGGCTGCAGGATTCTGTACCATCTGAAGTTTATGCAAGGATCCAGACGGGCAACCTGATAGGAGGGCATTACAGTAATCCAGTCTGGAACTTACGAAGGCATGTATTAGTTTTTCTGCATCATTAAGTGAGAGCATCTTACGAAGCTTGGCTATGTTCCGTAGATGATAAAATGCAGTTCTAGTAATACTTCTTATGTGAGCTTCAAAGCATAGATCTGAATCGACAAGAACGCCAAGATTTCTAACTACCATGTTAGGTTGTGTAGGAAGGTTACCAACGTTCAGGTGGTGGAACTTATTTCTAGCAGCCTTGGGACCAATTACCAGAACTTCTGTTTTTTCTGTGTTTAACATAAGGAAATTTTTTGCCATCCAGCACTGGATATCTAATAGACAGTCTTCTAACCGAGATAGCAGTGATATATCATCAGGGTTAACAGATATGTACAACTGTGTATCATCTGCATAACAATGAAACCCAATACCATGATTTCTAATAATGTTACCAAGAGGTAGCATGTATAGGGTAAACAGTAGCGGGCCCAGGACTGATCCCTGTGGGACACCATATTCAACTTTAGTGGCCTTGGATGATTCATTGTTCACATGGGCATACTGATAGCGATCAGACAAATATGAGCGGAACCAAGAAAGTGCTGTCCCTGTAATGCCAACTACACCTTCTAACCGGTCCAAGAGGATATTATGGTCCACAGTATCGAACGCTGCAGTTAAATCTAGCAATACCAACAGAGATACACAGCCATGGTCAGAAGCCACAAGTAAATCATTCATTACTTTGACTAGAGCAGTTTCTGTGCTATGGTTTGGTCTAAAGCCAGACTGATATAATTCATTGGCATTAGTTTTTTGTAGGAAAGAGGACAACTGACGAACTACAACCTTTTCCATGATCTTTGAAATGAAAGGAAGATTTGAGATAGGTCTATAGTTTCCTAAAACACTGGGTTCAAGATTTGGTTTCTTTAGGACGGGTCTGATAACAGCCATTTTAAAAGGTTTTGGAACATATCCAAGCCTAAGAGAAGAGTTTAACACATTTAACACGGTAGTGCCAATCTGTGGTGCAATTTCCTTGAAGAATTTTGTAGGAATTGGGTCTACAAGGCTAGTAGAGGATTTACAGGAGAAAATTAAGCTCAAAAGTTCTGAGTGTGTAATAGGAATCCATCCATCCATCCATTTCCCAAACCGCTTATCCTATTGGGTCGCGGGGGGTCCGGAGCCTATCCCGGAAGCAATGGGCACGAGGCAGGGAACAACCCAGGATGGGGGGCCAGCCCATCGCAGGTGTAATAGGAATGAATGATTCAAAGGTCTCATTATTGGTAGGCATAAGACTAGCAGGAGGCAGGCAGCCGTAAGTAGGTAAAGGTGTGCACTGTATAGTCTGTCTAATTGTAGTTATCTTACCATTAAAAAATGTAAGAAAGTCATCACTCTTAAGAGCTTGCAGGATTTGCAAGTTTAATGAGGAATTCTGTGTTATCCTAGCCACGGATTCAAATAGGAATTTAGGATTGGTTTTGTTCATGTCTATTAATCTGGAGAGATACACAGACCGAGCAGTTACTAGTGCTTGTCTGTATTTAGAGAGGCTCTCTTTCCAGGCAGATTTGAAAACTTCCAGTTTAGTTGAGCGCCATTTTCGCTCTAGCTTGCGTGATGCCTGTTTGAGTTCACGTGTATTATCAGAGTACCAGGGGGCAGGTTTGTTATTGCTATGCTTTATACTCCTAAGTGGAGCCACAAGATCTAGAGTGCTGCGAAGGGATTTTTCCATGTTTGAAGTTGCCTGTTCAAGTTCATTTACACACGATGCTTCAGATGTAAGGCTGAAGGACTGTGGAAGTTGTTTCATAAATGTTGTTGTAGTTAGTGCCTTAATAGAACGTCTGATTCTATACTTTGGAGTGGTGGTCAACAGGAGGCTATACTGGATTTCAAATGTTAACAAGTAATGATCTGAGAGCAGAGGACTCTGTAGCATAATAGACACATGTTCTACCAGGATGCCATGACTAATGATCAAATCAAGGGTATGGTTACAGACATGAGTAGCCCGACTACATTCTGACATACACCTACAGAGTCAAGAATAGCTGCAAACGCTGTTTTTAAAGGATCATTATCCTTCTCCATATGAATGTTAAAATCACCCACAATAACGGCTTTGTCAGTACTGACCACCAGGTTTGTTAAAAAATCAGCAAATTCCTTAAGAAAATCACTGTACGGCCCAGGCGGTCTATGCACAATAACCATGGTGATTTGGGGTGAAGAACCAGAAAGAGATGAGCCAGCAAGGCTAAGAACAAGAGTTTCAAATGTGCTGAAACTCACACCACATTTCTCAGACACTCCTAAGTCGGACTGAAAAATTGCAGCAACACCACCACCTTTGCGATTTGGTCGCGGGTTATGCTTATAACTGTATTCCGCTGGAGTAGATTCATTTAGTGCCATGAATTCATCCGGTTTAAGCCAGGTCTCAGTAAGGCACAGGGCACCAAGACTAAAATCAGTAATTATTTAATTTATTAATAGTGCTTTAGGGGCCAGTGATATTATATTCAGAAGTCCAAGTTTAAGTTTAAATATTGCATCACAACTGTTTTCTAGTAACGGATTCATTGTGATTTTAATTAAGTTATTATGGCACACTCCACGGTGGAATAGTCCTCCACGATTAAAGACGCGGGGAGCAGACACAGTCTCAATGAAATGAACCCTAGGCGACGACTCTAAGCGACTAGCAGGCGGTCGGTTATGCCGGTTTACCTGCCGCCTGGACTTGGCTCTAGTTAGTCAGCGATTTGCCTGTAGACTACGAGCTATGCTTTTAGACAGGAGGTCGGCACCAGCCCGCGAGGGGTGAATACCGTCACTCTTCAAAAGCCCAGGCCTACCCCAGAACATCCTCCAGTTGTCTATATAACCTACACCATTTATCGGGCACCATTCCGACAGCCAGCGATGTAGCGACGATAATCTGCTGTACATTTCATCGCCACGTCTAGCATGGATGGGGCCAGAGCACGTTACTGACACACACATCTTCTTCGCAATGTTGCACACCTCTTTAAAATTTGCCTTAGTGATCTCCGATTGCCTCAATCGGACATCATTAGTGCCGACCAACATTTCCTGAGGTATTTCACATATTTGACTTTTTATATTTTATGTATCGTACAGAATAATAGAGCGCAGGCTAAAGTGCAGTTGGGTCCCCAGCGAGTCTCTCAGCGCGGCGTGTCTCACAGCGCAGGGGGCAGCCGGAGCGCCGCAGACTCGGGCGGCTACATGAGTATATTGGGAATAAAATGTGTGTATTGGAGCGAGTTCTGTGTGAGTGAGTGTGTGAGGTGTGACAGTGATAATGATGGAGATGCTGGGCTTCGTCATGGGATTAATCGCTCTTCTTCTTGCCTACAGACTCCTGCCAGCTGACGCTGGACCCCAACACAGCAAACAGAGAAGTGTCTCTGTCAGAGGGGAACAGGAAGGTGACAGCGGGGGAAGAGCAGCCATATCCTGATCATCCAGAGAGATTTGACTGCTACCCCCAAGTTCTGTGCAGAGAGAGTCTGACTGGTCGCTGTTACTGGGAGGCTGAGTGGAGTGGAGATGGAGTCTGGATAGCAGTGACTTATAAAGGAATCAGGAGGAAAGGAGACAGTGCTGACTGTCAGCTTGGATTCAATGAAAAGTCATGGAGTCTGTTCAGCTCTCCTGACGGTTACTCTGTCTGGCACAATAATAAACACACTGTCATACCCATAGAGCCCTCAGGCTCCCGCAGAGTAGGAGTGTATCTGGACCGGGCGGCTGGTACTCTGTCCTTCTACAGAGTCTCCTCTGATGGACTGACCCTCCTGTACAGCTTCACCTCCTCATTCACTGAACCGCTCTATCCAGGGTTTTTGGTTTATTATCCAAACTCCTCTGTGTCCCTGTGCATGCTGGGATAGCTCACTGTGTGCTGGAGAAATCATTTTTACATTCAGTGTCACATGTCGCTGCTTCTCCGTGGCAAAAAGGTAAAATCTCTGCTTTATAACCAGTATAACCCTTTTTACTCTGTCTGCAGTGTGACGTATGTTAATAAAATAAGTAATTGGGTTCTGTAAGCTCAACAAACATACAAAATGACTTATGTTCTATTTTGTCTGTAAATGCACCAAAAATACCTAAACAAATTCATAGTACATGCAGTTGTACCAATAGAGTGAATTCTGATTCTGAATAAAATTAAATGTAATGAAATCTAAGCCTGATGAGTAAGGGGAGCTTTTCCCCTCCCCTCTATATGTATATTTTATATATTTGCCTATATATTGTATGTGCTACCTGTACACTGACAATAAAAGCTTCCTATTCTATCCCATTAATGTCCCGGTTCTGCGCTGCCCAGAACGTAACTGAGTAACAGACTTAATCCGCGCTCTCTGCTCACTGAGCGCAGCAGCCTGATATCGCAGCGGCTTTGGCCAGCAGGGGGCGGCAGACGGCAGACATTTTATTAACTCAAAACCTACATCGGTCCTGAGGTAACTTAGTAAAGATAATAATATAATCAAATCAATCATATATTAACTAAGTAAACATAAATAACATAAAATCTTAATGAGGCACGTTAGTACAACAACAGAAAAGCACCTGATCATCATCAAGTAGTGTAGGTGATTACCATTTATCAGAAAAAAACACATAAATCCTGTTTCATTAGGAATCCTGAGATATATACTGTACTGTGCAAAAGTCATAGGCAGTCATAGGAAATGTGTAAAGCTGGGTAGTAAATGTATATTTTCTCAGTATGAAAAACAAAATGTAATATTAGAACATATGCAAATTATGTGTAAAACAAAAAAACTAAAAGAAATTTCCTATGTTCTCCAAAAAGTTACTGATATCTTGTTGGATGGCTAGATGAACACCAATATGGTTCCTAAACCTAAACCTAAACATGAGTATAATGAAAATACTGCCAAAACTGGGGTGACTTTAGGAGAGATTTTGAAATGGTTAAGGGCAAACACAGTTTGACAGACATAACATCATAGGTTTAAATAAACATGGAGATCATTTTTAAAAGTTTATGTGACTGCCTATGACTTTTGCACAGTACTGTATATATATATATATATATATATATATATATATATATATATATATATATATATAGTTCCCTTTTTATTCCACACAGTTTAGGAATAAGATCATCAGCCACAATATAACCCACAATACACTCACAGTGGCACTGCAGTAATACAGATATACCCCTGAACACAATGGGAAGGTGGATTCTTACTCCCTCTAGTGACGAGCTCCACATTCTGTGCTGCTGCCTCTGCTGCCCGCGTGTTTGTTTCTCTCCCCCCTGTCTAATTTAGACGTGGTGCACTTGTTCCCCTGGGGGTGGGTGTATGAGGTGGGTCCCCGGCTAAGGGGGGAGTGTTAGGTTGAAGAAACTATTATTAATCATTTTGTTATCATTTTCGTATAATCAGCGATGAGTGTAAATATGTATATACATTATTTTGTTTTCTTCTAACCTCATACTCTAGATTATATTAATAATAGCGTTCAGCTTGCACGTACCCTGAGTATGTGCTCAACAGCTGCCCACTTAAGCAAAAACAGAACTGTCTCTTCTTGGCCTCACCTCCCTATCTTGCGTGACTCTTGCGCCTCCCACTGATTATAAATAAAGGAGCCAAGGGGAACCACACTCTGTAACACATTCTGCTGTAGCTCGCATTGCAGAGAGTGTGGGTACCCTTGCGCAAGTAAAACTTTAAAGTGTGTTGTCTCGTAATTCATAGTGTAGTGTGAAGTTGGGGTGGAAACGCCGGGCGCTTTCCCCAACAGGGAGGAATCGATCCTGTGGCAGCCACCACGCCGGCTTCGGCTCTGCATCAGTGTTTCATTCTCCTTTTCTGTTCTGTTCTCTCCTGTTTGTACTCTTTGTTAATAAATCACCCCTGACAATCCAACCATCCCGGGTCTGAATCCGTTTATGCTGCGTCTGACAGCAGCCGGAACGAAACACTTACAGAGACTGAAATGCATGAGGGTTTACAGCCTATATGCACAAGCATTTCTCTCACATCTGTGATACACTTACAGACGGTGACACACATGCAAACAGGGAAATTTATCCCTCTGGTGACACAAACACAGACATTTTTGTCTCCAAAAGCATACAAATTATCACAGTTGTGTCCAGTTACTGTGACACACGTGTGACACGCATGTAAACTGTCCTTTCACAGTCACAGGACTGACTATCACTGTCATTCCTCTGGGCAAACCCCTAATCCTAATTAAGGTAACCGTATCTTTTATCCAGCTCTAACCTGAACCATAAGTAACCAAACAACATATAAGACTTTTGGCTAAATTCATTGTTTGATTGCATTCATAGATTTTTGTAAAATTGAAGGTTATTTTGTGGAGAGCTGAAAAAAGTTCCCACACGCTAAAAAGTAACCAGTTTTGACACATTGTTGGGATGTTTGTTCCTCACAAATGCGGTAAATACAAACCCGTACACACACACACACACATTCACATACACACTCTGAAAGTCCACATATATCGTTCCATTCACCCTATTCATGTATACCATCACAGTGGCCGGCGTCCAGGCAGGATGTTCACCAACATACGCAAAAACTTCCGGAGGAAAAACACCGAACCACCCCCATATGTGCACTCATGGTACAACCTCAGCTGCCAAAAAGCAGCTACCATTAGCATTCCATGGGGAGGGGAGGAGAGGACAGGCACTCAGGCTGGTGATAAGGCTGTCCTCCTGGTATTGCAGGCAATCGTTGCTTCCATTTGGGAGTCATGCGTCATCCAAACTGACTGGAAAACGGGACTTGTAGTCCTTATCTGGAAAGGGAAGGGTGATCGCCTGCATTGTGGCAACTACAGGGGGATAACACTGCTCTCAGTGCCTGCCGGGTAAGGTCCTTGCTAGGGTCATCCTGAACAGGATCTGTGATCACTTGCTTGCCTGTCAGTGACCGGAGCAGTCTGGGTTTATGCCTAAGAAATCTACCACCAACAATCTCTGCCTCTTGTACAACCCGGCGCAGTGCATAGCTCAGGAAAACCTGTGCAATCGTTTCACGCTGCCATCTTTGTGCATTTTCAGTTTTTTTAACTGCACAGTGTTTAATACATTCTAATACTTGCAAAGGATGAAAGTTAACATTGACAGGGTGTCTTAAAAGAGGGCTACAGTAAAGAAAAGAAAAGTTTCAAGGCAGCATGAAAGTAATGCACAATCAGGGATGTGTAATTTCTGAGGCACATATTCAAAAAAAGTATTTTAATTGTAAAATTGTATTTTATGATTCATATTTGACTTAGTGGAGGCGGCATGGTGGTGCAGTGGTTAGCACTGTTGCCTCACACCTCTGGGACCCGGGTTCGAGTCTCCGGCTGGGTTACATGTGTGTGGAGTTTGCATGTTCTCCCCATGTCGTCGTAGGGTTTCTTCCGAGTACTCCGGTTGCCCCCCACAGTCCAAAAACATGCTGAGGCTAATTGGAGTTACTAAATTGCCCGTAGGTGTGCATGTGAGAGTGAATGGTGTGTGAGTGTGCCCTGTGATGGGCTGGCCCCCCATCTTGGGTTGTTCCCTGCCCGTGCCCATTGCCTCCAGTATAGGCTCCGTAGTCCTTATCTGGAACCCAGTAGGATAAGCGGTTTGGAAAATGGATGGATGGATGGATGTCGAATACATTCCTGGAGCCTTCGATTTAGCATACACAGTGCCCTCTACAGGATTCTGTTGAAACAGCATCTCTTTCAACCTCGTTCACAAGATTTGTGTCTTTTTCATAAAACGTTTTTTTTTGTAAATCCCAAAATCTCCCTATAAATGTTTGTGTGAATGCTTCTCGTCTTTTTCAGTCACACGAAGCCTTTATAAATGAGCTCCGCGATTAATCTGTTTACATGAAAATATCTTAAATGCGTCAAGGCACGTAAACGTAGCCACCTAACAAAAGGTAACTTCCTGACTTAGCAGACTGCATGTTCCTCATCTCCTCTGTATGGACCATAGAGCTGTGTATCGGAGAGTCTGGCAACACGCTACGTTTCAAGATACAGGTATTACAATTCAATGCGCTGCTCTATTTTTGATATTAAAAAATCTGCTTTTAGGAAAACTTGGCTTAGTATAAAGAGCACATCAGCAAATGCATGAAATCTGAATAAAAACGTCTGATTTTTAACGAAACCAGAATAGAGGGGTCTGCATTTGCATTTATCACAGTCCCTGTAACAATTCAGCATCGTAGCACTACAGCTATTTCGGATTCAGCCAGCGGGTAACGTTACTAGTCAGCAGCCTTGTGCAAGTTACTGAAAATTACTAGTGACCAATTATAATTACTTTTATATGCAGTAATAAGAGTGGGACTGAACCGTGTGTCTGCCTGGGGGGGGGGTCGCCGGCCAGGATCACCAGCAGTTTCGACATGTGGTTGGTGCGGCGATGCGCTACATCAGCGCCTGCTCCCCCAGCCTGACCTGCCCAGTATAATAACATAATCAAGGTAAATAACAGTGGGCTAAAGGTAGTGATCACATTAACATCGCGTAGCTGTTGAAATACATGGCGCAGACATCGGGGGAATATGGAATCAAATGTTCGGTAGCGATGTTTCTGCAACACAGAGATGTTTGCCGATGGATTTTCAAGCATCGCGGAGACATAGTACCAATGCATGTGTGTGTACAAGAACACGATATGACAGTTACATGGTGTACATTGTCCCTCAAAGTTTAATGCTTAAAGCACACGTAAGTGGACTTCTGGATCGTTTACGTTCATATGTCACGTGGGTATTATGGGCACGTGGGTTTTGTTTATATCCTTGTGCCTTTGGTACGTTAGCCGGGATCGCGGGACTAATTAATTGCCTTGACAATTGCGGCGCTGGAACAATGGTTGGGATTGGTTGGGGAAAGTGAAGGGGGAGGATCGCATTACAGAAAAGGCACCCTGGAAGTTAGGACAAGACACCCGGAGGAGAGACCCGGAGGAGAGACCGGAAAAAGGCGCACCAGGGAGTGGACAGCAGAGACCCGGAGGAGAGACCGGAAAGAGGCGCACCAGGGAAAGGACAGAAGAAACACCGGACGAGGCATCGGGAGAAGACGCACCGGAGAGTGGACCGGGGAGCCGATACTGGAGAGCGGAGCACCTCGAGTGGCGATCGCGTCTCGAGACGCTCTGTCGGGGAAGGAGTCGCTGGGACGCCGGAGCGGGGGAGAGTAACTGGGCATTCCCCCCCCCCGCAGCGAGTTAAGTGAAAACTCTGCTCGCTTGGACAGAGCCAAATATCGGGTCGGCGTCGGATCTGGGGTCTGGTTTAGGCTGATGTAGTGGCGGGTGTTCGAAACCAGGTTATCAATCCTCCCTGTAGTGGATACCGGGATATGGTGTCGTTTGTAGTGGGTGTGTACGGGAGTTTCGATTTGTGTGTGTGATTATTGCGGTGCCCTGTGGGGGTGATAAGTGTGCGGTAGTGTGCCTTTGTCGCGATACCCTCGGTATCCCTATACGGCGATTGTGGGTCGTGCTGTGGTAGAATCTGTTTGCTCGCCTTGTGTTTGTCACCCTTATAGGCTGGGGCGGACGGAACCGGGCTTGTGGGGATCATCTGTTGCACGGACATCGCCTGGCCCCGCTGATCTGACAGTGGGCCCTGAATGGACCAAATTTTTATGACGTTTTTGTATGCCATCGGCTAGCCTTGGCGTTTTAAAGTGTGTTTTTACTCTTGTTGTAAAATAAATTGGTAAAATACCAACCCTTGGGTGTTTGGGTGTCTGTGGAGCCACTCATACCAGCACAACCAGTTGGAACCAAATTGGAGGGTCCTGGTGCCCTATGGTAACATCGGGTGGCGTAGTCGGCAGGATATTACTGGTTCGTGCTGGGTGAGTGGAGTTCACATACCCCACACCTATGATGGAGGCCTCTGGCCAACCGCGTTCAGGAGCTGCTCAGGGCCCTTACTCGGGGAGTAATGTAGTAGCGATGTCGCCTTTTTTTATTGGGTCGCCTTGGGTGCCTAGATTTGGGGGTAGTGAGTCAGCTGTCTCATATGGGGAATGGAAGAATAGAATTAAGGCAATGTTGAGGAATGAGTCCTGGGATCTGCAGCAGCAAAGTGATTTTATAGTGGGGGCTTTAGAAGGTGGTGCCAGGAGAGAGGTAGTAGTTTTGGAGGAGCCTTTAAGGAATACCCCCGAAGGGATATTTGCCTACCTGGATGAGCTCTATGGTGATCGTGTGCCTGTGGCCCATTTGAGGGGTATGTTTTTTGATTGTAGGCAGAAAGCTGGTGAGACGGGGAGGGCCTTTGCCTTGCGGCTGCGGGAATTACATCAGCGCTTACAGCAGCGGGACCCGGTTATGATGGGGAATGCAGATCAAGTGCTGAGGGACCAGTTTGTGACAGGGTTGCAGGATGCAGATTTAAGGCAGAATTTGAACCGCTTGATCCGCCGGAGGGAACTTAAGACATTTGATCAGGTGCGAACCGAGGTTCTCTGGGCAGAGGAGGATCGTCAGGCCATGGTTTGGCAGCCACCGGCTTGTGCACAGGTTTCAGCTAACAGGGCTCTGGATGGGAGAGAAGATGATTGGAAGGCAAAGTTGCAGGAGGAGCTGCTACAGGAAGTTCGTGGGCAGTTTGAAGAACTGCAGAACAAAGTGATGTCGGAGCTGCGGGACCTAAGGGCTGGAGCGGACTCTAGGATGCAGGGGATTGAGCCAATGCCCCAAGGGATGTTACCAGGACGGCCAAGTGGTGCCCAGGATCGTATTGGGCATGCTCAACCCACACAGGTGCTGGCCCCTCGAACAGCAGCCCGGAACCCCAGGACCCAGCTACCACGTCATCGATTTCAATGGGATGAGCAGGGACGTCCCATTTGTGGCCGTTGTAAACAGGCAGGGCATATTGCACGGAATTGTGGTGCCACCTCCCCAGCTTTAAACTAGATTGTCCAGACACCAGGGCCCAGGTGTCTGGAGTGGAGTTGCAGGGCCTCAGTCAGTCTTCAGAGGTTTTAGTTGGGACTTGCCCTTTGGTAACGGTTGGTTTTAATGGGATGGAGGTAGAATGTTTATTGGATACAGGGTCAGAGGTGAGTTTATTGCCTGAGAATGTCTTTGACAAACTTCCAGGGAGAGATGAGAGGGTTGTGGGGGAGGCTACATGGTTGACTTTACGGGCCGCGAATGGGCTAGAGATCCCTTATGTGGGCTATGCCCTTGTAGATGTGAAGGTGGGTGGATTATTGCTGCCCAAGAAGGGAGTGGTAGTAGTAAAGGATTTAAAATCATGCCAGCGGCCCATTTTGGGGATGAACATCATTGGGGCATGCTGGAAGGAACTGTTGGCGAAATCCCTCTCTCAGTCTGATTTCCTTTCAGGACAAGTGGACTTCCAAAGTCACCACGGGTGGGCCAAGGCTTTGGCACATTGTAAGAGGGTGGTAGCGGAGGCGGAGGACATCCAGCCAGGGCATGTACGGATAGGACAGCGCCAGGGTGTGATCGTGCCCGGCCAGAGCGAGATGGTTCTAGCAGCCCGAGTGTTTGGACCTAGGGTGCAAACTGGGGTGTATGGGCTGGTGGAGCCATTGGAGGGAGGGGGATCAGTGGATGTTGCCCGGAGTGTAGTTAAGATCGAAGGTGGTAGGGTCCTCCTCCAGGTAAGGAACCTGCACCCGGCTCCAGTACAGCTCCACAGGCATCAGAAGTTGGCGCGAGTGACCCAGCTGAGGCCTGCAGATATTGTTGACCCTGTGGTCACCCTGCGAGAGGTAGAGGGAGGTGTGATTGAGGTAGGTGTAAGGGCAGTGAGTATGGAGCCGGCGGGGATGATGCCTTTGTTGCAGGAATTGGTTGATCAGTGTGAGGGATTGATGGAGGAAGAACGGGAACACGTACAAGGGCTGGTGACTACGTGGGCAGGTGTGTTCTCCTCAGGAGACCACGACCTGGGTAGTACAGATGCGGTACGGCACACGATTCCCACAGGTAATGCCGCCCCTGTTCGGGAAAGATATCGTCCAGTTCCACCTACCCTGTATCAGGAAATGAACCAGCTGTTGCAAGGCATGTTATCCACAGGTGTGATTCGAGAGAGCAGCAGCCCGTGGGCAGCACCCGTAGTCCTGGTCCGTAAGAAGGATGGTGCACTGCGCTTCTGTGTCGATTATAGGAAGCTAAATGCAATCACTCACAAGGATGCTTATCCCCTGCCCCGAATCGAGGAGGCCCTCACCAACCTTAAGCAGGCAAAGTACTTCTCAACCTTGGATTTGGCCAGCGGCTATTGGCAAGTAGCAATGGACCAAGGGGACCGGGAGAAGACTGCGTTTGCCACCCCTATGGGTCTGTTCGAATTTGAGAAGATGGCCTTTGGCTTGTGTAATGCCCCGGCAACCTTTCAGCGACTCATGCAGCGATGTTTGGGGGACCTGGGGACTGATAAAGTGTTGGTATACCTTGATGATGTGATAATATTTTCTGCCACGTTCAAGGAACACCTGGGACTTTTAGAGAAGGTGTTGAGCCGGCTTGGTGGCTATGGGCTAAAGTTGAAGCCGCAGAAGTGTAAGCTGTTTCAGCACCAGGTCCAGTTCCTAGGCCATGTGGTGGACGAGGCTGGGGTCCATCCGGATCCAGAGAAGATCAGGGCCGTGACAGAGTGGCAACCCCCAAAGACGGTGCGGGAGGTGAGGTCTTTCCTGGGCTTTGCGGGGTACTATCGAAGGTTTATCAAGGGATTTGCAAAGATTGCTCGACCCCTGCACGCATTGTTAGTTGGAACGGCAAAAAAGGGGCAGGCACCTGTTGTGTGGACTGAGGAGTGCAGTCAGGCCTTCGTTAGTTTGAAGGAGAGGTTGACCCAAGCGCCTGTGCTGGCCTTCGCAGATTTTTCATTACCTTTCCGGCTGTACACCGATGCGAGCCTTGAAGGCCTAGGGGCGGTATTGGCCCAAGTCCAGGATGGACAAGAGCACGTTATAGCGTATGCTAGCCGCAGCTTGCACCCGGCCGAGAAGAAGGATTCAAATTATAGCTCGTTTAAACTGGAGCTCCTGGCCCTGAAATGGGCTGTGACGGAGAAGTTTAAGGACTATCTATGGGGGGCTCAGTTTACTGTGTACACTGACAATAATCCTTTGGCACATCTGAGAACGGCTCGACTAGGGGCGACGGAACAACGTTGGATGGCCCAGTTGGAGAATTACACCTTTGACCTCAAGTATCGGCCGGGGAAGGAGAATGTTAATGCAGATGTGTTGTCCCGGAGGCCGGACGCAGTGGAAGATGGTGGAGCGACTCCATGGTCAAGAGTCCAAGTCCAGCAGAGAAGTATACAGGTGGAGGAGGAGCCAAGCTGGGGATGGGACCCCCCACGATGGGAAAAGCTCCAAAGTCAAGACGTGGCTCTGAGGCAGTTGGCAGAGTATGTGTCCAGAGGACATCTTCCTGATGGGACTGAGAGGAAGCGGGCAGGTGAGGTGGTGCGTAAGCTATTGAGACACTGGCCCCGCTTGTCATTGAGGGAAGGGGTATTGATGAGGAGAATCCAGGATTCCGCCACTCTGGAGGTTCATGGGCAGATACTGGTTCCCCTCTCTGAGAGGAAGGTAGTATGGGAGGAGGTCCATGGCCAGGTAGGCCATTTGGGAGGAGAGAAGACCCTTTCAGTCCTCCGCAGACGATTCTTTTGGCCGAACATGGAAATGGACAATAGAGATTGGATTGCTGCGTGTGAGAGGTGTGTCGTCCGCAAGTCCCGGACTGAAGGCAAGCCCCCCCTGGTCCCCATTGTGACCTCTGCTCCCTTGGAGGTGGTGGGTATGGATTTTTTAACATTGGGTCGACCCTGTGATGATTACCAGAACCTGCTGGTTGTGACTGACTTGTTTTCCAGATTTGCGTGGGTGATTCCCACCAAGGACCAGACTGCACGCACTGTTGCACAAGCCCTTTGGCATACTGTCATACAGCCATTCAGTTGCCCACAGCGCTTCCATTCTGATCAGGGGGCCAATTTCGAGTCTGAATTGGTGGCAGAGTTGTGCAGGTATTATGGATGTAGGAAGAGTAGGACTAGTCCTTATCACCCTCAGGGTAATGGGACCTGCGAACGTTTTAACCAGACTCTTTTAAACCTGTTGGGTACGCTAAAGGAAGAGCGACAGAGCAGGTGGGTGGAAGCTTTGCCAGAGTTGGTGAAGGCTTATAACACTACTGTCCATGCATCCACAGGTTTCACCCCTCATTATGTTATGTTTGGCACCCAGGCGCGGCTCCCGTTGGATTTAGTGTTAGGAACGTGGACCGGGCAGGAGCAGGTGTCTGTAGAGGGGTGGGTACAGCAGCATCACCAGCGGTTGGCCAGGGCCTATCAGAAAGTGATTGAGCATTCTGCTAGGGCCAGTGATCACCAGGTACAGCTTCATTCCAAGAAGGTGCAGGGGGAGCCCCTCTTACCTGGGGAAAGGGTGCTGATACGTACCTTTAGGAGGATGGGGCTGGGTAAACTTGCTAATCGGTGGGAAAGAACCCCTTGTGTGGTGGTAGGGCAGTTACCGTCTGGGATTCCAGTCTACCAGGTGAGGCCGGAAGGCAGAGATGGGCCTTTAAGGACAGTGCATAGGAACCGATTACGTACCTGTAAGTTTACTCCGAAGCCAGTGGTGGAGCCTCAGGTTGAGCCACCACGTTCTCAGGAGGGACCCAGGTGGATGGGGTGGCCCTGTTGGGGTGCCCCGTATTTGCCCAAAGGGCCAGTTCCTGGGCATAGGCGGGAGTACTCCCAAGGACCAGGAAGTAGTGTTGGTGGGGGTGTGGAAACAGTACGCAGGTCACAGCGGGCTAATTTTGGAAAGAAACCAGTGCGGTATACCTGAAGGCATGCTATGGTGTATGATTGATGCATGGTGTGTTTTTTTTGGGGAAGTGTTAATGTACCTCTGGGAGCAGGCTCGAGGACGTGCCTATGAAAAAGTAGGGAGGAGTGTCACGTGGGTATTATGGGCACGTGGGTTTTGTTTATATCCTTGTGCCTTTGGTACGTTAGCCGGGATCGCGGGACTAATTAATTGCCTTGACAATTGCGGCGCTGGAACAATGGTTGGGATTGGTTGGGGAAAGTGAAGGGGGAGGATCGCATTACAGAAAAGGCACCCTGGAAGTTAGGACAAGACACCCGGAGGAGAGACCCGGAGGAGAGACCGGAAAAAGGCGCACCAGGGAGTGGACAGCAGAGACCCGGAGGAGAGACCGGAAAGAGGCGCACCAGGGAAAGGACAGAAGAAACACCGGACGAGGCATCGGGAGAAGACGCACCGGAGAGTGGACCGGGGAGCCGATACTGGAGAGCGGAGCACCTCGAGTGGCGATCGCGTCTCGAGACGCTCTGTCGGGGAAGGAGTCGCTGGGACGCCGGAGCGGGGGAGAGTAACTGGGCATTCCCCCCCCCGCAGCGAGTTAAGTGAAAACTCTGCTCGCTTGGACAGAGCCAAATATCGGGTCGGCGTCGGATCTGGGGTCTGGTTTAGGCTGATGTAGTGGCGGGTGTTCGAAACCAGGTTATCAATCCTCCCTGTAGTGGATACCGGGATATGGTGTCGTTTGTAGTGGGTGTGTACGGGAGTTTCGATTTGTGTGTGTGATTATTGCGGTGCCCTGTGGGGGTGATAAGTGTGCGGTAGTGTGCCTTTGTCGCGATACCCTCGGTATCCCTATACGGCGATTGTGGGTCGTGCTGTGGTAGAATCTGTTTGCTCGCCTTGTGTTTGTCACCCTTATAGGCTGGGGCGGACGGAACCGGGCTTGTGGGGATCATCTGTTGCACGGACATCGCCTGGCCCCGCTGATCTGACAGTGGGCCCTGAATGGACCAAATTTTTATGACGTTTTTGTATGCCATCGGCTAGCCTTGGCGTTTTAAAGTGTGTTTTTACTCTTGTTGTAAAATAAATTGGTAAAATACCAACCCTTGGGTGTTTGGGTGTCTGTGGAGCCACTCATACCAGCACAACCAGTTGGAACCAAATTGGAGGGTCCTGGTGCCCTATGGTAACACATACTTAATAGTCGATAAATATTAATATTATAAATATTAGATATAAATCTAAATAAAGATATAAATGTTTTGTATTTCAAACAGACATGGCACAGTCATTAATGTTTTGCAGGATCTCGCAAATGTTTCTCTTTTTTTCCCCTCCTGGGCTCTGTAGAAGACAACTTTATTAAATTTTAAGATTTTGATTACAACCTTGAAGTGGACTGTCACAAGCTATTCATTCTTTTTCTAAAAACTCTGGGACCAAGCAGCCTTCTGGCAGTCACTGGTTTCCCGGATCTTGAAGCGCATTCGGTGGCTTTGCCGGCACAGGCGTCAGACTCGATTTGGTTCCCTCGTTTGCTGAGGAGCTTCATTTACATCACTGGCATCGTTGGCTCCTCCCTCCTCCTCCTCCTCACTGCTAGACACCAGTTGTAAGCTTTTGTCCAATTCACTGACCATCGGAGGTTGGGGCTCCAAGCATCTAAGCTCACGCAGGGCTTTTACATTAGCCTGCCATTTTGCCTCCCACATGAGACATCGTCAATCTTCTTTCTGGAACGACATATAAATACTGCAGCGATGTTAATTCATTTTCATATAGCACCTTTAGGGCGTCTCGTCTCGTATCGCTACATCGTAGAGACGAAATGAGACAGGGGAAAGGACAGAAGGCCAGACGACATCTGCATTCAATGAACTGCAAGAGGATGCTTCACTAGGAGCACATTAACCCTAACCCTAACCCTAACCCCATCCTACGGGGAAGCAGAACTGTCATAAAAACAGATGCTGACGTCTGAAAATGCCATGTTTTTTCTAACCCTAAACCTAGCCTCAGTTTGCTAACCCTAACCCTAATTTGGGGCCATAGGGTGAAACATCAGGCTGTTCAAAAGTAGGAAATATGCTATGAAAGTATGCTAAATTGTGGTTTCCTATCCAACAGGGGCCCAGACCTCTCATAAAAACATATATTGATGGCTGAATATGCCATACTTTTTCTGACCCTAACAAAACGTGCTTATTTTGCGAGCCAAGGCATAGCATTTCAATGAATAGCAAAAGGCAGAAATGTAGACTTAATAAAACGAATGCACAGGCAATGATGATACCTGATTGACTTTTAGGATTATATGGATATTACACATGCAAACACACACATATATATATATACATATTGAACATGTTCTGTAAACACGCACTACTTGTAAGGTCATTTTGAGGGATGACAGCTCAAAATCCATAACAGTACATCCATTCTTGGGATGTATATAAATGAAACTTACATTAGCTAGTGCAAGTGTTACGACTTTGTTTAGTGTGTTAGATTCAGTAAACGGAATACGTTTCGATTTATATTTTGCTTTTGGAATGGTTAGACGTTAGGATACAGCTCGCCGGAAAGCTACAGAGCTTTGAATTGATCCCCACCGCAAACACAGCCCAGATGTCGCCTCCGAGGTAGAAATAAGCGCGGCGCCACAGCAGGCCATTTATATATTCGAGGCTGATTATGAATTCCTTGTGTTTGCTGCCTATCTGCATAAGAAACCTGTTGAATCATGGGATATTTTAGCGATTTTATTTGACTAGCTGTGGGGTATTCCAAAAGAGAAATGACGCCTTTAAAGTCTTAAGCGCTAATGAGCTTTAATTGTCAATGGATTTGAATGTTATTACCACCAATTACAATTGGCTTACAATTCCAACTTTTTGTCTTTTTTTGATAGAAATTTAACAATTTTCACCTTTTCGTTGCCCCTTTGAATTTGAATATTGTCATTTTGGAAACGTTATATAAAATAACTCGAGACACATCGCCTTCCGGAATGGCAGGGCTCCACTGACTACATTGGTGAATATAGTAATTTCAGCACACCATTGATAGGACTGGACTCCTGAGGCATTACACACCTATTCTGACATCTGTCTAGTGTTTCTCCAGCTAATTTCAGACATCTAGCTATACCCCACCTGGACCCATGACCTGACAAACGATAGGTGGGTATGCCCCAATCGCTTTACATCAGCCAATGATATTTTCCCTCCTGAATGGCTCCCGTTGCACCTCGATGGACCACTCAGGTGATTATATTTGTCCTCAGGAATGTTGGGGCCCATTGACTGTATTGGTGACTATGATGATCTCCACAAATAGTTAATAGGTTTCTAAATGCTCATAATTCCTTATCTGCTTATTCTGGCATGTATCTACTGTGTCCTCAGCAAATTTCAGACCTTTGCCTTGTATGGCCCAGCTCTCAGGTACCTACCTGTCCTCTAGAGACCTAAGGTAGGCCAAGCCATCACTAAAAGGTATCCATGAGCTCTGCATTCATGACCTGATATTTGTCTACTGTGTCTGCAGCAAATTTCAGACATCTAGCTTTACCCCACCAGGACCTATGACCTGACAAATGGGAGATTTTAATAATTTACACCTCACAATAATTTATCACCAAACAGCTTGACACTGCCACTTGTCTAGTTACCCTTATGGAAGATGAAGAAGTACCATCAGACACTGATGAAACTCAACTCGCTTTTATTCAAACACACGTACACAAACACAAACATCAAAGCACAGCATCGTGATTTCTGATGTGGAGCGACTCAAGTAGTTGGCCTGGGAACCATCTTTCTACATCAGGTTGAGGGGCCTTGATGTATTCTTCAGCCCTACAGTCGATCATCCCCTTGGTCATTGCTCCCACACACCAATAAACGTGCTGGTTTGACATGAAGAAGGCATAGTTTTAATGGACATATCTAGATGGGATAAAAAGGAGACTGTCTAGTTTCAGGAACACTTTGAACCGTCTTCCTGCATCACTCCTACTTGGAGTTATATACTGTCAAATGACAGGTGGGGTGTCTCTATTCACTTAACGTTGCCGACTCCAAACTTTGCAGGCATGCTTGGCTATGGCCCTAGTATGTGCACAGCAAATTCAGCCCTCTAGCTTACAGAACTCAGGGTCAAGGCACATTAATGTACTTTGCAGGCCAATGATGAGGGCTACATCCATGGGACTGCAGAGTGCTGTTTGGCCATGCATCTAGCTTGTCTGTGCCAAGTTTCAGACCCCTAGCTTGTACGGTTCAGCCGTGAGATCCCCTGAAGTAAGCTTGCCCTTTTTCCCATTTCTGTACATTAAGAACTTAAATTCAAAAGTCCACCAAATATGTCGTGTAAGGTGTGAACTCATGAAACTTTGCACACTTCATCAGGCATGTGTCCAGCACGTCCACACCAAATTTCACTAGATATATGTGTAAGGCGTGAACTCATGAATATATCGCATATATCTAGTTTCTCTGTGCCACATTTCAGACATCTGGCTAAGTGCTTGCTGGAGTTAAGTGCTGACAAAGGATGTCGGGTGGCCCCAATCACTTTAAGGGGATGTCTTATTTTCCCAAGTATAACAAACTACAGTACATTTACCGGTATTCATGAACAAAAATCCACATTTATTCAAAAACATGTCTTTCCATGTAGAAAAATATGTTCCAATTTAATGGTGCATTAATTCATGAACAAAAATCTACTGTGTACTGTATACGTTTATTCAAATAAAGTCGTCATGTCATCTTCTTCTGGAACATCATCATAAATCTCCAAGCTCCAAATTCCGTCCTGAATATCTCACAACTCAGTTTCCTGTAGAACCAGTGGCCCCAATCTGTCATGTTTAGCAATAGCTCTGTCCTTAAATGAGCGCCTCTTGTCCATGTAGCCTTATCGTAGTATAATCGCACCCCCTTTAGTTACCGTACAATCCATAGGACAATAACTAGGACGTATTTTTGGAGTAGGGCTTATATTACGAGCATCCTGAAAAAGTCATGCTAGGACTTATTTTCGGGGAAACGCAGTAGTAATCAGGAAAAGCGGAAATCTTAGTTTCAGTACCTTGAGAGTGAGTAAATAATGTAACTTATGGAAAGTGTAAGATATGTAAAGGATTTGACTTAATAGTCAGTTGTTGATGCCAGCATTTGGATTGAGTGGGCTGCTATATTTGATGCACATGAACCTTTCCAGTGTTGTTTTTCGCTGTTGTTCTGCGTATCAGGGAAACTGTGCACAAACTGGCTTGTTTTTATAGGTCAGGTTCCCCTGCTGAAACGCAGACGGCCCAAGTCAAGACCAGCGCATAAGTTTCCCAAGCGTGTGTTTCCTGTATCGAATAAAGACGGCAGAATTTTTCTCAGTGTGCAATACTGGCTGCCAAGTGTGATATCTGTGATGATTGTGATGTAGTGTTGTTGTACAGTGACATAAGGATTAATTTTAATTAAATATGCTGTCCCCTGTCTTTATAATCCCAAAGGACAAACCAGTTCCAGTGATGCTGGCCGTCGGAAGAAGTGCCGCACCGGGCCGCCGGCAGCCAGCTCCCTGACCAAGTCTGTCTCCCCTGGATCTGCTGCCATCCCAGTGGCAACCAGCAGGGGTCAGCAGGGCACAGGCCGCCGTAGAAATACAGCGGGAGGCCGGTCAGGGCGAAGAAGGAGGTATGACAAACAGAAGGGGTTAGAGCCTGAGCCCAGCTCACCAACCTTCTCCTCCTCTTCATTTTTACTTCCAACTTCAGTCCCCTCCCCTTTTGTTTCATCCCCATCTCTTTTTATGGGCTCTTCTCTTTTATCCCCACACTTAGTCACACCTGTAAGCCCAGCTCCACATCCATATTCAGCTCCAGGCCTGGTTCATTTGACCCCTCTGCATCAGGCTCCAGCACAGGCTGCAGCCGCCTCATCTCACCTGGAAAAATTCAATTGGTTGTATAACTTTTATGTAACCAAGTACTCTAAAATGACCTATGACGCCAAGTGCTTTACTTATTGTCATGCCCAGCTCGCCCGCTTCTCCTGTGTGCCATGCCCCCTGCTTACCCACGTGTGTTTCCCGGATCGTACCCAACTGTGTCCGTTTGCTTTCAACCAGTCTTGTGTATTTAAGTCCTGGTCTCCCCAGTTTTCCTTGTCTGTCATTGATGTTTGTGAGCGTCAGTACCCGGTTCTCGTCCTGCTTTCCTTAATAAATCCCCTGTTTGCCCCGATCCTGACTGCCTGCTTGTTCCTGTTCGCTTGCCTGCCCGACGATTGCCCGCTTCCAGCGCGATCGTCACACTTATTACTGGTGTCAGGAATTTTGGAACAGATATTTAAATGAAATTAACTTAGCAAAACAGGGGAAGAATGAGGATAATGAGGGTACTCATGCAACCAAGAGGCGTAGGATTGATGAAGATGAGTTCACCTTTCCTATTAATGCACTGGACCAGCTAAGTACCATGCCCAGGGCTCAGGAGCTGGCTGTGGAGATGGGCTATCAGTCAAATGCACATAGCTACATTTCACTATAGTTTCAGCACATAATTAGACGAGATTTGTGATAAGTACTTAGGATATGTTAAGATGTAGTTCTATAGCATAAGATAACATAGGATAAGATTAAGATAGGACAGGTTATGATAAAATTGTTGAACATAGGATGAGATTAAGATAGGACAAGTTAAGATAGTTTATATGCTATTTTATGTTATACAAAGTCATAATAAATTACCATAAATTTAAGATAAGATTATATGATATAAGATAGGATTGTATAGCATAAGATAAGAAAGATAGGATAACATAGAATAAGATTATGATAGGATAGGTTATGGTAAGGTTAAGATTGTATAACATAGGATTAGATGAATTATAAATAAAGCAGTCCTCCTTAGAGGGGGGGGTGGTGGAGGGAATATATATATAAAAAATAGAATTAGTTAGCATAAGGTTACGATAAGATTGTATAACATAAGATAGCATATCAGTTAAGACTAAGATAGGATAAGTTATGATAAGGTTAAGATAAGGTTGCATGACACAATAACATATGTTAAGACTAAGGTAGGATAAGTTATGGTTAGGATAAGATTGTATAACATAGGATTAGATTAATTATAAAGTAGTCCTCCTTAGAGGGGGGGTGATGGAGGGAATATTTAAAAAAATATATAGGATCAGTTAACATAAGGTTAAGATAAGATTGTATGACATAAGATAGAATAAGTTATGATAAAGTTAAGATAAGATTGTATGACAGAACAGGGCGGCATGGTGGTGCAGTGGTTAGCACTGTTGTCTCACACCTCTGACAGTCTCCGCCTAGGTTGCATGTATGCGGAGTTTGCATGTTCTCCCCATGTTGTCTCTTATGGGTACTCTGGTTTCCCCCCACCAATCCAAAGACATGCTGAGGCTAATTGGAGTTACTAAATTGCCCATAGGAGTGCATGTGTGAGTGAATGGTGTGTGAGTGTGTTCTGCGATGGGCTGGTCCCCCGTCCTGGGTTGTTCCCTACTTCATGCCCATAGCTTCCGGGATAGACTATGGACCCAATAGGATAAGCCCAATAGGATAAAAAATCCATTTGTTAAATGGATGGATATGACAGAATATAACATAGGATAAGATAAGATTAAGAAGTTCGTGAGCACAGCACTGCTGTTTGCTAATTGCTCGATTTTTCTGTCCTTTAATAGCATTCAGTGAGCAATACTCGTGAGTGTATTATGAGACTTAGGCTAAGGCACTCATAGGGTGTCTTGTCTGTTGTTTCACTGTATGCTCCGACCGCGGTGAGTGATCTCTCGTTGAGGGAGACATTTTACTCGCAAATTCGCTCGGTGGTTGAAGGGTGCCCACGAGGTGACACTCCTCTGGGGCTGCGGGTGGCTGGATCCTGGTTCGTACAGCCTGAGCCGCATCAGTGGACTTGGTACTCCAATACTGGTGATGCCGCGAAAGAGATCGATCACGTCCTTGTGGGCAGATGCTGGAGGCTCCTGCAGAACTGCAGGGTCTACAGAAGTGGCCAGTTTGTGAATTCTGATCACAGACTTGTTGTTGCTACTCTGAAGATTCAGCTTAGGTCCAGTAGGCTGGATCACCTACTAGGAGTATGAGGCTGGACTTAGCCAGACTCCAAGATCAGGCTGTTTCTGATGAGTTTGCACACAGTTTCTGTGAGGAACTTGCAGACTTGGGTGCGATTGCTGACTCTAATGTGATGTGGGAGACCTTCTGTGGTAAGATCCTGAAGGTTGCCGAGGGTTGTGTCGGTGTTGCCAGTGTTCCAAGAAGGAGATGTATCATCTCGCAGGGCACCCTGGATATTATAGAGAGCAGTCGCAGTGCCCGACTTGGTGACAACTCTCAGTGGAACTGAGAAGGACAGCTGTGAGGGCAGATAAAAAGGCGTTTGTTAGACAAATCTACGAGCAGGTGACACTCCATCTGTGGCCTAGTGACCCACGTCCTGCTTACAGAGGAATCAAAGCATTACGCACATCTGAAGCTGTTCCTCGGAGGCTTGCAGTCAGGGCGGGTGACACTGCAGTTGTGATCCGCTGGGCTGGTCCTTCTGGTATTGCAGGCAATCTTTGTTTCCATTTGGGAGTCATGCATCATCCCAACTGACTGGAAAACGGGACTTGTAGTCCTTATCTGGAAAGGGAGATCACCTGGATTGCGCCAACTACTGAGGGATAACACCGCTCTCAGTGCCTGCCGGGTAAGGTTCTTGCTAGGGTCATCCTTAATTAGACACTACGTTAACTGTATACAGCAAAACAAGCCCCACAAACCTGTAAAAACAGGAGAAAAGATGACGCAGCGAAACCGGTGCTTCTGGCTACTACAGCTCTGCTGGGTAGAATGAGGGAGAGGCACCAGCCTGCGTGCAAAGTGGGTCCAAAAGGGGGCGCCACACTGACTCCTTGTGGAATGATGGAATTAATGTCTGTTACATTAAAGAAGCTTAAACCTTTAATAAAAAAATATACATATATAGGACTGCATAAAGTCAATCAGGTAAAAAAATCTAAATCTCCCAATAATAAAGTGACCATCCATTTTATGCATCACACTCCCTGACAAAAATAAAATGGCTCCAGACATTTCATAATCTAACTTTAGAACCTTTCATAACCTCATAATCTTTTCAAGTAAGTGTGTGTAGATTTAACATCCAACTAGTTGTGCAGTGCATGGTATGGTATGGAAGTAGTGCAGTGGAAAATTTGACAAAGAGCGGTATATGGCATTGTGTTCACGGGTGAGCAGTACGCCATGGGGTACTTCTGGATCGCCCAGTTTGGTAGGGGCCCCTGGGCTCCCACTGTGTTGCATACTGTCCAGAGCTGGTATGAAGGTTGGGCCAATGAGTCGTAAGTGAGCCTCTGGGTAGGCCTCCTTTCACGAATGGACCTCCACACCTGGGGAGGGCTATGTGAGTCATCAGGAAGTTGTATACTGACTGTCGATGGGAACACCAACCTTTCTTCTTCCTGCATCTCACTGTCAGGCTCAGTTTATGTTGTTTTCCCTTTCGGATCTCAGCAGGCGGTTTGGGACTATATGGTTGGTCATCCCATAATTGGGCCTCCTCTGAGACTTAAGTACAGGCTGTGTGCTTGCAAATTCTTGTCTTTCAGGTATCCTTAGCCAATAACGTGATTCATCATCATCCGAGGAGTCACTACTCAAATACCCTGTGTTTGAGGCAGGTTTATGTGGCTGACTGTTTCTCGTCCTCTTTCGATGCTGGGGCTCTGCAGGTAGAGTAGGAGTGTCTCCTCTCTGCTGTACAGATGGAAGTCTCTGGGGCTGTGGATCTATGGGCAAGGTGAAGCAGGTTTCGGTGTAAGGTTCTTACACATTTTCCACCAGCTACTGGTGCCACCATGTAAATAGGACCTTCAGCAATTCTCTCCACCACATAAACTGTTTTCCCAGTAGGGTCTTAGCTTACCGGGGCCTCCCCTGTTGCCCAGATTGCGCACCAAAACCCAGTCACCAGGTTCAAGGACAATACCTTTCCCATGGCGGTCATAGTACCCCTTGGCGCGAGAACTGGACTGCTGACTGTTCTCGGACGCAACTCTATAGGCTTCTTTCATTCTAGAAGCCCACTTCTCTGCATATCGTCTGGGGCAGGTTCTTTCTTGATCTGTAGCCAGTCCAAAAACAGGTCCACTGGCAGATGCGGTTGACGGTCGCACTTCAGATGACCGCCTATCTGGTTTGTTGGTATACTGGCATGAACACTGCAGTTGAGAATCAGATGTCGATGGCTTTGTCTGTGCTGCTGCTTTTGTCTGCAGAGAACTGTCTACCTGAGTTAGGGCCTGTACTTGAATGCTCAATTGGTGGATGAGCTCATCTTTACCAGCTGTCAGGGTTACACATCCCTTTTCTTACTTCACTGGTATTCACTTCACTACTTCGCACATGGGTCAGTTTTGGGGCGAGCGCTGTGTCCCAGACACAGTTTTCTTTCACGCTCCTCACTTGTTATTTTAGTGACTTGCCAGAGAAGGGTCTCATCAGTGACCATAGAGTCGGAGAGGAGTGGCCTCAACTCCCGCCTGAAGCCGTTATGCTTCTCACTCAAGCCTTGACAGACTGTACGCAGAAATACATGCTGTGCTGTACGTGCTTCATATTTGATATCTGAGTCTGTCTGGATGTGAATATCACCTTTTGCTTGAGTCCCATTATTCTATACAGAAACTGCTGTGGTGTTTCATAATCATGCTGCTTAGCGTTCATGAGTTCTTGAAAGAGCTCAGTGCTACTTTTCTCTCCCAAATGTAACTGTAAAAAGCTCTTTATCTCTGTAATGGACATGTCATCTTTACTAGCAAGCATATCCTGTTTTATAATGCAAAACACTGCTCAACTGATCTCATCCTCTGTATACTTTTCTTTCAGTCCCTCGTCAATCAGTCTGCTAATGTTTCTGAAGCATGTTTCAGATGCATAAAAATTCACCATTTGTCCTCCATGAATTTTTAATCCTTTCCTCTGCAGGAGGGGGAGGTCCTTGAGGGCAATCATGCTTTTAGTGGTGTTGGTGGCAGCTTAGTCAGCAGTACAGACAGGTGAATGTACAGCAATATTAGACTGGGCGTCATCGTTTTCATTTGTACATGAATGAATTGTAACACTACCCTTGTTAAGCTGTTGACACAATTCGCCATAACTTGACATTAACTTAGTGAGCTGCAACTCAAGAGCCTTACTTTGGGAGGCTAACTCTGCTGTTGATGATTCTGTGTGCATGTCTATAGGAAGAGCGTTAGCATGAGTCACATTACATGGCGGGGGAGACAAAACATTAGCATCTGGCACAGTAACATGACCTCCCATCTCAACAGAGAGTATATCTCTACCATGTTTACCAATAATGTCAGTAATCATCTCGTTTACAAACAACAATTGTGACATTCCTTCATTCTCTAAATCTAATAATTATGAGCTTTCTGTTTATGTGCATACGTATTCAATACAACTTTCTTCATCATTAATGTCTAACTTAACTGGGTCTTCGTCAGATGTCCCCGGAATGCTGGTTGCAACTTGAAAGACCTCCTCCAATGAGAGGCGGAAGAGTCCCTTCTTCACCATCCAGATCAGATTCTTTCTGCTGTCTGCCATTGTGATCAATCATCAGATGCCCTTGGCCTTGAGAAAGTCCCTTGCTCTGGAAACAAATGTACTGGACTCTCTCAGCCCTGCTGCTTCTATGATGTAGGTCATGCTGGTCCACAGGTTCATGGATCATTGGATCAACGACGTCCTCCAAACACAGGCGGCGCTGATCCTGGACGAGCCCCCAAAAATCTGTAACAAGTCCCAGTCACGGACCATTATCAGATTGAATCCCTGTAAAAATAGGAGAAAGGATGACGCAGCGAAACCGGTGAGCCGCTCAGCAGAATCTTTAATTTTACGGATGGCAGACATACATTTTGTTTTCCCCCCATACAGCTTTTCTTGCATTTTCTTTACAATATCTTAATGTCATTTTCACAGGCAACTTAGGCCAAGGATTAAAACTGTAAGTCAAATAACAAATAAATAATAAAACAGTACTGTAACAATAAGTCTGCATGTACAGTTCGTACTGTTCCTTAATAGCTTCCACCATCCACCATGGCAGTTAAAATAAAGAAAACTGGCACACGGCCAACATCTTCTGTTACTACTGAAACTGTATTGCACGAGCTGGTGGCTGAACAAAAAAAAACCTTGCATACGTCTGAGATATTTTCAACACATTTATACTCATATAACCCCCAAACACAGCGTTTCTACGCGGCGCCTGCACCCTTAACATAAACACAACCAAACTAAATCTGAAGCCATCAATAAAATTATATTTCATTAACGGGCGGCGCCATTTTGGTTGGCTAACTGATAGCCAAACCGCCCGTTTACATCAGTGGTCTAATAAGTAACCAAACGCGCTCGCTATCGTTACACAATCAATCATAAGATTGATTGGACGCTTTAAGTTATCTGTATACGGCAAAATAAGCCTAAAAGCCACACAAACCTATAAAACAGGAGAAAAGATGAAGCAGCGAAACCAGTGCTTCTGCCTACTACAGCTCCGCTCGACAAAATGAAGGAGAGGCACCAAGCTGCGTGCGAAGCTTTAATAAAAATAATATATACATCGGTACCTCGGTACTCGAACTTATTAGAACTCGAATTTCTTAAAAGTCGAACCAACCAGTTCGAAAAAACTACCTAGCACTCGATCTGAACCTCAGAAGTCGAACCAAAAGATAACTTGTACGCGCGGGAAAATGAGTCGCGCGGCACGGCTCTCAGCAGAAACAAAGCATAACGCTTCAGTCTCAGCCTCGCATTCGCTGTGAATTTTTGTTGATAGTGCTTTTTAAAAATATTACTATTAGTGTTATTCGTGCATTTTTTCCAATGTTCATATTGTACACTCAATTTTTTTCTCATTTTTAAAATGTTTTGCTTTTGTTCCTGCATTAAATACAAACCATTAGTACAGTATGACTCAAGGTAGTAGAGCTGTGCCTGGGTTTATAAAAAGGTGTCATTGTGGCATGCACTAAATCAGGGAAGCATGAGCAGAGACGGGAAATACGGTATTTAATTACAGGAAAAGCAGATAAACCGCAGACGGACAATACAATGATCGTACTAGGGAAACTGAAACGCGGACTCAATACAGAGGACTAATGACAAGAACCAGAAACAGCTGATAACACTGGGATTCCACACGAGGTTAACGAGGGGGCGTGGCTCACGGAAGAAGCGGACGGGGCAGGACACATTGTTGTTTTTAAAAAAAAACTTTACACATTGTTTGGATATATTGATTTTCTTGCTTTACAAATTACTGTTTTGATAAATGAGCTTAGATGTGTTTAGTACAGTATATACTATTCTTGTTTTATCCTGTTCATTCTGTGTTTTAAGTGCTACAAAAAAAAAAAACATATTTACGTGTAATTTTTTGGGACCTGGAACCAATTAATTGGTTTTCCATTATTTCTTATGGGGAAAATTCGGTCAGAACTCGAACTTTTTAGGATTCAAACCTGAGCTCAGAATGGATTAAGTTCGAGTTCTGAGGTACCACATACTGCATAAAGTCATTCAGGTAAAATACAAAATCTCCCAATAATAAAGTGATCATACATTTTATGTGTTTCACAATAGCTCAGGTACGCTTGTGCAATTGTCTAACGCTGCCATATTGGTGCATTTCCAGTTTTTTTAACTGCACATTGTATATTACATTCTAATACTTGCAGAGGATGAAAGCTAACATTGACAACGTGTCTTAAAAGAGGGTAAAGATACAGTAAAGATAACAAAAGTTTCAAGCCAGCATGAAAGTAATGCATAATCAGGGATGTGCAATTTCTGAGGTATATATTTAAAAAAAGTATTTTAATTGAAAAATTGTATTTTATAATTCATATTTGACTTATTGTGTATAATTGTTTTTTCTAAAGACTTTGATCAGTGTTTTTGTATTTTGTAATATACAAGAAATACTATATGCATGGTAATGTCATGTGTGCAAAATATTTGTGCATACAAAGGGCACAGAGCCCCTAGAATGGCACAGAGCCACTAGAAGGGCACAGAGCCACTAGAAGGGCACAGAGCCAGGCTGAGCACCGCAGCGCTATCCAGCCCATGGCTGCCGATGGTCACATTCCACCAGAACCCCCCAACACTAACTCCCCGGGGAACTTCCAAGCAGCAGAGCAGATTCCAACAACCGAGGATCAAAGGAAAGGAAAGATCCTGGCAGGAAGAAGAAGATCTTGTGGCCAAAGATTTAAAATGTAGAAGTTTGAAGAACAAATGTGTTACAAATGAAATATCACATTAAGCCTGGGTAATTTCACCATTTTCATTACAGGGATATTTGGGAAACTTGTATTTGAAATAAATGTATGTGTTACAGCTTATTCATTTTTTTCATACATTATTTTGTATTTTCAAAATGTCTTTATTGTAAACTGCACAGCATGTGCCGCTGTGAGCACTATCCGCCGTACAGGAAGTGTGGAGAAGAAGCCTTTAACCTGGGCAGGAAATACATTGTTTGTAAGTCGGTCTTAATGAAAGAGGACCAATTTCAGAGGGCTTTAAGGTGAAATATCTAATAAAAATATCTGAACATTCAAACAGCATACAACTCAGTACACGAATTCAAACAATTTCATTTTAAAGAACTTATTAATATCAGAGCCAATTACCATGTGGCCACAAATATTTGAATTATTGTTTATGATTATAAATGCCGAATACCTTCCTGGAGCCTTCGATTTAGCATACACAGTGCCCTCTACAGGATTCTGTTGAAACAGCATCTCTTTCAACCTCGTTAACAAAATGTGCGTCTTTTTCACAAACCATTTTTCTTTGTAAGTCCTAAAGTCTTCCCATAAATGAATGTATGAATGCTTCTCGTCTTTTTCAGTCACACAGAGCCTTTATAAATGAGCTCCCCGATGAATCTATTTACATGAAAACATCTTAATTGCGTTAAGGCATGTAAATGTAGCCACCTAACAAAAGGTAACATCATGACTTAGCAGACTGCATGTTCCTCATGTCCTCTGTATGGATAAAACCACAAGTAAAATACCTTGTAAAATAATAGAAATATAGATGGTGCTGAACCATGCTGAACAGTGGAGTCATAACAGAGGCTGCGCATTGTGTTCAGTCACCTTTCACTGTAAATCACACATGGGTTCACAATCTATTGTGTCTGCTCTGAATCCCTCAGGGCTGGAGTGAAAACTCCATTCACACTAACATGGTGCCAAGGGGTATTGGGTATATTGTGTGATAGTATACATGATTCCATCCTTTTTGGAAGTAATTTCTTTTACTGATTTAAATAAGTTTAAAAAATGTTCAAAATATAAGGATAGCTCATTGTATACAAAGAGATGTGCCAAGCTTGCAGTGTTCAAGTGCTGTCACCTTCAAGCCAACAACTGCTGCTTGAAGCTCCTGATCCTCGGTGGGACATCGGCGATGCGCTGGGAGCCCTGGAACGCACATTAGTTTAGGGGACTCCATTCCCCCTTTTGATCAACCTCACCGGACACCTGTTTCTTGCTTGCATTTTGTCAGCCGGTGGTCAAAGGCTGGTTGCTGGTTTATTTTTAAGGTTATTAATGCTAAAGCGCTTGTCTTGTTTCTTTGTTTTATATTTTCAACAAACTGTTAATAGTACAAACACGTCCAGCTCCATTCAGTAAATGAACTTGTGTGCTCTTAATTTAGAGTAATTTTTCCTGTGGTGAAATTCCCCAGGTGGTGAAGTCGTGTCCTTGTACTACTCACCGCTCTCTGCCACAAACATTTTACCCTAAACCTAAGCCTAACCTAACCCTAATCTTAACCCTAACCATAGCCCCAAACGTCATGTCCTGCCACCTCCCTGACGTGGCTCTAATAAGCCATGCCTGCTGCTCGTTGGTCTCACGTCTCGTTCCATCCCTCATGTTAAACACTCCCAGCTGGCTCCAGTCTGTTCCCTTGTTATTCCTGTATAAGTGCTTCCTAGCCCTGTGTTCCCCATTGATGTGGTGCCCTCCATGTTGCTCGTTCCCTTGCCTCCCATCTTGATCCCAGTAAATCCCAGTTTATTGTCTGACAACACCTGCTCCCAGAGTCTTCCATCCTGGCACCCAACAGACTGACGGAACTCGACAAGCCCCAGTAGATTTCCCAGGTCCCTACAGCCAATCACTGCTACTTGTGTCAAGCATACCTAATGTCGCTGGTTCAGGCCGCAGTACATCTTTCCCCAGAGAGAATGGCCCATCTCTGACAGAAGGCATAGCTGCCCTCTCCCCGGACTCCCAGGTGGAGGGTGTGACAGCTATAGCGGAGATCCTCAGGGCCCTCTGGAATGGAGTGAGTGTGCTAAACCCCGCAGAGGTGGGGTGCTCTGGAGAAAAGGAGCCCGCCGACTCCATGTCGTTTGCCGTAGGGCGACCTGCGTCCTCATTGTCACTTGAAGTCTGACAACATGATGCTTCTCCGGGATTTACTGTGGTCCCCCTGTTCGCCAAAACATACTCCCCAAAGCTCTCCAGCACAGAAGAACAGGCTTCACTCCTAGTTCTATGGTTGTCAGAGTGCTGGACCACAGTAGAGGTAGGGCTTTGCTTCAACATGGTTTTATTGGAAGTCTGCACACAATACAGATGTTTCCTACCGTCCTTCGTTCCAATTAAATGTGGAAACGTTTTGTCAGCTGGCTGGACAAGACCCTACTGCCTCTATTAATAGTACAGATAGTAGTGAGTGGTGGTGACGTAATGGTTAGGGAAGCGCACTCGTGATTGAAAGACACTGCATCTACAGCATCTGGCCCAGGAGAGCCAGCCGTTGCATTTGTTACATCCGCACTTAAGGCTCCGGCCCAGAGAGGGCCGCTCAGGCCGCACCCACAGTGTCCAACACAGGTGAGGCCTTGGTTGCCTCTAGGCTTCTCATAGAATCTGACACGGTTCCCTGGTAACCAGCCGACACCTGCCACACTGCTCCATACTGTCCGGCCAGCGTCCACCTCGCTGTCCCCTGATGCCTGGCCAGCACCCACCTCAATGTCCCCAGACGTCCAGCCGGCGCCCACCTCATCTCCTGACGGCTTGCTGGTGCCCACTTTCTATCCTGACGTCCCACCGGCACATGCCTGCAGGCTGCCACCAGCCCAGAGAAGATGGTTCCGGAGGATGTCCTGCTGGAGTGCAACCCTCTGGACTTGCCCTGGGTCCTGCTGCGTGGGTCCCTCCTTCATCCCAGACTCCGGTTACTCTGGTCCCAGTTTCTGGGGTGGTCACCGGTATCAATAGGAGTCCAAGAAAGCGGCAGGCAGAATGTCTGTCTCCCAGAGAGGGTTTGCCAGTCTCTGCTCTTGCCCTGTATGTCCCTTGCCATCTTCCTGTTCCTGTCCTGTTGTCTCCTTGCTGCCCTACTGCTCTGCGGTTCTCTCATCACCTCCCAACCCCTCACGTCCTCCAGCCCTGCTGGCCCTCCCAGACCCTCTGGTCCTGTGATTCGGCGGAGTTCAGCCTCACCTGGAAAGGGGCCTAGGAGGGTCCCCAGCCCCGAGTCTTCGCCTGGCTTCCCTGGATGCCCCATGTTATTCCTATTTGTGCCTCAGTGTTTGTCTTGTTGCTCTGTCCCGCCTGTATCTCTCCTTGTCTTCTGCATCCTGTGCCCCTGTTCTTGTTGACCCTCCACCTGTCCGTCCTGTTTTGGGGTCTGACAGGACTGCTGTACCTGTGGTTCCTAGCTTTTCCTTTATCCGCTCCATGTCCTTAGTGGTGTCCTGCAACTGCTCTTATGTCTGGTGTTGCTCTCTGTCTAATGTTCTGTCTAGTCTTGTCTGGTCTTGTCCTGTCTACCATCTGTTCTGTCGTCCCCTGTCTAGTCCAGAGTCCAGTCTGGTTCCATCCCTGTTGTCGAACCCCCTTGGACTTCATGGCCGGAGCGCATGCTTTTGGTGGGGTGGGGGGTGGGGGCATACTGTCACATTAAGCAATGCCATTTTTATCCACTATGTCTGTCCATATATGTGTCAATGCGTGTTCTGACAATCCATGCTCTCTGCCTCCCCACATTTCCAGGTGCTGCCCAGGGGGGGCACCATCTGAGCTGGAGTCCTGATTCAGTCCCATGGAGGGGTGACACTGCGAATGGGACCTGCTAACTGTGTCATCCTGGGTGCAGCCTTCAGTGCCACCCTACACAGGCCAGCGTGGAGAACAGGCTTATTGACAGACTTTAATCATACCTCACACCCGGCCTTTAGCAAGCAGCTCCACTCTTTTCTGTTCTCAGTAATATTAGTCTGCCTGGGGGGGTTGGTTAGCCAGTTGACAATGGACCCCCAGAGGTCTTTTTTTCTCCTTATTTGGGGTTTTTTGGTTCTTCTCCTCCGTTGTCATCTGGCTTTCTTTATTTAATATCTTTCTTTCCTTTTTCCCATTGTGTATTACTGTCTTTAATGATGTTGTAATGTATGACTACACATATATGTAAAGTACCTTGGGACGACTCTGTGAGGCGCTATATAAAAATGTAATTAAATGTCCCGCCTCCTCCCTGACGTGGCTCTAACAGGCCATGTTTGCTGCTTGTTGGTCTCACGTCTCGTTCCAGCCCTCGTGTTAAACACTCCCAGCTGCCTCCAGTCTCTTCCATCATTAGTCCTCCATTTAAGTGCTTCCTGGTCCTGTGTTCCCCAGTTTGATCACTGATGTTGTGCCTTATGTGTTGCCGGTTCCATAGCCTCCCATCCTGATCCAAGTAAGTCCCTGTTTGTTATCTGACAAACACCTGCTGCACGAGTCTTTCATCCCGGTGACCACGACACCAACCGCCAGTGATGTCTGTGGAGCCCAGAAATACCAGCCTAGCTGCACTAGTGCCCAGGCAGCACCTTGACAGCAGCATGTTTACAGTGTCATGTTTACAGTGTCATGTTTACAGTGTCATGTTTGCAGTGTCATGTTTGCCTCACTTGTTCACCACTTTCGGTAACAGTATCTGCTAAGTACTAGAACTGTAATCATATGTGAGTGAGTCTGTCTGCTTTGAAGGAGCAGAGATCACACCTCCTTACTGTAGGTACAGGGCACAGAAGCAGGTAAATCCTGTAAGGTAACATTCTTAAAGTCAGCATAGATTCCAACACAGTTCTGGAATATGAAGTTTATAGTCAGTCATAATTTTGTAGCATTAAAATGTAAATAAATTTTTTAATAAATCCTAACAGTATGTGTGATTGTGGGGGGGTGTGGGGTCTCGGGGTGTAACCTCTGTCTCTTGGCTTGTTTCCTGTCCCCCCTGCTGTATGTGTGAAGTTTGCATGTTCTTCCAATGTGGGCTTTCTCCTCCTACTTTGGAGAACATGAAACTGCGATCAGCCGATTGGAATCTCTAAGCTGCCCTTAGTGTGAGTCTGTATGTGTGACTGTGTGCTCTGCTATAAACTAGTATCCTGTCCATCGTGTCCCCCGCCCTGTGCCACCTGGGACAGGCTCCAGGCTCCCCACCCCCCCGTACAGGATAAGCAGTAATGGAGGACGGCTCCACACTGTTCCAAAGAAATGGCGCTCCAGCTCCCTTCAGGACTTCAGACCAGCTGCTCTTACTTCACGCCTCCAGGCTTGTGGGTGTGGTTCCCACTCCTGGTTCTGCATGTTCAGCTTGTATGTTCTCCCCGTGTTCCTGTGGGTTTCCTCAGGTTTCCTCCTGCTTTCCAAGATCATGCAGTTTGGTGAATTAGTGTCTCTTGATTGTCCTCAGCGAGTGAGTGAGTGTTTGCCCTGTGATGGACTGGCATCCCATCCAGGGTGTCTCTGCCTTGTGCCCTGTGCTTCCTGTGATGTGTGTGTCCCATAATCCTGTACTGGATAAACGGGTTTTTGGAATTAATTGGATACTTTTTAAATATATGATCTTTCTGTTCCTGGGGATGGCTGAAACTGGTCCATTAACTTTTGGCTTAAATATGGGACTTTAACTTAATAGTGTTCAATGAATATCTAGAATAAATTTTCATTATTAGAGTATGGAATTATTTTGGTTGATAAAAATTATCACTCTGAACCTGGTCACCTGACTCTCCTTCCTGACACAAATACACTCCCAGCACAAACACACAGAAAGAAAAGGAAGAAATGACATATATGTGCTACACCCTTTATTATCTTGAATATTATATATAGAAGAATGTAAAAAAACAAATCTGTGGATTGACAGCACTTGTCAAAGCTTGTTCTGTCTAATCCTAACACAGTCTGTCTATAATTTCACATCCCTGCATGTTTCACCTGAAACCACATGATCCCAAACATGTTTCTAAACAGACACAGAAATTCATTCTCAGTAGATCTGCTCTCTTATACCTTTATACCTAATTTCTATCTACTGTACAAAATCAAAGAGTAGGATTATAGTTTGTTTACAGAAAAACAATGTCAGTAACTGTTATTCTTATAAAAGATAAATAAATGTTCGCTTTGGGTACAGTTTGTATAATGTTCATAAACTCCAGCTCCACTGTTTGTCCAGTCTGTTCTTCTCAGTCTGGCCTCAGTCCAAAACCACACCTGCTGCAGCCTAACAAGCAGAAAGTTCCTCCCACTGTCACACATAGACGACTGTGAGAGAAAACGAAATTGAATCCTATCAGTGTTCGTGGTAAAATGGCAGAAGCCAGAGTTGCAGTGGATGTAAACGAGTTCAGCTGTCCAATCTGTCTGGATCTACTAAAGGATCCAGTGACTATTCACTGTGGACACAGTTACTGTATGAGCTGCATTAAGAGCTGCTGGGATCAGGAGGATCATGTTGGAGTTTACAGCTGCCCCCAGTGCAGACAGACCTTCATACCCAGACCTGTTCTGGGCAGAAACACCATGCTGGCTGAAGTGGTGGAGAAACTGAAGAAGACTGAACTACAAGCAGCTACTCCTGCTGACCAGTATGCTGGACCTGGAGATGTGGAGTGTGATGTCTGTACTGGGAGAAAACACAAAGCTGTCAAGTCCTGCCTGGTGTGTCTGGCCTCCTACTGTGAAACTGACCTGCAGCTTCACAATAAACTCCACCATGCAAAACAGCACAAGCTCATTGATGCCATCGGCCATCTGAAGGACAAGGTTTGTTCCCAGCATGACAAACCCCTGGAGATCTACTGCCGTACCGACCAGCAGTGTATCTGTTATCTCTGTTCGATGTATGAACACAGAGGCCATGATACAGTCTCAGCTGCTATAGTAAGGGCGGAGATACAGGTGAGGCTAATTTAAAAGAATTTCCCCTTTCTATCTAAAAGAATTTCCCCAAAGGGATCAGTGAAAGTATCAATTATTGTTATTATCTAAAAGTTAGGTTTAAATAAATGGATTTTGTCTTAACACATGTTAGTGTATTTGCTACGAAACACTCAGAACAAGTCTGGTTCGGTAAAGTTGCCGTGACCTGCTTATCCGGTCTTACTAGCAGGGTTACTAACTTGTCGGATTTAAGGTAGTCTGGGAAAAATGTAGGTGAACGAATATGAAGTCAATTTAAACTGTGGTACCTTAAATCCGACAAGTTACCCCGACAAGCCAGTAACCCTTCATAGTACAGAAGAACTCACTAGGGCCACAGTAGTACAGGCCACTGAAGTCAGAGGAATCTACAGAACCCTGACCTCAGAATTCAAGATGGCCGTGCCCTTTATCAGCAGAAGCTAAAGCTGTACTTTTATACTGTTTATTAGCACTTATGTCTTATTTTTAGCTCATTAAATCAGTCATACACACAGTACTGTATAGCTGCTATCTGTGGAGGTGTTGCTACTGTATGGTGTTTTTGTGTGCAAAATATCATGGAATGTGTTGTTACCAACTGATATTGTTAACAATGGCTAACAATTAGCCAGACTGGAAATGCGGCCCGTTTCAGCCAGCAGGATTTCTTGCTTAGCCAGACAGCTTGTCGGGCTAAATATAAGTCAATGAAGAAAAAGGCCATTTAAACTGGGACACATTAAATCCAACAAGTAATCTGGCTAAACAAGAAATCTTGCTTTTTGAAACTGGTCCCTGGTTTTGCTAAATTGCTCTCCGACTGGCTGCACTGGAACGTGTTTAACTCGTCTGTGACATCATTCCCAGCTCCGAGTTCCGACCTCCGAGGTAAATGGACTCAGCATAAGAGTAGCGGCTCCATCACCTCAGAAACAGCCTCCGTCCTGGGATTTTAATTTCACACACTCCAGTGTGTAGAGTTTACTGAGAATGGTGCAGTAAACATGAAACACCCAGAGTGTGATAGTTCTGGGGCAGCCTGTGGCTGAGTGGGCTAAGCCTCTCTGCCTATGATCAGAAGATTGTCAGTTCAAGCCTGGCCTTGGTACATCTGGGGGTCCCTGAGCAAGGCCCTTAGCCCCCAGCTCTCCGGGTCCTACTATAGGTGGCTGTCCTTTGCAGCCAGCTGGCTCTCACCTACAGAGTGCCAGTTGTGGGGGGGGAGTTTAAAAAACTGTTTAAAGAAAAAAGAATAAATTTATATTTTTATAGTGTAATTTCACAACATTACATTGTCTCAAAGCGCTTTACATTATCTCTGCTCAAAGTCCCCAGAGAGACAGTCAGAGGTGACAGTGGCAAGGAGAAACATAGGAAGAGACCTTGGGAGGAGCCAGACTTAAAGGGGGAGCTCGTCCTCCAGGGGGCTGGCAGAGAGTCAAATGATAAAGATGGCAAAATCCTAATTTATAAAGCATAAATTTTAAACGTGGGGTGGTGCAGTGGTTAGCACTGTTGCCTTACACCTCTGGAACCCGGGTTTGAGTCTCCGCTTGGGTCACATGTGTGTGGAGTTTGCATGTTCTCCCCATGTTGTCGTGGGGTTTTCTCCGGGTACTCTGATTTCCCCGCACAATCCAAAAACATGCTGAGGCTAATTGGAGTTGCTAAATTACCCGTAGGTGTACATGTGTGAGTGACTGGTGTGTGAGTGTGCCCTGCGATGGGCTGGCCCCCCATCCTGGGTTGTTCCCTGCCTCATGCCCATTGCTTCTGGGATAGGCTCGGGACCCCCCGCAACCCAGTAGGATAAGCGGGAAAATGGATGGATGGATGGATGGATCAGTGAAAGTATCAATTATTGTTACTATTAAAACACCTTGAGTCAAAAGCTCCGGTTCTAACATGCGTCTCCACATCCATCTTGACCATCCGTTTGTAACTGGATCTCACTTTCCAAAGTAACTTAAATAAGCACGTAAATACAGTCGAACCTCGTTACTACGTACCCCAGATACAACGTTTTCACTTTTTCAACGTACAGGTTTCTAATTCCCGTTTTTAGCCTATGTATTATTTCAATTGCAGCCATTGTTTACAGCGTACACCCTTACAGCGTAAACTTCGATACAACATCCAAATTTCTAGAGAAAATACGAAAACTAACCATCGTTACAACGTGCAGCGCTCTCCCCACCCACCACAACTTGTGTCGCTACATCTACCTATATCTACCCGATCTTCGCCCGACAATGCACATTTGTCTTTTGCGTTGCTTGGCAATGCTGGCTTTATTCCGTCTAGTGATGGGATTTATGGCTCTTTGAGGGGATCCGGATCTTGGCGATCCGTTCCTTTCAAAGAGCCGTTCAAAAGAACGGCTCTTTTGGCTCTTTTTAAATATTTAGTCAGTTTTAAGAAGCCAGCTTGGGGGCATCTCAGTTTATCCTGGAAATAATCACTGGGAGGAATGATGAGGTGAGATTTGTAGTCAAATAATTAAAACTCAGATATCACACACCAATATCTGAGTTTGAATTATTCTGAAATATTGATTATTACCTCATTTGTCATGTGTGGACTATATTCCATAGGGCTGCACAACATCCCTCTGCTTAGACAGTGACATCACTATTTTGGATTTACCTTTAGTACAAAGTGTGTGTATGTGTAAAGCTACGTTGACTTATGTTATTCATACAATACCTACTCACAAATAAACACAAACAAACAAAAACAAAGCCGGCTGCAATGAATTTCTGTGCAAAACAGCTTTTACTACAAACACTTCCACACAAGAACATTGTTATCACGGCAGCGTGCATAAGTCATGGCTCCGCTCCTACCCAATGACAGAGGCACGCAGGGTTTTTTCCCACTGGAGCACTCACGTGAAGGATGCGTGCACAGCTATCATCATGCTGTTAGGCAGTAGCACCCCTGCGCTGGGTGCGCCCCTCCCCCTATAACTGTTCTGTCTTGCGGAGGTAATTTGTGTGCATCTGTGTGAAACACGCATAGGAAAAACAGAACGACAGAAAGAACGGCTCCCCCCCAGCCGCGACTCGGCTCCCATCGTTCATGTTTATGAGCCGTTCAAAAGAATCGGTTCGTTCGCGAACGTCACAACTCTAATTCCGTCACGGCCGGACTCCGGTAATAACAGCAGGGCGCCCCGTACGTTTTTCCTCTTGTCATTCAGCACGTGTCAAAATGTCTCCAAAACGAAAGCAGAAATAATTAATTTGACCAATATTACATTAATATTTTCAGGCCAAATGCCAATTTGGATGCGAATGTTTATTTTAAAAATCCATTTTGACCAGCCGTTGTGTATTTTCATTGCCGTTTATCGCCGGCCGGCACTAAGTAATCGTGAGTAATTTAAGTAAAATTTCAAGGATCCAAATGAGCTTTGTTGAATTATTTAACAAGTAATAATGTGTTTGTTTGTTTTGTAGTCAATTTAAGGGTCTGTTCTATTAAAGTTTTATCATTTACATGGATATTTCGTGAGTTCTTTCATCCATCTTGCACTGAGTGGTTACAACGTTCTGTGCTTATAACGTACATGTTTTTGATATCCCGTCTTGTACGTAGTAACGAGGTTCGACAGTAACGTCCGTATGCAGAATCTACTGAACATTAAAAGGACAGGAAGAAATCAGAAGCTATTAGCACATTTTAGGGTAACTAAACCGCCTGAGATGTTTGTATGGAACACCATGATACTCAAAATAAAATAAATAAGTATATCAAAAAATATAAATAAAATGATAAATATTTCAATAATGTATCCTTTTATTTTTAAATAATTTCATAAAAGGTATTACATTTCATAATAACACCTGCCTTCCATGTATAATTTTAAAATTTACATATCGTATTAAGTTTGGTAATAATGTTGCGATATTCATTAGACAATCATTATTATAAAATATAATTTTCACAATAAAGTTTAACTTTTCACATTATCCACATGCATTTTTATACTGCATCAGGAGGTGTTTTGCAGGATTGGCACTGCAGCCACCGGATAAAACTCACACTGTTCCATTAGGACTGGTGTGGTGCTGAGGTGTCACCCACTGTACGGCTGCACTCAGGTTCTCATCCCTGAGGTGGTTCGTCGTGTGGTGGGTGCGGTAAGGCACTGTACTCAGTGTGTGCTCCTTACCTCCGTACCTTACCTACATCAACACAGTACAAATGTACATGTTAAAAAAGGTCTTTCAGTACTAAGAAATACGTAGATTAATACTTTTCTATTCAAGGTTAAAGGGCTCAGCCTTTAAAGCATTGTGTTGGTTGCCATAGGATAATATTTTGGCTTTTAATGATAACCAGTGAAGCTCAAAATTTATGAAAATATTAACAAAGAGGTTCATTGTTTTGTCTGATATGCTGAATTATATGTCTGACTTGGAACAAGTGAAGTAAAAGTAGTCAGGGCTGGAGTGGGACTGAATATCTAACCAGGAATTCAAGCCCCCGGACAGCCCAATATAAAACTACATAAACAATGACACTGTTATTATATGTTTCTATTCACACATCCATTTGCTAGGCTACTGAACACACATTCTTACCTACATGCTTTAATTTTACATTATTGTAAATTTTTACCTGCACATTTCACTAATATTAATAACGCGTGGAGCAGCTTTGACATAAATAATGAAGCTTCGTCTCAGTGCCTGTCCTTGTGTCTCTTCCCTGTGTGGCCATCAGCCATCGCTGTCCATCCCCTTTGTCCTCTCATCGTCTTTGGCCCTAGTGTGTTCTTCCTTTTCCCCACATGGCTGCATTTGGCTCATTGGGATGAGTGTGTGACACAGAGGCTGGGACCAGCTGGTCATGGGTTTGAGGCAGGTCAGGAACCAACCTCACCTCTTTCATTTAATTATTGCTTTTCTGTTCTTCCCAGTGTTTATTAGTTCTCTGTTCTCCTTGTGAAGCTTGTCCCTTGTTTTATTATGTTCCACATGTTTCTGTACTTTCTAAGTATTGAATTCCTTGTGTGTGTTTCTTACTTTCAGTGTTTGTGGGAGTTTTCCTAGTCTTGTGTTCATTAATATAAGTTACTGCACTTGTTGCCTGTTTTCCCTGCACTGTTGTTATTGGTTAATTGTCTTATATGTCACATCTGCCTCTTTGTTAGTTCGGTACAGCAGCCTGAGCATTAGATTGGCTACAGAAACCTGCAGTTTTATATCTTGGACCCAGCAGTGTGGCCAGTGTCATTATGCTATGTGAGCTCTGTCTTCAGAGTGACCAATGCAGCTCCAACCGACTCTCCTTGATCATGTGATCATCGCAGCATTGAATAGGTGATATTCCAGCTGGTTTCCACTTCTGTAATCATTCTCAGAGTGGGGCTGCCCATCTGCTGCTGGATTTGACAAAGCCTTTCTCTAGCAGTTTACTGGTTCTGAAGTAGGTCACGTAGAATCTGTCTTACCTTGGACCTGATATTATCGGGTCCTTGTGTCTGATCCATGTCCTTCTTCACAGCCAAACTCAGTGCATGTACAATGCAGGTTGTGTGTCTGACACAGACAATCACATTTTGTGCAGCATCAATGTGAGCCATCGGACTTTATTCTGTATTCCCCACTCCTCCATCAGGCTGCCTCGAATGCAGCCATGTTTTCTGCAGAATGAGACTCTGGGAATTTTCCTGCTCCCAATAATACGGTCGACAGCTCAGTCTTATCATTTATAAAATGGCATTTGACTGCTAAATAAGCTTCCATATGTATTGATGTCCACATGTCAGATGCTAGTCTTACTGCTTTGGCCTTTCTCACCTCTTCCTTTGCTTTCTCTTTTTCTATCTTAAATGTTTCTGTCACCAAACCCTTTCATGTTTGCCTGGATGGGAGAATGTAGGTTGGATCCAGGATCCCCACAAACTCCCTAAATCCAGCGTTATCCACTATGGTGAAGGGTTGTGCATATTGACCAAAGCCTCATCAATCATTTGTTTCTTGGTCTCTATACTGGGAAAATTATACAGATTATTGGGTAATACCCTCACCCAAATCTGATATTATGTATTCATACAATTAAACTGAACCTTGGACACAATAATGACTAATAATTGTTGTGTTCGCCGAAAAGCGGGTAGCGCACGGACAGGCAGGCAGGCAGGATACAGGGCAGAACTCGAGGTTTAATCAGGGAACGAAGCACGAACATCGACTAACATCAATGACAGATCAGGGACACAGACAAGACTTAGACTTAAAAAGACAGGATCAAATCAAAATAACAAGACACAGCTGGGTACGATCAAGGAAGCACACGCGGATAATCAGGGGGGCGTGGCACACACGAGGATATTAAATATGAAACCAACATCCCAGCAGATTCTAATTTTTCAGTATTGCAGGAGAAAAGATGGAATAGAATAGAATAGAATACATCTTTAATGTCCATCAAATTTACATCAGATGGAAATTCATCTTTGACAGTGACGAATTCAACACACAATACAAGCAACACTATACACAATGAACATATGTCAATGCAACTAAAAGTATCAGTCCAGTTTACTCCAAGCGAGAAAGTTTACATAAATAAATGCATTTAAAACAAAATACATAAGATACCAATAAAATAAAACTAGCTGCTAATTAATTTATCTAAGAAAAATAGTCTTTGTTCAGGATGGTTACAGCCGATGGGATAAATGACCGCTTGTAGCCTTTTTTCCTAGCTAATGGGACTACAAGTCTCCTGCCTGATGATTGGAAGGTACAGTGAAGTGGCTGAGTGAAATCTTGATAGACCTGTTGTGCCTTTTTTGTCAAAATCTATGAGTACAGGTGGGAGAGTTGATGTTGTTTATGTCCAATGATTTTCCCAGCCTGGTTTACGATTTGTGCCAATATATTCTTCTGTTTAACCGAAAGTTGCCCATACCATGACACTATGTTGAATGTCAGCACACTCTCAGTCAATGATTTGTAAATCATGGACATTCTGCACTGGCTGGTGTTAAAACTCCTGAGCTTCCTCAGAAGAGACAGACGCTGTCTTCCTTTCTTGTACACATAATCCACATGGTTTTGGAAACTTAACTGATTGTCTATTATTGTCCCAAGATATTTGAATTCGGTGACTTGCTCCACTTCCTGACCCTTCATACTAACTGGCTTGAAGGTGGCCACAGCATTCTTGTCGCCTCCTGTCTTGCTGCTCACCAGCCACATCTCCTTGGTTTTGCTTACATTAAGATCCAGAAAGCTGTTGTCAAACCACAAAGCCAGGGTGTCGATATACTGAAGGTAGGGAGAGCTGTTTAAGTCTCGAAGGCAGGCGACTAAAGCCATGTCATCTGCATGGAAAGGTGGCTGCTATTACACTGAATTTCATTTGTATATATGGAAAAAAGCAGGGGAGATAGTACACATCCTTGGGGGACACCTGTGTTTAGGACAAGAGCATCAGAGAGGCAGTTCTTAATACAGACTTGCTGGTGTCGGTCTCTCAAGAATTCCCTGGTGAAAAGGATGAGACCACCGCTCACTTTCAGGTCACAAAGACGCCCAAGGAGGAGGTGTGGCTGGACTGTATTAAAGCCTGAGGAAAAATCCATAAGAAGAATACGAGCATGAGTGTTGGGTTTGTCCAGATGACTGTAAATGCTATTTAGCAGGGTGAGTGTCGCATCCTCCACCCTCCTGTGGTTTCGATAGGCAAATTGCATGGGGTCCAACGATCCTGCTACCTGGTCAGTTCATCCCGAACATTCCATGCATTTGCTGGGGAGGGGTGTGAGAGCGATGGGTCTAAAGTCATCTTTTGTTTTTGCGTACTGAGTTTTTGGTACAGGTATAATGATCGCTGTCTTCCAGGCCCAAGGATAAAAGTTAGAGTCCAGAAACAGCTGGAACATTTCCGGGATAGATGGTGCCAGCTGGACCCTCCCTTTGAGCCCATCTGGACCCGGGGCTGTGTGAGGATTAACCTTTTGCAGTACAGTGATCACTCTTTCCTCCTGAATAATCATTGGATCATGGGTCAGTCTGGAACAAACAGCGTCACACTCATTTCTAAAATCATGCTTATCAAATCTGAAGCAGAAGATGTTTAAATTATTTGAAAGGTGGGCGGGGTCGTCACACTGAACAGTCTGTCTCTGCTCCCTACCCATCATTTTGTTCAGCCCTCGCCATGCATCTCTAGCATTACCACTCTTCAGTTTCTCCTCAACCTTGTCTTCATAATTCAATTGGGCTTTTTTATTAATCGTCTAGTGTCCTTTGTCAGCTCCTTTATTCTTCCTAAGTCACCTGTCATGCCCTGCTAGTCGGCTCCTCCTGTGTGCCACGCCCCCTGCTTACTCACGTGTGTTTCCCGGATTGTACCCAGCTGTGTCTGCTTATTTTCAATCAGTCCTGTGTATTTCAGTCCGTGTCTTACCCGAGTCCTTTGTCCGTCATTGATGTTAGTTGGCGTCTTCTGTTCCCTGCCTCGGATCCCCTAAATAAACCCCGTATTTGCCCTGATTACGGCTTGTCTGCCCGTTCCTGCCTGCTTGCATGCACGATCGCCGCTTACGGCCGTACCACCCTGAACACGCCCGACCGCGTCCCGTGACATCACCCTGCATAAAAGATATTTTCTTCACATTTAGATAGTATTTAAGTTTCTTACTAACCCATGGTTTGTTATTTTGGTAGATTTTAATTTCTTTTGTTCCAATTACTGAGTCCACACAAAAATTAATATAGCTAGTTACGGTGTCATTTAATAGTTCATAATTGCTCTGACAGTCCTTATCGCTTAGAAACAAATCCCATTCCGCTGCCTCAAAACAGCCCCTCGGTATGTCCACCGAGCTTTCTGTCCAGGCTTGACAGTGCAAAACAGTTGGTTTAGTTCTTTTTAAGGATTGTCGATACTTTGGTAAAAGGTGGATGCCGTTGTTATCTGACAGTCCCAAAGGTGGGCGGGACCGGGAAGCATAAGGACCTTCCACGTTCCCGTAACATAAATCTATAGTTCTGTTCATTCTTGTCGGACATGTGACATATTGTTCCAAATTAGGCAGCAATGCAGAGATATCACATCTGTTAAAATCTCCCAGTAGGAAGACGGGATCATCAGCAGAGTAATGTAGAGCCTTATAATACTTAGCAGCAATCCTCTCTGCCGCGAGTTTAAAGTCTGGCCTCAGCACATACACCAAGATCACTGTTATCTGACCAAACTCACGAGGTAAATAATACGGTCTGAATGAAACAGTCTTTAATTCATAATGAGTGGTGCAATCGATGTCACGTACCGTGATATTTGTTGCCCAGCTGGAGTTTATGAACATACACAGTCCACCTCCAGTTCGCTTTGCCGTCTGTATTATATCCCGGTCACAGCGAACTAGAGAATATCCATCTAAACTGATATTATTGACATCCTCGTTCAACCATGTCTCAGTAAAACAGATCAGGTTAGCCTTGCTGAAATCCCTATCGTACTTTATCAGTGCAGCACGTTCATGCATTTTGTTCAGTAGTGAGCTCACGTTGGAAAGAGTTACTGTCGGAAAGGGGAAGCGGCTTCCACGGCATTTAAGCCTGTTCCGAATCCCACCTCTTGATCCTCTTTTCTTCTTCTTCTTAATGCTCCATCGAGGATAGATTATTCCAGGAGGGCTAAGGGGAAATTTCGGAGGTCCTTTGAGGGAATACCGGAGATTCAGTAGTTCCTCCCTGGTATAGACACGAGCGTTGGATACCGGATCACCATGCCTCAAGTAACACATTTCTCCTCCATGTCCGCTTACAATATCCCAAACTATTACAAGGGCAAAAATAATTATAGCAATCTTACTCAGCGTATTGTCAAATATAATTATCATGCAACGAAGTAGACAAACATACACAATGTCACTGCCGCGGGTCAGCACTCGCGCATGCACCCCTGCATTATTGTTGTTCAGAATACAGTTTACTACACAGTGGCCCATTCTCAACTGACATGCGATCTGACATCAATCTAATAGGACGTCAGTTGAGTAGCCGGTCCTGCAGTGCAGCCCAGGACACATTCGCCTTCACATTGCTATAAGAATGTGGCCATATGCAGCCCAGACCACCTCCCAATGTGGGTTGAGTGATCGGATCTCAATGCATCTTCAATGCGTCCTGGGTAATTAGAGCTGTCCACTTGTGATTGGATCACCCAGGACGCATGTTAATACCAGGTGGAAACAGGACCAAAGGGTCTATGTCCATTGAATCATACCTACAGTCAATAAATCATTAATGAATATCCATCCATCTATCCATCCATCCATCCATGTCCTAACTGGTAATCCAGGTCATGGTCAGGGGGAGTGCCTGGAGCCTTTCCCAGGCAGCATAGGGCCCAAGGCTGGGGTCCACCCTGGACAAGATGATAAATGAATGTGATCTCAGCTAATGAAACAAACTTGTTTTGTCGTCTTGTTTCCTATCTGTAGAAACAAATGGGTGAAACACAGAGGGAATTTCAGCAGAGAATTCAGATGAGAGAGAAGGAGCTGCAGGAGCTGAGAGAGGCTGTGGCCTCATTCACAGTGAGTATGAACCTGAGGAGAAGATAACACCTGGCTTGTGATCATATTGAATCTTCTCTCAGATTCAACAGATTGCAGATTTACAGACTTCCACGGATTAATCAAATTAATGCTGCTCTGGGTTATTCTGGGTCAGTGGGATAAAGTTGCTGGATTACAGAGTTTAACCAAGTGTTGCAGCAGTAGTAGCTTATTTATTTTAAAAAAATACCATTAAAGGCCCATTTGAGAAAAATGCAACTTTTCACAACCCAGCGTAATGCAAATAAACACAGAAAAAGTCACCTATTAAACTGAGACCTAATAGTGACAACCAACCTGCCCCATATAGCCACCAGTCTCTGCCAAATCCCTGCAGCTGACAGTGTATGAGCTTAATGAGTGATCATTTCCAATCAGTGCTGGCTGGGTTTCAGTACCTGAGGCATCCAGCATGGTGACGCTCCAAACCCCAGCCCTGTGCTGTTTTTATACCTCCTGTCAGCTCACAAAGTCTCAAAAGGGGCCAATTGTAATTTACCGTCCACTGCTCCCTGTATTACCAACAGACCTCAGCACAGTCAGCAGTGGAGGAGAGCGAGAGGATCTTCACTGAGATTATCAGCTCCATTGAGAGAAGACGGTCTGAGGTGACAAAGCTGATCAGAGATCAGGAGAAGGCTGCAGTGAGTCAGGCTGAAGGAGACATGGAGAGACTGAAGCTGGAGATTGATGAACTGAAGAGGAGACACTCTGAGCTGGAGCAGCTTTCACACACAGAGGATCACATCCATTTCCTCCAGGTAACAGAACAGCTACTTTGGCAATAAGAAAACCAGAGCATTCAAATGGACGCATATTGTCATTTGTATTTCAACTAGTCTGTCATTGGTCAGATATTAATGGTTCTGTTAATTAGATTGCAATACACATTTGTATTGATGAAGCTGTTTAATCAGACTGTGTGTCTGTAGAGGCGCCAGGCTCTTCCTGTCACTCCTGAAGCTGGATTTGGACCCAGAATCTCTGTCAGTCCAAGATCTGATTTTGGGAATTTGAGGAAGGCGGTTTCTGAGCTGAAAGACCAACTGGAGAATGTTTGCAGAATGAAAATGGCAGAGATCCATCACCCAGGTTAATACATTTTCTAGTCTGTTCATGTTAATATAGACCAGGGCTGGCCAATCAGGGCTGTCTGTGGGGTTTTGCTGGATTACTAATTAGAGGACTGATTGGCTGAAGGGTCTCACACCTGGGGTTGAACAGCTGACCTAAAGGTTACCCCAAAGACCTGCGTACATACTGGCACTTTGCGGGTAAGATTGCCCCCCCCCCCCCCCCCCCCCCCCCCGATGTAGACCATGCAGAGAGAGTATGCAGTACAGTCAGCCTCACATTTGTGTGACCAAGTCAGTTTGTTTTCAATAAGTTTAAATCTTTGTGATAACTGGTGAAAGAGCTTCACATTCTATTGGCTGCAAAACCCAGATTACATGAAACATGTTTCTTCTACATTACAAAAACCAAAAATATGTATTATGTGTAATTTACCATGATTTGCAGTTTGTTAAAATGCCTGTTATTGTCCCTCATAATGATAATACCCCACTGCTGTTATCTCCACAGTGAGTGAAGTCCATCTCCCACAAGGAAATTCCTTTTACTCACATCCCTGTTTCTCTCTGTCTCCTTCTAGTTACCAAAGACACCGTCCTACCGGTATTAGTGCCCAGGACCAGAGCAGAATTCTTACACTGTGAGTCTGTTCACACACTCGCTTCTCTCTCCCTGTATGAGCTGGAGTGTGTTTTATTGTGTTTTACTGTGTTTTATTGTGTTTTATTGTGTTTCATTTTCTTCTGCTAGAGGAGCTTCTCTTTCTCTCTCCCGCTGCCTCCTGGTCTTTCACATTTACATGAGCTTTTTATCTCAGAGGACTTTGAATCCAATTGCTAAGTAAGGCAAGTTTATTCAGGGTGCTTTTCCACTGCACCAGGTACGGTGCTTTTGGTTCTTTCCCTTTTCCATTGACTTCCGGTCAAGTACCAGTACCAGAAGTTCCAGTACCAAAAGCACCATTGGAGCTGGGATACTTTTTCAGTACTTCGGAACTTTGGTGTGGGACTTACAAACATGTTCATTGTTGTCATGCCCGGCTCGTCCACTCCTCGTGTGTGCCACGCCCCCTGATTACCTACGTGTGCTTCCCTGATCGTCTCCAGCTTTGTCCACTTACTTTGATTAGTCCCGTCCTATTTAAGTCCTGGTCTTACCTGTTTCTTTTGTCTGTCATTGATGTTAGTCGGCGTCAGATGTTTTCAGTCCTGAGTCTCCCCATTAAACCCCCGTATTCCCTGAATCCTGCCTGTTTGCCTGCTTTCCACTCGCTCGCCCACCTGTGCGATTACCCGCGTCCAGCGAGATCGTGACAATTGTCAATTTAAAAGACAATTTTAAAAAGTCTAAAAGCCCAAAAAGCAAATAAACAGTTAACTAAAAAGAAGTGACATTGTAGAGGCAGCATATAACTAAACTCCTGCTAATTTAATTTATTGAAACAAAGCAGCAACAGTAATGTTTTAAGCCCTGATTATAATGAGCTGACAGTGTTAGCAGAACTCAGGTCTTCAGGAAGTTTGTTCCACAGACAGGGAGCATAGAGACTAAAAGCTGCTTCAGCCTGTTTGGTCTTCATTCTGGGACACTGAGTAAACTTTCAGGGGTCTGGATGCTTCACAAGGTTCAAGGAAGTTAGTGCCTTGTACACAAGTAATATTTAATTATTAATCCTATGATGCTCAGGAAGCCAGTGCAGTGACTATGGACCTGTGTGATATGCTCCACTTCCTTGGTGTTAGTGAGGACTCTGGTGGCAGCATTCTGGATGAGCTGCAGCTGTCTGACTGATTTATTACCAAGACCTGCAAAGACACCATTTCAATAGTCTAGCCTGCTGGAAATAAGCACATGAACAAGCTTTTCCGTATCTGGTTTAGAGAGAAATCCTTCTCTCTCTCTCTTATTGGGCTGGTTTCAGCTTCCGTTGGGTGGATCTTAAGCAGACCTTGGGCTGGACCTGGGAACACTGTACTGATGCCTCATTTCCACCAACATGGAGCCGGTGCTGGGCTGGTTGTCACTTGATGCCTTTTCAGAACCTGCCTGCGTCTCAACACTAGAACTGCCAAATCTACGCGAATTTGCGTAAATTCCCTGGGCCTAACACCTACTAGCATCCCTGCTGAGAGTTTCTTGGGCCATTGTCCTCCTGCTTTTGTTGTGCAAACACACCCATTACCTGTGAGGCCTGGCACATTTGCATTTTTTTACTCAGAGCAGCTAAAATCCAAGGCAGGCTAAACCTCTGTGTGTGACATGGAAACCTTCACAAAAGTCTGCCATATCTATACCAAACATCCCACACGCTGACTGACCTGCAAATATGAAAGACACACATTCACAAAATATATGGAAGCACAAGTCTGTTTTATTTATTAAAAAAATTTACTGTTTCAAACTTTGCAGTGTTTGCAGACCCAGTGACCATCATCCCTGCATTTGGCGCAAGTGAATTTGTAACACTTTGCACTGGTGCTGCGGTTTCTGTTGCAGTTCTCCTGTACCTGACACTGAGTTGTCCATACAAGTCCTGGCACAGCAGCAGCCTTCCTCTGTCCCCATAGCCTTTTGTGGCATAAATTGGCAATGGAGTTCCTTGGCTAGATGACTCAAAAATAATCTTCTTTTGCCTTCCCACCCTGTACATGCCTTGTACAGAACGTAGGAATTTGCCACCACCAGGTCCAGCATGTTGTAAAATACAGCTACTGGCCACCTGCATGTTGCTGCTCTTACGGAATACATGCGCGCCATTTGGTCCAACACATTTACACCACACTATAACAGCAGAGAGAGAGAGAGTCTTGAGTGTATTTACTTTTTTTCTACCTTCTTTCTATATAGGCCTGTATAGTACATATCAGAAAACATTGTAGCACTGATGTAAAATTATACACACATTCACATACCTTCATGTGGTTATAGTCTGTTATCGTGTTGGGTTTCCTCTTTCTGCCTTCACAGATCGCCACATCTTGGTCAAAGGAACTCAGAACACACACAATCTTGTTTTTTTAGGTGCATAAATTGTCAAGGAGACACTGCCACTTCTAAGCACTGACGCGGAGAATTCCTCTTGCTGTGCAGTGTCCTTTGAAATTGGAGGAAGTTCATACCAAACTTTATTCCCTGTACTCAGTAGTGTTGTTTTGCGCTGAAGCAGTCTGTGTGACAGTGCCAGTGAGGTGAAGAAATTGTCCGTTGTGACATTTCTCCCGTCATCCAGAAATGGCTCCATCAGACTCATGACCATGTTCTCTGCCAGCCTCTCCCTTTTCTGGTGACTGGGGTCCTTTCCCAAGTTAGGGGACACGTTGCAGACGTATTTGGTCTCCAAATCCGTGGCCATCCAGAACTTGATCCCAAATTTGTCCGGCTTGGATGCGATATACCAAGTGACATGGAATGGATCCACATCTACTCCACGTTGTCTTTCCACTGGTGTCCCTCAGGGCTCGGTTCTTGGCCCTCTCCTATTCTCCCTCTACACTAAATCTCTTGGCGAAGTTATATCCTCACATGGCTTCTCCTACCACTGCTATGCCGATGACACTCAACTCATCCTCTCCTTCCCTCCCTCAGACACTCATGTCTCCACTAAGATCTCTACATGCTTGGCAGACATCTCATCTTGGATGACCACTCACCAGCTAAAACTCAACACTAGTAAAACTGAGTTGCTTTACATCCCGGCTGACTCATCCCCCCTCCAAGACCTTGCGATCTCCTTTGACAACTCCCTGATCCGTCCTTCGGTTTCTGCTAGAAACCTTGGAGTTACCATAGATGATCGGTTGTCATTTTCCTCACATATCGCCAGTCTTTCTCGCTCTTGTCGGTTTCTCCTCTTTAACATCAGGAGGATACGTCCATTTCTTTCCACCCAGGCTACCCAGATACTCGTCCAGTCCCTCGTCATCTCACGCCTTGACTACTGCAACTCGCTTCTAGCGGGTTTACCACTGAGCGCCATCCGTCCCCTCCAACTGATTCAGAATGCAGCTGCTCGTCTTGTTTTCAACCTTCCCAAGTTCTCCCACACCACTCCTTTGCTGCGCTCCCTCCACTGGCTTCCTGTAGCTGCACGCATCAGATTCAAAACACTGATGCTCGCATACAAAGCCAAAAATTCTCTGGCATCATCCTACCTAAAGGACCTCATCACACCCCGCTCTGCACCACGATCTCTCCGATCCTCCAGCACTGCTCGACTGGTCCCATCTCCCCTCAAGGCACAAGGAAGACACGCATCTCGGCTCTTCTCTGTCCTGGCACCTAATTGGTGGAATGAACTCCCCCTAGATGTCCGAACAGCTGAATCCTTGAATGTCTTCAAGCGACGACTCAAAACTTTTCTTTTTCAGAAATACCTGACGTAGAACTTCTATATTCTTACTCGACTCTTTTTCTGGTGTGTGTTTTAAAAAAATAAAATAAAATAAAAATTCTGCACTACTCAATGGCGTTCTCAGAGATAGTATTCGTAGCTGGGGTCCTTATTGAGCTAGCATCGGAAATTCATTGCAGAGTCTCAAAGCACTTATGTAAGTCGCTCTGGCTAAGGGTGTCTGCCAAATCCTGTAAATGTAAATGTAAATATACTGCATGGACAATGAACCTTGGTCAAGAACAGCTGTACATCTATGTTCATGTGTTCTCCTGGAGTGAAACTTTCAGCACAGTTCTTGGTGAAGGCTGGCAGAGAACGTGGTCATGAGTCTGATGGAGTCATTTCTGGATGACGGGAGAAATGTCACAACGGACAATTTCTTCACCTCACTGTCACTGTCACACAGACTGCTTCACTTTACTGGGCATGGTGAATAACGTTTGCCGTGAACTTCCTCCATTGGCAAAGGACACTGCACAGGGAGAGGAATTCTCCACGTCAGTGTTTAGAATGGCGCGCATGTATTCAGTACGAGCAGCAACAAGCAAGTGGCCAGTAGCTGTGTTTTACAACATGCTGGACTTGGTGGCCGTGAATGCCTACGTTCTGTACAAAGCATCTACAGGGTGGAAAGGAAAAAGAAGATTGTTTCCGATTCTTCTAGCCAAGGAACTCCATTGCCAAATACAGGGATGATGGTCACTGGGTTTTCAAACGCTGCAAACACGGACTTTGAAAGATAGACAGACTGTGTGGGACAGTAACCACTGAGACAAAAGGCAGAAAGATGACGAAGAGATGAACCTGGAACTGAGGCACGGATACATCAATTTTTACATGAACAGCCAAACATGCAAAGCTGGAGAGATCACACAAAAACAAAATTCACTTTTGGTGTTATAATTCAGTGATGGCCAATGAAAATGAAATGACATTTTATTCTGTATGTGTATGAGCATGTCAAAAACCATGGACCATGACTTCACTCAGCTTATGACATTTATATACAAACATGCATTGGAGACTGAAGTGTTAGCATGTTTTCATTTTATTCATTTCATTCTATTTTCACTCAATTTGTTTTATAAATAACACAGACTTGTGTTTCCATATATTTTGTGAATGTGCGTCTTTCATATTTGCAGGTCAGTCAGCGTGTGGGATATTTGGTATAGATATGGCAGACTTTTGTGAAGGTTTCCATGTCACACACAGAGGTTTAGCCTGCCTTGGATTTGAGCTACTCTGAGTAAAAAATGCAAATGCGCCAGGCCTCACAGGTAATGGGTGTGTTTGCACAACAAAAGCAGGAGGAGGATGGGGCTGAAGACCTGCGAAAATCACAGCAGGGGTGACAAACACCTTGGGACTCTCAGCAGAGAATAAAAACTCGGTAAATCTAGTGTTTAAAAAATGAACATAGGTGACAGTGAGAGTAAAGGTTCATATGTATTCCGTTTTGTGGGATTTGTTCTTTTCTGTTCCAGAATAAGTTTTTATAAGCTGCCATTGTGCCTTTGACCGAATCACAGCCATGATATATCAGAGTATCTTCTCATATGTCATTGCTTAACCCTCTATGGCATGGTGTAACCCTCAGGCAACAAACCACTTTTTTGGCCCACACACTGCCCCTTTAAATTTTTTCCAAAAAAACATCACAGTAAAAGTCTGATGACAAGTCTGTAACCAATAAAATTTGAGGTGGGCGTGGGTTTGACCTTTCGTCTGGGGGTGGAACAGTCCTTTTTGCAACCATAGCCGGCTTGGACACACTGCTAGCAAAAGGTAAGATACATTTCACTTTTTAACATGTTAAAATGTAAATAATTTTGTATAAATAATATCTGTGATGTGCATGAATATGTGAAGAAGCCTATTTAATTGATTAAAGGCACTTTTTGTCTTTATTTATATACTAAAACGGTAGTCTTTCATTTGTTGCCACAGGGCAACATTGCGCAGTTAGACCACTTTCGTTTTAACAATAACATGCTCATGGATGGAGATGTGTAGGGATGCATAGTTATCACCATAATCAATTTTTTTGATGTACTATCTACTATTATTCACAGGAAATGGATGCAAGGACATTTTATGGGTGTAAGGAACATGATCGAATCCCAATGTCTGAGAAGCTGGCTGTAGATGAGCAGATGGTCCCCTTCAAGGGAAGAAATAGACTCAAGCAATACCTGCCATCAAAACCAAAGAAATGGGGCTACAAGATACTCATCTTAGCTGGCTCTGATGGTGTCCCACACAATTTTGAGATTTATACAGGGAGAGCTGTGCAACCCCCTGAGCTGCCAGATGTAGGAGCAAGTAGTACGTGGGTGGGATGTAGGACGTGGATCTTTTGAACAGAAGACGGCTAAGGTTGGAGAAACCACCTTGCATGTTGTGAAGTGGTATGATAACCGTTCAGTCAGTCTTCTCAGTAATTACATTGGAGCACACCCAGTCACCAAGGTTGATAGGTGGGATGGCAAGCAAAAAAAAATCATTCAAGTCCCCTGTCCTGCTGTGGTGAGAGAGTACAATAAGAATATGGGTGGGGTGGATCTGCTGGACTCTCTCATTGCACTGTACCGCAACAAAATCAGATCGAAGAAGTGGTACCACCGGCTGATGTTCCACCTTATCGACATGACCATCGTGACTGCCTGGCTGCTCTACAAGAGAGACTGCAGCAGTGCTGGGATGAGAAAAGACGAACAGATGAAGCTTTACACGTTTAAGTCATATATTGCAGAAAGCTTGTGCAAAAGTGGCAAGAATCTGGAACGTAAGAGAGGTCGTCCCAGTTCCACAATTGCTGGGGAGTATGAAGAAAAGAGGAGAAGAGGACCCGCTACACCTATTCCAGTCCCTGATGTGAGTCTGGATGCCACAGCCCACTGGATGGTCATGGATGAAAAGAAAGGGAGATGCAAGGTACCCGGATGCAAAGGTAGACCTAAAGCCAAGTGCCAAAAATGTGGCGTGCATCTGTGTTTCACATCCACCAGCAACTGCTTCCTGAGGTTCCATACAGAATAATATAGACTGTGCTTTGTAGGGTTGGAGAAACACTGATTCAGTCTTTACCCCACAGGAACATACATTCAGAAACACAAACATACACTGTAGCTAATCTCCAACACACAGATTGATAAACCATCCACTGATGATTGTTGAAATTGTTGTTGTCGTTGAAATAAAACTTTTTAAATTAATTTATTGCTTGTTTGCTTCTCATTCAACTTATTATATAATATACAAAACCTTGGCGTTTTAGTACCCTTGAAGCATCTTGTTGCCCTGAGACAACAGACCAAAATCTGGTGGGGGGGGCTGGGGGGGACACATTTTATGATTAATATTTTATCAAGGACCCCCAAGCTCCCTAAAACTAGAGTCAAATATTTTTTTCCTCCTAAAATAAAAATTCATGCCATAGAGGGTTAATTATACTGCAGTCATAAAGCATTCTAAACACAGCTATTAATATTTATGAAAAAAGCATAACATATTATACCCATCATTATAATGCTTTATGAATGCTTTATGACACACTCAACTATAAGGCACTATAGATACCTTCATAATGCAATACAAAGCATCCTTAATGCTTATACCGATCATTTTAATGCATTATGAAGGTATTTATAGTGCATTAAAAATGAGAGCTTCTTAAATAATTCATTATGCATAATAAGCATGCCTATAATGTGTTATGCCTTTTGATAAATATTTAAAGCCATGATTATAATGCATAACAATGGATTATTATTTGTTGTGAATTTACTAACAACATGGCCTTAAGTGTTCCAGAGATTTTATAGTGTTCCGTAATCTGAGCAAATGGAAGCATGTAGATGTTGAACAAAGAGGCTTGGTGAGGATTAGAATTGTAATTGGTGATCAGTGTTGACACACCACAGCACACAGTGTACAACACCGAAATGTGTCCTCCGCATTTAACCCATATGTGACATGGTGACATAACAAGGGGCAGCTAATTCAGCGCCCAGAGAGCAGTGCTTTGCTTAGGGTCCCTCAGCGGTGCCTTGCTGGTCGGGGATTCAATCCAACAACCATTAAGCCACCACTGCCCACTGCCAATAACGGACCCTTTAGAAACTCCACATGTAATTTCTGTTCATTCAGATTCATAATTACCCTTCTGACAGAAAGTAGTGCCTGACTTGTAAAAATAATTCAAACCCATTAAATAAGGCGGCTGCTCCACCTCCTTCCCTAAGTGCTCTAGTCTCACTGATAAAGGGCAAGTAGGAGTAGCTGGTTTGATCAGGGCTGCTGCATAGTTTTCATTTGACCCCATTTCAGTTTAAAGCATAAAAATCAAGGTTTATCTTGATAATAAAATCAGTCATTAATAATGATTTTCCAGCCACAGACCTGATATTCAGTATAGATCAGTTTAACGTATTAAACACATTGTCTGACCCAGTGTGTAGGTGACGCACAACAGGAGTCAGATGAGAGAGAGTAGCTGTGGGCTTTGATGCAATTTGTTCCCTCTGAAGTCAGTCAGAGCAGGAATGGCTGACACTGGGGCTACTCCTCACTGCCTAGTGTGGGCTGTAGCTGCAGCAGGGGATATAAACCAAATAAGTGGGGGGCGGGGGGGTAAGGGCCCAGTTTGTCTTAGATGTCATCATGCACTGTAATGCTGAAAGCAGGGAGGCTGCCCTTGCTTTGTTTGGGTAGCAGGAACTTTTGGTATCACTCAGTAAGAGCTCGTCAAGACCTTTTATCTGCATCCTTATCCTGTGTGAGCTACGGTATCTATGAGCAGTGAGGTCCGGGGCAGGGGGGGGCTTCCTTCACGTTTGCTTCATTAATATTGTCCTAAGACGGCACCCGCAGTCTTCCCCAAACTGGTTGTGACACTGAACATCTCCTAAGTCTGTGCTTTAGGGCCATGACTTCACACGACACGACTACACCTGCGCGCGTGCATCTATCTGGAGGATTGAAGGTCATGTCCACCAGGGGGCAGTGTGAGAAAACCATCTTGGTCGGTTCCTTCGTTTCCAGTCTGACGTGTTAGTATGAGGTTGTGGCATTAAATGTAGAAGGAGGAGGGAGTCAAGATGGCGCTCTGAAGAACACGCTTTGATTAGAGCTGCAAGCCGACTTGTTTTGTTTACCGTGTAGTGTGAACTACATGCAGTTTTACTACTGTCTGGTTTTATTTAATCATCCAGTGACTGCAATAACTATACATAGTCATGATGACAGGTTCTGAAAAAAGAAAAAAATGATTGAAGAGATTAAACAAGAGATAAAAAAAGTCACAAACTGATTTTTGGCTTATTTCTAATGAATTAGGAAATATTTAAACAAACATTATACCTTCACCATTTTCTGACCACCGAGCCATTGACATCCATGTATCCATATTGTCATCGTCTATCCATCCATCCATCCATTTTCCAAACCGGAAAATCCTTACTGGGTCGCGGGGGGTCTGGAGCCTATCCCAGAAGCAATGGGCACGAGGCAGGGAACAACCCAGGATGGGGAGCCAGCCCATCGCAGGGCACACTCACACACCATTCACTCACACATGCACTCCTATGGGCAATTTAGCAACTCCAATTAGCCTCAGCATGTTTTTGGACTGTGGGGGGAAACCGGAGTACCCGGAGGAAACCCCACGACAACATGGGGAGAACATGCAATCTTTGTCATCGTCTACTGGATATAAAATATCTTCAAACGGGAAATTAAACAGTTCAATCTTGAGAAATAAAGTAGCTATTTTAAATACAGAATGAATAATTGACTTACACTAGAACAGATCCAATACAGAAAAAAAGTATTGCAATAATAACATGATGTAACAAAATTTGTCAGAAGGTTTAGTAGTGACTTGGCGTGAATTGGAAGAGATGAAGAAAACTAAATTATAAATGAGATTTACTGCTTTAACCTGCAAACCAGTCAACCGTCTTACTGATACAGAAAATAATGTAGGAGGTAACTTACAGAATAAATTGGATGATCATATATAAACATAAGGCAGAAGGAGCCTTTGTTAGATTGTGGCAAAAAATGGCTTGAACAAGGTGAGCAGAACTCAGCCTATTTCTTTAGGCAGGAAAGTCAGCAAGTCAGGAACAACTGCATTATGCGGGAGAGGATTTATGGAAATGCTGCAGATGACATCAAGAAAATAGCCAAATTCTGCACTGAGTACTTTAATAATTTGCATGTCATTAGTCTTGATTGAAGATTTTCGATTTCTTCTCAAACATCATGGGAATAACTGATGCGGATCGTGAACTTTGTGACGTCCCAATTGATTTAACTGAGATGTCTGCAGCAATAAATTGCTTAAAAAATAATAAATCGCCGGGAACAGACAGTCTAACCTCAGAATTTTATAAACCTTTCACTGAAAATCTTGCTCCTTTCTTACGGCAAATATAAAATGAGAGCATAATAAACTCAGTACTTCCTGCCAAATTATGCCAAAGCATAATCAATATAATTTTAAAACCTAATAAAGACTTTCTTTTAGTTGATAATTGGCATCCAATATAAAGTTCTAGCTTTGATTCTAGGCAAAAGTGTTGAAAATGACTTTGAACTGTATTTGCCCTCTCCCTCTCTTTCCTTCATTCTTTTTTCTTGTCCTTTCCTTATTCTTTCTCTTCTCTTTTCTCCCGCTTTCGGCTAGTATAAAAGTATATGAATAATTTCATCATGCATTACCTGCTGCGATGGGCTGGCCCCCCATCCTGGGTTGTTGCCTGCCTCGTGCCCATTGCTTCCGGGATAGGCTCCGGACCCCCCACGACCCAGTAGGATAAGCGTTTTGGAAAATGGATGGATGGATGGATGTGTAATAAAGCTGGGGGAAAATGTTGTACAATCGCAGCCTCCACAGTGAGCTGCTAATTTTGTAGCACTGCTGCAGCATCTCTAAACAGACACTCCTCACTTAACCACCGAGTTCCAATCCTACAACTAGGTCCTTAAACTAATCCAGAGTCTTTTTTCATCATTGCTGAAGACTTCAATCAAGCAAATCTGAAGCCAGTTTTACCCAAATTCCTCCAACATGTGAACCTCCCAGCTAAAGAGAGAATCTGTCTGGACAATGTTCACACAAACGTTTGTGAGGCCTACAAGGCCCTTCCCCCCCACCTCGGCTACTCAGACCATGTCACTGCGTTCATGGTTCCTGTGTATAAATCCCTGCTGAAACACAACAAACCAGTCGGTAAGAGTGTGGCCAGCTGGTGTATATAAACTCTGTGATCGATGACCACGAGAGCCGACCAAAGGCCCTGGATGACGAGGGAAGTGCTCACATAGCCCTCACTCTGCCTTATCACTGCCTTAACCCCCCCCCCCCCCCCCCTTTACCCCATAACTAAAGGCCACAGACCGACCCTTAAGCGCTGCACTTAACACTTTGTCACTCTGACATGGGGGCAATAATAAGAATCCCCATTATTCTCTGTCTGCCCCATTATTCTGCTTCTGTTCCTATTTTCAGCTGTTATACATGTTAGACGTGTTACTGCTGTTACTACTATTATCATACACTGTTTTGCACTGTGAACTCAGGCTGTTACAGTGTGCATGATGGTAAATTCAGGTCTAACTGACTACAGAAAAAACCATATTTTTAATATAGTTCTAACAATATTGCACATTACTGTATATTGCACAATCTACTCCTCTTCCTCAGTTGCACTCTCCTGTAAGTCCTTTGCACATTGTCTTGTCTTGTTTTCTATATTGGACTAAGTTTATGTTTACACTGTGGGCCCTGAGCTTCGCCATTTCATCTCTCTCTATACTTATATATGGTGGAGATGACAATAAAGTTCAATTTGACTTTGATCTCAGAGTCTTGATCACAGTGCAGCAATTTGGAAAAAGAGGGAACTGAGATGGAAGGTGAAGCTTTTAATTTACCGGTTGATCTACGTTCCTACTCTCACCTATGGTCATGAGCTCTGGGTGATGACCGAATAAATGAGATTGCGAATACAAGCAGCAGAAATGAGTTTCCTCAGCAGGGTGTCTGGGCTCAGCCTTAGAGAGGGTGAGGAGCTCAGACATCCGGGCTCAGAGTAAAACCGCTGCTTCTCTGAATTGAAAGGAGTCAGTTGATGGTTCTAGGATACCTCTTGGACGGCTCCCTGGGGAGGTGTTTCAGGGCATGTCCAACCGGAAGGAGGTCTGGGGGCAGACCCAGAGATTGTATATAATAGTATAATCTCTCTCTCTCTCTCTCTCTCTATATATATATATATATATATATATATATATATACTCTGAGAGATTATATATAATATATACCACATTATATATAGATTATATGTTATATATTAGATAAGTGGCAAAAAAATCGATGGATGGATGGAACTGTATGAAAAATAATGCTGCTTATGAAAGTAGGCAAGTAAGAATTTCAGGTTAGAATTTCATTGTACCTTGTACGCATGACACTGCTTTCTTAGAAACTTATACTGCCATTGAATTTTGAAGATGCTGTACAAAGAAGGACACAATAGTGTTCGGAATATTTTTTTCTTGTCTGTGAAAATATACAGCTCTTCTGGACACTCATTCTTAAAAAAATCAAATGCTACTGTAATACTATCTGTACCGTAAGTAAAGAAAATGTTCCGTGACAAAACGTGACCATACTGCCACCCCAATTTCTGGTGGCACTGCACGTCGCGCATGCGTCCTGTTATCCTCATGTAGGTGCACAGACAAAGCCGGAATCAAGACACAAAAAACATTTGGCGGCCAGACTGGTACCTCTCCGCGGACGTGTTTGTGTAGACTTTTATGATGCATTTTATTCCTCCGCGGACGACCGCCTGCCGCACTCCAAATTCGTCTTTAAACGCCAACATAGATTATTTTGATGAGGATTGTTGTAGTTTGCATATACATATAAATGTGTATGCATATGTGTGCAGACTTGTCCCGAATTGAAAATCTCACGCCAGCCAGTTGATCAAAGTTGGCAGCCCCGTGAACTGCCGCTCTGAATTTGTAAAACGTACAACAGTACTACAGTACTGCGGCTGTAGTACGTGTGCAGGGAATATCAGAATAATAATTTACTACTAATAATACTTAAATAGGACACGTGCGCATGTGCACAGCTTGACCAGAGAAATATGAACGTTATCATGTACACGTACGCGGTGTAATACGCGAGTGCTGCGCTTTGCAGAGAACCAGCCTAGATGCGTCCGCGTTGGGAGCGTCGCGTCGGCGCGCTGCTGGAGAGAGGTGTGTGTCCAAAGTGGATTAAAAGAAATTCATATTGTGATCTAAAGAGAAACTCACTTTTAGTGGTAATCTTTGTCGTATGATTTTATGGTTAATATGTTTGATGAATGCTGTTTGTAATTTTATTTACCTGTAATTAAGGCCATTAGTTTAACACGCGCATTATTTTGGCGCGTGTTCCCGCCGGCGTCGCGCGGGCGTCCAACATTTCCTGAGGTATTTCACATATTTGACTTTTTATATTTTATGCATCGTACAGAATAATAGAGCGCAGGCTAAAGTGCAGTTCGGTCCCCAGCGAGTCTCTCAGCGCGGCGTGTCTCACAGCGCAGGGGGCAGCTGGAGCGCCGCAGACTCTGGCGGCTACATGAGTATATTGGGAATAAAATGTGTGTATTGGAGCGAGTTCTGTGTGAGTGAGTGTGTGAGGTGTGACAGTGATAATGATGGAGATGCTGGGCTTCGTCATGGGATTAATCGCTCTTTCTCTTGCCTACAGACTCCTGCCAGCTGACGCTGGACCCCAACACAGCACACAGACGCCTGTCTCTGTCAGAGGGGAACAGGAAGGTGACAGGGGGGGCAGAGCAGCCATATCCTGACCAGCCAGAGAGATTTGACTACTGGCCCCAAGTTCTGTGTAGAGAGAGTCTGACTGGTCGCTGTTACTGGGAGGCTGAGTGGAGTGGAGATGACGTCTGGATAGGAGTGACTTATAAAGGAATCAGGAGGAAAGGAGGGAGTTATGACTGTCTGCTTGGATTCAATGACAAGTCATGGATGCTGCGCTGCTCTCCTGACAGTTACTCTGTCTGGCACAATAAGAAAGAGACTGTCATACCCATAAAGCCCTCAGTCTCCCGCAGAGTAGGAGTGTATCTGGACCAGGCGGCTGGTACTCTGTCCTTCTACAGAGTCTCCTCTGATGGACTGACCCTCCTGTACAGATTCACCTCCTCATTCACTGAACCCCTCTATCCAGGGTTTTGGGTTTATTATAACTCCCCCGTGTCGCTGTGCATGCTGGGATAGCTCACTGTGTGCTGGAGGAATCATTTTTACCGTATCAGAGTGTCACATGTCGCTGCTTCTCCGTGGCAAAAAGGTAAAATCTCTGCTTTTTAACCAGTATAACCCTTTTTACTCTGTCTGCAGTGTGACGTATGTTAATAAAACAAGTAATTGGGTTCTGTAAGCTGAACAAACATGCAAAATTACTCTTTTTCTCTGACTTATGTTCTATGTTGTCTGTAAATGCACCTAAACTGCCAAAACAAATTCATAGTACATGCAGTTGTACCAATAGAGTGAATTCTGATTCTGAATAAAATTAAATGTAATGAAATCTAAGCCTGATGAGTAAGGGGAGCTTTTCCCCTCCCCTCTATATGTATATTTTATATTTCTGTCTATATATTGTATTGCTACCTGTACACTGACAATAAAGGCTTCCTATTCTATCCCATTAATGTCCCGGTTCCGCGCTGCCCAGAACGTAACTGAGTAACAGACTTAATCCGCGCTCTCTGCTCACTGAGCGCAGCAGCCTGATATCGCAGCGGCGACGCTTTGGCCAGCAGGGGGCGGCAGACGGCAGACAGTTTATTAACTCAAAACCTACTGCGGTCCTGAGGTAACTTAGTAAAGATAATAATATAATCAAATTAATCATATATTAACTAAGTAAACATAAATAACATAAAATCTTAATAAGGCATGTTAGTACAACAACAGAAAAGCACCTGATCATCAATGAAGTAGTGTAGGTGATTACCAATTACCAGAAATAACACATAAATCCTGTTTCATTAGGAATCCTGAGATATATACAGTACTGTGCAAAAGTCTTAGGCAGTCATAGGAAATGTTTAAAGCTATTTATCTGGGTAGTAAATTTATATTTTCTCAGTATGAAAAAGAAAATTTAATATTATAACGTGTAAATTATGAGTAAAACAAAAAAACTAAAAGGAATTTCTTATGTTCTCCAAAAAGTTACTGATATCTTGTTGGATGGCTAGATGAACACCAATATGGTTCCTAAACCTCTCCTCAGGTTCACCTCAGCCATTTCATGTATTTGTTAATTTTCACGACCAGCTCACTTAATTAATTAATGAAACTAGTTTTGAAAAGTCACTGAGGTATTGATTAGCTATATGAGGTGAGCTAGTGGTCATGTCAAAAATACATGAGTATATTGAAAATACTGCCAATACTGGGATGACTTTAGGAGTGATTTTGAAATGGTTAAGGGCAAAAAGTTTGACAGACATAATATCATAGGTTTAAATCAATATGCAGATCATTTTGCACAGTACTGTATATATATATATAGTAGTCAAGTCAAGTAGTCAAGTAGGTTTTATTGTCATTTCAACCATACACACAGTATATAGAGAAATGAGATAACGTTCCTCCAGGACCATGGTGCAACACAGAGCAGGACAAAGACAGAGCAACATCAGTGCAGACAGGACAGCATAACAGTACAGATTGACAAGACAGACAAGACAACATACAGTGCCAATTAACAGTGGTAACATTTTGGATACAGTATTTGTTACTGTATGGTAGCAGCGAAGGGTGTTTGTGCAAAAAATGCTGTACAAAAATGCCGTGGTATAATAAATAACAATAAATATTATATACAGATGGGCTGGCCCCCCATCCTGGGTTGTTCCCTGCCTCGTGCCCATTGATTCCGGGATAGGCTCCGGACCCCCCGCGACCCAATGGGATGAGCGGTTTGGAAACTGGATGGATGGATGGATATTATATACAGATGTACAGATGTGCATGTGTGTGTGTGTGGGGGGGGGGATTGTGTTCAGTTCCGGTTGAGGAGTCTGATGGCCTGAGGGAAGAAGCTGTTCCCCATTCTGGCAGTGGAGGCCCGTATGCTACGGAACATTTTGCCAGACGGGAGGAGCGAGAAGAGTGTGTGTGAGGGGTGTGTGGGGTCATCCACAATGCTGGTGGCTTTGCGGATGCAGCGTGTGGTGTAGATGTCCGTAATAGAGGGGAGAGAGACCCCAATGATCTTCTCAGCCGTCCTCACAATCCTCTGTAGGGTCTTGCGGTCCGAGACGCTGCAATTCCCGTACCAGGCTGTGATGCAGCCACAGAGAATGCTCTCTATGGTCCCTCTATAAAACATGGTGAGGATTGGGGGTGGAAGGTACGCTCTCCTATAAGAAGTGGAAGGTACGCTATATATATATATATATATTAGTTCCTTTTTTATTCCACACAGTTTAGGAATAAGATTATCAGCCACAATATGACCTACAATACACTCACAGTGGCACTGCAGTAATACAGATATACCCCTGAACACAATGGGAAGGTGGATTCTTACTCCCTCTAGTGACGAGCTCCACATTCTGTGCTGCTGCCTCTGCTGGCGGCGTGTTTGTTTCTCTCCCCCCTGTCTAATTTAGACGTGGTGCACTTGTTCCCCTGGGGGTGGGTGTATAAGGTGGGTCCCCGGCTAAGGGGGGAGGAATCGATCCTGTGGCAGCCACCACGCCGGCTTCGGCTCTGCATCAGTGTTTCATTCTCCTTTTCTGTTCTGTTCTCTCCTGTTTGTGCTCTTTGTTAATAAATCACCCCTGACAATCCAACCATCCCGGGTCTGAGTCCGTTTATGCTGCGTCTGACAGCAGCCGGAACGAAACACTTACAGAGACTGAAATGCATGAGGGTTTACAGCCTATATGCACAAGCATTTCTCTCACATCTGTGATACACTTACAGACGGTGACACACATGCAAACAGGGAGATTTATCCCTCTGGTGACACAAACACAGACATTTTTGTCTCCAAAAGCATACAAATTATCACAGTTGTGTCCAGTTACTGTGACACATGTGTGACACGCATGTAAACTGTCCTTTCACAGTCACAGGACTGACTGTCACTGTCATTCCTCTGGGCAAACCCCTAATCCTAACTAAGGTAACCGTATCTTTTATCCAGTTCTAACCTGAACCATAAGTAACCAAACAAAATATAAGACTTTTGGCTAAATTCATTCTTTGATTGCATTCATAGATTTTTGTAAAATTGAAGGTTATTTTGTGGAGAGCTGAAAAATGTTCCCACACGCTAAAAAGTAACCAGTTTTGACACATTGTTGGGATGTTTGTTCCTCACAAATGCGGTAAATACAAACCCGTACACACACACACATTCACATACACACTCTGAAAGTCCACATATATCGTTCCATTCACCCTATTCATGTACACCATCGCAGTGGCCGACGTCCAGGCAGGATGTTCACCAGCATACGCAAAGACTTCTGGAGAAAAACACACCGAACCACCCCCATATGTGCACTCATGGTACAACCTCAGCTGCCAAAAAGCAGCTACCATTAGCATTCCATGGGGAGGGGAGGAGAGGCACTCAGGCTGGTGGTAAGGCTGTCCTCCAGGTATTGCAGGCAATCTTTGCTTCCATTTGGGAGTCATGCGTCATCCAAACTGACTGGAAAACGGGACTTGTAGTCCTTATCTGGAAAGGGAAGGGTGATCGCCTGCATTGTGGCAACTACAGGGGGAAAACACTGCTCTCAGTGCCTGCTGGGTAAGGTCCTTGCTAGGGTCATCCTTAACAGGATCTGTGATCACTTGCTTGCCTGTCAGTGACCGGAGCAGTCTGGGTTTATGCCTAAGAAATCTACCACCAACAATCTCTGCCTCTTGTACAACCCGGCCCAGTGCATAGCTCAGGTAAACCTGTGCAATCATCTCACACTGCCATCTTTGTGCATTTTCAGTTTTTTTAACTGCACAGTGTATAATACATTCTAATACTTGCAAAGGATGAAAGTTAACATTGACAACGTGTCTTAAAAGAGGGCTACAGTAAAGAAAAGAAAAGTATCAAGGCAGCATGAACGTAATGCACAATCAGGGATGTGCAATTTCTGAGGCACATATTCAAAAAAAGTATTTTAATTGTAAAATTGTATTTTATGATCCATATTTGACTTAGCGGAGGCGGCATGGTGGTGCAGTGGTTAGCACTGTTGCCTCACACCTCTGGGACCCGGGTTCAAGTCTCCGGCTGGGTCATGTGTGTGTGGAGTTTGCATGTTCTCCCCATGTCGTCGTAGGGTTTCCTCCGGGTACTCCGGTTGCCCCCCACAGTCCAAAAACATGCTGAGGCTAATTGGAGTTACTAAATTGCCCGTAGGTGTGCATGTGAGAGTGAATGGTGTGTGAGTGTGCCCTGTGATGGGCTGGGCCCCCATATTGGGTTGTTCCCTGCCTCGTGCCCATTGCCTCCAGTATAGGCTCCGTAGTCCTTATCTGGAACCCAGTAGGATAAGCGGTTTGGAAAATGGATGGATGGATGGATGGACTTTGATCAGTATTTTTGTATTTTGTAAAACATGAGAAATACTATGTGCATGGTAACGTCATGTGTGCAAAATGTTTGTGCAAAGGGCACAGAGCCAGGCTGAGCACCACAGCGCTATCCAGCCCATGGCTGCCGATGGTCACATTCCACCAGAACCCCCCAACACTAACTCCCCGGGGAACTTCCAAGCAGCAGAGCAGATTCCAACAACCGAGGATCAAAGGAAAGAAAAGATACTGGCAGGAAGAAGAAGATCTTGTGGCCAAAGGTTAAAAATGTAGAAGTTTGGAGAACAAATGTGTTACAAATGAAATATCACATAAAGCCTGGGTAATTTCACCATTTTCATTACAGGGATATTTGTGAAACTTGTATTTGAAATAAATGTATGTGTTACAGCTTAATAATTTTTTTCATACATTATTTTGTATTTTCAAAATATCTTTATTGTAAACTGCACAGCATGTGCCGCTGTGAGCACTATCCCCCGTACAGGGAGTGTGGAGAAGAAGCCTTTAACCTGGGCAGGAAATACATTGTTTGTAAGTTGGTCTTAATGAAAGAGGACCAATTTCAGAGGGCTTTAAGGTGAAATATCTAATAATAATATCTGAACATTCAAACACAGCATACAACTGTTTGCAAATTAAAACAATTTAATTTTAAAGAACTGTTTAATCTCAGAGCCAACGGCCATGTGCCCACAAGTATTTGAATTATTATTGTTTATGATTATAAATGCCGAATACATGCCTGGAGCCTTCGATTTAGCATACACAGTGCCCTCTACAGGATTCTGTCGAAACAGCATCTCTCAACCTCGTTCACAAAATGTGCGTCTTTTCACAAAACGTTTTTCTTTGTAAATCCCAAAATCTCCCTATAAATGTATGTATGAATGTTTCTCGTCTTTTTCAGCCACACGACGCCTTCATAAATGAGCTCGCCGATTAATCTGTTTACATGAAAACATCTTAATTGCGTTAAGGCATGTAAACGTAGCTACCTAACAAAAGGTAACTATGTGACTTAGCAGACTGCATGTTCCTCATCTCCTCTGTATGGACCATAGAGCTGTGTATCGGAGAGTCTGACAACACGCTACGTTTCAAGATACAGGCATTACAATTCAATGCGCTGCTCTATTTTGCCATTCTTTTTTTAAAAAATCTGCTTTTAGGAAAACATGGCATATTATAGAGAGCACACCACGAAATGGATGAAATCTGAGTAAAAACATTTGATTTTTAACGCAATCAGAATAAAGGGGTCTGCATTTATCACTGTCCCTGTAACAATCCAGCATCGTAGCACTACAGCTATTTCGGATTCAGCCAACGAATAACGTTGCTAGTCAGCAGCCTTGTGCTAGCTACTGAAAATTACTAATTACCAATTACTGCATCTAAAAGTAATTATAATAAGGGTGGGATTCGACCGTGTGTCTGCCTGGGGGGTCGCTGGGCCGGCAGTTTGGACGTGTGGTTGGTGCGGCAATGCGCTGCATCAGCGTCTGCTCCCCCGGCCTGACCTGCCCTGTATAATAATATAATCAAGGAAAATAACAGTGGGCTAAAGGTTGCATAGTGATCACATTAACATCGCGTCGATGTTGAAATACATGGTGCAAACAAAAGTAGTGGAATTACACTGACGAGTTACTACCAACACTGCTAGGCAGCTAGGTTTGCTAATGCTAACGTTAGCAGCGCACCCATATGCTACTTCCTCTCGCAAGATAAGGCAGCGTTACTGTCACTGTAAATACAATGAGATCTCTTTGGAGCAAGCCTGTCGATACCATGTTAAGTGTAAAACCACAAGTAAAATACCTTGTAAAATAATAGAAATATAGATGGTGCTGAACCATGGTGAACAGTGGAGTCATAACAGAGGCTGTGCGTTGTGTTCAGTCACCTTTCACTGTAAATCACACATGGGTTCACAATCTTTTGTGTCTGCTCTGAATCCCTCAGGACTGCAGTGAAAACTCCATTCACACTAACATGGTGCCAAGGGGTATTGGGTAGACATGATTCTATCCTTTTTGGAAGTAATTTGTTTTACTGATTTAAATAAGTTTTAAAAAATTTCAAAATATAAGGATAGCTCATTGTATCCAAAGGGATGTGCCAAGCTTGCAGTGTTGATGTGCTGCCACCTTCTGCGAAAACGATGAACTGATTTTCAGATTAAGAACATGTATGGTTTTCTGGTATCAGGTGAGATCTGTTCATACTGCGAACCTATGCTTATGGGTTAGGGTTAAGCTTGGGTCTAGAGCTCAGGGTACTTCCAGGCTTGGAGGCCAAGGATAAGGTCTCTCTTTCCCCATGTAAGCATTTAATGATGATCCAGCACCAGGGCTTGGGTAAGTCACCATGAGTTGGGAGCCTCATTCCCCAGGTAAAGGATGAACGATGTCCATCCAGCCCGGGGATTCTGGTGAACCTCTCCTTACGCTGGAAGCCTCCTCCCTCAGGTAAGGGTTTAAGAATCTCGCGGTACTTCCATTGAGCCTTGGGGTTCTGGATAAAAATCCCAGGGCCATCCAACTGTAGCAGTGTGGAATTTTGCGAGTAGGACTTGTTGATTATTTCCGGTAAGTGTGTGTGGGGACCCCTAGTGTGTGGAGGCGTCATTGGCGTTTCCCGGTCCGGTAACTCCCCTTCCGCACCGCAGTGGTCTGCCGTGGTACGCTGGCATGCTGGCTGAGGTTCACACTTATTCTGTGTCTTGGTGGGAGGTTTTGCTGTTGTAATTAGCGTTAATCCTCTGCTTGATTTAAATGGCTAATGGTAATATTTTATATTGCAGTGTTTCTCTGGTGTCTGTGTTGCAGCTCCAGTGGTTGCAAGTTATTCCGGTGACTAGACCTATAGCTACTTGTCAGTTGCTTTACTTGATGTGTTTTAATTGTAGTTACGGATGTTGCCAGGATTACAGTTTCAGTTGCTCGTCAGCTTCAGTTTATGCCTCTTCCAGCAGATTTGTCAGACACCTTTTTTGTAAACCAAATTGTTAAAAAAAAATTTTTTTAGCGATTCATTGTGTTTGTTCCGTTGCAGGAAACATAAAATAGTTTGAACCTGCACTGTGGCTGCTGTGTTTCCTACGTCAGTTTTTCTTTTCCGTCAGTCTTGTCTTGTCCTCGGCCGGTCCGATGTCGCCCAACAACCGCGGCTTGAAGCTCCTGATCCTCAGTGGGACATCGGTGATGCGCTGGGAGCCCTGGAACACGCTAAGGATCGCCGCACCTTTTCCTGCTTTCTGGAGCTGTTTCATTCCCTAGTTCTTAACAGACTTTAGGCCGCCCTTTCTTTCTGTTTGGGACTGATACAGAGGGACAGCCTGTATTCTGCTACTCATTGTTTGCACTCTTCATAGTTTTCAACACTCAGATTCTTGGTTAGATTGTGGTATTTTCTGGGAGACTGTGAGCAGTGGCTGCCTCGATTGATCTGGCTGACTAAGATTTGATTGGTCTGGGGTGGTGGTGTTCACACTTTCACCTTGTGCAGTATATTTGTGTGGGGATCAGTGTGGTGGAGCACAGGTGTGTGTGTGTGTGTGTGTGTGTGTGTGTGTGTGTGTGTGTGTGTGTGTGTGATAGTTTAGGGGACTCTATTCCCCCTTTTGATCAACTTCACCGGACACCTGTCTCTTGCATGGGTTTAGTCAGCCGGTGGCCAAACGCTGGTTGCTGGTTTATTTTTTAAGGTTGTTGATGCTAAAGCGCTTGTCTTGTTTCTTTGCTTTATATTTTCAACAACCTGTTAATAGTACAAACACGTCTCCAGCTCCATTCGGTAAATGAACTTGTGTGCTTTTAATTTTAGAGTAATTTTTCCTGTGGTGAAAATCCCCAGGTGGCGTAATCGTGTCCTTGTACTACTGACCGCTCTCTGCCACAAACATTTTACCCTAAACCTAATCCTAACCCTAACCCTAATCTTAACCCTAACCATAGCCCCAAACGTCATGTCCTGCCATCTCCCTGACGTGGCTCTAATAAGTCATGCCTGCTGCTCGTTGGTCTCACGTCTCGTTCCATCCCTCATGTTAAACACTCCCAGCTACTTCCAGTCTGTTCCCTTGTTATTCCTGTATAAGTGCTTCCTGGCCTTGTGTTCCCCGTTGATGTGGTGCCCTCCATGTTGCCCGTTCCCTAGCCTCCCATCTTGATCCCAGTAAATCCCGGTTTATTGTTTGACATCACCTGCTCCCAGAGTCGTTCATCCTGGCACCTGACAGAATGATGGAATTCGACAAGCCCCAGTGGATTCCCCAGGTCCCTACAGCCGATCACTGCTGCTTGTGTCAAGCATAGCTAATGTCGCTGGTTCAGGCCGCAGTACATCTTTCCCCAGAGAGAATGGCCCATCTCTGACAGAGGGCATAGCCGCCCTCTCCCCGGACTCCCAGGTGGAGGGTGTGACAGCTATAGCGGAGATCCTCAGGGCCCTCTGGAATGGAGTGAGTGTGCTGAACCCCGCAGAGGTGGGGTGCTCTGGAGAAAAGGATCCCGCCGACTCCATGTCGCTCGCCGTAGGGCGACCTGCGTCCTCATTGTCACTTGAAGTCTGACAACATGATGCTTCTCCGGGATTTACTGTGGTTCCCCTGTTCGCTGCGGATGCAACCGTTGGCTCCTAGTTGTATAGTTGTCAAAGTGCTGGACCACAGTAGAGGTCGGACTTTGCTTCAACATGGTTTTATTGGAAGTTTGCACAAAATATAGATGTTTCCTACCGTCCTTCGTTCCAATTAAATGTGGAAACGTTTTGTCAGCTGGCTGGACAAGACCCTACTGCTTCTTTTAATAGTGCACATAGTAGTGAACAGTGGTGACTTAATGGTTAGGGAAGCGCACTCGTGATTGAAAGACACTGCATCTACAGTATCTGGCCCAGGAGAGCCAGCCGTTGCAGTCGTTACAGCCGCACTTAAGGCTCCCGGCCCAGAGAGGGCCGCTCAGGCCGCACCCGCAGCGTCCAACACAGGTGAGGCCTTGGTTGCCTCTAGGCTTCTCATAGAATCTGGCACGGTTCCCTGGTAACCAGCCAACACCTGCCACACTGCCCCATCATGTCCGGCCAGCGTCCACCTCGCTGTCCCCTGATGCATGGCCAGCACCCACCTCAATCTCCCCAGACGTCCAGCCGGCACCCACCTCATCTCCTGACGGCCTGCTGGTGCCCACTTTCTATCCTGACATACCACAGGCACATGCCTGCAGGCTGCCACCAGCCCAGAGAAGATGGATCCAGAGGATGTCCTGCTGGAGTGCAACCCTCCGGACTTGCCCTGGGTCCTGCTGTGTGGGTCCCTCCTTCATCCCAGACTCCGGTTACTCTGATCCCAGTTTCTGGGTTGGTCACCGGTATCAATAGGAGTCCAAGAAAGCGGCAGGCAGAATGTCTGTCTCCCAGAGAGGGGGTGCCAGTCTCTGCTCTTGCCCTGTATGTCCCTTGCCATCTTCCTGTTCCTGTACTGTTGTCTCCTTGCTGCCCTACTGCTCTGCGGTTCTCTCATCGCCCCCCAACCCCTCATGTCCTCCGGCCCTGCTGGCCCTCCCAGACCCTCTGGTCCTGTGATTCGGTGGAGTTCAGCCTCACCTGGAAAGGGGCCTAGGAGGGTCCCCAGCCCCGAATCTTCGCCTGGCTTCCCTGGATACCCCATGTTATTCCTTTCTGTGCCTCAGTGTTTGTCTTGTTGCTCTGTCCTGCCTGTATCTCTCCTTGTCTTCTGCATCCTGTGCCCCAGTTCTTGTTGACCCTCCACCTGTCCGTCCCGTTTTGGGGTCTGACAGGACTGCTGTACCTGTGGTTCCTAGCTTTTCCTTTATCCGCTCCATGTCCTTAGTGATGTCCTGCAACTGGTCTTATGTCTGGTGTTGCTTTCTGTCTAGTGTTCCATCTGGTCTTGTCTGGCCTTGTCCTGTCTACCATCTGTTCTGTCGTCCCCTGTCTAGTCCAGTGTCCAGTCCGGTTCCATCCCTGTTGTCTAACCCCCTTGGACTTCATGGCCGGAGCACGTGCTTTGGGTGGGGTGGGGGGTGGGGGCATACTGTCACATTAAGCTATGCCATTTTTATCCACTATGCCTGTCCATTTATGTGTCAATGCGTGTTCTGACCATCCATGCTGTCTGCCTTCCCACATTTCCAGGTGCTGCCCGGGGGGGGGGCACCATCTGAGTTGGAGTCCTGGTTCAGTCCCATGGAGGGGTGACACTGCGAATTGGACCTGCTAACTGTGTCATCCTGGGTGCAGCCTTCAGTGCCACCCAACACAGGCCAGCGTGGAGAACAGGCTTATTGACAGACTTTAATCACACCTCACACCTGGCCTTTAGCAAGCAGCTCCACTCTTTTCTGTTCTCAGTAATATTAGTCTGCCTGGGGGGGTTGGGCAGCCAGTTGTTCATGGACCCCCAGAGGTCTTTTTTTCTCCTTACTTGGGGTTTTTTGGTTCCTCTCCTCCGTTGTCATCTGGCTTTCTTTATTTAATATATTTCTTTCCTTTTTCCCCTTGTGTATCACTCTCTTTAATGATGTTGTAATGTATCACTACACATCTATGTAAAGTGCCTTGGGACGACTCTGTGATGCACTATATAAAAATGTAATTAAATGTCCCGCCTCCTCCCTGACGTGGCTCTAACAGGCCATGTTTGCTGCTTGTTGGTCTCACGTCTCGTTCCAGCCCTCGTGTTAAACACTCCCAGCTGCCTCCAGTCTCTTCCATCATTAGTCCTGTATTTAAGTGCTTCCTGGTCCTGTGTTCCCCAGTTCAATCACTGATGTTGTGCCTTATATGTTGCTGGTTCCATAGCCTCCCATCCTGATCCCAGTAAGTCCCTGTTTGTTGCTTGACAAACACCTGCTGCACGAGTCTTTCATCCCGGTGACCACGACACCAACCGCCAGTGATGTCTGTGGAGCCCAGAAATACCAGCCTAGCTGTACTAGTGCCCAGGCAGCACCTTGACAGCGGCATGTTTCCAGTGTCATGTTTGCAGTGTCATGTTTGCAGTGTCATGTTTCCAGTGTCATGTTTGCCTCACTTGTTCACCACTTTCAGCAACAGTATCTGCTAAGTACTAGAACTGTAATCATATGTGAGTGAGTATGTCTGCTTTGAAGGAGCAGAGATCCCAGCTCCTTACTGTAGGTACAGGGCACAGAAACAGGTAAATCCTGTACAGTAACATTCTTAAAGTCAGCATAAATTCCAACACAGTTCTGGAATATGAAGTTCATAGTCAGTCATAATTTTGTAGCATTAAAATGTAACTTTTAAATAAATCCTAACAGTATGTGTGATTGTGGGGGGGTGTGGGGTCTCGGGGTGTAACCTCTGTCTCTGGGCTTGTTTCCTGTCCCTCCTGCTGTATGTGTGAAGTTTGCATGTTCTTCCAATGTGGGCTTTCTCCTCCTACTTTGGAGAACATGAAACTGCGATCAGCCGATTGGATCTCTAAGCTGCCCTAAGTGTGAGTCTGTATGTGTGACTTTGTGCTCTGCTATAAACTAGTATCCTATCCATCGTGTCCCCTGCCCTGTGCCACCTGGGACAGGCTCCAGGCTCCCCACCCCCCCGTACAGGATAAGCAGTAATGCAGGACGGCTCCACACTGTTCCAAAGAAAGGGCGCTCCAGCTCCCTTCAGGACTTCAGACCAGCTGCTCTCACTTCACGCCTCCAGGCTTGTGGGTGTGGTTCCCACTCCTGGTTCTGCATGTACAGCTTGCATGTTCTCCCCGTGTTCCTGTGGGTTTCCTCAGGTTTCCTCCTGCTGTCCAAGATCATGCAGTTTGGTGAATTAGTGTCTCTTGATTATCCTCAGCATGTGAGTGAGTGTTTGCCCTGTGATGGACTGGCATCCCATCCAGGGTGTCTCTGCCTTGTGCCCTGTGCTTCCTGTGATGTGTGTGTCCCATAACCCTGTATTGGATAAGCGGTTATTGGAATTAGTTGGATACTTTTTTGATATATGATCTTTCTGTTCCTGCGGATGGCTGAAGCTGGTCCATTAACTTTTGGCTTAAATGTAAGACTTTAACTTAATAGTGTTCAATGAATATCTAGAATAAATTTTCATTATTTTGGATGATAAAAATTATCACTCTGAACCTGGTCACCTGACTCTCCTTCCTGACACAAATACACTCCCAGCACAAACATACAGAAAGAAAAGGAAGAAATGACATATATGTGCTACACCCTTTATTTTCATGAATATTATATATAGAATAATGTAAAAAACAAATCTGTGCATTGACAGCACTTGTCAAAGCTTGTTCTGTCTAATCCTGACACAGTCTGTCTATAATTGCACATACCTGCATGTTTCACCTGAAACCACATGATCCCAAACATGATTCTAAACAGACACAGAAATTCATTCTCAGTAGATCTGCTCTCTTATACCTTTATACCTAATTTCTATCCACTGTACAAAATCAAAGAGTAGGATTATAGTTTGTTTACAGAAAAACAATGTCAGTAACTGTTATTTTCATAAAAGGTAAATAAATGTTCGCTTTGGGTACAGTTTGTATAATGTACTATTTTGTTCATAAACTGCAGATCCAGTATTTGCCCAGTCTGCTCTTCTCAGTCTGACCTCAGTCCAAAACCACACCTACTGCAGCCTGACAAGCAGAAAGTTCCTCCCACTGTCACACACAGACGACTGTGAGAGAAAACAAAATTGAATCCTATCAGTGTTCGTGGTAAAATGGCAGAAGCCAGAGTTGCAGTGGATGTAAACGAGTTCAGCTGTGCAGTCTGTCTGGATCTACTGAAGGATCCAGTGGCTATTCCCTGTGGACACAGTTACTGTATGAGCTGCATTAAGAACTGCTGGGATCAGGAGGATCGTCTTGGAGTTTACAGCTGCCCCCAGTGCAGACAGACCTTCATACCCAGACCTGTTCTGGGCAGAAACACCATGCTGGCTGAAGTGGTGGAGAAACTGAAGAAGACTGGACTACAAGCAGCTGCTCCTGCTGACCAGTATGCTGGACCTGGAGATGTGGAGTGTGACGTCTGTACTGGGAGAAAACACAAAGCTGTCAAGTCCTGCCTGGTGTGTCTGGCCTCCTACTGTGAAACTGACCTGCAGCTTCACAATAAACTCCACCATGCAAAACAGCACAAACTCATTGATGCCACTGGCCATCTGAAGGACAAGGTCTGTTCCCACCATGACAAACCCCTGGAGGTCTACTGCCGTACCGACCAGCGGTGTATCTGTCTGCTGTGTGTGATGGATGAACACAGAGGCCATGATACAGTCTCAGCTGCTACAGGAAGGGCGGAGATACAGGTCAGGCTAATTTAAATAATTTCCCCTTTCTATCTAAAAGAATTTCCCCAAAGGGATCAGTGAAAGTATCAATTATTGTTATTATCTAAAAGTTAGTTTTAAATAAATGGATTTTGTCTTAACACATGTTAGTGTAATTGCTACGAAACACTCAGAACAAGTCTGGTTCGGTAAAGTTGTCATGACCTGCTTATCCGGTCTTACTAGCAGGGTTACTAGCTTGTCGGATTTAAGGTAGTCTGGGAAAAATGTAGGTGAACGAATATGAAGTTCATTTAAACTGTGCTACCTTACATCCGACAAGTTACCCCAACAAGCTAGTAACCCTTCATATTACAGAAGAACTCACTAGGGCCACAGTAGTACAGGCCACTGAAGTCAGAGGAATCTACACAACTCTGACCTCAGAATTCAAGATGGGCGTGCCCTTTATCAGCAGAAGCTAAAGCTGTACTTTTATACTGTTTATTAGCACTTATATCTTATTTTTAGCTCATTAAATCAGTCATACACACAGTACTGTATAGCTGCTATCTGTGGAGGTGTTGCTACTGTATGGTGTTTTTGTGTGCAAAATATCATGGAATGTGTTGTTACCAAATGATATTGTTAACAATGGCTAACAATTAACCAGACTGGAAATGCGGCCCGTTTCAGCCAGCAGGATTTCTTGTTTAGCCAGACAGCTTGTCGGGCTAAATATAAGTCAATGAAGAAAAAGGCCATTTAAACTGGGACACATTAAATCCAACAAGTAATCTGGCTAAGGAAGAAATCTTGATTTTTGAAACTGGTCCCTGGTTTTGCTAAATTGCTGTCCGACTTGCTGCACTGGAACGTGTTTAACTCGTCTGTGACGTCATTCCCAGCTCCGAGTTCTGACCTCCGAGGTAAATGGACCTGGGATTTTATCCTGTCCTGGGATTTTAATTTCACACACTCTAGTGTGTAGAGTTTACTGAGAATGGTGCAGTAAACATGAAACCCCCAGAGTGTGATAGTTCTGGGGCAGCCTGTGGCTAAGTGGGCTAAGCCTCTCTGCCTATGATCAGAAGATTGTCAGTTCAAGCCTGGCCTTGGTACATCTGGGGGTCCCTGAGCAAGGCCTTTAACCCCCAGCTCTCTGGGTACTGCTATGGGTGCCCATGGGCTCTGAGTGCTGCTATGAGTGCCAGGGGGGTTTGTTAAGAGAATTTCCCTAAAGGGATCAGTGAAAGTATCAATTATTGTTACTATTAAAACACCTTGAGTCAAAGGCTCTGCTTTTAACATGCGTCTCCACATCCATCTTGACCATCCGTTTGTAACTGGATCTCACTTTCCAAAGTAACTTAAATAAGCACGTAAATACAGTCGAACCTCGTTACTACGTACCCCAGATACAACGTTTTCACCTTTTCAACGTACAGGTTTCTAATTCCCGTTTTTAGCCTATGTATTATTCCAATAGCAGCCATTGTTTACAGCGTACACCCTTACAGCGTAAACTTTGATACAACACCCAAATTTCTAGAGAAAATACGAAAACTAACCATCGTTACAACATACAGCGCTCTCCCTGTCCACCACAACTTGTGTCGCTACATCTACCTGTATCTACCTGATCTTCGCCCGACAATGCACATTTGTCTATTGCGTTGCTTGGCAATGCTGGCTTTATTCCGTCACGGCCGGTAATAACTGCAGGGCGCCCCGTACGTTTTTCCTCTTGTCATTCAGCACGTGTTTAAATGCCTCCAAAATGAAAGCAGATCAATTTACAAACGAAAGCAGAAATAATTAATTTGACAAATATTTCATTAATATTTTCAGGCCAAATGCCAATTTGGATGCAAATGTTTATTTTAAAAATCCATTTTGACCAGCCGTTGTGTATTTTCGTTGCCGTTTATCGCCGGCCGGCACTAAGTAATTGTGAGTAATTTAAGGAAAATTTCAAGGATCCAAATGAGCTTTGTTGAATTATTTAACAAGTAATAATGTGTTCGTTTGTTTTGTAGTCAATTTATGGGTCTGTTCTATTAAAGTTTTATCATTTACATGGATATTTCGTGAGTTCTTTCATCCATCTTGCACTAAGTGGTTACAACGTTCTGTGCTTATAACGTACATGTTTTTGATATCCCATCTTGTACGTATTAACGAGGTTCGACTGTAACGTCCATATGCAGAATCTGCTGAACATTAAAAGAAGGACAGGAAGAAATCAGAGGCTATTAGCACATGTTAGGGCAACTAAACCGCCTAAGATGTTTGTATGGAACACCATGATACTCAAAATAAAATAAATAAGTATATCAAAAATAAATAAAATGATAAATATTTCAATAATGTATCCTTTTATTTTTAAATAATTTCATTAAAGGTATTAAATTTCATAATAACACTTGTCTTCCATGTATAATTAAACATTTTTACAATTTACATATCGTATTAAGTTTTGTAATAATGTTGCGATATTCATTAGACAATCATTATTATAAAATTATATTTTCACAATAAAGTTGAACTTTTCCCATTATCCACATGCATATTTATACTGCATCAAGAGGTTTTTGCAGGATTGGCACTTCAGCCACCGGATAAAACTCACACTGTTCCATTGGGACTGGTGTGGTGCTGAGGTGTCACCCACTGTACGGCTGCACTCAGGTTCTCATCCCTGAGGTGGTTCGTCGTGTGGTGGGTGCGGTAAGGCACTGTACTCAGTGTGTGCTCCTTACCTCCGTACCTTACCTTACCTTACCTTACCTTACCTTACCTACATCAACACAGTACAAATGTACATGTTAAAAAAAGGTCTTTCAGAACAAAGATATACGTAGATTAATACTTTTCTATTCAAAGTTAAAGGGTTCACCCTTTAATGCATTGTGTTGGTTGCCAAAGGATAATATTTTGCCTTTTAATGATAACCAATGTCCTGGGTATGATGTTAAACTGCATCTGGCCCTGCAAGCGGTTCTCCAACTTGCAGGGAATTTTTGGGGGTTAGTGGTGGGGGGTAGATGGAGCTCGTCAGCCTTGGCAGGCAGACTGTCTAGGAGAAGGAAAACTCTGATTTCAAACCACAGCGCCAGGTGTGTTGGACAGTTTCGACGCGCAACGACCCTGGGTTCACGGACATGTCTTAAGTATTCAGCAACCATGCCCCTGCCAGGGTTACCAGCCCCACTGCCTTGTGGGTATCTCCCGATACTGAGGAGAAAAGGCTACGGGAGTAAACCCAGACAGAAAATCCGGAGTGGAGCCCCTAAGCAACTCCTGCAGCCAAGCTGGTGCCAAATGTATTGCTTTGCTTTCCTTTGGACTTCGCCTGCAAGGCCGAGAGGGGGATGCTAGTGTCCGGGCAGCCTAGTGTCTCCAAAACCTGCGCCCAGGCTTGCGCCCTGTAGAGGTTACTCCAGTGCCGCTGTCTTACAGCGTCATCACAACACGGAAGACAGCAGTTACGAGTTATAAGCCCATGTCCGATTGGCATAGGATAGGGCACTACGGGCTGTCTTCGACGGTGGGAGAATCCATCGTGTTCCACTGGTCAGCTACCGCCCACCTCAAGCTGGACAGCCCCCGGCTAATTGGGTGCCGACCTGCCACGGTCTGCCTGCTTCATTGGCTGCTTGGAGCTTAGAGATAAACTCGACAAGCAGACCGCAAAACATTGCACCAGGCAAATATCAACAGAAGAAAAAACCAGTTCTACGGCTGGGAAGTTGGAATGTCAGAACTATGTGCCCTGGCCATACAGACGACCTTTCTGTCGTTGATGACTGTAGAAAGACCGCCGTCATAAACCGTGAGTTGAAGAAGCTCAATATTGACATCGCTACCCTCCAGGAAACTAGACTCCCTGCAGACGGCAGCCTCAGAGGAAAGGACTACACCTTCTTCTAGCAGGGGAAGAGACCTGAGGAACCACGACAGTATGGCGTTGGCTTTGCCATGAGTAACGCCCTCCTCACCTCAGTGGTGCCTCCAGAAGGCGGCACTGAAAAGATCCTGTCCCTCCGACTCTCCTACTGCACTGGACCCCTGAACATCCTGAGCGTCTATGCTCCAACACTATGCTCTCCTGCAGAGATCAGGGATCAGTTTTACGAGGAACTTTATGCCGCCATTAGAAGAGTACCTTCCTCAGAAGCCTTAGACCTACTCGGCGACTTTAATGCCAGGGTGGGAAGTGACCATGACTCCTGGCCCACATGTCTTAGCCACTTTGGTGTAGGAAAACTTAATGAGAACGGCCAGAGGCTTCTTGAGCTTTGCTCCTACCACGACCTCTGCATTTCAAACACGTTCTTCTCCACCAAACCTCATCACCGAGTATCATGGCGGCACCCCAGGTCCCGCCACTGGCACCAGTTAGTCCTGGTTATCACACGCAGGACTATGCTTTGCAGTATCCTCGTCTCCCGCAGCTATCACAGTGCTGACTGCGATACAGACAACTCCCTGGACGGCAGCAAACTGCGACTTCAGCCTAAGCGTCTCCAACACACAAGGCAGAAAGGGCGGCCACGAATCAACGTAGCTAGAACCTTTGTCCCCGATCTATGCACCCAGTTCGCAGAATCCATCACGCAAGCCTGCCAGGAACCCCCAACAGGCAGCGTAGATGAGAAGTGGAACTTCATTCGGGACACCACATACCATCATGCTATGGCCACCTTTGGCAAGAAGGAGAGAAGAAACCCCGACTAGTTCGACGCAAAAGTCGCAGAGATTGAGCCTGCAGTAGACGCTAAACGTGCAGCGCTCATCAAGCACAAGAACAACCCATCAGAGGGCACTTTAGCTGCACTAAGGAAGGCTAGGAGCGAAGTCCAACGCATGGCCCGCCGCTGCGCCAACGACTATTGACTGAATCTCTGCCTGAGCATCCAGCAAGCTGCTGACAGCGGCAATGCCCGTGGCATGTTCGAAGGCATGAAGAAGGCGATCGGCCTGTCTGCCACCAAGATTGCGCCACTGGAGTCCTCAACCAGCGATATTATCACAGACAGATCCAAACAGATGGAACGATGGGCCGAGCACTACCAACAACTCTACTCCCAGGAATCCGCCGTCACCAAAGATGCTCTGCAGCACATCCAGACCCTGCCAGTCTTAGAGGAGCTCGATGCCATACCTACCCCAGAGGAGCTCAGCAAAGCCATAGACTCCCTAGCCTGCGGAAAAGCTCCAGGTGAAGACGGCATACCCCATCATCAGTCTCAAGAAGACTAACATCATGAGTCAGGATGTCAGCAGCATCCCCAGTATCTGCATCGGTGACGACACTCTGGAGGTAGTGGAAGAGTTAGTCTATCTGGGCTCTACCATCAGCAGTAACCTATCACTTAACACTGAACTTGACAAACGGATCGGCAAGGCCGCCAGAACGATGGCACGCCTCACCAAACGGGTGTGGGAGAACACCATGCTGACCATCAACACCAAGATTCATGTCTATCAGGCCTGCGTCCTCAGCACCCTCTTGTATGTCCGCCAGGAACACAGACTCAACATGTTCCATCTCCGCTGCCTGTGAAGGATACTGGGCATCACATTGCAGGACCTTATTTCCAACACGGTTGTCCTGGAACAGGCAGGCATCCACAGCATGAATGCTCTGCTCACCCAGCGCCGCCTTCGCTGGCTCGGCCACGTTCATCGCATGGACGATGGACGGCTCCCCAAAGAAATCCTCTATGGAAAACTGGGCTCTGGCGTCAGACCAGTGGGGAGGCCAGCACTGTGCTACAAAGACGTCTGCAAGCGTGACATGAAAGTCTGCGACATCAACCCCACAACATGGGAAGCTGCAGCAGCAGATCACAGTGGCTGGATAATTACTCACGAGCCAGGAAATGCTGATAAGCTGTTCAAAATCAGACCAGTGTTGGATACACTAGAGAAAACCTTCCATTCAGCAGTCGACCCTGACCCTGAAGAATTTCAATCAATTGACGAGCAGATTATTGCCTTCAAAAGCCATCTGTCACTCAAGCAGTACATTGCAAAAAAACCCAAACCCTGGGGAGTGAAAGTGTGGGTGAGAGCAGGGACCTCAGGATACATGTATAGATTTGAAGTGTACCAGGGTTCAGCTGGGCGTGGTCGGGACAGTGGATTGAATGGCTGCAGAACTAGTCATAGGCCTCTGTGATGATATAAAGCAGAAGAATCATAAGGTGTTTTTGACAACTCCTTTTGTACCATTCCACTCATTCAGGCACTGCACCAACAAGGCATTTTTAGCACTGGCACATGCAGAGTTAACAGGCTCCAAGGAGCACAGGTGAAACTGAAGAGCGAGAAGAAACTCAAAGAAGAGGGAAGAGGGGCTTGCTCTGTTGTCACCAATGCTGAAAAAATCACCGTCACACGTTGGTTAGACAGTTCAGTGATTCACATGGCATCTTCCTACGCTGGCCAATCCCCACCAGATGTGGCCAAGAGATGGAGCAAGAAAGAAAGGAGTATTTGGAGACACATAGACAATCTTCTTTTCTTGTTGTTAGAAATAGATTATGACAGTTTAGGCTACATAATTCCTCATCGCTGATTTTTCCAAAGGCTAGAACAGTATAAATCTTAAAATATATAGAAATATCTGTTCAACAGAATTAAAACGAAATACATTTTCATACCTTTCATGTAATCAGTTCTATTCATTAGTTTTTGATGGCATATTGCCAAATGCATGCAGTTCACTGAAGTGGGCATGTAAATAACTTTTAGAAGAAATGTATGTTGAAATAAAAAGTTAACAGCTGTTTTTTTTATCCCTTCAGAGAAATAAAACCACATAGGAAAAAAATCCTGACTCAGATATTCATAATTCATGCATGAAAGGGTTAAATATATTATCTGTTCAAATTCTGAAGCATCTTTAATAAATCCCATTTTACACATTTTCCTTTCTGAATTTGCATGGAACATCAGGGATGTACACTATGACACGGTTTCCATATGAATGGGTCACAACAGTCCAATATTAAACCAACTTCCCAGCAGATTCAGAGTTTTTAGTGTCAATGGAGAAAAGATGCATTATTGTTGTTCACAGTGCAGTTTATACACAGTGGCCCATTCTCAACTGACATGCGATCTGACATCAATCAAACAGGACGTCAGTTGAGTAGCTGGTCCTGCAGAGCAGCCCAGGACACATTCGCCTTCACATTGCTATAAGAATGTGGCCATATGCAGCTCAGACCACCTCCCAATGTGGTTTCAGTGATCGGATCTCAGCGAATCTTCAATGTGTCCTGGGTGCCTTCACACCTGTAATTAGCGCTGTCCACTTCTGACTGGATCACTCAGGACGCATGTTAATACCAGGTGGAAACAGGACCAAAGGGTCTATGTCCAGTTTATCCTACCTACAGTCGATAAATCATTCACGAATATCCATCCATCTATCCATCCATCCATCCACCCATCCATCCATCTCCTAACCGGTAATCCAGGTCAGGGTCAGGGGGGGGTGCCTGGAGCCTTTCCCAGGCAGCATAGAGCCCAAGGCTGGGGTCCACCCTGGGCAGGATGATTAATGAATGTGATCTCAGCTAATGAAACAAACTTGTTTTGTCGTCTTGTTTCCTATCTGTAGAAACAAATGGGTGAAACACAGAGGGAATTTCAGCAGAGAATTCAGATGAGAGAGAAGGAGCTGCAGGAGCTGAGAGAGGCTGTGGCCTCATTCACAGTGAGTATGAACCTGAGGAGAAGATAACAGCTGGCTTGTGATCATATTGAATCTTCTTTCAGATTCAACAGATTGCAGATTTACAGACTTGTGAGGATTAATCAAATTAATGCTGCTCTGGGTTATTCTGGGTCAGTGGGATAAAGTTGCTGGATTACAGAGTTTAACCAAGTGTTGCAGCAGTAGTAGCTTATTTATTAAAAAAAATACAATTAAAGGCCCATTTGAGAAAAATTCAACTTTTCACAAACCAGCGTAATGCAAATAAACACAGAAAAAGTCACCTATTAAACTGAGACCTAATGGTGACAACCAACCTGCCCCATACAGCCACCAGTCTCTGCCAAATCCCTGCAGCTGACAATGTTTGAGCTTAATGAGTGATCATTTCCAATCAGTGCTGGCTGGGTTTCAGTACCTGAGGCATCCAGCATGGTGATGCTCCAAACCCCAGTCCTGTGCTGTTTTTATACCTCCTGTCAGCTCACATCTCTATTGTACAATGAGGCTCTCTGGAGTCTCAAAAGGGGCCAATTGTAATTTACCGTCCTCTGCTCCCTGTGTCACCAACAGAGCTCAGCACAGTCAGCAGTGGAGGAGAGCGAGAGGATCTTCGCTGAGATGATTCGCTCCATTAAGAGAAGACGCTCTGAGGTGACAAAGCTGATCAGAGATCAGGAGAAGGCTGTAGTGAGTCAGGCTGAAGGAGACATGGAGAGACTGAAGCAGGAGATTGATGAACTGAAGAGGAGACACTCTGAGCTGGAGCAGCTTTCACACACAGAGGATCACATCCATTTCCTCCAGGTAACAGAACAGCTACTTTGGCAATAAGAAAACCAGAGTATTCAAATGAATGCATATTGCCATTTGTATTTCAGCAGGTCTGTCATTGGTCAGATGTTAATGGTCCTGTTAATTAGATTGCAATACACATTTGTATTGATGAAGCTGTTTAATCAGACTGTGTGTCTGTAGAGGCGCCAGGCTCTTCCTGTCACTCCTAAAGCTGGATTTGGACCCAGAATCTCTGTCAGTCCAAGACCTGATTTTGGGAATTTGAGGAAGGCGGTTTCTGAGCTGAAAAATCAACTGGAGAATGTTTGCAGAATGAAAATGGCAGAGATCCATCACCCAGGTTAATACATTTTCTAGTCTGTTCATGTTAATATAGACCAGGGCTGGCCAATCTTATCCAGAAAGGGCTGGTTTTTCTAGATTACTAATTAGAGGACTGATTGGCTGAAGGGTCTCACACCTGGGGTTGAACAGCTGACCTAAAGGTTACCCCAAAGACCTGCGTACACACTGGCACTTTGCGGGTAAGATTGCCACTCCGATGTAGACCATGGAGAGAGAGTATGCAGTACAGTCAGCCTCACATTTGTGTGACCAAGTCAGTTTGTTTTCAGTAAGTTTAAATCTTTGTGATAACTGGTGAAAGAGCTTCACATTCTACTGGTTGCAAAACCCAGATCACATGAAACATGTTTCTTCTACATTATAGAAAACAAAAATCTGTATTATGTGTCACTTAGCATGATTTGCAGTTTGTTAAAATGCCTCTTATTGTCCCTCATAATGATAATACCCCACTGCTGTTATCTCCACAGTGAGTGAAGTCCATCTCCCACAAGTAAATTCCTTTTACTCACATCTCTGTTTCTCTCTGTCTCCTTCTAGTTACCAAAGACACCGTCCTACCGGTATTAGTGCCCAGGACCAGAGCAGAATTCTTACAATGTGAGTCTGTTCACACACTCGCTTCTCTCTCCCTGTATGAGGTGGAGTGTGTTTTATTGTGTTTTATTGTGTTTCATTTTCTTCTGCTAGAGGAGCTTCTCTTTCTCTCTCCTGCTGCCTCCTGGTCTTTCACATTTACATGAGCTTTTTATCTCAGTAGACTTTGAATCCAATTGCTAAGTAAGGCAAGTTTATTCAGGGTGCTTTTCCACTGCACCAGGTTCGGTACTTTTGGTTCTTTCCCTTTTCCATTGACTTCCAGTCGAGTACCAGTACCAGAAGTTCCAGTACCAAAACCACCATTGCAGCTGGGGTACTTTTTCGGTACTTCGGAACTTTGGTGTGGAACTTACAAACACGTTCATTTGTCAATTTAAAAGACAATTTTAAAAAGTCTAAAAGCCCAAAAAAATAAATAAACAGTTAAATAAAAAGAAGTGATATTGTAGAGGCAGCGTATGACTGAACTTCTGCTAATTTAATTTATTGAAACAAAGCAGCAACAGTAACGTTTTAAGCCCTGATTATAATGAGCTGACAGTGTTAGCAGACCTCAGGTCTTTAGGAAGGTTGTTCCACAGACAGGGAGCATAGAGACTAAAAGCTGCTTCAGCCTGCTTGGTCTTCATTCTGGGACACTGAGTAAACTTTCAGGGGTCTGGATGCTTCACAAGGTTCAAGGAAGTTAGTGCCATTTAGTGCCTTGTAGACAAGTAATATTTAATTATTAATCCTATGATGCTCAGGAAGCCAGTGCAGTGACTAAGGACCTGTGTGATATGCTCCACTTCCTTGGTGTTAGTGAGGACTCTGCTGGCAGCATTCTGGATGAGCTGCAGCTGTCTGACTGATTTATTACCAAGACCTGCAAAGACACCATTTCAATAGTCTAGCCTGCTGGAAATAAACACATGAACAAGCTTTTCCGTATCTGGTTTAGAGAGAAATCCTTCTTTCTCTCTCTTATTGGGCTGGTTTCAGCTTCCGTTGGGTGGATTTTAAGCAGACCTTGGACTGGACCTGGGAACACTGTACTGATGCCTCATTTCCACCAACATGGAGCCAGTGCTGGGCTGGTTGTCACTTGATGCCTTTTCAGAACCTGCCTGCGTCTCCACCAGTTTAAAAAATGAACATAGGTGACAGTGAGAGTAAAGGTTCATATGTATTCAGTTTTGTGGGATTTGTTCTTTTCTGTTCCAGAATAAGTTTTTATAAGCTGCCAACTGTCCTTTTACCGATCGCGCTATTAAAGATGCTAATAACTGAACTTTGCAATCTGCCTCATGATCTCTTCGCCACTCAAGTGCCACAATATTTTATTTATTAGACCTGGTTTTCATTTACAATGCAAAGTTACTCTGATAATAAGCTGGCTAGTTGTTTTACTGCTGCCACCGGAAATATTAGACAAAACTATATTGGTTATTGACTGAATTATCCAGGTATGCGGACGGTTTGGACACGATTATACCCATGATTATAACGCTTTATGGATTCTTTATGACAAGATGATAGGCGCTATAGATACCTTCATAATGCAATACAAAGCATCCTTAATGCTTATACCGATCATTATAATGCATTATAAAGGTATTTATAGTGCACTAAAGATGAGAGCTTCATAAATCATTCATTATGCATAATAAGCATGCCTATAATGTGTTATGCCTTTTGATAAATATTTAAAGCCATGATTATAATGCATTACAATGGATTATTATTTGTTGTGAATTTTTTAAATTACTAACAACATGGCCTTAAGTGTTCCAGAGATTTTATCTGTAATCTGAGCAAATGGAAGCATGTAGATGTTGAACAAAGAGGCCCAATGAGGATTATAATTCTAATTGGTGATCAGTGTTGACACACCACAGCACACAGTGTACAACAATGAAATGCATCCTTTGCTTATGGTACCTCAGCGACGCCTTGCCAGTTGGGGATTCAAACCAACAATCTCTCAATTACTAGTGCGCATCCCTAACCATTAAGCCACCACTGCCCACTGCCAATAACAGACCCCTGAGGAACTCCACATGTAATTTCTGTTCATTCAGATTCATAATTACCCTTCTGACAGAAAGTAGTGCCTGACTTGTAGAAATAATTCAAACTCATTAAATAAGGCAGCGGCTCCACCTCCTTCCCTAAGTGATCTAGTCTCACTGATAAAGGGCAAGTAGGAGTAGCTGGTTTGATCAGGGCTGCTGCATAGTTTTCATTTGACCCCATTTCAGTTTAACGCATAAAAATCAAGGTTTATCTTGATAATAAAATCAGTCATTAATAATGACTTTCCAGCCACAGACCTGATATTCAGTAAAGATCAGTTTAATGTATCAAACACATTGTCTGACCCAGTGTGTAGGTGACACACAACAGGAGTCAGATGAGAGAGAGTAGCTGTGGGCTTTGATGCACTTTGTTCCCCCTGAAGTCAGTCAGAGCAGGAATGGCTGACACTGGGGCTACTTCTCACTGCCTAGTGTGGGCTGTAGCTACAGCAGGGGATCCAAACCAAGTAAGCGGGGGCGGGGGGGGGGCAATGGCCCAGTCATTCTTATATTATGTGAGCTATCTATGAGCAGTAAGGTTGCGGGGGGGGGGGGGCTTCCTTCCTTCACGTTTGCTCCTTTTGTGTATTTGCTGAGTGTACTTTTTCACTCAGTGGTAATTCTTACCTGAAGAACTTTATGCAGCAGTTTGACTGAGCAGATGTTTGGAAAATGACCCGTCCACTTCAAAGACCTTTTACATGGAACAATAACACCTTTTCAAATCAGTCACAAGCTGATTTTTCGCTTATTTTTAATGAATTAGGAAATATTTATACAAACATTATACCTTCACCATTTTCTGACCACTGAGCCATTGACATCCATATATCCATATTGTCATCATCTACTGGATGTAAAATATCTTTATGACGGAAATTAAACAGTTCAATCTTGAAAAATAAAGTAGCTATTTTAAATATAGAATAAACAATTGACTTACACTGGAACAGACCCAATACAGAAAAAAAGTATTGTAATAATAACATTATGTAGCAAAATTTGTCAGAAGGTTTAGTAGTGACTTGGCGCGAATCGGAAGAGATGAAGAAAACTAAATTATAAATGAGATTTACTGCTTTAACCTGCAAACCAGTCAGTCGTCTGACTGATACAGAAAATAATGTAGGAGGTGACTTACAGAATAAATTGGATGATTATATATAAACATAAGGCAGAAGGAGCCTTTGTTAGATTGTGGCAAAAATGGCTTGAAGAAGGTGAGCAGAACTCAGCCTATTTCTTTAGGCTAGAAAGAGAGCAAGTCAGGAACAACAGCATTATGCGGGAGAGGATTTATGGAAATGCTGCAGAAGATTTTTGATTTCTTCTCAAACACCATGGGAATAACTGATATGGATCGTAAACTTTGTGACGTCCCAGTTGGTTTAACTGAGATGTCTGCAGCAATAAATTGCTTAAAAAATAATAAATCGCTGGGAACAGACAGTCTAACCTCAGAATTTTATAAAGCTTTCACTGAAAAACTTGCTCCTTTCTTACAGCAAATATAAAATGAGAGCATAATAAACTCAGTACTTCCTGCCAAATTATGCCAAAGCATAATCAATATAATTTTAAAACCTAATACAGACTTTCTTTTAGTTGATAATTGGCATTCAATATAAAGTTCTAGCTTTGATTCTGGGCAAAAGTGTGGAAAATGACTTTGAACTGTATTTGCCCTCTCCCTCTCTTTCCTTCATTCTTTTTTCTTGTCCTTTCCTTATTCTTTCTCTTCTCTTTTCTTCCGCTTTCGGCTAGTATAAAAGTATATGAATAATTTCATCATGCATTACCTGATGCGATGGGCTGGCCCCCCATCCTGGGTTGTTCCCTGCCTCATGCCCATTGCTTCCGGGATAGGCTCCGGACCCCCTGCAACCCAGTAGGATAAGCAGTTTGGAAAATGGATGGATGGATGGATTACCTGTATTATTTTACTTACTATATTATCTTGTTTTGACATACAATATTCAGTAAAGTTGGGAGGGAAAAATGTTGTACAATCGCAGTGAGCTGCTAATTTTGTAGCACTGCTGCGGCATCTCTATACAGACACTCCTCACTTAAACACCGAGTACCAATCCTACAGCTAGGTCCTTAAGCTAATCCAGAGTCTTTTTTCATCATTGCTGGAGATTTCAATCAGGCAAATCTGAAGCCAGTTTTACCAAAATTCTTCCAACATGTGAACCTCCCAGCTAAAGGGAGAATCTGTCTGGACAATGTTCACACAAACGTTTGTGAGGCCTACAAGGCCTTTCCCCCCCCCACCTCGGCTACTCAGACCATGTCACTGTGTTCATGGTTCCTGTGTATAAATCCCTGCTGAAGCACAACAAACCAGTCAGTAAGAGTGTGGCCAGCTGGTGCCGTCTCAGCTCTCCAAGGCTGCTTTGGATCTACTGACTGGGACATTTTTAAGGAGGCTGCCATAAATGGTGACGCCATCAACCTGGAGGAGTATATAAACTCTGTGATCGATGACCACGAGAGCCGACCAAAGGCCCTGGATGATGAGGGAAGTGCTCACACAGCTAAGAATCAGAAATGCAGCTTTCAGATCTAAAGACAAGGCTGCCCTCAGGACGCCCAGAGGCAACCTGTCCCGAGCTATGAGGATAGCCAATCAGGCACATGCACAGAGGATCAGTGAACACTTTAAATGCACCAAAGACACACGCCGTATATGGCAGGGCATTCAGCCAATCACGATCTACGAGCCCAACCCACACATCAGTGGCAGTGATGTCTCCCTTCCAAATGAGCTAAACAACTGCTTTGTACAGAATAAGCCGACACCGCCCCCCCCCCCCGCCCCCCAAGTGAGGAGCTACTCTGTCTGACCACAGCTGATGTGAGAAGTACTCTATCCACATAAGGCTGCAGGACCTGACAACATACTTGGCTTAGTGCTGAGAGAATGCACTGCCCACCTGGCTGGTGTCCTCACAGAATGCACCTCTTTAAGCCAGTGGTCTGTCCCAGCATGCTTCAAATTAACCACCATCATCCCAGTGCTGTAGAAGCCACCAGTGACAGGCCTGAATGACTACTGCCCAGTAGCACTCATGTCAATCATCATGAAGTGCTTGGAAAGGCTGGTCATGGCAGTAATACATAAAGACCAATCTTCCCACCTCTCTAGACCCTCTCCGATCTGCATACCGGTCCAACAGGTCTACTGAGGACACCGTAGCCTCTGCCCATCACCTTTCCCTGACACATCTGGGTAAGAGAGTCACATATGTCAGGATGTTATTCATAGACTTCAGCTCTACTTTCAATACGTTCCTCAAAAACTGAGGGGGTTAAGCTTGAACACCACTCTCTGCGGCTGGATCTTGGATTTCCTGACAGAGACGCCCCAGTCAGTATGTATGGGCTGCAACACCTCCAACACCATCATCATCAAGTTTGTGGATGATACCACTGTGGTGGGACTGATAAACAGAGAAGATGAATCAGCATACAGAGAAGAGGTGGAAAGTCTGTCCACAAGGTGCAGAGACAACAATCTATCTGGCAACATTGACAAGGCAAAGGAGATGATTGTGGACTTCAGAAGGACATGACCTGCCCACACCCGACTCAGCATCAAAGGTACTGCTGTGGAGATTGTAAGGAGAACCAAGTTCCTCGTTGTGGACATAACTGAGAAACTTACATGGACAAAAAAACACCGCATCCTTATTCAAGAAAGCCCAGCAAAGACTAAACGTCCTGAGGCACTAAAATAAGCAAACCTTCCCCTCCCATCCTCACCATGTTCTATAGAGGCACCATCGTTCTGACTAACTGCATCACCATCTGGTATGGCAGCTGCAACAAATCTGATCACAAGTGCCTGCAGAGAGTAGTGAAGACAGCAGAGAACATTATGGGATGCCTCTCCCTTCTCTACAAGCCGCATTTTGCAAACGCAGTGTCCGCAAGGCCTGCAGCATTGTGCAGGACCCATCACATCCCTCACATGCTCATTTCACACTCCAGCCACCTGAGAGAAGATACTGCAGCATCAGAGCCGGGTCTGCCAGGCTGCGTGGCAGTTTTTACCCCCAGGTTGTCAGGCTCCTCAACACCATGCTGCCCCCCAGGATCCCTCACTCTGCCTCCTCACTGCCTCAACCCCCCCGTAACCCACAACTAAAGGCCACAGACCGACCCTTAAGCGCTGCACTGCACTTAACACTTTGTCACTCTGACATGGGGGCAATAATAAGAATCCCCATTATTCTCTGTCTGCCCCATTATTCTGCTTCTATTCCTATTTTCAGCTGTTATAAATGTTAGACGTGTTACTGCTGTTACTACTATGATCATACACTGTTTTACACTCTGAACTCAGGCTGTTACAGTGTGCATGATGGTGAATTCAGGTCTAACTGACTGCAGAAAAAACATCATATATTTAATATAGTTCTAACAATATTGCACATTACTGTATATTGGACAATCTACTCCTTTTCCTCAGTTGCACTGTCCTGTAAGTCCTTTGCACATTGTCTTGTCATGTTTTCTATATTGGACTAAGTTTATGTTTACACTGTGGGCCCTGAGCTTCGCCATTTCATCTCTCTCTATACTTATATATGGTGCAGATGACAATAAAGTTCAATTTGACTTTGATCTCGGAGTCTTGATCACAGTGCAGCAATTTGGAAAAAGAGGGAACTGAGCTGGAAGGTGAAGCTTTTAATTTACCGGTTGATCTACGTTCCTACCCTCACCTACGGTCATGAGCTCTGGGTGATGACCGAATAAATGAGATTGCAAATACAAACAGCAGAAATGAGTTTCCTCAGCAGGGTGTCTGGGCTCAGCCTTAGAGAGGGTGAGGAGCTCAGACATCCGGGCTCAGAGTAGAACCGCTGCTTCTCTGTATTGAAAGGAGTCAGTTGATGGTTCTAGGATACCTCTTGGACGGCGCCCTGGGGAGGTTTTCAGGGCATGTCCAACCTGGAGGAGGCCAGGGGGGAAAGCCAGAGATTATATATTAAATATACCCTGAGATATTATATATAATATATACAGCATTATATATAGAATATATGTTATATATTAGATAAGTGGCAGAAAATCGATGGATGAATGAATGAAACTGTATTGAAAAATAACGCTGCTTATGAAAGTAGGCAAGTAAGAATTTCAAGTTAGAATTTCATTGTACCTTGTACACGTGACACATAAAACTTATACTGCCAATAAATTTTGAAGACGCTTTACTCAGAAGGACACAATTGTGTTCGGAATATTTTTTTTCTTGTCTCTGAAAATATACAGCTCTTCTGGACACTCATTCTTAAAAAAAATCAGATGCTACTTTAATACTATCTGTACCGTATGAAAAGACAATGTTCCGTGACAATACGTGACCATACTGCCACCCCAATTTCTGGTGGTACTGCACATCGCGCATGCGTCTTGTTGTCTTCATGTAGGCGCGCAGACTCAGCCGGAATCTACACAGAAAACACGTGGCGGCCAGACTGGTACCTCTCCGCGCGCGTACAGGCGGACGTGTGTGTCTGAACTTTTATGATGCATTTTACTCCTCCGCGGATGACCGCCTGCCGCACTCCAGATTTGTCTTCAAACGCCAACATAGATGATTTTGATGAGGTTTGGGGTAGTTTGCAAACCCTACAGCCAATTTTCAAGGTAATAAAACTGTTACATACATATAAATGTGTATGCATATGTGTGCAGACTTGACCCGAAATGACAATCTCACGCCAGCCAGTTGATCAAAGTTAGCAGCCCCGTGAACTGCCGCTCTGAATTTGTAAAACGTAGGGAAACATACACAGACCTCGCGGTTGTAGTACGTGTGCAGGGAATATCAGAATAATAATTTACTACTAATAATACTTAAATAGGACACGTGCGCATGTGCAAAGTACACAGCGTGACCAGGGAAATATGAACGTTTCCATGTACGCAAACGCGGTGTAATACGCGAGTGATGCGCTTTGCGGAGAACCAGCCTAGATGCGTCCGCGTTGGGAGCGTCGCGTCGGCGCGCTGCTGGAGAGAGGTGTGTGTCCAAAGTGGATTAAAAGAAATTCATATTGTGACCTAAAGACAAACTCACTTTTAGTGGTAATCTTTGTCGTATGATTTCATGGTTAATATGTTTGCTGTTTGTAATTTTATTTACCTGTAATTAAGCCTATTAGTTTAACACGCGCATCATTTTGGCGCGTCTTCCCACCGGCGTTGCGCGGGCGTCCGACATTTCTTGAGGTATTTCACATATTTGACTTTTTATATTTTATGTATCGTACAGAATAATAGAGCGCAGGCTAAAGTGCAGTTCGGCCCCAGCGAGTCTCTCAGCGCGGCGTGTCTCACAGCGCAGGGGGCAGCCGGAGCGCCACAGACTCGGGCGGCTACATGAGTATATTGGGAATAAAATGTGTGTATTGGAGCGAGTTCTGTGTTAGTGAGTGTGTGAGGTGTGACAGTGATAATGATGGAGATGCTGGGCTTCGTCATGGGATTAATCGCTCTTCCTCTTGCCTACAGACTCCTGCCAGCTGACGCTGGACCCCAACACAGCAAACAGCCGCCTGTCTCTGTCAGAGGGGAACAGGAAGGTGACATTAGGGGCAGAGCAGCCATATCTTGATCATCCAGAGAGATTTGACTGCTACCTCCAAGTTCTGTGCAGAGAGAGTCTGACTGGTCGCTGTTACTGGGAGGCTGAGTGGAGTGGAAATGGAGCCCTGATAGCAGTGACTTATAAAGGAATCGGGAGGAAAGGAGGGAGTGCTGACTGTGCCCTTGGATTCAATGACAGGTCATGGATGCTGATCTGCTCTCCTTACGGTTACTCTGTCCGGCACAATAATAAACAGACTGTCATACCCATAAAGCCCTCAGGCTCTCGCAGAGTAGGAGTGTATCTGGACCAGGCGGCTGGTACTCTGTCCTTCTACAGAGTCTCCTCTGATGGACTGACCCTCCTGTACAGCTTCACCTCCTCATTCACTGAACCCCTCTATCCAGGGTTTAGGCTTCATTATCCAAACTCTTCCGTGTCGCTGTGCATGCTGGGATAGCTCACTGTCTGCTGGAGGAATCATTTTTACCTTATCAGTGTGTCACATGTCGCTGCTTCTCCGTGGTTAAAAGGTAAAATCTCTGCTTTATAACCAGTATAACCCTTTTTACTCTGTCTGCAGTGTGACGTATGTTAATAAAATAAGTAATTGGGTTCTGTAAGCTGAACAAACATGGAAAATTACTGTTTTTCTCTGACTTATGTTCTATGTTGTCTGTAAATGCACCAAAACTGCCAAAACAAATTCATAGTACATGCAGTTGTACCAATAGAGTGAATTCTGATTCTGAATAAAAAAAATGTAATGAAATCTAAGCCTGATGAGTGAGGGGAGCTTTTCCCCTCCCCTCTATATGTATATTTTATATTTCTGTCTATATATTGCATTTGCTACCTGTACACTGACAATAAAGGCTTCCTATTCTATCCCATTAATGTCCCGGTTCCGCGCTGCCCAGAACGTAACTGAGTAACAGACTTAATCCGCGCTCTCTGCTCACTGAGCGCAGCAGCCTGATATCGCAGCGGCGACGCTTTGGCCAGCAGGGGGCGGCAGACGGCAGACAGTTTATTAACTCAAAACCTACAGCGGTCCTGAGGTAACTTAGTAAAGATAATGATATAATCAAATTAATCATATATTAACTAAGTAAACATAAATAACATAACATCTTAATAAGTCACGTTATTACAACAACAACAGAAAGGCACCTGATCATCAGTGAAGTAGTAGTTGATTATCAATTACCAGAAGAAACATAAATCCTGTTTCATTAGGAATCCTGAGATATATACAGTACTGTGCAAAAGTCTTAGGCAGTCATAGGAAATGTTTAAAGCTATTTATCTGGGTAGTAAATTTATATTTTCTCAGTATGAAAAGCAAAATTTAATATTAGAACATATGCAAATTATGAGTAAAACAAAAAAACTAAAAGGAATTTCTTATGTTCTACAAAAAGTTACTGATATCTTGTTGGATGGCTAGATGAACACCAATATGGTTCCTAAACCTCTCCTCAGGTTCACCTCGGGCATTTCATGTATTTCTTAATTTCACCACCAGCTCAATTAATTCATGAAACTAGTTTTGAAAAGTCACTGAGGTATTGATTAGCTATATGAGGTGAGCTAGTGGTCATGTCAAAACATACATGAGTATATTGAAAATACTGCCAATACTGGGGTGACTTTAGGAGTGATTTTGAAATGGTTAAGGGCAAATAATAACAGACATAATAACATACGTTTAAATAAACATGGAGATCATTTAAAGTTTATGTGACTGCCTAAGACTTTTGCACAGTACTGTATATATATCCATCCATCCATCCATTTTCCAAACCACTTATCCTATTGGGTCGCGGGGGGTCCGGAGCCTATCCCGGAAGCAATGGGCACGAGGCAGGGAACAACCCAGGATGGGGGGCCAGCCCATTGCAGGGCACACTCACACACCATTCACTCACACATGCACACCTATGGGCAATTTAGCGACTCCAATTAGCCTCAGCATGTTTTTGGACTGTGGGGGGAAACCGGAGTACCCGGAGGAAACCCCACGACGACATGGGGAGAACATGCAAACTCCACACACATGTGACCCAGGCGGAGACTCGAACCCAGGTCCCAGAGGTGTGAGGCAACAGTGCTAACCACTGCACCACCATGCCACCCCTTGTGTGTGTGTGTGTGTGTGTGTGTGTGTGTGTGTGTGTGTGTGTGTGTGTGTGTGTGTGTGTGTGTGTGTGTGTGTGTGTGTGTGTGTGTGTGTGTGTGTGTGTGTGTGTGTGTGTGTGTGTGTGTGTGTGTGTGTGTGTGTGTGTGTGTGTGTGTGTGTGTGTGTGTGTGTGTGTGTGTGTGTGTGTGTGTGTGTGTGTGTGTGTGTGTGTGTATATAGAGTCCTTTTTTATTCCACAGAGTTTAGGAATAAAATATAACCCACAATACACTCACAGTGGCACTGCAGTAATACAGATGTACCCCTGAACACAATGGGAAGGTGGATTCTTACTCCCTCTAGTGACGAGCTCCACATTCTGTGCTGCTGCCCCTGCTGGCGGCGTGTTTGTTTCTCTCCCCCCTGTCTAATTTAGACGTGGTGCACTTGTTCCCCTGGGGGTGGGTGTATAAGGTGGGTCCCCGGCTAAGGGGGGAGGAATCGATCCTGTGGCAGCCACCACGCCGGCTTCGGCTCTGCATCAGTGTTTCATTCTCCTTTTCTGTTCTGTTCTCTCCTGTTTGTGCTCTTTGTTAATAAATCATCCCTGACAATCCAACCATCCCGGGTCTGAGTCCGTTTATGCTGCGTCTGACAGCAGCCGGAACAAAACACTTACAGAGACTGAAATGCATGAGGGTTTACAGCCAATATGCACAAGCATTTCTCTCACATCTGTGATACACTTACAGACGGTGACACACATGCAAACAGGGAAATTTATCCCTCTGGTGACACAAACACAGACATTTTTGTCTCCAAAAGCCTACAAATTATCACAGTTGTGTCCAGTTACTGTGACACACGTGTGACACGCATGTAAACTGTCCTTTCACAGTCACAGGACTGACTATTACTGTCATTCCTCTGGGCAAACCCCTAATCGTAACTAAGGTAACCGTATCTTTTATCCAGCTCTGACTTGAACCATAAGTAACCAAACAACATATAAGACTTTTGGCTAAATTCATTGTTTGATTGCATTCATAGATTTTTGTAAAATTGAAGATTATATTATGGAGAGCTGAAAAATGTTCCCACACGCTAAAAAGTAACCAGTTTTGACACATTGTTGGGATGTTTGTTCCTCACAAATGCGGTAAATACAAACCCGTACACACACACACATTCACATACACACTCTGAAAGTCCACATATATCGTTCCATTCACCCTATTCATGTATACCATCGCAGTGGCCGGCGTCCAGGCAGGATGTTCACCAACATACGCAAAAACTTCCGGAGAAAAAACACCGAACCACCCCCATATGTGCACTCATGGTACAACCTCAGCTGCCAAAAAGCAGCTACCATTAGCATTCCATGGGGAGGGGAGGAGAGGCACTCAGGCTGGTGGTAAGGCTGTCCTCCAGGTATTGCAGGCAATCTTTGCTTCCATTTGGGAGTCATGCGTCATCCAAACTGACTGGAAAACGGGACTTGTAGTCCTTATCTGGAAAGGGAAGGGTGATCGCCTGCATTGTGGCAACTACAGGGGGATAACACTGCTCTCAGTGCCTGCTGGGTAAGGTCCTTGCTATGGTCGTCCTTAACAGGATCTGTGATCACTTGCTTGCCTGTCAGTGACCGGAGCAGTCTGGGTTTATGCCTAAGAAATCTACCACCAACAATCTCTGCCTCTTGTACAACCCGGCCCAGTGCATAGCTCAGGTAAATCTGTGCAATCGTCTCACGCTGCCATCTTTGTGCATTTTCAGTTTTTTTTAACTGCACAGTGTTTAATACATTCTAATACTTGCAAAGGATGAAAGTTAACATTGACAACGTGTCTTAAAAGAGGGCTACAGTAAAGAAAACAAAAGTTTCAAGGCAGCATGAAAGTAATGCACAATCAGGGATGTGCAATTTCTGAGGCACATATTCAAAAAAAGTATTTTAATTGTAAAATTGTATTTTATGATTCATATTTGACTTAGTGGAGGCGGCATGGTGGTGCAGTGGTTAGCACTGTTGCCTCACACCTCTGGGACCCAGCTTCGAGTCTCCGGCTGGGTCATGTGTATGTGGAGTTTGCATGTTCTCCCCATGTCATCGTGGGGTTTCCTCCGGGTACTCCGGTTTCCCCCCACAGTCCAAAAACATGCTGAGGCTAATTGGAGTTACTAAATTGCCCGTAGGTGTGCATGTGAGAGTGAATGGTGTGTGAGTGTGCCCTGTGATGGGCTGGCCCCCCATCTTGGGTTGTTCCCTGCCTCGTGCCCATTGCCTCCAGTATAGGCTCCGTAGTCCTTATCTGGAACCCAGTAGGATAAGCGGTTTGGAAAATGGATGGATGGATATTTGACTTAGTTTATGAAATAAAATGTTTTTTTCTAAAGACTTTGATCAGTATTTTTGTATTTTGTAAAACATGAGAAATACTATGTGCATGGTAACGTCATGTGTGCAAAATGTTTGTGCAAAGGGCACAGAGCCACTAGAAGGGCACAGAGCCAGGCTGAGCACCGCAGCGCTATCCAGCCCATGGCTGCCGATGGTCACATTCCACCAGAACCCCCCAACACTAACTCCCCGGGGAACTTCCAAGCAGCAGAGCAGATTCCAACAACTGAGGATCACAGGAAAGGAAAGATTCTGGCAGGAAGAAGAAGATCTTGTGGCCAAAGGTTAAAAATGTAGAAGTTTGGAGAACAAATGTGTTAGAAATGAAATATCACATTAAGCCTGGGTAATTTCACCATTTTCATTACAGGGATATTTGTGAAACTTGTATTTGAAATAAATGTATGTGTTACAGCTTAATAATTTTTTTCATACATTATTTTGTATTTTCAAAATGTCTTTATTGTAAACTGCACAGCATGTGCCGCTGTGAGCACTATCCCCCGTACAGGGAGTGTGGAGAAGAAGCCTTTAACCTGGGCAGGAAATACATTGTTTGTAAGTCGGTCTTAATGAAAGAGGACCAATTTCAGAGGGCTTTAAGGTGAAATATCTAATAATAATATCTGAACATTCAAACACAGCATACAACTGTTTGCAAATTAAAACAATTTCATTTTAAAGAACTGTTTAATCTCAGAGCCAACGGCCATGTGCCCACAAGTATTTGAATTATTATTGTTTATGATTATAAATGCCGAATACATTCCTGGAGCCTTCGATTTAGCATACACAGTGCCCTCTACAGGATTCTGTCGAAACAGCATCTCTCAACCTCGTTCACAAAATGTGCGTCTTTTCACAAAACGTTTTTCTTTGTAAATCCCAAAATCTCCCTATAAATGTATGTATGAATGCTTCTCGTCTTTTTCAGTCACACGACGCCTTCATAAATGAGCTCGCCGATTAATCTGTTTACATGAAAACATCTTAATTGCGTTAAGGCATGTAAACGTAGCTACCTAACAAAAGGTAACTTCGTGACTTAGCAGACTGCATGTTCCTCATCTCCTCTGTATGGACCATAGAGCTGTGTATCGGAGAGTCTGACAACACGCTACGTTTCAAGATACAGGCATTACAATTCAATGCGCTGCTCTATTTTGCCATTCTTTTTTTAAAAAATCTGCTTTTAGGAAAACATGGCATATTATAGAGAGCACATCACCAAATGGATGAAATCTGAGTAAAAACATTTGATTTTTAACGCAATCAGAATAAAGGGGTCTGCATTTACCACAGTCCCCGTAACAATCCAGCATCGTAGCACTACAGCTATTTCGGATTCAGCCAACGAATAACGTTGCTAGTCAGCAGCCTTGTGCTAGCTACTGAAAATTACTAATTACCAATTACTGCATCTAAAAGTAATTATAATAAGGGTGGGATTCGACCGTGTGTCTGCCTGGGGGGTCGCTGGGCCGGCAGTTTGGACGTGTGGTTGGTGCGGCAATGCGCTGCATCAGCGTCTGCTCCCCCGGCCTGACCTGCCCTGTATAATAACATAATCAAGGAAAATAACAGTGGGCTAAAGGTTGCATAGTGATCACATTAACATCGCGTCGATGTTGAAATACATGGTGCAAACAAAAGTAGTGGAATTACACTGACGAGTTACTACGAACACTGCTAGGCAGCTAGGTTTGCTAATGCTAACGTTAGCAGCGCACCCATATGTTACTTCCTCTCGCAAGATAAGGCAGGGTTACTGTCACTGTGTAAATACAATGAGATCTCTTTGGAGCAAGCCTGTCGATACCATGTTAAGTGTAAAACCACAAGTAAAATACCTTGAAAAATAATAGAAATATAGATGGTGCTGAACCATAATGAACAGTGGAGTCATATCAGAGGCTGTGCGTTGTGTTCAGTCACCTTTCACTGTAAATCACACATGGCTTCACAATCTTCTGTGTCTGCTCTGAATCCCTCAGGGCTGGAGTGAAAACTCCATTCACACTAACATGGTGCCAAGGGGTATTGGGTAGACATGATTCTATCCTTTTTGGAAGTAATTTGTTTTACTGATTTAAATAAGTTTAAAAAAATTTCTAAATATAAGGATAGCTCATTGTATCCAAAGGGATGTGCCAAGCTTGCAGTGTTGATGTGCTGCCACCTTCTGGAAAAACGATGAACTGATTTTCAGATTAAGAACATGTATGGTTTTCTGGTATCAGGTGAGATCTGCTCATACTGCGAACCTATGCTTATGGGTTAGGGTTAAGCTTGGGTCTAGAGCTCAGGGTACTTCCAGGCTTGGAGACCAAGGATAAGGTCTCTCTTTCTCCATGTAAGCATTTAATGATGATCCAGCACCAGGGCTTGGGTAAGTCACCATGAGTTGGGAGACTCATTCCCCAGGTAAAGGATGAACGATGTCCATCCAGCCCAGGGATTCTGGTGAACCTCTCCTTACGCTGGAAGCCTCCTCCCTCAGGTAAGGGTTTAAGAATCTCGCGGTACTTCCATTAAGCCTTGGGGTTCTGGATAAAATTCCCAGGGCCATCCAACTGTAGCAGTGTGGAATTTTGCGGGTAGGACTTGTTGATTATTTCCGGTAAGTGTGTGTGGGGACCCCTAGTGTGTGGAGGCGTCATTGGCGTTTCCCGGTCCGGTAACTCCCCTTCCGCACCGCAGTGGTCTGCCGTGGTACGCTGGCATGCTGGCTGAGGTTCACACTTATTCTGTGTCGTGGTGGGAGGTTTTGCTGTTTTAATTAGCGTTAATCCTCTGCTTGATTTTAATGGCTAATGGTAATAGTTTATATTGCAGTGTTTCTCTGCGCGTCTGTGTTGCAGCTCCAGTGGTTGCAAGTTATTCCAGTGACTAGGCCTATAGCTACTTGTCAGTTGCTTTACTTAACGTGTTTTAATTGTAGTTACGGTTGTTGCCAGGATTACAGATTCAGTTGCTCGTCTGCTTCAGTTTATGCCTCTTCCAGCAGATTTGTCAGACACCTTTTTTCTAAACGAAATTGTTAAAAAAAAAAATTTTTTAGCGATTCATTGTGTTTGTTCCGTTGCAGGAAACATAAAATAGTTTGAACCTGCACTGTGGCTGCTGTGTTTCCTACGTCAGTTTTTGTTTTCCGTCAGTCTTGTCTTGTCCTCGGTCGGTCCGATGTCGCCCAACAACTGCTGCTTGAAGCTCCTGATCCTCGGTGGGACATCGGCGATGTGCTGGGAGCCCTGGAACGCGCTAAGGATCGCCGCACCTTTTCCTGCTTTCTGGAGCTGTTTCATTCCCTAGTTCTGCGACTTAACAGACTTTGGGCCGCCCTTTCTTTCTGTTTGGGACTGATACAGAGTGACGGCCTGTATTCTGTTACTCATTGTTTGCCCTCTTCATAGTTTTCAACACTCAGATTCTTGGTGAGATTGGGGTATTTTCTGGGAGACTGTGAGCAGTGGCTGCCTCGATTGATCTGGCTGACTAAGATTTGATTGGTCTGGGGTGGTGGTGTTCACACTTTCACCTTGTGCAGTATATTTGTGTGGGGATCAGTGTGGTGGAGCACAGGTGTGTGTGTGTGTGTGTGTGTGTGTTAGTTTAGGGGACTCTATTCCCCCTTTTGATCAACTTCACCGGACACCTGTCTCTTGCTTGGGTTTAGTCAGCCCGTGGCCAAAGGCTGGTTGCTGGTTTATTTTTTAAGGTTGTTGATGCTAAAGCGCTTGTCTTGTTTCTTTGCTTTATATTTTCAACAACCTGTTAATAGTACAAACACGTCTCCAGCTCCATTCGGTAAATGAACTTGTGTGCTTTTAATTTTAGAGTAATTTTTCCTGTGGTGAAAATCCCCAGGTGGCGTAATCGTGTCCCTGTACTACTGACCGCTCTCTGCCACAAACACTTTACCCTAAACCTAACCCTAATCCTAACCCTAACCATAGCCCCAAACGTCATGTCCTGCCATCACCCTGACGTGGCTCTAATAAGCCATGCCTGCTGCTCGTTGGTCTCGCGTCTCGTTCCATCCCTCATGTTAAACACTCCCAGCTGCCTCCAGTCTGTTCCCTTGTTATTCCTGTATAAGTGCTTCCTGGCCCTGTGTTCCCCGTTGATGTGGTGCCCTCCATGTTGCTCGTTCCCTAGCCTCCCATCTTGATCCCAGTAAATCCCAGTTTATTGTCTGACATCACCTGCTCCCAGAGTCGTTCATCCTGGCACCCGACAGAATGATGGAATTCGACAAGCCCCAGTGGATTCCCCAGGTCCCTACAGCCGATCACTGCTGCTTGTGTCAAGTATACCTAATGTCGCTGGTTCAGGCCGCAGTACATCTTTCCCCAGAGAGAATGTCCCATCTCTGACGGAGGGCATAGCCGCCCTCTCCCCGGACTCCCAAGTGGAGGGTGTGACAGCTATAGCAGAGATCCTCAGGGCCCACTGGAATGGAGTGAGTGTGCTGAACCCCACAGAGGTGGGGTGCTCTGGAGAAAAGGAGCCTGCTGTTTCCATGTCGTTTGCCGTAAGGCGACCTGCGTCCTCATTGTCACTTGAAGTCTGACAACATGATGCTTCTCCGGGATTTACTGTGTTCCCCCTGTTCGCTGCGGATGCAACCGCTGGCTCCTAGTTCTATAGTTGTCAAAGTGCTGGACCACAGTAGAGGTCGGACTTTGCTTCAACATGGTTTTATTGGAAGTCTGCACACAATACAGATGTTTCCTACCGTCCTTCGTTCCAATTAAATGTGGAAATGTTTTGTCAGCTGGCTGGACAAGACCCTACTGCCTCTTTAAATAGTACACATAGTAGTGAGCAGTGGTGACTTAATGGTTAGGGAAGCGCACTCGTGATTGAAAGACACTGCATCTACAGCATCTGGCCCAGGAGAGCCAGCCGTTGCAGTCGTTACAGCCGCACTTAAGGCTCCCAGCCCAGAGAGGGCCGCTCAGGCCGCACCCACAGCGTCCAACACAGGTGAGGCCTTGGTTGCCTCTAGGCTTCTCATAGAATCTGACACGGTTCCCTGGTAACCAGCCGACACCTGCCACACTGCTCCATACTGTCCGGCCAGCGTCCACCTCGCTGTCCCCTGATGCCTGGCCAGCACCCACCTCAATCTCCCCAGACGTCCAGCCGGCGCCCACCTCATCTCCTGACGGCCTACTGGTGCCCACTTTCTTCCTGACGTCCCACATGCCTGCAGGCTGCCACCAGCCCAGAGAAGATGGTTCCGGAGGATGTCCTGCTGGAGTGCAACCCTCTGGACTTGCCCTGGGTCCTGCTACGTGGGTCCCTCCTTCATCCCAGACCCGGTTACTCTGGTCCCAGTTTCTGGGGTGGTCACCAGTATCAACAGGAATCCTAGAAAGCGGCAGGCAGAATGTCTGTCTCCCAGAGAGGGGGTGCCAGTCTCTGCTCTTGCCCTGTATGTCCCTTGTCATCTTCCTGTTCCTGTCCTGTTGTCTCCTTGCTGCCCTACTGCTCTGCGGTTCTCTCATCGCCCCCCAACCCCTCACATCCTCCGGCCTTGCTGGCCCTCTCAGACCTCTCGTCCTGTGATTCGGCGGAGTTCAGCCTCACCTGGAAAGGGGCCTAGGAGGGTCCCCAGCCCCGAATCTTCGCCTGGCTTCCCTGGATGCCCCATGTTATTCCTTTTTGTGCCTCAGTGTTTGTCTTGTTGCTCTGTCCCGCCTGTATCTCTCCTTGTCTTCTGCATCCTGTGCCCCTGTTCTTGTTGACCCTCCACCTGTCCGTCCTGTTTTGGGGTCTGACAGGACTGCTGTACCTGTGGTTCCTAGCTTTTCCTTTATCCGCTCCATGTCCTTAGTGATGTCCTGCAACTGGTCTTATGTCTGGTGTTGCTGTCTGTCTAGTGTTCTGTCTAGTCTTGTCTGGCCTTGTCCTGTCTACCATCTGTTCTGTCGTCCCCTGTCTAGTCCAGAGTCCAGTCTGGTTCCACCAGTGTTGTCTAACCCCCTTGGACTTCATGGCCGGAGCACATGCTTTTGGTGGGGTGGGGGGTGGGGGCATACTGTCACATTAAGCAATGCCATTTTTATCCACTATGCCTGTCCATTTATGTGTCAATGCGTGTTCTGACCATCCATGCTCTCTGCCTCCCCACATGTCCAGGTGCTGCCCTGGGGGGGGCACCATCTCAGCTGGAGTCCTGGTTCAGTCCCATGGAGGGATGACACTGCGAATGGGACCTGCTAACTGTGTCATCCTGGGTGCAGCCTTCAGTGCCACCCTACACAGGCCAGCGTGGAGAACAGGCTTATTGACAGTCTTTAATCACACCTTACACCCGGCCTTTAGCAAGCAGCTCCATTCTTTTCTGTTCTCAGTAATATTAGTCTGCCTGGGGGGGTTGGGCAGCCAGTTGTCCATGGACCCCCAGAGGTCTTTTTTTCTCCTTACTTGGGGTTTTTTGGTTCCTCTCCTCCGTTGTCATCTGGCTTTCTTTATTTAATATCTTTCTTTCCTTTTTCCCCTTGTGTATTACTCTCTTTAATGATGTTGTAATGTATGACTACACATCTATGTAAAGTGCCTTGGGACGACTCTGTGAGGCGCTATATAAAAATGTAATTAAATGTCCCGCCTCCTCCCTGACGTGGCTCTAACAGGCCATGTTTGCTGCTTGTTGGTCTCACGTCTCGTTCCAGCCCTCGTGTTAAACACTCCCAGCTGCCTCCAGTCTCTTCCATCATTAGTCCTGTATTTAAGTGCTTCCTGGTCCTGTGTTCCCCAGTTCGATCACTGATGTTGTGCCTTATGTGTTGCCGGTTCCATAGCCTCCCATCCTGATCCCAATAAGTCCCTGTTTGTTACCTGACAAACACCGGCTGCATGAGTCTTTCATCCCGGTGACCATGACACCAACCTCCAGTGATGTCTGTGGAGCCCAGAAATACCAGCCTAGCTGCACTAGTGCCCAGGCAGCACCTTGACAGCGGCATGTTTGCATTGTCATGTTTGCCTCACTTGTTCACCACTTTCGGTAACAGTATCTGCTAAATACTAGAAATGTAATCATATGTTAGTGAGTATGTCTGCTATGAAGGAGCAGAGATCACACCTCCTTACTGTAGGTACAGGGCACAGAAACGGGTAAATCCTGTAAGGTAACATTCTTAACGTCAGCATAAATTCCAACACAGTTCTGGAATATGAAGTTCATAGTCAGTCATAATTTTGTAGCATTAAAATGTAACTTAAATAAATCCTAACAGTATGTGTGATTGTGGGGGGGTGTGGGGTCTCGGGGTGTAACCTCTGTCTCTGGGCTTGTTTCCTGTCCCTCCTGCTGTATGTGTGAAGTCTGCATGTTCTTCCAATGTGGGCTTTCTCCTCCTACTTTGGAAAACATGAAACTGCGATCAGCTGATTGGGATCTCTAAGCTGCCCTTAGTGTGAGTCTGTATGTGTGACTTTGTGCTCTGCTATAAACTAGAATCCTATCCATCGTGTCCCCTGCCCTGTGCCACCTGGGACAGGCTCCAGGCTCCCCACCCCCCCGTACAGGATAAGCAGTAATGGAGGACGGCTCCACACTGTTCCAAAGAAAGGGCGCTCCAGCTCCCTTCAGGACTTCAGACCAGCTGCTCTCACATCACGCCTCCAGGCTTGTGGGTGTGGTTCCCACTCCTAGTTCTGCATGTACAGCTTGCATGTTCTCCCCGTGTTCCTGTGAGTTTCCTCAGGTTTCCTCCCGCTGTCCAAGATCATGCAGTTTGGTGAATTAGTGTCTCTTGATTGTCCTCAGCATGTGAGTGAGTGTTTGCCCTGTGATGGACTGGCATCCCATCCAGGGTGTCTCTGCCTTGTGCCCTGTGCTTCCTGTGATGTGTGTGTCCCATAACCCTGTATTGGATAAGCGGTTATTGGAATTAGTTAGATACTTTTTCGATATATGATCTTTCTGTTCCTGGGGATGGCTGAAGCTGGTCCATTAACTTTTGGCTTAAATGTAAGACTTTAACTTAATAGTGTTCAATGAATATCTAGAATAAATTTTTATTATTAGAGTATGGAATTATTTTGGATGATTAAAATTATCACTCTGAACCTGGTCACCTGACTCTCCTTCCTAACACAAATACACTCCCAGCACAAACACACAGAAAGAAAAGGAAGAAATGACATATATGTGCTACACACTTTATTTTCATGAATATTATATATAGAAGAATGTAAAAAAACAAGTCTGTGCATTGACAGCACTTGTCAAAGCTTGTTCTGTCTAATCCTAACACAGTCTCTATAATTTCACATCCATGCATGTTTCACCTGAAACCACATGATCCCAAACATGTTTCTAGACAGACACAGAAATTCATTCTCAGTAGATCTGCTCTCTTATACCTTTATACCTAATTTCTATCTACTGTACAAAATCAAAGAGTAGGATTATAGTTTGTTTACAGAAAAACAATGTCAGTAACTGTTATTCTCATAAAAGAAAAATAAATGTTCGCTTTGGGTACAGTACATGTACTATTTTGTTCATAAACTGCAGATCCAGTGTTTGCCCAGTCTGCTCTTCTCAGTCTGGCCTCAGTCCAAAATCACACCTGCTGCAGCCTGACAAGCAGAAAGTTCCTCCCACTGTCACACACAGACGACTATCAGAGAAAACGAAATTGAATCCTATCAGTGTTCGTGGTAAAATGGCAGAAGCCAGAGTTGCAGTAGATGTAAACGAGTTCAGTTGTGCAATCTGTCTGGATCTACTAAAGGATCCAGTGGCTATTCCCTGTGGACACAGTTACTGTATGAGCTGCATTAAGAGCTGCTGGGATCAGGAGGATCATGCTGGAGTTTACAGCTGCCCCCAGTGCAGACAGACCTTCATACCCAGACCTGTTCTGAACAGAAACACCATACTGGCTGAAATGGTGCAGAAACTGAAGAACACTGGACTACAAGCAGCTACTCCTGCTGACCAGTATGCTGGACCTGGAGATGTGGAGTGTGACGTCTGCACTGGGAGAAAACACAAAGCTGTCAAGTCCTGCCTGGTGTGTCTGGCCTCCTACTGTGAAACTGACCTGCAGCTTCACAATAAACTCCATCAAGCAAAACAGCACAAGCTCATTGATGCCACCGGCCATCTGAAGGACAAGGTCTGTTCCCACCATGACAAACCCCTGGAGGTCTACTGCCGTACCGACCAGCAGTGTATCTGTCTTCTGTGTGCGATGGATGAACACAGAGGCCATGATACAGTCTCAGCTGCTACAGGAAGGGCGGAGATACAGGTGAGGCTAATTTAAAAGAATTTCCCCAAAGGGATCAATGAAAGTATCAATTATTGTTATTATCTAAAAGTTAATTTTAAATAAATGGATTTTGTCTTAACACATGTTAGTGTAATTGCTACAAAACACTCAGAACAAGTCTGGTTCGGTAAAGTTGTCATAACCTGCTTGTCCGGTCTTACTAGCGGGGTTACTAGCTTGTCGGATTTAAGGTAGTCTGGGAAAAATGTAAGTGAATGAATATGAAGTCCATTTACCTTTATCAGCAGACATTAAAGCTGTAGTTTTATACTGTTTATTAGCACTTATATCTTATTTTTAGCTCATTAAATCAGTCATACACACAGTACTGTATAGCTGCTATCTGTGGAGGTGTTGTTACTGTATGGTGTTTTTGGGTGCAAAATATCATGTACTGTGTTGTTACCAACTGATATTGCTAACAATGGCTAACAATTATCCAGGCTGGAAATGGGGCCCGTTTCAGCCAGCAGGATTTCTTGCTTAGCCAGACAGCTTGTCGGGTTTAAGGTCGTCCAGGATAAATATAAGTGAATGAAGAAATAGGCCATTTAAACTGGGACACATTAAATCCAACAAGTTACCCAGCTAAGAAAGAATTTTTTCTTTCTGAAATCGGTCACTGGTTTTGCTAAATTGCTGTTCGACTTGCAGCACTGGAACTTGTTTAACTCGTCTGTGACGTCATTCCCAGCTCCGAGTTCCGACCTCCGAGGTAAATGGAGCTCAGCATAAAAGTAGCGGCTCCATCACCTCAGAAACAGCCACCGTCCTGGGATTTTAATTTCACACACTCCAGTGTGTACAGTTTACTGAGAATGGTGCAGTAAACATGAAACACCCAGAGTGTGATAGTTCTGGGGCAGCCTGTGGTTGAGTGGGCTAAGCCTCTCTGCCAGTGATCAGAAGATTGTCAGTTCAAGCCTGGCCTTGGTACATCTGGGGGTCCCTGAGCAAGACCCTTAACCCCCAGCTCTCCGGGTCCTGCTATGGGTGGCTGCCCTTTGCAGTCAGCTGGCTCTCACCTACAAAGTGCCAGTTGGAGGGGTTTGTTAAGAGAATTTCCCCAAAGGGATCAGTGAAAGGATCAATTATTGTTACTATTAAAACACCTTGAGTCAGAGGCTCTGCTTTTAACATGCGTCTCCACATCCATCTTGACCATCCGTTTGTAGCTGGATCTCACTTTCCGCAGTAATTTAAATCAGCACGTAAATAACGTCCGTATGCAGAATCTGCTGAACATTAAAAGAAGGACAGGAAGAAATCAGAAGCTATTAGTACATTTTATGGTAACAAAACCGCCTGAGATGTTTGTACGGAACGCCATGATACTCAAAATAAAATAAGTATGTCAAAAAATATAATAAAATTATAAATATTTCAATAATGTGTCCTTTTATTTTTAAGTAATTTCATAAAAGGTATTACATTTCATAATAACACTTGACTTCTATGGATAATTTTTAAATTTGACAATTTATTAAGTTTCGTAATAATGTTGCGATTTTCATTAGACAATCATTATTATAAAATAATATTTTCACAATAAAGTTTAACTTTTCACATTATCCACATGCATATTTATACTGCATCAAGAGGTTTTTGCAGGATTGGCACTGCAGCCACCGGATAAAACTCACACTGTTCCATTGGGACTGGTGTGGTGCTGAGGTGTCACCCACTGTACGGCTGCACTCAGGTTCTCATCCCTGAGGTGGTTCGTCGTGTGGTGGGTGCGGTAAGGCACTGTACTCAGTGTGTGCTCCTTACCACCTTACCTTACCTACATCAACACAGTACAAATGTACATGTTAAAAATGGTCTTTCAGAACAAAGATATACGTAGATTAATACTTTTCTATTCAAGGTTAAAGGGTTCACCCTTTAATGCATTGTGTTGGTTGCCAAAGGATAATATTTTGTCTTTTAATGATAACCAATGTCCTGGGTATGATATTAAACTGCATCTGGCCCTGCAAGCGGTCCTCCAACTTGCAGGGAATTTTTGGGGGTTAGTGGTGGGGGGTAGATGGAGCTCGTCAGCCTTGGCAGGCAGACCGTCTAGGAGAAGGAAAACTCTGATTTCAAACCACAGCGCCAGGTGTGTTGGACAGTTTCGACGCGCGACGACCCTGGGTTCACGGACATGTCTTAAGTATTCAGCAACCATGCCCCTGCCAGGGTTACCAGCCCCACTGCCTTGTGGGTATCTTCCGATACTGAGGAGAAAAGGCTACGGGAGTAAACCCAGACAGAAAATCCGGAGTGGAGCCCCTAAGCAACTCCTGCAGCCAAGCTGGTGCCAAACGTATTGCTTTGCTTTCCTTTGGACTTCACCTGCAAGGCCGAGAGGGGGATGCTAGTGTCCGGGCAGCCTAGTGTCTCCAAAACATGTGCCCAGGCTTGTGCCCTGGAGAAGTTACTCCAGTGCCGCTGTCCTACTGTGTCATCACAACACGGAAGACAGCAGTTATGAGTTATATGCCCATGTCCGATTGGCATAGTGCGCTACGGGCTGTCTTCGACGGTGGGAGAATCCATCGTGTTCCACTGGTCAGCTACCGCCCACCTCAAGCTGGGCAGCCCCCGGCTAATTGGGTGCCGACCTGCCACGGTCTGCCTGCTTCATTGGCTGCTTGGAGCTTAGAGATAAACTCGACAAGCAGCAAAAAAAAAAAAAGCAAACATTGCACCAGGCAAATATCAACAGAAGAAAAAACCAGTTCTACGGCTGGGAAGTTGGAATGTCAGAACTATGTGCCCTGGCCATACAGACGACCTTTCTATCGTTGATGACTGTAGAAAGACCGCCGTCATAAACCGTGAGCTGAAGAAGCTCAATATTGACATCGCTACCCTCCAGGAATCTAGACTCCCTGCAGGCGGCAGCATCAGAGGAAAGGACTACACCTTGGCAGGGGAAGAGACCTGAGGAACCACGACAGTATGGCGTTGGCTTTGCCATGAGTAATGCCATCCTCACCTCAGTGGTGCCTCCAGAAGGCGGCACTGAAAGGATCCTGTCCCTCCGACTCTCCTGCTGCACTGGACCCCTGAACATCCTGAGCGTCTATGCTCCAACACTATGCTCTCCTGCAGAGATCAAGGATCAGTTTTACGAGGAACTCCATGCCGCCATTAGAAGAGTACATTCCTCAGAAGCCTTAGTCCTACTCGGCGACTTTAATGCCAGGGTGGGAAGTGAGCATGACTCCTGGCCCACGTGTCTTAGCCACTTTGGTGTAGAAAAACTGAATGAGAACGGCCAGAGGCTTCTTGAGCTTTGCTCCTACCACGACCTCCCCATTTCAAACACGTTCTTCTCCACCATACCCCAGATCCCGCCACTGGCACCAATTAGTCCTGGTTATCACACACAGGACTATGCTTTGCAGTATCCTCGTCTCCCGCAGCTATCACAGTGCTGACTGCGATACAGACCACTTTCTGGTCGGCAGCAAATTGCGACTTCAGCTTAAGCGTCTCCATCGCACAAGGCAGAAAGGGCAGCCACAAATCAACATACTGTAGCTAGAACCTCTGTTCCCGATCTATGCACCCAGTTCGCAGCATCCATCACGCAAGCCTTCCAGGAACCCCCAACAGGCAGCGTAGACAAGAAGTGGAACTTCATTCGGGACACCACATACCATCATGCCATGGCCACCTTTGGCAAGAAGGAGAGAAGACACCCCGACTGGTTCAAGGCAAAAGTCGCAGAGATTGAGCCTGCAGTAGACGCTAAACGTGCAGCGCTCATCAAGCACAAGAACAACCCCTCAGAGAGCACTTTAACTGCGCTAAGGAAAGCTAGGAGCGAAGTCCAACACATGGCCCGCCGCTGCGCCAACGACTATTGGCTGAATCTCTGCCTGAGCATCCAGCAAGCTGCTGACAGCGGCAATGCCCATGGCATGTTCGAAGGCATGGAGAAGGCGATCGGCCTGTCTGCCACCAAGATTGCGCCACTGAAGTCCTCAACCGGCGATATTATCACAGACAAATCCAAACAGATGGAACGATGGGCCGAGCACTACCAACAATTCTACTCCCAGGAATCCGCCGTCACCGAGGATGCTCTGCAGCACATCCAGACCCTGCCAGTCTTAGAGGAGCTCGATGCCATACCTACCCCAGAGGAGCTCAGCAAAGCCATAGACTCCCTAGCCTGCAGAAAAGCTCCAGGCGAAGACGGCATACCCCCTGCGGTGTATAAGGCCGGCAAGTCGATCACTCTGCTCACCCGTCTGCATGAACTGCTCTGTCAGTGCTGGGATGAGGGCACCATCCCTCAGGACAGGCATGACGCCATCATCGTCACTCTCTACAAATACAAAGGCGACCGCAGCGACTGCAACAACTGCAGGGGTATTTCTCTCCTGAGCATCGCTGGAAAGGCTTTCGCCAGAGTGGTCCTCAATAGACTTCAAGTGCTCGCCGCGCGAGTTTACCCAGAGACACAGTGTGGCTTTAGAGCTGGAAGATCAACAGCAGACATGATTTTTACAATTCACCAACTGCAGGAGAAGTGCCGAGAACAGCAGCAGCCGCTTTACATCTCTTTTATCGACCTGACCAAAGCCTTTGACTTTATCAGCAGAAAGGAGCTCTTCGCAATGCTCTCCAAGATTGGATGCCCCCCAAAACTACTCAAGATGATCACATCCTTCCACGAGGGCATGCAGAGTACAGTAAAATATGACGGCTCTTCATCAGACCCCTTCCCAATTAACAACGTGGTGAAACAGGGCTGCGTCCTTGCTCCTACTCTCTTCAGCATCTTCTTCTCCTTGCTACTCTCTTACGCCTTCGACTCCTGCGACGACGGCGTCTACCTCCACACAAGAACCGACGGGAAGCTCTTCAACCTAGCCCGACTGCGTGCCAAGACCAAGGTGCGTCACATACTCTTACGGGAAATGCTGTTCGCCAATGACGAAGCGCTAACAACTCACACTAAGGAAGCCCTCCAGCGACTCATCAATCGCTTCGCTCATGCTTGCAGAGCTTTCGGCCTCATCATCAGCCTCAAGAAGACTAACATCATGAGTCAGGATGTCAGCAGCATCCTCAGTATCTGCATCGGTGACGACACTCTGGAGGTAGTGGAGGAGTTCGTCTATCTGGGCTCCACCATCAGCAGCAACCTATCACTTGACACTGTACTTGACAAACGGATCGGCAAGGCCGCCGGAACGATGGCACACCTCACCAAACAGGTGTGGGAGAACACCATGCTGACCATCAACACCAAGATCCGTGTCTATCAGGCCTGCGTCCTCAGCACCCTCTTGTACGCCCGCCAGGAACACAGACTCAACACGTTCCATCTCCGCTGCCTGCGAAGGATACTGGGCATCACATGGCAGGACCGTATTTCCAACACGGTTGTCCTGGAACAGGCAGGCATCCACAGCATGTATGCTCTGCTCACCCAGCGCCGCCTTCGCTGGCTCGGCCACGTTCACCGCATGGACGATGGACGGCTCTCCAAAGAAATCCTCTATGCAAAACTGGGCTCTGGCGTCAGACCAGTGGGGAGGCCAGCACTGCGCTACAAAGACGTCTGCAGGCGTGACATGAAATTCTGCGACATCAACCCCACAACATGGGAAGCTGCAGCAGCAGATCGCAGTGGCTGGAGGCGGACTGTCAAGGTAGGTGTAAAGAACGGCGAACAAAAGCAACACCTATATTGGGCAGAGAAGAGGGAACGCAGAAAAAATGCAGAGAAATGAAGAGAGAAGTGTCCAAACTGCACCAGAAGCTGTACATCCAAAATCGGGCTCTACAGCCACCAAGGAGTAACCAAATTTCATGACGCAGTAACGCAGAATTCCATGGTTTCCCGAGACAGAGGACGCCAGAGAGAATGATAACCAGTGAAGCTCAAAATTTATGAAAATATGAACAAAGAGGTTCATTGTTTTGTCTGATATGCTGAATTATATGTCTGATTTGGAACAAGTGAAGTAAAAGTAGTCAGGGCTGGAGTGGGACTGAATATCTAACCAGGAATTCAAGCCCCCAGACAGCCCAATATAAAACTATATAAACAATTACACTGTTATTATATGTTTCTATTCACACATCAATTTTCTAGGCTACTGAACACACATTCTTACCTACATGCTTTAATTTTACATTATTGTAAATTTTTACCGGCACATTTCACTAATATTAATGGAGCAGCTTTGCCATAAATAATGAAGCTTCGTCTCAATGCCTGTCCTTGTGTCTCTTCCCCGTGTGGCCAGCAGCCATCGCTGTCCATCCCCTTTGTCCTCTCATCGTCTTTGGCCCTAGTGTGTTCTTCCTTTTCCCCACATGGCTGCATTTGTCTCATTGGGATGAGTGTGTGACATAGAGGCTGGGACCAGCTGGTCATGGGTTTGAGGCAGGTCAGGAACCAACCTCACCTCTTTCATTTAATTATTGCTTTTCTATTCTTCCCAGTGTTTATTAGTTCTGTTCTGCTTGTGTGGCGTTACTGCGGGAGGAAGTAGCGAGGGAATACGGAAATGGACAACCCGACTACGCCACTCTGGGAATTGCACCCAGAGAATTAGAATACCGGAGTTCAAAACCCACTCCAATATAGAAGGACACAGATTCGTGATCACCATAGGGGAGACGCGAAGACCATAAACACTCCCTTTATTAGGCTGCTGTTAATTAACACTCCAAATAAAAACACAAAGAAACCAAACAGCAAATTACTAAACCAAAATCACAGCACAAATAATACAAATCAAATCATGTTTAAAACACTCCAATCACACGACAAAAGAGAAAACCCAAACCAGGCAGCTGTTATCGGGAGGGGAATGGGAGGCGTACAGTCAGACAACACTCTAAGGGGTCCCGCAGTACATGACGCACGTACATCCACCCAAGGGGTGGGCTAAAAGAACGCAACGCGACCACGCAGCGCGGTATCGCCCGACACGGATCCTCACCGCCCAGCACTAAGCCTTCTCAACGACACCCCCCAATTTACATCCAATCAATAAAACACATTAATACTTAAAAACAATTAAAACATGAAACAAAACATAACATCCGGGCAAAACAGCAGCAATTGTAGTGACTTAGTATCCCGTTGATGGTCTGGCTCACGTCGGTCCGGGACACTCCAAGTCGCGATCCACTACAAATACAAACACAGTATTAGGTATGCCCCTACTACCCAAACGTTGGTAAAAGGAGACGAGACATACCTGGCAGATTACACGCGGTAAGAGTTGGAAAACCTTAAAAGCGGAAGCAACCGCAAGCTGCTAGATTTACCAAGCCCTTGCAACTGTAAGGAAGATACCAAAGCACATTACAACCACCCATACAGCAAGCAAACGACCCCGTCCACTGATGCCCTACCTGCAGCGTTGGATATAGCCACAACTTCCGGAAAAGGAGATACTGGCGCACGGAGAGTCACGTCACGCTTACAAATCAGTCACACACGCAACCACAACCGGGTCCTATATACGCGTGCTGGCAGCAACAATTAAGCAATCAGGTTAATGAAATTACCGTGCCCCAACCAGATCGCACCCTCCAGCTCCACCTCATTACACTTGTGAAGCTTCTGTCTTGTTTTATTATGTTACACATGTTTCTGTACTTTGTAAGTATTGAATTCCTTGTATGTGTTTCTTACTTTCAGTGTTTGTGGGAGTTTTCCTAGTCTTGTGTTCATTAGTATAAGTCACTGCACCTGTTGCCTGTTTTCCCTGCACTGTTGTTATTGGTTAATTGTCTTATGTGTCACATCTGCCTCTTTGTTAGTTCGGTACAGCAGCCTGAGCATTAGAAAATCTGCAGTTTTATATCTTGGACCCAGCAGTGTGGCCAGTGTCATTATGCTATGTGAGCTCTGTCTTCAGAGTGACCAATGCAGCTCCACCTGGTTCTCCTTGATCATGTGATCACTGCAGCACTGAATAGGTGATATTCCAGCTGGTTTCCACTTCTGTAATCATTCTCAGAGTGGGTCTGCCCATCTGCTGCTGGACTTGACAAAGCCTTTATCTCGCAGTTGTACTGGTTCTGAAGTAGGTCACACAGAATCTGTCTTACCTTGGATATGATATCATCAGGTCATTGTGTCTGATCCATGGCCTTCTTCACAGCCAAATTCAGTGCATGTACAATGTAGGTTGTGTGTCTGACAGACAATCACATTTTGTGCAGCGTCAGTGTGAGCCATCGGACTTTATTCTATATTCCCCACTCCTCCATCAGGCTGCCTCGACTGCAGCTATGTTTTCTGCAGAATGAGACTCTGGGAATTTTCCTGCTCCCAATAATACAGTCGACAGCTCAGTCTTATCATTTATTATGTATTCATACAATTAAACTGAACCTTGGACACAATTATAATTGACTAATTATCATTATTCATCCATCCATTTTCCAATCCGCTTATCCTTCTGGGTCGCGGGGCTCAAGGGCCCATGGGCATATGACTGTTCTGCTGAGGTGGGGGCTCAAAACAGCAATCTTCCAGTCATGGGCACAGATATTTAGCCCTCTGAGCCACTCACCGCCCCCTTTATTATCATTATTATTATTAACTTAATTATTTAAATAAATTATTATGATGATTAACACTTACGCTGCAGTGTGTGTGCGCTGAAATATGTGCTGTACAACAAGTTTGAAACCAGTAATGAGGATTGTGCCACATTTTCAGTTTCCAAAGCAGTCACATGGTTGAGTGCAGAAACGAAGCTTCAGATGACCATGGTCACGTGTTCAGGGTGGAACGAGGGAAACCTTGAAGCTGTGCTTCAGAATGTAGTGAATTATTTTTTTCAATGTCGAGCTTAACATCACTAGCTGCCCCAGTTAGTCTACGTGTCATTTTCTTAGCTACTTTTTCCCTGTTGAGTTTTAACATCTTATTGTTCCTTTATTTTGTGTCTTTCCAGTTTGGTTCAGTCTCCTTAAATCCCTTTGTCTTGGAGCTTTTAAGTGCATCATCACCTTGTTTCCCTGCCTGCACCAGGCTGTGCCCCAACATGCACATTAAATATATGATCTGTTCAAATTCTGAAACATCTTTAATAAATCCCATTTTACACATTTTCCTTTCTGAATTTGCATGGAACATCAGTGATGTACACTATGACATGGTTCCATATGAATGGGTCACAACAGTCCAATATTAAACCAACTTCCCAGCAGATTCAAATTTTTCAGTATCGCAGGAGAAAAGATGCATTATTGTTGTTCACAGTGCAGTTTATACACAGTGGCCCATTATCAACTGACATGCGATCTGACATCAATCAAATAGGACGTCAGTTGAGTAGCTGGTCCTGCAATGCAGCCCAGGACATATTCACCTTCACATTGCTATAAGAATGTGGCCATATGCAGCCCAGACCACCTCCAAATGTGGATTCAGTGATCGGATCTCAGCGAATCTTCAATGTGTCCTGGGTGCCTTCACACCTATAGTTAGCGCTGTCCACTTCTGATTGGATCACTGAGGACGCATGTTAATACCAGGTGGAAAGAGGACCAAAGGGTCTATGTCCAGTTTATCCTACCTACAGTCAATAAATCATTCACGAATATCCATCCATCCATCCATCCATCCATCCATCCATCTCCTAACCGGTAATCTGGGTCATGGTCAGGGGGAGTGCCTGGAGCCTTTCCCAGGCAGCATAGGGCCCAAGGCTGGGGTCCACCCTGGGCAGGATGATTAATGAATGTGATCTCAGCTAATGAAACAAACTTGTTTTGTCGTATTGTTTCCTATCTGTAGAAACAAATGGGTGAAACACAGAGGGAATTTCAGCAGAGAATACAGATGAGAGAGAAGGAGCTGCAGGAGCTGAGAGAGGCTGTGGCCTCAGTCACAGTGAGTATGAATCTAAGGAGAAGATAACAGCTGGCTTGCGGTCATATTAAATCTTCTCTCAGATTCAACAGATTGCAGATTTACAGACTTGCGCGGATTAATCAAATTAATGCTGCTCTGGGTTATTCTGGGTCAGTGGGATAAAGTTGCTGGATTACAGAGTTTAACCAAGTGTTGCAGCTGTCACGATCGCTGACAGGCGATCGTGCGGGTAGGCAGGTAAGGAGCAGGCAAACAGGCAGAAATTGGGGCAAAACTCAGGGTTTATTGTAGACTAGGGAGCAGGAGACACTTATCCACACCATAACCACAGCTAACCACACCATAACCACAATGACGGACTAGGGAGACAAGCAAGACTAGGACTTTAATAGGACAAGACCGATTACTTTAATCGGACACAGCTGGAGACGATCAGGGAGGCACACGTGGGTAATCAGGGGGCGTGGCACACACGAGGAGCGGACGAGCCGGGCATGACAGAAGTAGTAGTAGCTTATTTATTTTACAAAAAAATACCATAAAAGGCCCATTTGAGAAAAATGCAACTTTTCACAACCCAGCGTAATGCAAATAAACACCGAAAAAGTCACCTATTAAACTGAGAGCTAATGGTGACAACCAACCTGCTCCATACAGCCACCAGTCTCAGCCAAATCCCTGCAGCTGACAGTGTTTGAGCTTAATGAGTGATCATTTCCAATCAGTGCTGGCTGGGTTTCAGTACCTGAGGCATCCAGCATGGTGACACTCCAAACCCCAGCCCTGTGCTGTTTTTATACCTCCTGTCAGCTCACATCTCCATTGTACAATGAGGCTCTCTGGAGTCTCAAAAGGGGCCAATTGTAATTTACTGTCCTCTGCTCCCTGTGTCACCAACAGATCTCAGCACAGTCAGCAGTGAAGTACAGCGAGAGGATCTTCACTGAGATGATCCACTCCATTGAGAGAAGACGCTCTGAGGTGACAAAACTGATCAGAGATCAGGAGAAGGCTGTAGTGAGTAAGGCTGAAGGAGACATGGAGAGACTGAAGCAGGAGATCGATGAACTGAAGAGGAGACACTCTGAGCTGGAACAGCTTTCACACACAGAGGATCACATCCATTTCCTCCAGGTAACAGAACAGCTACTTTGGCAATAAGAAAACCAGAGCATTCAAATGAATGCATGTTGTTATTTGTATTTGAACTAGTCTGTCATTGGTCAGATGTTAAAGGTTCTGTTAATTAGATTGCAATACACATTTGTATTGATGAAGCTGTTTAATCAGACTGTGTGTCTGTAGAGGCGCCAGGCTCTTCCTGTCACTCCTGAAGCTGGATTTGGACCCAGAATCTCTGTCAGTCCAAGATCTGATTTTGGGAATTTGAGGAAGGCGGTTTCTGAGCTGAAAGATCAACTGGAGAATGTTTGCAGAATGAAAATGGCAGAGATCCATCACCCAGGTTAATACATTTTCTAGTCTGTTCATGTTAATATAGACCAGGGCTGGCCAATCATGGCTGTCTGTGGGGTTTTGCTGGATTACGAATCAGAGGACTGATTGGCTGAAGGGTTTCATACCTGACATTGAACAGCTGACCTAAAGGTTACCCCAAAGAACTGCGTACACACTGGCACTTTGCGGGTAAGATTGCCCCCCCCCCCCCCCCCCCCCCGATGTAGACCATGCAGAGAGAGTATGCAGTACAGTCAGCCTCACATTTGTGTGACCAAGTCAGTTTGTTTTCAATACGTTTAAATCTTTGTGATAACTGGTGAAAGAGCTTCACATTCTACTGGCTGCAAAACCCAGATCACATGAAACATGTTTCTTCTACATTATAGAAACCAAAAATCTGTATTATGTGTAACTTACCATGATTTGCAGTTTGTTAAAATGCCTGTTATTGTCCCTCATAATGATAATACCCCACTGCTGGTGTCTCCACAGTGAGTGAAGTCCATCTTCCACAAGTAAATTCCTTTTACTCACATCCCTGTTTCTCTCTGTCTCCTTCTAGTTACCAAAGACACCGTCCTACCGGTATTAGTGCCCAGGACCAGAGCAGAATTCTTACACTGTGAGTCTGTTCACACACACACTTCTCTCTCCCTGTATGAGGTGGAGTGTGTTTTATTGTGTTTTATTGTGTTTTATTGTGTTTCGTTTTCTTCTGCTAGTGGAGCTTCTCTTTCTCTCTCCTGCTGCCTCCTGGTCTTTCACATTTACATGAGCTTTTTATCTCAGTTGACTTTGAATCCAATTGCAAAGTAAGGCAAGTTTATTCAGGGTGCTTTTCCACTGCACCAGGTACGGTACTTTTGGTTCTTTCCCTTTTCCATTAACTTCCGGTCAAGTACCAGTACCAGAAGTTCCAGTACCAAAAGCACCATTGCAGCGGGGGTACTTTTTCGGTACTTCGGAACTTTGGTGTGGGACTTACAAACATGTTCATTGTCAATTTAAAAAACAATTTTAAAAAGTCTAAAAGCCCAAAAAACAAATGAACTGTTAACTAAAAAGAAGTGACATTGCAGAGGCAGCGTATAACTAAACTCCTGCTAATTTAATTTATTGAGAACCTGCAGCAGGCCTGGTCGGGCGCAGCCCGAACAAGGCACGTGGGTCCCCCCTCCAATGGGCTCACCACCCATGGGAGGGGCCATAGGGGTCGGGTGCGAGGTGATCTGGGCGGCGGCCAAAGGCGGGGACCTTGGCGGTCCGATCCTCGGCTGCAGAAGCTAGCTCTAGGGACATGGAATGTCACCTCTCTGATGGGGAAAGAGCCTGAGCTGGTGCGCGAGGTTGTGAAGTTCCGGCTAGATATAGTCGGACTCACCTCGACGCACGGCTTGGGCTCTGGAACCAGTCTCCTTGAGGGGGGTTGGACCCTTTTCCACTCTGGAGTTGCCCGCGGGGAGAGGTGCCGAGCGGGCGTGGGCATACTTATTGCCCCCAGGCTGGGCGCCTGTACATTGGGGTTTACCGCAGTGGACGAGAGGGTAGCCTCCCTCCGCCTTCGGGTGGGGGGACGGGTCCTGACTGTTGTTTGCGCTTATGCGCCAAACAGCAGTTCGGAATACCCACCCTTTTTGGAGTCCTTGGAAGGGGTGTTGGAGAGCGCTCCTCCTGGGGACTCCCTTGTTCTGCTGGGGGACTTCAATGCTCACGTGGGCAGCGACAGTGAGACCTGGAGGGGCGTGATTGGGAGAAACGGCCCCCCCGATCTGAACCCGAGCGGTGTTTTGTTATTGGACTTCTGTGCTCGTCACGGACTGTCCATAATGAACACCATGTTCAAGCATAAGGGTGTCCATATGTGCACTTGGCACCAGGACACCCTAGGCCGCAGTTCGATGATCGACTTTGTAGTCGTGTCGTCGGACTTGCGGCCGCATGTTTTGGACACTCGGGTGAAGAGAGGGGCGGAGCTGTAAACCGATCACTACCTGGTGGTGGGTTGGCTCCGCTGGTGGGGGAGGAAGCCGGCCAGGCCTGGCAGGCCCAAGCGTATAGTGAGGGTCTGCTGGGAACGTCTGGCGGAATCCCCTGTCAGGGAGAGTTTCAACTCCTACCTCCAGCAGAACTTCTCCCATATCCCGGGGGAGGCGGGGGACATTGAGTCCGAATGGGCCATGTTCCGTGCCTCCATTGTGGAGGTGGCTGACCGAAGCTGCGGCCGCAAGGTGGTCGGTGCCTGTCGCGGCGGTAATCCCCGAACCCGCTGGTGGACACCGGTGGTAAGGGATGCCGTCAAGCTGAAGAAGGAGTCTTATCGGGCCTTTCTGGCCTGTGGGACTCCAGACGCAGCTGACGGCTACCGGCAGGCCAAGCGGAATGCGGCTTTGGCGGTCGCTGAGGCAAAAACTCGGGTGTGGGAGGAGTTTGGTGAGGCCATGGAGAACGACTTCCGGACGGCTTCAAGGAGATTCTGGTCCACCATCCGACGGCTCCGGGCGGGAAAGCGGTGCAGCATCAACACTATTTATGGTGGGGATGGTGCGCTGCTGACCTCAGCTCGGGACGTTTTGGGTCGGTGGAGTACTTCGAAGACCTCCTCAATCCCACCGACACGCCTTCCAATATGGAAGCAGAGTGTGGGGACTTGGGGGTGGACTCGCCTATCTCGGGGGTGGAGGTCGCTGAGGTGGTCAAAAAGCTCCTCGGTGGCCGGGCCCCGGGGGTGGACGAGATTCGCCCAGAGTTCCTCAAGGCTCTGGATGCTGCGGGGCTGTCCTGGTTGACACGCATCTGCAGCATCGCGTGGACATCGGGGGCAGTACCTCTGGACTGGCAGACCGGGGTGGTGGTCCCCCTCTTTAAGAAGGGGGACCGGAGGGTGTGCTCCAACTACAGGGGGATCACACTCCTCAGCCTCCCTGGTAAGGTCTATTCGGGGGTCCTGGAAAGGAGGGTCCGCCGGATTGTCGAACCTCGGATTCAGGAGGAGCAGTGTGGTTTTCGCCCTGGCCGTGGAACAGTGGACCAGCTCTATACTCTCAGCAGGGTTCTGGAGGGTTCATGGGAGTTTGCCCGACCAGTCTACATGTGTTTTGTGGACTTGGAAAAGGCATTCGACCGTGTCCCTCGTGGGGTCCTGTGGGGAGTGCTCCGGGAGTATGGGGTACCGGGCTCCCTTTTAAGGGCGGTTCGGTCCCTGTATGACCGGTGCCAGAGTTTGGTCCGTATGGGCGGCAATAAGTCGGACTCGTTTCCGGTGAGGGTTGGACTCCGTCAGGGCTGCCCTTTGTCACCGATTCTGTTCATAGTTTTTATGGACAGAATTTCTAGGCGCAGCCAGGGCGTTGAGGGCGTCCGGTTCGGTGACCTCAGGATTAGGTCTCTGCTTTTTGCGGATGATGTGGTTCTGTTGGCCTCATCGAGCCGTGACCTTCAGCTCTCACTGGAGCAGTTCGCAGCCGAGTGCGAAGCGGCTGGGATGAGAATCAGCACCTCCAAATCCGAGACCATGGTTCTCAGCCGGAAAAGGGTAGAGTGCTCTCTCCGGGTTGGGGATGGGGTCCTCCCCCAAGTGGAGGAGTTTAAGTATCTCGGGATCTTGTTCACGAGTGGGGGAACGATGGAGCGGGAGATCGACAGGCGGATCGGTGCGGCGTCAGCAGTCATGCGGGCGCTGCATTGGTCTGTCATGGTGAAGAGAGAGCTGAGCCAAAAGGCGAAGCTCTCGATTTACCAGTCGATCTACGTTCCTACCCTCACCTATGGTCATGAGCTTTGGGTAGTGACCGAAAGAACGAGATCGCGGGTACAAGCGGCCGAAATGAGTTTCCTCCGCAGGGTGGCTGGGCTCTCCCTTAGAGATAGGGTGAGGAGCTCAGTCATTCGGGAGGGACTCAGAGTAGAGCCGCTGCTCCTCCGCATCGAGAGGAGCCAGATGAGGTGGCTCGGGCATCTGATCAGGATGCCTCCGGGACGCCTCCCTGGGGAGGTATTCCGGGCATGTCCCACTGGGAGGAGGCCCCGGGGAAGACCCAGGACACGCTGGAGAGACTATGTCTCTCGGCTGGCCTGGGAACGCCTCGGGGTCCCCCCAGAGGAGCTGGACGAAGTGGCCGGGGAGAGGGAAGTCTGGGTCTCCCTGCTGAAGCTGCTGCCCCCGCGACCCGACTCCGGATTAAGCGGGAGATAATGGATGGATGGATGGATGGAGAACCTGCAGCAAACAGTAACGTTTTAAGCCTAGATTATAATGAGCTGACAGTGTTAGCAGACCTCAGGTCTTCAGGAAGCTTGTTCCATAGACAGGGAGCATAGAGACTAAAAGCTGCTTCAGTCTACTTGGTCTTCATTCTGGGACACTGAGTAAACTTTCAGGGGTCTGGATGCTTCACAAGGTTCAAGGAAGTTAGTGCCATTTAGTGCCTTGTACACAAGTAATATTTAAAAACCAATCCTGTGATGCTCAGGAAGCCAGTGCAGTGATTAAGGACCTGTGTGATATGCTCCACTTCCTTGGTGTTAGTGAGGACTCTGGTGGCAGCATCCTGGATGAGCTGCAGCTGTCTGACTGATTTATTACCAAGACCTGCAAAGACACCATTTCAATAGTCTAGCCTGTTGGAAATAAACACATGAACAAGCTTTTCCGTATCTGGTTTAGAGAGAAATCCTTCTCTCTCTCTCTTATTGGGCTGGTTTCAGCTTCCGTTGGGCGGATTTTAAGCAGAACTTGGGCTGGACCTGGGAACACTGTACTGATGCCTCATTTCCACCAACATGGAGCCGGTGCTGGGCTGGTTGTCACTTGATGCCTTTTCAGAACCTGCCTGCGTTTCCACCAGTTTAAAAGATGAACATAGGTGACAGTGAGAGTAAAGGTTCATATGTATTCAGTTTTGTTGGATTTATTCTTATCTGTTTCAGAATAAGTTTTTATAAGCTGCCAACTGTCCTTTTACCGATCGCGCTATTAAAGATGCCAATAACTGAACTTTGCAATCTGCCTCATGATCTCTTCGCCACTCGAGTGCCACAATATTTTGTTTATCAGACCTGCGGCATGGTTTTCATTTACAATGCAAAGTTACTCCGTTAATAAACTGGCTAGTTGTTTTACTGCTGGCACCGGAAATATTAGACAAAACTATATTGGTTATTGACTGAATTATCCAGCTATGCGGACGGTTTGGACACGATGGCCCCTCCCACTTGCACTGACTTTGTCAGAATTGTAAATTTTTTTTGTTGTGTCCCCAAACTGGTTGTGCCACTGAACATGTCCTAAGTCTGTGCTTTAGGGCCATGACTTCACACGACACAACTACACTTTGTGCTTAGTTTACATCTATCTGGAGGATTAAAGGTCATGTCCACCAGGGGGCAGTGCGAGAAAACCATCTTGGTCGGTTCCTTCGTTTCCAGTCTCACTTGTTAGTATGAGGTTGTGGCATTAAATGCAGAAGGAGGAGGGAGTCAAGATGGCGCTCTGAAGAACACGCTTTGGTTAGAGCTGCAAACCGACTTGTTTTGTTTACTATGTAGTGTGAACTATATGCAGTTTTACTACTGTCTGGTTTTATTTAATCATCCAGTGACTGCAATAACTATACATAGTCATGATGACAGTTTCTGAAAAAAGAAAAAAAATGATGGAAGAGATTAAACAAGAGATAAAACAATAGCACCTTTTCAAATCAGTCACAAACTGATTTTTGGCTTATTTCTAATGAATTAGGAAATATTTAAACAAACATTATACCTTCACCATTTTCTGACCACCGAGCCATTAACATCCATCCATCCATCCATCCATCCATCCATCCATTTTCCAAACCGCTTATCCTACTGGGTCGCGGGGGGTCCGGAGCCTATCCCAGAAGTAATGGGCACGAGGCAGCGAACAACCCAGGATGGGGGGCCAGCCCATCGCAGGGCACACTCACACACCATTCACTCACACATGCACTCCTATGGACAATTTAGCAACTCCAGTTAGCCTCAGCATGTCTTTGGACTGTGGGGGGAAACCGGAGTACCTGGAGGAAACCCCACGACAACATGGGGAGAACATGCAATCTTTGTCATCGTCTACTGGATATAAAATATCTTCAAACTGGATATTAAACAGTTCAATCTTGAGAAATAAAGTAGCTATTTCGAATATAGAATAATTAACTGACTTACACTGGAACCGACCCAATACAGAAAAAAGTATTGCAATAATAACATGATGTAGCAAAATTTGTCAGAAGGTTTAGTAGTGACTTGGCTCGAATCAGAAGAGATGAAGAAAACAAAATTATAAATGAGATTTACTGCTTTAACCTGCAAACCAGTCAGTCGTCTGACTGATACAGAAAATAATGTAGGAGGTGCCTTACAGAATAAACTGGATGATTATATATAAACATAAGGCAGAAGGAGCCTTTGTTAGATTGTGGCAAAAATGGCTTGAACGAGGTGAGCAGAACTCAGCCTATTTCTTTAGGCTAAAAAGAGAGCAAGTCAGGAACAACTGCATTATGCGGGTGAGGATGTATGGAAATGTTGCAGATGACATCAAGAAAATAGCCAATTTCTGCACTGAGTACTTTAATAATTTGTATGTCATTAGTCTTGATCGAAGATTTTTTCTTCTCAAACATCACGTGAATAACTGATGTGGATCGTGAACTTTGTGACGTCCTAATTGGTTTAACTGAGATGTCTGCTGCAATAAATTACTTAAAAAATAATAAATCGCCAGGAACAGAGAGTCTAATCCAGAGTCTTATGTCATCATTGCTGGAGATTTCAATCAGGCAAATCTGAAGCCAGTTTTACCCAAATTCTTCCAATATATGAACATCCCAGCTAAAGGGAGAATCTGTCTGGACAATGTTCACACAAACGTTTGTGAGGCCTACAAGGCCCTTCCCCCCCCACCTCGGCTACTCAGACCATGTCACTGTGTTCATGGTTCCTGTGTATAAATCCCTGCTGAAGCACAACAAACCAGTCAGTCAGAGTGTGGCCAGCTGGTGCCGTCTCAGCTCTCCAAGGCTGCTTTGGATCTACTGACTGGGACATTTTTAAGGAGGCTGCTATAAATGGTGACGCCATCAACCTGGAGGAGTATATAAACTCTGTGATCGATGACAACGACAGCCAATCAAAGGCCCTGGATGACGAGGGAAGTGCTCACACAGCTAAGAATCAGAAATGCAGCTTTCAGATCTAAAGACAAGGCTGCCCTCAGGATGCCCAGAGACAACCTGTCCCGAGCTATGAGGATAGCCAATCAGGCACATGCACAGAGGATCAGTGAACACTTTAATTGCACCAAAGACACACGCCGTATATGGCAGGGAATTCAGCCAATCACGATCTACATGCCCCACCCACACATGAGTGGCGGTGATGTCTCCCTTCCAGAAGAGCTAAACAACTTTTTTGTACAGAATAAGGAGCGGACCCCCCCCCGTGACCAGGTACTCTGTCTGTCCACAGCTGATGTGAGAAGTCTTCTATCCAGAGTCAATCCACGCAAGGCTGCAGGAGCTGACAACATACCTGGCTGTGTGCTGAGAGAATGCACTGACCACCTGGCTGGTGTCCTTACACACATTTTCAACACCTCTTTAAGCCAGTGGTCTGTCCCAGCATGCTTCACATGAACCACCATCATCCCAGTACTGAAGAAGCCATCAGTGACTAGCCTGAATGACTACTGCCCCATTGCACTCATGTCAATCATCATGAAGTGCTTGGAAAGGCTGGTCATGGCAGTAATACATAAAGACCAATCTTCCCACCTCTCTAGACCCTCTCCGATCTGCATACCGGTCCAACAGGTCTACTGAGGACACCGTAGCCTCTGCCCGTCACCTTTCCCTGACACATCTGGATAAGAGAGTCACATATGTCAGGATGTTATTCATAGACTTCAGCTCTACCTTCAATACGTCCCTCAAAAACTGAGGGGGTTAAGCTTGAACACCACTCTCTGCGGCTGGATCTTGGATTTCCTGACAGAGATGCCCCAGTCAGTATGTATGGGCTGCAACACATCCAACACCATCATCATCAGGATTGTGGATGATACAACTGTGGTGGGACTGATAAACAGAGAAGATGACTCAGCATACAGAGAAGAGGTGGAAAGCCTGTCCACAAGGTGCAGAGACAACAATCTATCTGTCAACGTTGACAAGGAGATGATTGTGGACTTCAGAAGGACACGTCCTGCCCACACCCCACTCAGCATCAACAGTACTGCTGTGCAGATTGTAAGGAGAACCAAGTTCCTCGGTGTGGACATAACTGAGGAACTTACATGGACAAATAACACCACATCCTTATTCAAGAAAGCGTAGCAAAGACTAAACGTCCTGAGGCGCTGAAATAAGCAAACCTTCCCCTCCCATCCTCACCATGTTCTATAGAGGCACCATCGGCAGTGTTCTGACTAACTGCATCACCATCTGGTGTGGCAGCTGCAACAAATCTGACCACAAGTGCCTGCAGAGAGTAGTGAAGACAGCAGAGAACATTATGGGATGCCTCTCCCTTCCCTACAAGCCGCATTCTGCAAACGGAGTGTCCGCAAGGCCTGCAGCATTGTGCAGGACCCATCACATCCCTCACATGGTCATTTCACACTCCAGCCACCTGAGAGAAGATACTGCAGCATCAGAGCCGGGTCTGCCAGGCTGCATGGCAGTTTTTACCCCCAGGCTGTCAGGCTCCTCAACACCATGCTGCCCCCCAGGATCCCTCACTCTGCCTCCTCCCTGCCTCAACCCCCCCTTACCCCACAACTAAAGGCCACAGACCGACCCATAAGCGCTGCACTGCACTTAACACTTTGTCACTCTGACATGGGGGCAATAATAAGAATCCCCATTATTCTGCTTCTATTCCTATTTTCGGTAGTTAGAAATATTAGACGTGTTACTGCTGTTACTACTATTATCATACACTGTTTTGCACTGTGAACTCAGGCTGTTACAGTGTACATGATGGTGAATTCAGGTCTAACTGACTACAGAAAAAACATAATATATTTAATATAGTTCTAACAATATTGCGCATTACCCAATAGTGCACATTACCCAATATTGCACATCTACTCCTCTTCCTCAGTTGCACTGTCCTGTAAGTCCTTTGCACATTGTCTTGTCTTGTTTTCTATATTGGACTAAGTTTATGTTTACACTGTGGGCCCTGAACTTCGCCATTTCATCTCTCTCTATACTTCTATATGGTGCAGATGACAATAAAGTTCAATTTGACTTTGATCTCGGAGTCTTGATCACAGTGCAGCAATTTGGAAAAAGAGGGAACTGAGCTGGAAGCTGAAGCTTTTAATTTACCGGTTGATCTACGTTCCTACCCTCACCTATGGTCATGAGCTCTGGGTGATGACCGAATAAATGAGATTGCGAATACAAGCAGCAGAAATGAGTTTCCTCAGCAGGGTGTCTGGACTCAGCCTTAGAGAGGGTGAGGAGCTCAGACATCCGGGCTCAAAGTAGCGCCGCTGCTTCTCCGCATTGAAAGGAGTCAGTTGATGGTTCTAGGATACCTCTTGGACGGTTCCCTGGGGAGGTGTTTCAGGGCATGTCCAACCTGGAGGAGGCCTGGGGGCAGACCCAGAGATTATATATATTCTAATCTGTCTCTCTCTCTCTCTCTCTCTCTCTCTCTCTCTCTCTCTCTCTCTCTATATATATATATATATATATATATATATATATATATAATGCTGCTTATGAAAGTAGGCAAGTAAGAATTTCAGGTTAGAATTTCATTGTACCTTGTACGCATGACACTGCTTTTTAGAAACTTATGCTGCCATTATTTTTTGAAGACGCTGTACAAAGAAGGACACAATAGTGTTCCGAATATTTGTTTCTTGTCTGTGAAAATATACAGCTCTTCTGGACACTCATTCTTAAAAAAATCAGATGCTACTTTAATACTATCTGTACCGTAAGTAAAGACAATGTTCCGTGACAAAACGTGACCATACTGCCACGCCAATTTCTGGTGGCACTGCACGTCGCGCATGCGTCTTGTTATCCTCACGTAAGTGGACAGACGAAGCCGGAATCAAGACACAAAAAACATTTGGCGGCCAGACTGGTACCTCTCCACGCACGTACAAGCGGACGTGTTTCTGTAGACTTTTATGATGCATTTTACTCCTCCGCGGACGACCGCCTGTCGCACTCTAAATTCGTCTTTAAACGCCAACATAGATTATTTTGATGAGGATTGGGGTAGCTTGCATATACATATAAATGTGTATGCATATGTGTGCAGACTTGTCCCGAAATGACAATCTCACGCCAGCCAGTTGATCAAAGTTGGCGCCCCCGTGAATTGCCGCTCTGAATTTGTAAAACGTATGGAAACATACACAGACCTCGCGGCTGTAGTACGTGTGCAGGGAATATCAGAATAATAATTTACTACTAATAATACTTATAGGACACGTGCGCATGTGTAAAGTACACAGCTTGACCAGAGAAATATGAACGTTTCCATGTACGCAAACGCGGTGTAATACGCGAGTGCTGCGCTTTGCGGAGAACCAGCCTAGATGCGTCCGCGTTGGGAGCGTCGCGTCTGCGCGCAGCTGGAGAGAGGTGTGTGTCCAAAGTGGATTAAAAGACGTTCATATTGTGACCTAAAGACAAACTCACTTTTAGTGGTAATCCTTGTCGTATGATTTTATGGTTAATATGTTTGATGAATGATGTTTGTAATTTTATTTACCTGTAATTAAGGCCATTAGTTTAACATGCGCATTATTTTGGCGCGTGTTCCCGCCGGCGTCGCGCGGGCGTCCAACATTTCCTGAGGTAATTCACATATTTGACTTTTTATATTTTATGCATCGTACAGAATAATAGAGCGCAGGCTAAAGTGCAGTTCGGCCCCAGCGAGTCTCTCAGCGCAGGGGGCAGCCGGAGCGCCGCAGACTCGGGCGGCTACATGAGTATATAGGGAATAAAATGTGTGTATTGGAGCGAGTTCTGTGTTAGTGAGTGTGTGAGGTGTGACAGTGATAATGATGGAGATGCTGGGCTTCGTCATGGGATTAATCGCTCTTCCTCTTGCCTACAGACTCCTGCCAGCTGACGCTGGACCCCAACACAGCAAACAGAGAACTGTCTCTGTCAGGGGGGAACAGGAAGGTGACATGGGGGGCAGAGCAGCCATATCCTTATCATCCAGAGAGATTTGACAGATGGTACCAGGTTCTGTGTAGAGAGAGTCTGACTGGTCGCTGTTACTGGGAGGCTGAGTGGAGTGGAAATGTAGCCTGGATAGCAGTGACTTATAAAGGAATCGGGAGGAAAGGAGGGAGTTATGACTGTGGGCTTGGATTCAATGACAAGTCATGGATGCTGTTCTGCTCTCCTGACAGTTACTCTGTCCGGCACAATAATAAACAGACTGACATACCCATAAAGCCCTCAGGCTCCCGCAGAGTAGGAGTGTATCTGGACCGGGCGGCTGGTACTCTGTCCTTCTACAGAGTCTCCTCTGATGGACTGACCCTCCTGTACAGCTTCACCTCCTCATTCACTGAACCCCTCTATCCTGGGTTTGGGGTTTATCCAAACTCCCCCGTGTCGCTGTGCATGCTGGGATAGCTCACTGTGTGTTTCTCTGACTTATGTTCTATGTTGTCTGTAAATGCACCTAAACTGCCAAAACAAATTCATAGTACATGCAGTTGTACCAATAGAGTGAATTCTGATTCTGAATAAAATAAAATGTAATGAAATCTAAGCCTGATGAGTGGGGGGAGCTTTTCCCCTCCCCTCTATATGTATATTTTATATTTCTGTCTATATATTGTATTTGCTACCTGTACACTGACAATAAAGGCTTCCTATTCTATCCCATTAATGTCCCGGTTCCGCGCTGCCCAGAACGTAACTGAGTAACAGACTTAATCCGCGCTCTCTGCTCACTGAGCGCAGCAGCCTGATATCGCAGCGGCGACGCTTTGGCCAGCAGGGGGCGGCAGACGGCAGACAGTTTATTAACTCAAAACCTACAGCGGTCCTGAGGTAACTTAGTAAAGATAATAATATAATCAAATCAATCATGTATTAACTAAGTAAACATAAATAACATAAAATCTTAATAAGGCACGTTAGTACAACAACAGAAAAGCACCTGATCATCATCAAGTAGTGTAGGTGATTACCAATTACCAGAAATAACACATAAATCCTGTTTCATTAGGAATCCTGAGATATATACAGTACTGTGCAAAAGGGGCAGTCATAGGAAATGTTAAAGGTATTTATCTGGGTAGTAAATTTATATTTTCTTAGTATGAAAAACAAAATTTAATATCAGGACATATAGGGGTGGCATGGTTGTGCAGTGGTAAGCACTGTTGCCTCACACCTCTGCGACCCGGGTTCGAGTCTCTGCCTGGGTCACAGGTGTGCGGAGTTTGCATGTTCTCCCTATGTCGTCGTGGGGTTTCCTCCAGGTACTCTGGTTTCCCCCCACAGTCCAAAAACATGCTGAGGCTAATTGGAGTTGCTAAAATTGCCCGTAGGTGTGCATGCGTGAGTGAATGATGTGTGAGTGTGCCCTGCAATGGGCTGGCCCCCCCATCCCGGGTTGTTCACCTTGTGCCCATTGCTTCCGGGATAGGCTCCGGACCCCCCGTGACCCAGTAGGACAAGAGATTTGTAAAATGGATGTATGGATTAGAACATATGCAAATTATGAGTAAAATGTTCTCCAAAAAGTTACTGATATCTTGTTGGATGGTTAGATGAACACCAATATGGTTCCTAAACCTCTCCTCAGGTTCACCTCGGCCATTTCATGTATTTGTTAAATTTCACCACCAACTCAATTAATGAATGAAACTAGTTTTGAAAAGTCACTGAGGTACTGATTAGCTATATGAGGTGTGCTAGTGGTCATGTCAAAAAATACATGAGTATATTGAAAATACTGCCAATACTGGGATGACTTTAGGAGAGATTTTGAAACGGTTAAGGGCAAAAAGTTTGACAGACATAATATCATAGGTTTAAATAAACATGGAGATCATTTTTAAAAGTTTATGTGACTGCCTATGACTTTTGCACAGTACTGTATATATATATATATAGTTCCCTTTTTATTCCACACAGTTTAGGAATAAGATTCTCAGCCACAATATGACCCACAATACACTCACAGTGGCACTGCAGTAATACAGATATACCCCTGAACACAATGGGAAGGTGGATTCTTACTCCCTCTAGTGACGAGCTCCACATTCTGTGCTGCTGCCTCTGCTGGCGGCGTGTTTGTTTCTCTCCCCCCTGTCTAATTTAGACGTGGTGCACTTGTTCCCCTGGGGGTGGGTGTATGAGGTGGGTCCCCGGCTAAGGGGGGAGGAATCGATCCTGTGGCAGCCACCACGCCGGCTTCGGCTCTGCATCAGTGTTTCATTCTCCTTTTCTGTTCTGTTCTCTCCTGTTTGTGCTCTTTGTTAATAAATCACCCCTGACAATCCAACCATCCCGGGTCTGAATCCGTTTATGCTGCGTCTGACAGCAGCCGGAACAAAACACTTACAGAGACTGAAATGCATGAGGGTTTACAGCCTATATGCACAAGCATTTCTCTCACATCTGTGATACACTTACAGACGGTGACACACATGCAAACAGGGAAATTTATCCCTCTGGTGACACAAATACAGACATTTTTGTCTCCAAAAGCATACAAATTATCACAGTTGTGTCCAGTTACTGTGACACACGTGTGACACGCATGTAAATTGTCTTTTCACAGTCACAGGACTGACTATGACTGTCATTCCTCTGGGCAAACCCCTAATCGTAACTAAGGTAACCGTATCTTTTATTCAGCTCTAACCTGAACCATAAGTAACCAAACAAAATATAAGACTTTTGGCTAAATTCATTGTTTGATTGCATTCATAGATTTTTGTAAAATTGAAGATTATATTGCGAAGAGCTGAAAAATGTTCCCACATGCTAAAAAGTAACCGGTTTTGACTCATTGTTGAGATGTTTGTTCCTCACAATGAGGTAAATACAAACCCGTACACACACACACATTTACATACACACTCCCATGCACACAGACACACACACACCTGCTCTCCTCCCATGAAGCTCGGAGCTCTGAGTGGAGCGCCCTCTGCTGGCCACATCTGTTTCGGCTCCCATTCCTCTAATATGGAAGCCATCTGCTTGTGTTGATGTTTCGCCTGATATTTCAGGTGATATTTCAGGATGCAGGCGGATGGACTGGGTGGTATTACTGTTATAGTGGGGTTTGCTGGATGGATGGGCGATTCACAGTTTATATTCCATGAAAGTCCACATATATCATTCCATTCACCCTATTCATGTACACCATCGCAGTGGCCAGCGTCCAGGCAGGATGTTCACCAGCACTTTTCAATCTCTTAATGCATGTTACAGTGAGCAGCTGCCATTCTGGGAAAGTCTGGCTTCCCTCTTGGGGACATGATCAACAGAACAACGTGGGAAAGACAGTGAACTAAAATTATGTGTTTTGGGGTAACTCTCAGGGGGGGGTGGGGGTGATTTATCACTATTTTCCCAATAGTGAGTCAAAGTCAGAAAACAAAAGCCTTTGTTCTGTTTTGGGATCCTGCGCCCAGATGGGGTGACTGGCCCTGCAGGCTGTTTGACTTCACTGGCTTGTTGTCAGACAGTTTAGCTGTACTTGTGGCTCAGATCACGTGGGGACTTGTGGAACCCATCAGCTGGGTCCAATAAATCTGACTGTCGTAGCCACATTTAGCATTAGCACAACTTCTCTATCCATGGCCTTCTCACTTCATAAGCCAAAGTCAACTTTACTGTCATTGTGTATAAGCACAACGAAATGGGGTAGTAGGGCCAATAAAGGCAGTAGAATAGAATAAATAACGATAAAGGTAGTGCGACAATTAGCGTCCTGAATATATATATATATGAAATTGAGTGGGGGAACGATGGAGCGGGAGGTCGACAGGCGGATCGGTGCGGCGTCAGCAGTCATGCGGGCGCTGCATCGGTCTGTCATGTTGAAGAGAGAGCTGAGCCAAAAGACGAAGCTCTCGATTTACCAGTCGATCTACGTTCCTACCCTCACCTATGGTCATGAGCTATGGGTAGTGACCGAAAGAACGAGATCGCGGGTGCAAGCGGCCGAAATGGGTTTCCTCCGCAGGGTGGCTGGGCTCTCCCTTAGAGATAGGGTGAGGAGTTCAGTCATTCGGGAGGGACTCAGAGTAGAGCCGCTGCTCCTCCGCATCGAGAGGAGCCAGATGAGGTGGCTCGGGCATCTGATTCGGATGCCTCCGGGACGCCTCCCTGGGGAGGTGTTCCGGGCATGTCCCACTGGGAGGAGACCCCGGGGAAGACCCAGGACACGCTGGAGAGACTATGTCTCCCGGCTGGCCTGGGAAGGCCTCGAGATCCCCCCAGAGGAGCTAGATGAAGTGGCCGGGGAGAGGGAAGTCTGGGCTTCCCTGCTGAGACTGCTGCCCCTGCGACCCGACCCCGGATAAGCGGAGGATAATGGATGGATGGATGGATGGATGAAATTGCTAATGACCGCATTCATTTTACCATCGTCAAACTCATATTAAGCAGGTCCCAGCCAATCTTTCCTTCAAAGGAAGTTCTGTCTTGTGGTTATGGGTGTAATAATTTTTCTGTTTGTAAAGATCACTTGACTGTCAAGGCAGAACTATCTGAAGCTCCAGTAGGTGAGATGGGTCCATGCAGGAAATTCATTGAAGAATGAGTCAGGGCGGTGTGTAATTTGGCAGATTAGGGGTCCATGCCCATGTGTAGAAGGCCATGGGGTCAAATCCCATGGTTGGTAAAGTTCTGTCACTGTCACTTGAGCAAGGCTCCTGCTCTCTGATCCTCACTTGTTTGTCACAGATAAAACGTGAACTGAATATTATCATGAATAAGAAGCGTACTGGTCAATTACAAAAAAGTAGGATTCAGATATAAATCAAAGTAATTACATCCCCAAATCAGAAAAAGTTGGGACAGGGTGGAAAATGTGAATAAAAAAATAAAGCAGTAATTCACAAATGTCCCTTAACTTTTATTTCATTGCAGACAGTATGAACGCAAGATAATTCATGTTTTTTTTGGTCAACGTCAGGCCTGAATGGCAAGAATGGATGTTTATTTACAAATCAAATGATGTTGACCAAAAAATACATGAATTATCTTGTGTTCATACTGTCTGCAATGAAATAAAAGGGGTTTGACGGGGTGGCTGGGTGCAGTCCCGTTTTGTTCTGGGTATGTAAGGACTGTTGATCTCTTCCCAGGCTGGGTTCAGGGCGACGTGTGTGTCCGGGTTTATGCTGACGCTCAGGAGATGGTCACTGCTGTTTTGCCTGTTTTGATTTCGTTTGGTTTGTAAGATTATGTGCGTTGTACTGGCATAGTTGTGAATAAGGGGGGGGTGTGGTTACCGGGGCTAACTGGGTGCTGACTGGTATAGTAGGAGGTCTGGAGGGTAGTTTATTCTCTTCCCCATTTACAGCATAGAGCCAGTGAATGTGGTGCTGGAGTTTGGGGGTTGGAGGTTGTTTTCTTTCACTGCATGGAGTGAATGTGGGGTGAGTGAGAGGTATTAACTCCAGGATGTGGTTTGCTGTGATTTTGATATTAACTCCCACTTGGATATGTGTGCCCTCGGGGTGTATGTGTGTGGTGTCTCCCCTTCCTTCCTTTTTCTTCCTCCAGTTAAGCACCTTCCCTGGCTGGCTAAGGGGTTAAGGCGTGATTATAGTATTGGACCACCAGCACCTGGGTTTTGCTCTCAACCCCATTTGTCTGTTTTAGTGGTGTCATATGCTGGTAATTGTTTACCGGCTGGGAGGGTTCTTTTTAAGTATTGTGTTAAATTGTTTTAATTCTGGGATATGCGTCTCTGTATGTTCATGCAAATGTAACTGCAAGGGGGAAGTCGTGGGGTTAATTTGAAGTCCTGAGGGGCAGGGCCTCTGGTGGCATAGTCGGGGTTACGTAACCTTGCAGCCCGGGGTTACATAATCTTAGTACTTACATGTACTAGTACTACGGATAGCGCACTATTGTATACAAAGCGACAAGCCAAGCTTGCAGTTTTGCAGTGTTCATGTGCTGCCACCTTCTGGGAAAACGAAGAACTGATTTTCACATTAAGATCTAAAAAACTACACATTTACATTTTAGCCCATGTCACACTGGGCTTTTCTCCCAGGGGAGTAAGGTCAGAGAGACCTACCAGAGAGAAATCTACCGTAGTTACTATTGTATATACATTTATACTGACTTACATTTTACTTATTTATCAGAAGCTTTTATCAAAACGACATACAAATGAGGAAGCAGATTGACACTGTACAGTGCTGGGCGTCGCCCCGGTATGCTAAGTGCTTGGAAAGATTAAAAGCGACAAAACATTGTATCAAAGATCGAGTCCAAGTGCAACAATTATTAAAAATAATACTTAAGAATATCAATAACAGAGCTCAGCACCAGCATGTATGGGCCCTCAGGACCTGTGATGATGAGCACAAAAACGCAAATTGCACAATATTGTGTTTTGAGTGACACCTCAATGAGTCTTTAGGTCCATGATACTGTAACAATTTCGAGGAACTTTGGCGCTACATGCAATTCCCAAAGCGGACCACTAGATGGCGGCTTCCAACCGTGAGCTGAAACAGCCGCCGTAGGGGTGATACGCGGCAAGTTTCCCCAGCCGCCAACCGGCGTGCACCGGGGCTGCGTCTGGGTCAGGCTTTTGCCTGCTGCTTTCCTCCAGCTTATTTTCTTGTGTAACTTGGTGCTGGGCTCCTCGCCATATAAACAAACTCAGCCTCGCAAACATTAAGAAATCTGGATGCTATGAAAGGATCGTCTACCATACTCCCATATTCCACTCTGCTTTCATCCGATTGTCTTTGGTTTGTGCTGCTGTGAACCATTATCACTGTCCTTTTATTTTGCTGCAAACGTAATCGTATAATCACATTATATCGCGACGTCCCTTGTCCCAACCAACGTTTTGTTGAAACTGCATGAAGGTCAGACCCAATTTTGTACTGTTTAAAACATATGTTGATCATTTTTTCTCCTGCAAAGGAAGAGCATTTACTTTTATTTTGGAGATATTTTTTTGCAAAGCGACTTACAATTGAGAAAGCGGCGATTTGAGCAACAAACTTAGGGCGGTGTGACTAAGCAGGTTTGGACCCACGAAGCTCAAATTCCACAGTCAAATAATAAAAATAATAATAATAATAAAATAAAAATTAAATTATTTCTTTGAGAAGGCAGACGCAGGCAGTCACTAGTGCGTTTGGGGTTAAGGGCCTTAGTCACAGGAGCAAAGTGATATAAGCCACTGAGCCAAACGCCAACCCACAGCACTGACCTCTGGCAGAATTAACCTTTACAAGCATGTTTGGCAAATGCCACTAAGTACAAAACTGATGCACTTTTAAATAAATAATTGTACTTATCATCATGGTTCAAGTGTCAGAAGTGCTTCTGCTACTCTTTAGTAAGGTTGCAAATTCCATCTGTCCATCCATCCATCTTCTGTAGCCAAGTATACACACGCACACACACACGCGCACACACACACGCACACACACACACAGACACACGCACGCACATGCATGCACACACGCGCACACACACGCATGCACACACAGACACACACGCACACACACAGAGGTTTGTAATTATATCTTTGTGGGGACTCTCCATTTGTTTCTATGGTGAAAACTCTAATCCCAACAATGACAACCTATCCAGCCCCAACCTTAACCATAAGTAAGCAAACAAAATACAAGATTTTAGGTATTTCCAGTTTTGTGATTCTATTCACAGATTTTTTTATGAAATTGAGGTTATGTTTGTGGGGTGTGGGGAGTGAAAATGTCCTTATATGGCAAAAGGTTTTTATCACATCGTGGGGGACGTTTGGTTCCCACAATGTAATACACTGTGTTCACAATTATTAGGCGAGTTGTGTTTTTGGGATTAATTTTAATAATAAACAAATATAGTGTCATTAGTCAGTCCAAAATATTAATAAACCTGAAGCCTGAATGTTATGCAAAGGAAATGTGAGTGTGAACATTATCAGGGGAAAACACGTGTGTGCACAATTATTACACAACTATTAGTGTGCACAATTATTACACAACTATTAGTGTGCACAATTATTACACAACTATTAGTGTGCACAAATATTATGCAACTAAATGAAAAAGCTACATTTTCCCATCTCCCTTGTTTATTATCATCTTTCAAAGTGCGAATAATAAACAAACATCACATAATTTCCAAATAAACATTTCTGACATGAAATATCAATTAGTGAGCAATATAGCCACACCTCCTTACGGACGCAGCAGGAAGTGTGAGTGTCCTGCAGGCTGGAGAGAGAGCTGCTGATGACGCGCTCAGCGGTCCGGACCCTTCAGAAGACTGTGCAGACCGCTGAGTGCATCATCGACAGCTCCCTCCCAAGCCTGCAGGACAATAGGGATAATGTCAGGTGAGGAAGGGGGCCATGTCATTATTTTGTCATCCTTAAGGCTTTTACTGGGTAGCCATGCAGTGGAGTACTTCAATGCATGCGATGGAGCATTGTCCTGCATAAAAATCATGGTCCTGCTGAAAGATGCTGACTTTTTCCTGAACCACTGCTTGAAGAAAGTGTCTTCTAAAAACTGGCAGTAGGTTTGGGAGTTGAATTTGAATCCATCTTGACATTTTCTGGGAAAGTAGAGTGCACCCTTGGGGAGGTGGGTTCCGGCTGGGCTTAAGATATGGTTTCAATAATGAGACTCACACGGTCAGAAGGTTTGAGGTAAACGAGTCTCACTGGCTGTTTCTGAAGGTGGGACCCCCCCCCCCCCAATAAAAATCTCACATCTTCCCATTAAAATAATAATTGTAACTCTCCACTATGATTATTCATGTTACAAGGTCCAACTGACGGCACTACTTTGAGGAGAGTTCTTCATCTTCTACCTGTGTGTTGGTAGAATAGTGATTCAGAACTTGGGCCTGTGATCTGAAGCAGGCAGGTGTTTGCCGTTGTACCTTTGAGGCAGGTTCCTCACTGAATTAATCTTGTTTGTATAAACCTTCAGCAGCGAGAGTAGTAACTATTGTAGTGAGATGGAGCTGGAGGGTGCGATCTCTTCAGGTATCGTGATTTTGTTAAATTGATTGATTAATTGTTGTGGCCAGCGTGCGTATATAAGATCCAGTTGTAGTTGTCTGTTGGACCGCCCTGTAACCGGTGACGCGACTCTCCATGTGCCAGTATCTCCTTTTTCAAAGTTGTGGGTATCTCCATCGCTGCAGTGTGCGAGGGCTTGGTAATCTAGCCACTTGCAGTTGTTCCCGTTTTAAGGTTCCCTTTTAATACCGCTTGTAATCAGTCAGTGGATGGCGATTTGGTGGAATGTTCCCGGACCGGCGTGAGCCAGGCAGCCGGCGGGATACTGAGCCACTACAATTGCTGCTGTTTTGTCGTGCTGTGTTTTCTGCTTTTGTTTCGTTTACTTTGTTTTCGGGTTTCCTGTTTAATTAGTATTAAGTATTTATGTTTTTTGTTTAGTTTGTTGTATGTAAACCGTGGGGCGCCACTGGGGAGGCCTGGTGTTGGGTGCTGAGTATCTGGTTTGGGGGGGGGGTAGGTCGTGGTCGTGGTCGCTCTGCCTTCTTAGCCCACCCCCCTGGTGTGTGTATCTACGCCATGTGATGTGCTGACCCCGTGGAGTACCTTCTGACAGTGTGTCCCCCCACCCCAAGGTAATAGCTGCTGGGTTTGGGTTTCTTTGTGTGATTGGAGTGTTATTCTAACATGATTTGATTTGTACCATTTGTGGGTAGTTTTTAAAGTCATTTGTTTGCTGTTTGGTTTTTCCTTTGGAGTGTGAACTAAACGCAGAATAATAAAGGGAGTGTTCATGGTCTTCACATCCCCCGGGCGGTGATTACGAATCTGTGTCCTTTTATATCGGAGTGGGTTGCAAACTCCTGTACTTAATTCTCTGGGTGAATTTCCCAGAGTGGCGTAGTCGGGTCTCCGTTTCTATGTCCCTCGCTGCTTCCTCCCTAACCGCCACAGATTTGACGCAGTCGGCAGGATTTCACCAGTACTTGGTGGAGATGTGACTCCCTGATCGCTCCCTGGGAAGGTTAGGTGAGATTTTTTTGTTTTTTTATTTTTTGGTGTTTAATGTGTATTAGTGGAAAGGCAAAGTAAAACAGCAGCATTTGTTTCCCAGGAGCCGCTACTATTTTGAGTAAATTTTGTTTGCTTAGCTTTGTGTATCCTGTCTAGTTTTATCGTCTGTTGTCATTATGGACAATAATGTTGTCACAAAGCTAAACATTGGGTGATCATCTAAGACAGAATTCCATGGCACAGCATAGGCCTTCATTGTGGATCGTAGCCTGAGGTAGAAGAAAAATTAGAAGCCAGGCAGAATGTATTCTTTTTGAATGTCCTGGAATGTGCGCACAACATTCGCATCAAACGTATTAGAAAATGTGAAAACCCCCTTGGATGACCAGGGGGGACAAACAAAAGCTTTATAGTCTGACAGAAAGTGGAAATTGTTCCATAAAGGAGATTGTTGACCTATTACTTTTTCGGCGTTGTACCATGCAGCTAAGGTGGATGAAAAGATACAACCAAGTTTGTGTCGTGATTTACGAAGACCTTCCCCTGGGAAAGGTAAGTCCTGGAGTCCGTGGGGATGCACTATAGCCGATTCAATACCTCTCCATGACACTACACTGCCTGCGTCTGTCCAAGTGCGCATAGCCCTAATTTGAAATGCCCAATGCTAGAGCTTAAAATCAGGGAGGGCGAGGCCACCGTCTGATTTGGTGCGCTGTAAAACTGAGAAGCGTTTCCTGGGTTGTCTGCCGTTCCAAATAAATTTGGATACAATGGAATTCAAATCTTCAAAATAATTTGGAGGTGGTACACATGGAATCATAAAAGACCAAAAGATAAGTGAGTAAAATATTCACTTTGATTGAACGGCATCTTCAGCTAGAGGAAGACGTGGAGACAAAAGGCTGGAGGAGATAAAGACAGCGCAGAAGGAAAATAAGATAAGAAAAAAACTTTATTTATCCCTAGGGAAATTCTTTTGTCATATACATGCTCAGTGCAACAAGAGGAATAAAGGTAAGGTAATGAGTTTAAAGGGAACAGAAGTCATGGTAATAGAAGTAATAGTGCAAATAACTATGAGTAATACTTTGTATTATAACTATATAAATACTCATAAATACTCATACTCTGTACAAAGTAAAAAAAAACAACTACAAGTAAGCTATAACAAATATAATAAAATAACAGATTATTAGTGCACGTGTAATGAAATGTGACTTAGTGTTTGTGCCTTGAATAGTTGAGACAGCAGCATGTGATGATGGGATAAAACAAACATTCAATAACAAACAGATGAGTAATATTGCACAATCCAAATAAGGCTTAATGACAAATTCTGAAAAGATCACCTACAAAGAAGATGACGTATGCAGACAAGTGACAAACCACTGTTTCACAGAATGGCCAGAGAGATGTAAGTTTGATCCAGACATTAAACCGTACTGGCAGCACAGAATGGATTTTCACCTTGCTCACGACCTTCTCATGAAGGGAGAAGGACTTGTGATACCTCCCCCCTTGTGAGCGGATGTTCTTCAGCGTCTGCATGAAGGCTATCAGGGAATTACAAAATGCCGAGCCAGAGCTACACAGTCAGTATGGTGGCCCGGTATCACAGCACAGATTAGCCAGATGGTGGACAGCTGGGTCCTAAATCGCCAGATCTGCAAGTTTTTCGCAAGCAGGATGAGGAGAGAAGGTGTCAGCAGGCAAAACACTACAACCGCAGACTCCGCTCCAGACCTCTCGCAGAACTGACATCTGGTCAGACAGTTTGGATTAGCACAGAAGGGACTGCTGGGAGTCGTCAGACCTGCAGATACTCCTAGACCATATGTGGTAGAGACTGATAAAGGTCATCTTTGGCCTACAGGGACTGTTACTAGGTCGATTTGACTGGTAAAACCACCTGACAGAATGGACTTGTGAACAAAGAGGGAAGTTCAGTAGGAGAGAGAGAGAGAGAAGGAGGTTGTTGATAGCAGTAACAGAAATTAATGTAAAAAGGTAGACAGCACATTTGACTTAAGTTAAAAGGAGGAGGTGTAATAATAGGACTACTGTTCCCATAATGCTCTATTCCCCACAGTGCTTTTGTGCCTTGTATGCAGTATTCCAGTTGTTGTATTAAACATGATCTAACCATGTACCGACAGTCCCATCTGCTCATTATACAGTTTAGTCAGGGTGATGGACTAAATCCAAGTAACTGAGTGGACAGTTAAGTTACTTTGGTTATTCTTTATTTATTTTGGGTTATTTCTGTATGTTTTTCCTTTTTTTTAATTTTCTTTAATTACATTTGGTTGTTTGGAGCCTATTGACACTTGGTAGAGGGATTTAATGGACAATAAAGCATGTGCATCCTATCCTATCCTGTAAGCATGTGCATCCTATCCCATCCTGTAAGGCCTTCAAGTTTGTCTGGTGGCCCACAGGCCAGCAAGCAAAGGCAGTTTAAAGTTTATAAAAGTTTAGATGAATGCAAGTATTTTCTGATCATGTACACGGGACTGATTGCTTCCTAATCGTATAGTTTTTATTATTTATCGTTTTATATGTTTTATCATGATTAATTCTGCAAGGTATAATGACAGACAGACAATATGTAAAACAATTGTATGTAAATCAATTTTGAAATCAGCCTAAGGCTGGGCAATATTGTACAATAGTAAAGTTTTTCATATGAAATGATATTGATAATTATCACGATATAATTTTATTCCATATTTTTACTTAAAATTCACATAATTGCGTTTAAAAAAGGCAACGTGAAAATTGAGAAACGTGGAAAAGTGAATTGACTGCAAACTAAAATCTAAATTTAATAAATCATATATATGATATTTGAATGATGTGTGAGTGTGCCCTGCGATGGGCTGGCCCCCCATCCTGGGTTGTTCCCTGCCTCGTGCCCATTGCTTCCGGGATAGGCTCCGGACCCCCTGCAACCCAGTAGGATAAGCGATTTGGAAAATGGATGGATGGATAATGATATTTGAATGATGTGTGACTGTGCCCTGCGATGGGCTGGCCCCCCATCCTGGGTTGTTCCCTGCCTCGTGCCCATTGCTTCCGGGATAGGCTCCAGACCCCCCGCGACCCAGTAGGATAAGCGGTTTGGAAAATGGATGGATGGATGGATAGAGGACTCAGACGTCAACCACTCGCACAGGCCTATAGAGGACTCAGACATCAGCCCCTCGCACAGGCCTATAGAGGACTCAGACGTCAGCCCCTCACACAGGCCTATAGAGGACTCAGACGTCAGCCCCTCACACAGGCCTATAGAGGACTCAGACGTCAGCCCCTCACACAGGCCTATAGAGGACTCAGACGTCAGCCCCTCACACAGGCCTATAGAGGACTCAGACGTCAGCCCCCCGCACAGGCCTATAGAGGACTCAGACATCAGCCCCTCGCACAGGCCTATAGAGGACTCAGACGTCAGCCCCTCGCACAGGCCTATAGAGGACTCAGACGTCAGCCCCTCGCACAGGCCTATAGAGGACTCAGACGTCAGCCCCTCGCACAGGCCTATAGAGGACTCAGACGTCAGCCCCTCGCACAGGCCTATAGAGGACTCAGACGTCAGCCCCTCACACAGGCCTATAGAGGACTCAGACGTCAGCCCCTCACACAGGCCTATAGAGGACTCGGACGTCAGCCCCTCACACAGGCCTATAGAGGACTCGGACGTCAGCCCCTCACACGGGCCTATCGAGGACTCGGACGTCAGCCCCTCACACGGGCCTGTCGAGGACTCGGACGTCAGCCCCTCACACGGGCCTGTCGAGGACTCGGACGTCAGCCCCTCACACAGGCCTATAGAGGAATCACTGAAAGTATCCTTACCAGTGGCAGAGAGAGGAAATCTCTTCAAGGAGTTGTTGTAAAAACTGCATAAAGGATCATAGGCTCTGACCTCCCCTCTTTGGACACATTAAATACACAATGCTGTCGGAGGAAAACTCAGAACATACTCAGTGATCAACATCACCCAGCATTATGCCTGTTTAGGAGGAAGAACTTTAGGATACAACCTATGACACCGCAGGCCAGAGAGCATGACCGCCTACAAAACACGATTCTACAACAGCTTTATCCCAGCCACAGTTAGACTGATGGCTAAGCACATTAAAGTGGGTATGAAATACAGCCCCTCACTTCCCCCGTGGACATTATCTGGACAGTTACCACTCCAAAGAGGCAATCAGACACATCGGAGCACTACAGCCTCACTTTCATTCTCTGTCTTCCTCTTAGGTAGTCAAATAACTCTTTCAGTGCAATAGCCTAGCAAACATGTGCAATATTCCAATTTTCTGTAGAATATACTGTCTTGATATTATTTCTGTGAAATAATTCACTCACACACCCAGGCCATACACTCTGTATCCTGTATCTGCATCTGTACACAGTGTGTATCCACTTACTCCGTCCTGGAATTAGTGTGTTGGCTGCTTTTATTATTTACGTTTTTTATATTATGTTATTTTATGTTTTAAAAAACTGTCTCTTCTCCTCTGTCTCTCTATTTTATAAAAATGACTCTGGGAGAGACGCACAAGAATTCCAATGTACTTCTACTGACCTGTTCTTGTGCAAATGGCAATAAAGATATCTACTACTACTCTACCAATGATATACCAGGCCCTTCAGGTCTGGGTGTGCAGCAGGACTACAGGACAGGAGAGTTCAGGACAACTGACTTCACTGACTCGACCTGGTCCACTAATGCTGAATAACCTCTCAGGTGACAATGAGCGAAAGCGGAGAGATGTAGGTGGGAGCTACGGAAGTGAGAAGGCTGAGCAAACTGTAGGATATACCCAAGATGACGTGAACCAGGATGGGTTAGCAAAACATAAGAGTGGAAATTGGTGGTATAAAAGGGCTGAGTACAGCGCTGCTTCATTAGGGGAGGAGGATTGTGTAGTGTGTGCGAGTGCAGACCCTCCAGCTCAGGGGATCCCGTTCCCGTACACTAATAACCAGTGTGGAGACTGGGGAATGGAGAGAGTTAGAAGAGTCTGGAAGGGTCTGTGTCAGGATGGTTTGATTCCCCTGATGAAGTATGCAAACTTAAAACTAGTCCGAAAGTGCGCATGCAGTACTGTCCATATCGGTGCCTGATATACCAGGAAAATACTAAATATGCTTATAGGGTGGAAAAGCATTGTGGACAGTTTAGGCCTTGGGAAGGGGGACAGCGAGATATTATGGGGCAGAAATTTAGTTTTTTCAAGGGACTTCCTTGTGAGTGTTTTAAGAATAATGGGACAGAGGAGGTAGGCATCTCCGGGGGAAACTGTGGAACTGTTTGGGATGTGAAAGATGACCAAGTGCAGAATGGAGAAGTATCGAGTATTCCGCTGGATGCATTAGAGAACCAGAGCGTGCCTCTGGCAGATACGTGGTGGCTGTGTGGTCAGGAGGGAGGATTGAGGCCTCCTCTCTCCAATAATTGTGGAGGCCTCTGCACTAGGGGGATGTTAGCTAGCCAGGTGGATATTTACTCTGACAAACAGCCCTCTAGGTCCCACAGGTTTGTTACGAGCTGCGAAGATGATCCCAGTGTGTATATAGATGCCATATGCCAGCCAAGGGGCATTCCAGAGAAATGTAAGGTGAGAAGTGAGATAGCTGCAGGGTTTGAATCAATATTAATTTGGCCTACTGTTAACAAAAATGTGGAATGGATGAATTATTTGTACTATAATCAGCAGAGGTTTACCAACTATAGTCAGGAGGCACTCACATCTCTGGGGGAGCAGCTTCAGGCTACCAGTCTAATGGCCTGGCAGAGCAGGATGGCCCTGGATTGACTCCTGGCAGAGAAAGGGGGAGTGTGTGTGCTGTTCGGGGATCAATGCTGTACATTTATTCCCAATAATACAGCTCTGGATGTTTCATTTACTGAGGCTATGAGAAAGTTGCAGGGGTTACAGGATGAGATGGTGTTAGGAGAAAGCGCCGTAGCTTTCACTCCTACAATCTAGTTATGTTGGAGAAAGCGCCGTAGCTTTCACTCCTACAATGTCCTGTGTGAGGAAGCGCCGCAGCTTACTACTCACACACTTCCACTTCTAGGACCCAGGAATAATCGAGACAGCACACGTCTTTCTGTTTTACTTGCGAAAGGGTGCCCACTTCAGGTGCAACAGACAGTATCTGCGCCTCTGTTGAGTGTCACACCGGACAGTCCCTTGGCTTCTTTATTTATAGGGTAGGGGAGGGGTTACATGGGTCTTGTCTTTAACTAGTCAATGCTGTGTGAGGCCTCCGTGAAACAGGGTTAATACAAAGCATTACATATCTCAAGGTGGGCCCCCTGCTATGTTGACAGAATCTGTTTCCTTTCTCAAGGTCTCTTATTCCTGCGTCACATATAGGAGGATAATAATATGATAAAATACACAGATACACTCTAACAGATGGCGAGAAATTCGGGACAACATGACGGGTTGTTTGACTGGTGGTATAATATGTGGGGTAGTTGGCAGTAAGCCCTTATGAAAGCACTCTGTGTGCGTGCTGTGTTCATTCTTGCTTTGCTACTAATCTTTTGTTGTGTAGTTCCTCTTGTTCGCTCCCTAGTGGGAAGAGCACTGTCTCAGCAGGCGACTATAGCTGCAATGTTTAGAGTGGTGGGAGGACCGTTTGGAGCGGCAATCTCCTGGACCAACACGGAAACGGATGGCGACATAGACACCTTCGATACACTCCTGCCCATAGCTGAAGTTCGGCCGTACCGCCTGTGAATACTCCATGTTGGAAACGCTGCAGCCTGCCTGCCGCCCACGACACCTGGGACTTTCCTGCTCATGACAGAGTGCCTGTTATAGTAATCTACAGTGTTATCAGTTAACCTTTCAGTTATCTTTGTATTAGCCGTATATGTTTATGTAATGAGCTTGTGGTAGGTGATGTACTTCTTGTAGATTATGTATTCCTGATAATATATGCACTGTATCCTGGGGAGTTCATTGCTGTTGGTTGATTCTGAGTGTTGATAGTTTGTGAGCCATGTCAGCCATGGACCCCGAAGGGGGGCCGCGCCTGTGGCAGGCTGGGAGTGGAATTTCCCTAGATCTTAGGGTTTTAGCCCTCCCTCCTAGGCTGGATGGACAGAATTGTGTGTGGGACTCTTTGGAATCCCAAAGGGGGGAAATATATGGGATATTATTTAGCACTATACAATGTAGAATATAATCATTATGGTATTATTAAAAAGCATGCCAAATACCCATGATGTAATCATTACAATGTAATCATTATAATGTAATCAACACAATGTAATCAATTGAGTATGTATTTGCACCTTGTATTAGCCTCAAACTCTCTGTTAGCTACTTTATGCTAGCCCTGAATGCATGAATATCCAGCTTTATTAGTGTTATGCCTTATCATTATGTTGAAAGACAAATATATTATCAACCCTCTAATTAGACAATGTGCAACAGGCTGAAGCTGCCAAGGTTTGCTACTGAAGGAAGGGATTCGCCCGAGTTCACCAAAAGTTCACGGCTGAGCATTTTTTAAAAACCAAGTGGAGATGGTCGCACCACCATTATGTTCGGCTGAGGGACCAAACAGTAAAAGAAATGATGGACAAAAGAAACTTATCACCTAGTGGTGTGGATTGAGGTTAAAAACAATGATTGTGAATGATTGAAGGAATGATGATGCTTAAGTGACGAGATATTGTTAAATGATAAGAACTTGTATAAAAATTGGTGTAAAACAGTACTGGACACACTTTACGTGTCCGGCCTTGGTTGTAACTTAATTGTTGCAATAAAGACTGAATTTGGATCTACACCAGCGGCTTCTGACTTCTGATTTAGCAGGGAATGAAAAACCACAAAACTAACATTTTGCCTTTTTCCCCATCTGTAACTGTTATTGTGTTATTATCATTTAGAACTGAATACCCATACTCCCTTTTAATCTCATGCATCTTTTTTATCATTCCCCAGACTTTACGAATGTCAGTTTCCCGTCCTACTGAATTACAGAAGGACCTCCAAAACTCCCTCTTTGCTCATTTAACTACCCTCCTGACGTTAGCCTGCAACTTTTTGTACTCAATCAAATTCTGAAAGTTGTGAGTACTTTTTAACATTGTAAAAGCTTTGTTCCAAGACTTAACTGTAGTATCACATTCCTTTGTTTACTATGAGATCTTTGGTTAGTCTGCTTTGCTGCCTCTAGAATTACTGCATCACGGTTAGATTTCTTTTGTCCGACATAAAGCCGGCGCTGCAAAACGTCACCACACGTCACCAAGTCACATGGTACAAAAACCTACAAGAGCAAGACGATCGTGACAGATCGTGCAGCACGTGCAGAGAGCAAGGAAGATCGTGCAGCACCTTTTAGCCGGCATAACTGTAAATGCTGCTACTATGTGCCCCTGGCTTATTTAGTAAATGTCTTGTAAATGTTCTTGTTTGTTTTGTTAATCTTAATGGTCACTGGTCAGCTATTACTTCTGTTGTAATTTAAAGCTTCAATAACAATAATAACAAACTGGAACCGCCTCCGTGACGACACAACTTTGCCCTTATTGGCTGAACAATTTTAGTCACACGCATGACGTTTGTATCCCTGGAAGTTCCGATGCGTCATCTGCTATTTCTCCCGAAAAGTCTGTAAAGAAGTAAAGTTTAAATAAATGCTCTAATAGTACACGTAAGTTAATCGTTTATTTATTGTTAGTTACTGTAATGTTGCTCTGCTTTATGTGTTTAATCGTCTAGTCTGTGAAGAAGGCATTCAAGTAAGAATTGCATTGTACTCTGTGCATGACAATAGAAACTTTGAGTTGGTTATTATAAAAGAAGTAATGTGCATGCAGGTGATATTTGTATAGATGTATCTACACCCTTCTGGCAGTGCGGCCATCTCAGTCAGGTCTCGCACTACGAGGAGTAGAAGTTGTCTAGTTTGGCTGCTGTCAGTTTATATTCCACTCTTGCAGCCGTCGGCAGATGGCGCTCCCCCTCACGTCAGCTGCAGACAGACCCAAGCCCAAGTCGAACGCACCCAATGGTTCCTCCCCATTCCCCACTATCAAAAAACCCACTAATTGAATGGGTCGCGTAATTATTGCTATGAATTCTGGGAGTCTGTGCAACTTCAAGACCGCAACTCTCGCGTTACTTATAACAAGGAAGGAATATTATTATAAATCTTTAATGGCGACCGAATGATTGATTGATTGATTGAAATAATGTAGTGTGTCATTCTATATCCTGATATATCGATATTCTATATCGATATTTCGTAAACTTTCGATATACAGTCCAGCCATAATTGGTCCGTCTTGTTTCTTTGTCACCCAGAAACTTCACAACTGTGTTGTGAGCGGATTTTCAGCGCTTATATGTTTTTAAACTTGTCTTCTAAATTTGTGGTACTTCTACGTTTCTGCGCTTTTGTAAATGAAGATCGTATGTTTTGTCATTTGATTAAGCGTTTGAAGACTTTGCAGCGCGTTGACACCAATCGGCCACCGTAGCTTAGCAACCGAATCATAACAATTCTAATTCCGTTTAGAGTTTTCATTTGAACATTTAAAGCAGCTCAGACTTGCAGTTTATCAGCAAGAGAGAAGACGCGAAAGATGTCCATCGTGAAAACCACCGTGAATCTCCAGAGGATTGACTGGCTGCTGCCGAATGGTGCAGTCAGTGTGCGGATCGCCCCGGAATACATCCCCGGTCCAGTTGGCCGAGGTAAGGACGGCAAAATGATGCCCAGACTAACTCAGCACTTAAAGAGTTAAAGTCAGAATATGCTTGACTAGTCTTCTTGAATCTTCTGTTCTATTATCTTGTTTTAGAAGTACATGTCTAAATAATAAAGTAGTTCAGCTTTAGCTTTAATATACGGGGAGTCTTTCTGCATGTCTACTGTATTATATAATGAAATCAGTAAAATCTGTGGCTGTGCTGTGTTTAAACATCAGAGAAAATCATCATGAAGTGGTAAAGTAACAGCTGAATATGTCCTAATATACGGTGTTTCCCCGAAAATAAGACAGTCTTGTATTTATTTTTGCTCCAAATGACGCGTTAGGGCTTATATTAAGGTCGTATTTTCCCAAGTATAACATACTACAGTATATTTACCGGTATTCATGAACAAAAATCCACATTTATTCAAACACAGACATCATGTCATCTTCGAACAGTATCTTTCCATGTAAACAATTTGACGGTAAATTTATTCATGAACAAAATTCTGCTATATACTGTATATGTTTATTCATATATAGTCGTCATGTCATCTTCTGGAACATCATCGTAAATTTCCAAGCTCCAAATTCCGTCCTGAATATCTCGCAACTCAGTTTCCTGTAGAACCAGTGGCCCCAATCTCTCATGTTTAGCAATAGCTCTGTCCTTAAATGAGCGCCTCTTGTCCATGTAGCCTTCTCGTAGTATAACCGCATCTCATTCTAGTTACCGTACAATCCATGGGACAGTTACTAGGGCGTATTTTTGGAGTAGGGCTTATATTACGAGCATCCTGAAAAAATCATGCTAGGGCTTATTTTCGGGGAAACGCGGTAGTAATCATGAAAAGCAGAAATCTTAGTTTCGGTACCTTGAGAGTGAGTAAATAATGCAACTTATGGAAAGTGTAAGATATGTAAAAGATTTGACTTAATAATCAGTTGTTGATGCCAGCATTTGGATTGAGTGGGCTGCTATATTTCATGCGCATGAACCTTTCCAGTGTTGTTTTTCGCTATTGTTCTGCGTATCAGGGAAACTGCATATACTGGCTTATTTTTATAGGTCAGGTTCCCCTGCTGAAACGCAGACGGCCCAAGTCAAGACCAGCGCATAAGTTTCCCAAGCGTGTGTTTCCTGTATCCAATAAAGACGGCAGAATTTTTCTCAGTGTGCAATACCGACTGCCAAGTGTGATATCTGTGATGATTGTGATGTAGTGTTGTTGTACAGTGACATAAGGATTCATTTTAATTAAATATGCTGTCCCCTGTCTTTATAATCCCAAAGGACAAACCAGTTCCAGTGATGCTGGCCGTCGGAAGAAGTGCCGCACCGGGCTGCCGGCAGCCAGCTCCCTGACCAAGTCTGTCTCCCCTGGATCTGCTGCCATCCCGGTGGCAACCAGCAGGGGTCAGCAGGGCACAGGCCGCCATAGAAATACGGCGGGAGGCCGGTCAGGGCGAAGAAGGAGGTATGACCAACAGAAGGGGTTAGAGCCTGAGCCCAGCTCACCAACCTTCTCCTCCTCTTCATTTTTATTTCCGTCTTCAGTCCCCTCCCCTTTTGTTTCATCCCCATCTCTTTTTATGGGCTCTTCTCTTTTATCACCACACTTATTTACACCTGTAAGCCCAGCTCCACATCCATTTTCAGCTCCAGGCATGGTTCATCTGACCCCTCTGCATCAGGCTCCAGCACAGGCTGCAGCCGCCTCATCTCACCTGGAAAAATTCAATTGGTTGTATAACTTTTATGTAACCAAGTACTCTAAAATGACCTATGACGCCAAGTGCTTTACTGAGTACTGGTGTCAGGAGTTTTGGAATAGACATTTAAATGAAATTAACTTAGCAAAAGAAGGGAAGAATGAGGATAATGAGGGTACTCATTCAACCAAGAGGCGTAGGATTGATGAAGATGAGTTCATCTTTCCTATTGATGCACTGGACCAGCTAAGTACCATGCCCAGGGCTCAGGAGATGGGTGTGGAGATGGGCTATCAGTCAGATGCACATAGCTACATTTCCCTGTAGATTCAGCACATAATTACATGAGAGTTGTCATACGTAATAGGATAAGATAAAATTAGGATATGTTACGATGTAGTTCTATAGCATAAGGTACTATAGGATAAGATTAAGATAGGATAAGGTTAATATTGTATAGAATAAGATTAAGATAGGACAAGTTAAGATAAGACTGTTGAACATAGAATAAGATTAAGATAGGACAAGTTAAGATAGTCTTAACTTGTATGCCATTTTATGTTTTACAAAGACATGATAAATTACCATAAGTTTAGGATAAGATTATATAAGATAGGATTGCATAGCATAAGATAAGAAACATAGGATAAGATAACATAGAATAAAATAAAGATAGGATAGGTTACGGTAAGCTTAAGATTGTATAATATAGGATTAGATTAATTGTAAATAAAGCAGTCCTCCTTAGAGGGGGGGTGGTGGAGGGAATATTTAAGAAATAAAAATAGGATTAGTTAACATAAGGTTAAGATAAGATTGTATAACATAGGATTAGATTAATTGTAAATAAAGCAGTCCTCCTTAGAGGGGGGGTGGTGGAGGGAATATTTAAGAAATAAAAATAGGATCAGTTAACATAAGGTTAAGATAAGATTGTATAACATAGGGCTACAGTGAAGAAATCAAAAATTTCAAGGCAGCATGAAGGTAACGCACAATCAGGTATGTGCAATTTCTGAGGCATGTATTCAAAAAAAGTATTTTAATTGTATTTTATGATTCATATTTGACTTCATGAAATAAAATGTTTTTTTCTACAGACTTTGATCAGTGTTTTTGTATTTTGTAAAATACGAGAAATACTGTATGCATGGTAATGTCATGTGTGCAAAATGTTTGTGCAAACAAAGGACACAGAGCCCCTAGAAGGGCACAGAGCCAGGCTGAGCACCACAGCGCTATCCAGCCCATGGCTGCCGACGGTCACATTCCACCAGAACCCCCCAACACTAACTCCCCAGAGAACTTCCAAGCAGCAGAGCAGATTCCAACAACCGAGGATCAAAGGAAAGAAAAGATACTGGCAGGAAGAAGAAGATCTTGTGGCCAAAGGTTAAAAATGTAGAAGTTTGGAGAACAAATGTGTTACAAATGAAATATTATTTGAAATGTGCTATAGCTTAATCATTCTATCATACATCCATTTTCCAAACCGCTAATCCTACTGGGTCGCGGGGGGTCCGGAGCCTATCCCGGAAGCAATGGGCACGAGGCAGGGAACAACCCAGGATGGGGGGCCAGCCCATCGCAGGGCACACTCACACACCATTCACACCTACAGGCAATTTTTTAGCAACTCCAATTAGCCTCAGCATGTTTTTGGACTGTGGGGGGAAACCGGCGTACCCGGAGGAAACCCTACGACGACATGGGGAGAACATGCAAACGCCACACACATGTAACCCAGGCGGAGACTCGAACCTGGGTCCCAGAGGTGTGAGGCAACAGTGCTAACCACTGTACCACCATGCCGGCCCACAAATTTAAACAAATTCATTTTAAATAACTTTAATCTCAGAGCCAATTGCCATGTGCCCACAAATATTTGAATTATTATTGCTTATGCTTATAAATGCAGAATACATTCCTGGAGCCTTCGATTTAGCATACACAGTGCCCTCTACAGGATTCTGTCGAAACAGCATCTCTCAACCTCGTTCACAATATTTGTGTCTTTTTCACAAAACGTTTTTCTTTGTAAATCCCAAAATCTTCCTATAAATGTATGTATGAATGCTTCTCGTCTTTTTCAGTCACACGAAGCCTTCATAAATGAGCTCGCCGATTAATCTGTTTACATGAAAACATCTTAATTGCGTTAAGGCATGTAAACGTAGCCACCTAACAAAAGGTAACTTCCTGACTTAGCAGACTGCATGTTCCTCATCTCCTCTGTATGGACCATAGAGCTGTGTATGGGAGAGTCTGACAACACACTACGTTTCAAGATACAGGCATTACAATTCAATGCGCTGCTCTATTTTGCCATTCTTTTTTTAGAAAATCTTCTTTTAGGAAAACATAGCATATTATAAAGAGCACACTACCAAATGGATGAAATCTGAGGTAAAACATTCGATTTTTAACGCAATCAGAATAAAGGGGTCTGCATTTATCACTTTCCCTGTAACAATCCAGCATCGTAGCACTACAGCTATTTGGGATTCAGCCAACGAATGACGTTGCTAGTCAGCAGCCTTGTGCAAGCTACTGAAAATTACTAATTACCAATTACTGCATATAAAAGTAATTATAATAAGGGTGGGATTCGACCGTGTGTCTGCCTGGGGGGTCGCCGGCCGGAATTTCCAGCAGTTTGGACGTGTGGTTGGTGCGGCAACGCGCTGCATCAGCGTCTGCTCCCTCTGCCTGACCTGCCGTGTATAATAACATAATCAAGGAAAATAACAGTGGGCTAAAGGTTGCATAGTGATCACATTAACATCGCGTCGATGTTGAAATACATGGTGCAAGCAAAAGTAGTGGAATTACACTGACGAGTTACTACCAACACTGATAGGCAGCTAGGTTTGCTAATGCTAACGTTAGCAGCGCACCCATATGCTACTTCCTCTCGCAAAATAAGGCAGCGTTACTGTCACTGTGTAAATACAATGAGATCTCTTTGGAGCAAGCCTGTCGATACCATGTTAAGTGTAAAACCACAAGTAAAATACCTTGTAAAATAATAGAAATATAGATGGTGCTGAACCATGGTGAACAGTGGAGTTATAACAGAGGCTGTGCGTTGTGTTCAGTCACCTTTCACTGTAAATCACACATGGGTTCACAATCTATTGTGTCTGCTCTGAATACCTCAGGGCTGGAGTGAAAACTCCATTCACACTAACATGGTGCCAAGGGGTATTGGGTAGGCATGATTCTATCCTTTTTGGAAGTAATTTGTTTTACTGATTTAAATAAGTTTTAAAAAATTTCAAAATATAAGGATAGCTCATTGTATCCAAAGGGATGTGCCAAGCTTGCAGTGTTGATGTGCTGCCACCTTCTGGGAAAACGATGAACTGATTTTCAGATTAAGAACATGTATGGTTTTCTGGTATCAGGTGAGATCTGTTCATACTGCGAACCTATGCTTATGGGTTAGGGTTAAGCTTGGGTCTAGAGCTCAGGGTACTTCCAGGCTTGGAGGCCAAGGATAAGGTCTCTCTTTCCCCATGTAAGCATTTAATGATGATCCAGCACCAGGGCTTGGGTAAGTCACCATGACTTAGGAGCCTCATTCCCCAGGTAAAGGATGAACGATGTCCATCCAGCCCGGGGATTCTGCTGAACCTCTCCTTACGCTGGAAGCCTCCTCCCTCAGGTAAGGGTTTAAGAATCTCGCGGTACTTCCATTGAGCCTTGGGGTTCTGGATAAAAATCCCAGGGCCATCCAACTGTAGCAGTGTGAAATTTTGCGGGTAGGACTTGTTGATTATTTCCGGTAAGTGTGTGTGGGGACCCCTATTGTGTGGAGGCGTCATTGGCGTTTCCCGGTCCGGTAACTCCCCTTCCGCACCGCAGTGGTCTGCCGTGGTACGCTGGCATGCTGGCTGAGGTTCACACTTATTCTGTGTCTTGGTGGGAGGTTTTGCTGTTTTAATTAGCATTAATCCTCTGCTTGATTTAAATGGCTAATGGTAATATTTTATATTGCAGTGTTTCTCTGGTGTCTGTGTTGCAGCTCCAGTAGTTGCAAGTTATTCCGGTGACTAGGCCTATAGCTACTTGTCAGTTGCTTTACTTAATGTGTTTTAATTGTAGTTACGGTTGTTGCCAGGATTACAGTTTCAGTTGCTCGTCAGCTTCAGTTTATGCCTCTTCAAGCAGGTTTGTCAGACACCTTTTTTCTAAACCAAATTGTTTATTTATTTACTTTTTAGCGATTCATTGTGTTTGTTCCGTTGCAGGAAACATAAAATAGTTTGAACCTGCACTGTGGCTGCTGTGTTTCCTACGTCAGTTTTTCTTTTCCGTCAGTCTTGTCTTGTCCTCGGTCGGTCCGATGTCGCCCAACAACTGCGGCTTGAAGCTCCTGATCCTCAGTGGGACATCGGCGATGCGCTGGGAGCCCTGGAACGCGCTAAGGATCGCCGCACCTTTTCCAGCATTTGGAGCTGTTTCATTCCCTAGTTTTGTGACTTAACAGACTTTAGGCCGCCCTTTCTTTCTGTTTGGGACTGATACAGAGGGACAGCCTGTATTCTGCTACTCATTGTTTGCACTCTTCATAGTTTTCAACACTCAGATTCTTGGTCAGATTGAGGTATTTTCTTTTTCTTCTCCGTTTGTTTGTATACCAGAGGCTGCCTCGATTGATCTGGCTGACTAAGATTTGGTTGGTCTGGGGTGGTGGTGTTCACACTTTCACCGTGTGCAGTATATTTGTGTGGGGATCAGTGTGGTGGAGCACAGGTGTGTGTGTGTGTGTGTGTGTGTGTGTGTGTGTTAGTTTAGGGGACTCTATTCCCCCTTTTGATCAACTTCCCCGGACACCTGTCTCTTGCTTGGGTTTAGTCAGCCGGTGGCCAAAGGCTGGTTGCTGGTTTATTTTTTAAGGTTGTTGATGCTAAAGCGCTTGTCTTGTTTCTTTGTTTTATATTTTCAACAACCTGTTAATAGTACAAACACGTCTCCAGCTCCATTCGGTAAATGAACTTGTGTGCTTTTAATTTTAGAGTAATTTTTCCTGTGGTGAAATTACCCAGGTGGCGTAATCGTGTCCTTGTGCTACTGACCGCTCTCTGCCACAAACATTTTACCCTAAACCTAATCCTAACCCTAACCCTAATCCTAACCCTAACCATAGCCCCAAACGTCATGTCCTGCCACCTCCCTGACGTGGCTCTAATAAGCCATGCCTGCTGCTCGTTGGTCTCACGTCTCGTTCCATCCCTCATGTTAAACACTCCCAGCTACTTCCAGTCTGTTCCCTTGTTATTCCTGTATAAGTGCTTCCTGGCCCTGTGTTCCCCATTGATGTGGTGCCCTCCATGTTGCCCGTTCCCTAGCCTCCCATCTTGATCCCAGTAAATCCCGGTTTATTGTCTGACATCACCTGCTCCCAGAGTCGTTCATCCTGGCACCCGACAGAATGATGGAACTCGACGAGCCCCAGTGGATTCCCCAGGTCCCTACAGCCAATCACTGCTGCTTGTGTCAAGCATACCTAATGTCGCTGGTTCAGGCCGCAGTACATCTTTCCCCAGAGAGAATGGCCCATCTCTGATAGAGGCCATAGCCGCCCTCTCCCCGGACTCCCAAGTGGAGGGTGTGACAGCTATAGCGGAGATCCTCAGGGCCCTCTGGAATGGAGTGAGTGTGCTGAACCCCGCAGAGGTGGGGTGCTCTGGAGAAAAGGAGCCCGCCGACTCCATGTTGTTTGCCGTAGGGCGACCTGCGTCCTCATTGTCACTTGAAGTCTGACAACATGATGCTTCTCTGGGATTTACTGTGATCTCCCTGTTCGCCAAAACATGCTCCCCAAAGCTCTCCAGCACAGAAGAACAGGCTTCACTCCTAGTTCTATGGTTGTCAGAGTGCTGGACCACAGTAGAGGTCGGACTTTGCTTCAACATGGTTTTATAGGAAGTCTGCACACAATACAGATGTTTCCTACCGTCCTTCGTTCCATTTAAATGTGGAAACGTTTTGTCAGCTGGCTGGACAAAACCCTACTGCCTCTTTTAGTAGTACACATAGTAGTGAGCAGTGGTGACTTAATGGTTAAGGAAGCGCACTCGTGATTGAAAGACACTGCATCTACAGTATCTGGCCCAGGAGAGCCAGCCGTTGCAGTCGTTACATCCACACTTAAGGCTCCGGCCCAGAGAGGGCCGCTCAGGCCGCACCCACAGTGTCCAACACAGGTGAGGCTTGGTTGCTTCTAGGCTTCTCATAGAATCTGACACGGTTCCCTGGTAACCAGCCGACACCTGCCACACTGCTCCATAATGTCCGGCCAGCATCCACCTCTCTGTCCCCTGATGCCTGGCCAGCACCCACCTCAATGTCCCCAGACGTCCAGCCGGTGCCCACCTCATCTCCGGCCGGTCTGCTGGTGCCCACTTTCTATCCTGACGTCCCACCGGCACATGCCTGCAGGCTGCCACCAGCCCAGAGAAGATGGATCCAGAGGTTGTCCTGCTGGAGTGCCCTGGGTCCTGATACGTGGGTCCCTCCTTCATCCCAGACTCCGGTTACTCTGGTCCCAGTTTCTGGGGTGGTCACCAGTATCAACAGGAGCCCAAGAAAGCGGCAGGCTGAATGTCTATCTCCCAGAGAGGGTTTGCCAGTCTCTGCTCTTGCCCTGTATGTCCCTTGCCATCTTCCTGTTCCTGTCCTGTTGTCTCCTTGCTGCCCTACTGCTCTGCGGTTCTCTCATCGCCCCCCAACCCCTCATGTCCTCCTGCCCTGCTGGCCCTCCCAGACCCTCTGGTCCTGTGATTCGGCAGAGTTCAGCCTCAGCTGGAAAGGGGCCTAGGAGGGTCCCCAGCCCCGAATCTTCGCCTGGCTTCCCCGGATGCCCCATGTTATTCCATTTTGTGCCTCAGTGTTTGTCTTGTTGCTCTGTCCCGCCTGTATCTCTCCTTGTCTTCTGCATCCTGTGTCCCTGTTCTTGTTGACCCTCCACCTGTCCGTCCTGTTTTGGGGTCTGACAGGACTGCTGTTTCTGTGGTTCCTAGCTTTTCCTTTATCCGCTCCATGTCCTTAGTGATGTTCTGCAACTGCTCTTATGTCTGGTGTTGCTGTCTGTCTAGTGTTCTGTCTAGTCTTGTCTGGCCTTGTCCTTTCTACCATCTGTTCTGTCGTCCCCTGTCTAGTCCAGAGTCCAGTCTGGTTCCATCCCTGTTGTCTAACCCCTTTGGACTTCATGGCCAGAGCGCATGCTTTTGGTGGGGTGGGGGGGGGGGGGGGGGTACTGTCACATTAAGCTATGCCATTTTTATCCACTATGCTTGTCCATTTATGTGTCAACGCATGTTCTGACCATCCATGCTGTCTGCCTCCCCACATTTCCAGGTGCTGCCTGGGGGGGGGGGCACCATCTGAGCTGGAGTCCTGGTTCTGTCCCATAGAGGGGTGACACTGCGAATGGGACCTGCTAACTGTGTCATCCTGGATGCAGCCTTCAGTGCCACCCTACACAGGCCAGCGTGGAGAACAGGCTTATTGACAGACTTTAATCACACCTCACACCTGGCCTTTAGCAAGCAGCTCCACTCTTTTCTGTTCTCAGTAATATTAGTCTGCCCGGGGGGGTTGGGCAGCCAGTTGTCCATGGACCCCCAGAGGTCTTTTTTTCTCCTTACTTGGGGTTTTTTGGTTCCTCTCCTCCGTTGTCATCTGGCTTTTTATTTAATATCTTTCTTTCCTTCTTCCCCTTGTGTATTACTCTCTTTAATGATGTTGTAATGTATCACAACACATCTATGTAAAGTGCCTTGGGACGACTCTGTGAGGCGCTATATAAAAATGTAATTAAATGTCCCGCCTCCTCCCTGACGTGGCTCTAACAGGCCATGTTTGCTGCTTGTTGGTCTCACGTCTCGTTCCAGCCCTCGTGTTAAACACTCCCGGCTGGCTCCAGTCTTCCATCATTAGTCCTGTATTTAAGTGCTTCCTGGTCCTGTGTTCCCCAGTTTGATCACTGATGTTGTGCCTTATGTGTTGCCGGTTCCATAGCCTCCCATCCTGATCCCAGTAAGTCCCTGTTTGTTGTCTGACAAATACCTGCTGCACGAGTCTTTCATCCCGGTGAGAACGACACCAACCGCCAGTGATTTGTCTGTGGAGCCCAGAAATACCAGCCTAGCTGCACTAGTGCCCAGGCAGCACCTTGACAGCGGCATGTTTGCATTGTCATGTTTGCCTCACTTGTTCACCACTTTCGGTAACAGTATCTGCTAAATACTAGAACTGTAATCATATGTGAGTGAGTTTGTCTGCTTTGAAGGAACAGAGATCACACCTTCTTACTCTAGGTACAGGTCACAGAAACAGGTAAATCCTGTACGGTAACATTCTTAAGGTCAGCATAGATTCCAACACAGTTCTGGAATATGAAGTTCATAGTCAGTCATAATTTTGTAGTATTATAATGTAACTTTCAAATAAATCCTAACAGTATGTGTGATTGTGGGGGGGGGGGGGTGTGGGGTCTCTGGGTGTAACCTCTGTCTCTGGGCTTGTTTCCTGTCCCTCCTGCTGCATGTGTGAAGTCTGCATGTTCTTCCAATGTGGGCTTTCTCCTCTTACTTTGGAGAACATGAAACTGCGATCAGCTGATTGGGATCTCTAAGCTGCCCTTAGTGTGAGTCTGTATGTGTGAGTTTGTGCTCTGCTATAAACTAGTATCCTGTCCATCGTGTCCCCTGCCCTGTGCCACCTGGGACAGGCTGCAGGCTCCCCACCCCCCTGTACAGGATAAGCAGTAATGCAGGACGGCTCCACACTGTTCCAAAGAAAGGGCGCTCCAGCTCCCTTCAGGACTTCAGACCAGCTGCTCTCACTTCACGCCTCCAGGCTTGTGGGTGTGGTTCCCACTCCTGGTTCTGCATGTACAGCTTGCATGTTCTCCCCGTGTTCCTGTGGGTTTCCTCAGGTTTCTTCCTGCTTTCCAAGATCATGCAGTTTGGTGAATTAGTGTCACTAAATTGTCCTCAGCATGTGAGTGAGTGTTTGCCCTGTGATGGACTGGCATCCCATCCAGGGTGTCTCTGCCTTGTGCCCTGTGCTTCCTGTGATGTGTGTGTCCCATAACCCTGTACTGGATAAGCGGTTATTGAAATTAGTTGGTATGGGGCGCCGTTTGTAAAGTTAGCAAACATTTTTGTACTCGCCACTTTTTCAACATTTAGTGCAATTTTCTGACATTTAGCTAGAAGTCAATGGTGTTGTGGATCATCAGGTTTTTTTGCTGTGTAAATTATGTTCAAAATTGTTTATCATATGTAAATATAAAAGGTTTGTCTATATATAAATCCATCCATCCATCCATTTTCCAAACCGCTTATCCTATTGGGTCGCTGGGGGTCCGGAGCCTATCCCGGAAGCAATGGGCACGAGGCAGGGAACAACCCAGGATGGGGGGCCAGCCCATCGCAGGGCACACCATTCACTCACACATGCACACCTATAGGCAATTTAGCCTCAGCATGTTTTTGGACTGTGGGGGGAAACCGGAGTACCCGGAGGAAACCCCACGACGACATGGGGAGAACATGCAAACTCCACACACATGTGACCCAGGCGGAGACTCGAACCCAGGTCCCAGAGGTGTGAGGCAACAGTGCTAACCACTGCACCACCATGCCGCCCCGTAAATGTAAATATAAATGTTAAATATAAAAGTTAAATATAAATGTTAAATCTAAATGTTAAATCTAAATGTTGAGAACGTATGCAAATTAGCCACGCCCATTTGAATAAAATGGGTGGTACCAACGAGAGCGCAGGTTACGGCTGATGCGGGACAATATGGCGAATTCTGCTCACTTAGAGGCCATAGAATGTGCAGTTTTGGCAGGTGTTCGCGCTGCGGTACATGGTTTTGCTACACAGCCGGGAGCAACATCATGTACACCTTCCACTGTGACATCAGGAAGCTCTGAATGTACATTTAAATTTTATATTTAACATTTATATTTATATTTCCATCCATCCATTTTCCAAACCGCTTATCCTAATGGGTCGCGGGGGGTCCGGAGCCTATCCCGGAAGCAATGGGCACGAGGCAGGGAACAACCCAGGATGGGGGGCCAGCCCATCGCAGGGCACACACACACACACCATTCACTCACACATGCACACCTATGGGCAATTTAGCAAGTCCAATTAGCCTCAGCATGTTTTTGGACTGTGGGGGGAAACCGGAGTACCCGGAGGAAACCCCACGACGACATGCGGAGAACATGCAAACTCCACACACATGTGACCCACGTGGAGACTCGAACCCGGGTCCCAGAGGTGTGAGGCAACAGTGCTAACCACTGCACCACCATGCCGCCCCTATATTTATATTTACATATGATGAACAATTTTGAACATAATTTACACAGCAAAAAAACCTAATGATCCACAACACCATTGACTTCTAGCTAAATGTCAGAAAATTGCACTAAATGTTGAAAAAGTGGCAAGTACATAAATGTTTGCTACCTTTACAAACGGCGCCCCATAGGTTGGATACTTTTTTGATATATGATCTTTCTGTTAGTGGGGATGGCTGAAGCTGGTCTATTAACTTTTGGCTTAAATATGAGACTAGTGTTCAATGAATATCTAGAATAAATTTTCATTATTAGAGTATGGAATTATTTTGGATGATAAAAATTTTCACTCTGAACCTGGTCACCTGACTCTCCTTCCTGACACAAATACACTCCTAGCACAAACACACAGAAAGAAAAGGAAGAAATGACATATATGTGCTACACACTTTATTTTCATGAATATTATATATAGAATAATGTAAAAATCAAATCTGTGGATTGACAGCACTTGTCAAAGCTTGTTCTGTCTAATTTTGTTATAGACACAGTCTGTCTATAACTGCACATCCCTGCATGTTTCACCTGAAACCATATGATCCCAAAAATGTTTCTAAACAGACACAGAAATTCATTCTCAGTAGATCTACTCTCTTATACCTTTATACATAATTTCTATCTACTGTACAAAATCAAAGAGTAGGATTATAGTTTGTATACAGAAAAACAATGTTAGTAGCTGTTATTCTCATAAAAGATAAATAAATGTTCGCTTTGGGTACAGTTTATATAATGTACTATTTTGTTCATAAACTCCAGCTCCACTGTTTGCCCAGTCTGCTCTTCTCAGTCTGGCCTCAGTCCAAAACCACACCTGCTGAAGCCTGATAAGCAGAAAGTTCCTCCCACTGTCACACACAGACGACTGTGAGAGAAAATGAAACTGAATCCTATCAGTGTTCGTGGTAAAATGGCAGAAGCCAGAGTTGCAGTGGATGTAAACGAGTTCCGTTGTGCAGTCTGTCTGGATCTACTAAAGGATCCAGTGGCTATTCCGTGTGGACACAGTTACTGTATGAGCTGCATTAAGAGATGCTGGGATCAGGAGGATCATGTTGGAGTTTACAGCTGCCCCCAGTGCAGACAGACCTTCATACCCAGACCTGTTCTGGGCAGAAACACCATGCTGGCTGAAGTGGTGGAGAAACTGAAGAAGACTGGACTACAAGCAGCTACTCCTGCTGACCAGTATGCTGGACCTGGAGATGTGGAGTGTGATGTCTGTACTGGGAGAAAACACAAAGCTGTCAAGTCCTGCCTGGTGTGTCTGGCCTCCTACTGTGAAACTGACCTGCAGCTTCACAATAAACTCCACCATGCAAAACAGCACAAGCTCATTGATGCCATCGGCCATCTGAAGGACAAGGTCTGTTCCCAGCATGACAAACCCCTGGAGATCTACTGCCGTACCCACCAGCAGTGTATCTGTTATCTCTGTTCGATGTATGAACACAGAGGCCATGATACAGTCTCAGCTGCTACAGGAAGGGCGGAGATACAGGTAAGGCTAATTTAAAAGAATTTCCCCAAAGGGATCAGTGAAAGTATCAATTATTGTTATTATCTAAAAGTTAGTTTTAAATAAATGGATTTTGTCTTAACACATGTTAGTGTAATTGCTACGAAACACTCAGAACAAGTCTGGTTCGGTAAAGTTGTCATGACCTGCTTATCCGGTCTTACTAGCGGGGTTACTAGCTTGTCGGATTTAAGGTAGTCTGGGAAAAATATAGGTGAACGAATATGAAGTCAATTTAAACTGTGGTACCTTAAATCCGACAAGTTACCCCGACAAGCCAGTAACCCTTCATAGTACAGAAGACCTCACTAGGGCCACAGTAGTACAGGCCACTGAAGTCAGAGGAATCTACAGAACCCTGACCTCAGAATTCAAGATGGCCGTGCCCTTTATCAGCAGAAGCTAAAGCTGTACTTTTATACTGTTTATTAGCACTTATGTCTTATTTTTAGCTCATTAAATCAGTCATACACACAGTACTGTATAGCTGCTATCTGTGGAGGTGTTGCTACTGTATGGTGTTTTTGGGTGCAAAATATCATGGAATGTGTTGTTACCAACTGATATTGCTAACAATGGCTAACAATTAGCCAGGCTGGAAATGGGGCCCATTTCAGCCAGTAGGATTTCTTGCTTAGCCAGACAGCTTGTCGGGCTAAATATAAGTCAATGAAGAAAAAGGCCATTTAAACTGGGACACATTAAATCCAACAAGTAATCTGGCTAAACAAGAAATCTTGCTTTTTGAAACTGGTCCCTGGTTTTGCTAAATTGCTCTCCGACTGGCTGCACTGGAACGTGTTTAACTCGTCTGTGACGTCATTCCCAGCTCCGAGTTCCGACCTCCGGGGTAAATGGAGCTCAGCATAAGAGTAGCGGCTCCATCACCTCAGAAACAGCCTCCGTCCTGGGATTTTAATTTCACACACTCCAGTGTGTAGAGTTTACTGAGAATGGTGCAGTAAACATGAAACCCCCAGAGTGTGATAGTTCTGGGGCAGCCTGTGGCTGAGTGGGCTAAGCCTCTCTGCCTATGATCAGAAGATTGTCAGTTCAAGCCTGGCCTTGGTACATCTGGGGGTCCCTGAGCAAGGCCCTTAGCCCCCAGCTCTCCGGGTCCTACTATAGGTGGCTGCCCTTTGCAGCCAGCTGGCTCTCACCTACAGAGTGCCAGTTGTGGGGGGGGGAGTTTAAAAAACTGTTTAAAGAAAAAAGAATAAATTTGTAGTTTTATAGTGTATTTTCACAACATTACACTGTCTCAAAGCGCTTTAAATTATCTCTGCTCAAAGTCCCCAGAGAGACAGTCAGAGGTGACAGTGGCAAGGAGAAACATAGGAAGAGACCTTGGGAGGAGCCAGACTTAAAGGGGGAGCTCGTCCTCGAGGGGGCTGGCAGAGAGTCAAATGATAAAGATGGCAAAATCCTAATTTATAAAGCATAAATTTTAAACGTGGGGTGGTGCAGTGGTTAGCACGGTTGCCTTACACCTCTGGGACCCGGGTTTGAGTCTCCGCTTGGGTCACATGTGTGTGGAGTTTGCATGTTCTCCCCATGTTGTCGTGGGGTTTCCTCCGGGTACTCCGGTTTCCCCGCACAATCCAAAAACATGCTGAGGCTAATTGGAGTTGCTAAATTACCCGTAGGTGTGCATATGTGAGTGACTGGTATGTGAGTGTGCCCTGCGATGGGCTGGCCCCCCATCCTGGGTTGTTCCCTGCCTCGTGCCCATTGCTTCTGGGATAGGCTCGGGACCCCCCGCAACCCAGGAGGATAAGCGGTTTGGAAAACGGATGGATGGATGGATCAGTGAAAGTATCAATTATTGTTACTATTAAAACACCTTCAGTCAAAAGCTCCGGTTCTAACATGCGTCTCCACATCCATCTTGACCATCCGTTTGTAACTGGATCTCACTTTCCAAAGTAACTTAAATAAGCACGTAAATACAGTCGAACCTCGTTACTACGTACCCCGGATACAACTTTTTCACTTTTTCAACGTACAGGTTTCTAATTCCCGTTTTTAGCCTATGTATTATTCCAATAGCAGCCATTGTTTACAGCGTACACCCTTACAGCGTAAACTTCGATACAACATCCAAATTTCTAGAGAAAATACGAAAACTAACCATCGTTACAACGTGCAGCCCTCTCCCCGCCCACCACAACTTGTGTCGCTGCATCTACCTATATCTACCCGATCTTCGCCCGACAATGCACATTTGTCTGTTGCGTTGCTTGGCAATGCTGGCTTTATTCCGTCACGGCCGGACTCCGGTAATAACTGCAGGGCGCCCCGTACGTTTTTCCTCTTGTCATTCAGCACGTGTCAAAATGTCTCCAAAACGAAAGCAGAAATAATTAATTTGACCAATATTTCATTAATATTTTCAGGCCAAATGCCAATTTGGATGCGAATGTTTATTTTAAAAATCCATTTTGACCAGCCGTTGTGTATTTTCGTTGCCGTTTATCGCCGGCCGGCACTAAGTAATCGTGAGTAATTTAAGGAAAATTTCAAGGATCCAAATGAGCTTTGTTGAATTATTTAACAAGTAATAATGTGTTCGTTTGTTTTGTAGTCAATTTAAGGGTCTGTTCTATTAAAGTTTGATCATTTACATGGATATTTCGTGAGTTCTTTCATCCATCTTGCACTAAGTGGTTACAACGTTCTGTACATGTTTTTGATATCCCGTCTTGTACGTAGTAACGAGGTTCGACTGTAACGTCCATATGCAGAATCTACTGAACATTAAAAGGACAGGAAGAAATCAGAAGCTATTAGCACATTTTAGGGTAACTAAACCGCCTAAGATGTTTGTACGGAACACCATGATACTCAAAATAAAATAAATAAGTATATCAAAAAATATAAATAAAATGATAAATATTTCAATAATGTATCCTTTTATTTTTAAATAATTTCATAAAAGGTATTATATTTCATAATAACACTTGCCTTCCATGTATAATTTTTAAATTTACATATCGTATTAAGTTTCGTAATAATGTTGCGATATTCATTAGACAATCATTATTATAAAATAATATTTTCACAATAAAGTTTAACTTTTCACATTATCCATATGCATATTTATACTGCATCAAGAGGTGTTTTGCAGGATTGGCACTGCAGCCACCGGATAAAACTCACACTGTTCCATTAGGACTGGTGTGGTGCTGAGGTGTCACCCACTGCACGGCTGCACTCAGGTTCTCATCCCTGAGGTGGATCGTCGTGTGGTGGGTGCAGTAAGGCACTGTACTCAGTGTGTGCTCCTTACCTCCGTACCTTACCTTACCTTACCTGCATCAACACAGTACAAATGTACATGTTAAAAAAGGTCTTTCAGTACTAAGAAATACGTAGATTAATACTTTTCTATTCAAGGTTAAAGGGCTCAGCCTTTAATGCATTGTGTTGGTTGCCATAGGATAATATTTTGGCTTTTAATGATAACCAGTGAAGCTCAAAATTTATGAAAATATTAACAAAGAGGTTCATTGTTTTGTCTGATATGCTGATTTATATGTCTGACTTGGAACAAGTGAAGTAAAAGTAGTCAGGGTTGGAGTGGGACTGAATATCTAACCAGGAATTCAAGCCACCGGACAGCCCAATATAAAACTATATAAACAATGACACTGTTATTATATGTTTCTATTCACACATCCATTTGCTAGGCTACTGAACACACATTCTTACCTACACGCTTTAATTTTACCTTCATGTCATTTTTACCAGCACATTTCACTAATATTAATAACGCGTGGAGCAGCTTTGACATAAATAATGAAGATTCGTCTCAGTGCCTGTCCTTGTGTCTCTTCCCCATGTGGCCAGCAGCCATCGCTGTCCATCCCCTTTGTCCTCTCATTGTCTTTGGCCCTAGTGTGTTCTTCCTTTTCCCCACATGGCTGCATTTGGCTCATTGGGATGAGTGTGTGACATAGAGGCTGGGACCAGCTGGTCATGGGTTTGAGGCAGGTCAGGAACCAACCTCACCTCTTTCATTTAATTATTGCTTTTCTATTCTTCCCAGTGTTTGTTAGTTCTCTGTTCTGCTTGTGAAGCTTGTCCCTTGTTTTATTATGTTCCACATGTTTCTGTACTTTCTAAGTATTGAATTCCTTGTGTGTGTTTCTTACTTTCAGTGTTTGTGGGAGTTTTCCTAGTCTTGTGTTCATTAGTATAAGTCACTGCACTTGTTGCCTGTTTTCCCTGCACTGTTGTTATTGGTTAATTGTCTTATATGTCACATCTGCTTCTTTATTAGTTCGGTACAGCAGCCTGAGCATTAGATTGGCTACAGAAACCTGCAGGTTTATATCTTGGACCCAGCAGTGTGGCCAGTGTCATTATGCTATGTGAGCTCTGTCTTCAGAGTGACCAATGCAGCTCCAACCGACTCTCCTTGATCATGTGATCATCGCAGCATTGAATAGGTGATATTCCACCTGGTTTCCACTTCTGTAATCATTCTCAGAGTGGGTCTGCCCATCTGCTGCTGGATTTGACAAAGCCTTTCTCTAGCAGTTTACTGGTTCTGAAGTAGGTCACGTAGAATCTGTCTTACCTTGGACCTGATATTATCGGGTCCTTGTGTCTGATCCATGTCCTTCTTCACAGCCAAATTCAGTGCATGTACAATGCAGGTTGTGTGTCTGACACAGACAATCACATTTTGTGCAGCGTCAGTGTGAGCCATCGGACTTTATTCTGTATTCCCCACTCCTCCATCAGGCTGCCTCGACTGCAGCCATGTTTTCTGCAGAATGAGACTATGGGAATTTTCCTGCTCCCAATAATACGGTCGACAGCTTAGTCTTATCATTTATAAAATGGCATTTGACTGCTAAATAAGCTTCCATATGTATGAATGTCCACATGTCAGATGTTAGTCTTACTGCTTTGGCCTTTCTCACCTCTTCCTTTGCTTTCTCTTTTTCTATCTTAAATGTTTCTGTCACCAAACCCTTTCATGTTTGCCTGTATGGGAGAATGTAGGTTGGATCCAGGATGCCCACAAACTCCCTAAATCCAGCGTTATCCACTATGGTGAAGGGTTGTGCATATTGACCAAAGCCTCATCAATCATTTGTTTCTTGGTCTCTATACTGGGAAAATTATACAGATTATTGGGTAATACCCTCACCCAAATCTGATATTATGTATTCATACAATTAAACTGAACCTTGGACACAATAATGACTAATAATTGTTGTGTTCGCCGAAAAGCGGGTAGCGCACGGACAGGCAGGCAGGCAGGATACAGGGCAGAACTCGAGGTTTAATCAGGGAACGAAGCACGAACATCGACTAACATCAATGACAGATCAGGGACACAGACAAGACTTAGACTTAAAAAGACAGGTTCAAATCAAATAAAAAGACACAGCTGGATACGATCAAGGAAGCACACGTGGATAATCAGGGGGGCGTGGCACACACGAGGATGTTAAATATTAAACCAACATCCCAGCAGATTCTAATTTTTCAGTATTGCAGGAGAAAAGATGGAACAGAATAGAATAGAATACATCTTTAATGTCCATCAAATTTACATCAGATGGAAATTCATCTTTGACAGTGACGAATTCAACACACAATACAAGCAACACTATACACAATGAACATATGTCAATGCAACTAAAAGTATCAGTCAAGTTTACTCCAAGCGAGAAAGTTAACATAAATAAATGCATTTAAAACAAAATACATAAGATACCAATAAAATAAAACTAGCTGCTAATTAATTTATCTAAGAAAAATAGTCTTTGTTCAGGATGGTTACAGCCGATGGGATAAATGACCGCTTGTAGCCTTTTTTCCTAGCTAATGGGACTACAAGTCTCCTGCCTGATGATTGGAAGGTACAGTGAAGTGGCTGAGTGAAATCTTGATAGACCTGTTGTGCCTTTTTTGTCAAAATCTGTGAGTACAGGTGGGAGAGTTGATGTTGTTTATGTCCAATGATTTTCCACTCTTCAGTTTCTCCTCAACCTTGTCTTCATAATTCAATTGGGCTTTTTTATTAATCGTCTAGTGTCCTTTGTCAGCTCCTTTATTCTTCCTAAGTCACCCTGCATAAAAGATATTTTCTTCACATTTAGATGGTATTTAAGTTTCTTACTAACCCATGGTTTGTTATTTTGGTAGATTTTAATTTCTTTTGTTCCAATTACTGAGTCCACAGAAAAATTAATATAGCTAGTTACGGTGTCATTTAATAGTTCATAATTGCTCTGACAGTCCTTATCGCTTAGAAACAAATCCCATTCCGCTGCCTCAAAACAGCCCCTCGGTATGTCCACCGAGCTTTCTGTCCAGGCTTGACAGTGCAAAACAGTTGGTTTAGTTCTCTTTAAGGATTGTCGATACTTTGGTAAAAGGTGGATGACGTTGTGATCTGACAGTCCCAAAGGTGGGCGGGACCGGGAAGCATAAGGACCTTCCACGTTCCCGTAACATAAATATATAGTTAATAATAATAATAATAATCAATACTTTTATTACTAGTTAGTTCTGTTCATTCTTTTCGGACATGTGACATATTGTTCCAAATTAGGCAGCAATGCAGAGACATCACATCTGTTAAAATCTCCCAGTAGGAAGACGGGATCATCAGCAGAGTAATGTAGAGCCTTATAATACTTAGCAGCAATCCTCTCTGCCGCGAGTTTAAAGTCTGGCCTCAGCACGTACATCAAGATCACTGTTATCTGACCAAACTCACAAGGTAAATAATACGGTCTGAATGAAACAGTCTTTAATTCATAATGAGTGGTGCAATCGATGTCACGTACCGTGATATTTGTTGCCCAGCTGGAGTTTATGAACATACACAGTCCACCTCCAGTTCGCTTTGCCGTCTGTATTATATCCCGGTCACAGCGAACTAGAGAATATCCATCTAAACTGATATTATTGACATCCTCGTTCAACCATGTCTCAGTAAAGCAGATCAGGTTAGCCTTGCTGAAATCCCTATCGTACTTTATCAGTGCAGCACGTTCATGCATTTTGTTCAGTAGTGAGCTCACGCTGGAAAGAGTTACTGTCGGAAGGGGGAAGCGGCTTCCACGGCGTTTAAGCCTGTTCCGAATCCCACCTCCTTCTTAATGCTCCATCGAGGATAGATTATTCCAGGAGGGCTAAGGGGAAATTTCGGAGGTCCTTTGAGGGAATACCGGAGATTCAGTAGTTCCTCCCTGGTATAGACACGAGCGTTGGATACCGGATCGCCATGCCTCGAGTAACACATTTCTCCTCCATGTCCGCTTACAATATCCCAAACTATTACAAGGGCAAAAAATAAGTATAGCAATCTTAATCAGCGTATTGTCAAATATAATTATCATGCCACGAAGTAGACAAACATACACAATGTCACTGCCGCGGGTCAGCACTCGCGCATGCACCCCTGCATTATTGTTGTTCAGAATACCGTTTACTACACAGTGGCCCATTCTCAACTGACATGCGATCTGACATCGATCAAATAGGATGTCAGTTGAGTAGCCGGTCCTGCAATGCAGCCCAGGACACATTCGCCTCACATTGCTATAAGAATGTGGCCATATGCAGCCCAGACCACCTCCCAATGTGGGTTGAGTGATCGGATCTCAATGCATCTTCAATGCGTCCTGGGTAATTAGCGCTGTCCACTTGTGATTGGATCACCCAGGACGCATGTTAATACCAGGTGGAAACAGGACCAAAGGGTCTATGTCCATTGTATCCTACCTATAGTCAATAAATCATTTACATCATCCATCCATCTATCCATCCATCCATCCATCCATCCATGTCCTAACCGGTAATCCAGGTCAGGGTCAGGGGGAGTGCCTGGAGCCTTTCCCAGGCAGCATAGGGCCCAAGGCTGGGGTCCACCCTGGACAGGATGATAAATGAATGTGATCTCAGCTAATGAAACAAACTTGTTTTTTCGTCTTTTTTCCTATCTGTAGAAACAAATGGGTGAAACACAGAGGAAATTTCAGCAGAGAATTCAGATGAGAGAGAAGGAGCTGCAGGAGCTGAGAGAGGCTGTGGCCTCATTCACAGTGAGTATGAACTGAAGAGAAGATAACAGCTGGCTTGTGATCATATTAAATCTTCTTTCAGATTCAACAGATTGCAGATTTACAGACTTGCGCGGATTAATCAAATTAATGCTGCTCTGGGTTATTCTGGGTCAGTGGAATAAAGTTGCTAGATTACAGAGTTTAACCAAGTGTTGCAGCAGTAGTAGCTTATTTATTTTAAAAAATACCATAAATGCCAATTTGAGAAAAATGCAACTTTTCACAACCCAGCAAAATGCAAATAAACACTAAAAAAGTCAGCTATTAAACTGAGACCTAATGGTGACAACCAACCTGCCCCTTACAGCCACCAGTCTCTGCCAAATCCCTGCAGCTGACAGTGTATGAGCTTAATGAGGGATCATTTCCAATCAGTGCTGGCTGGGTTTCAGTACCTCAGGCATCCAACATGGTGACGCTCCAAACCCCAGCCCTGTGCTGTTTTTATACCTCCTGTCAGCTCACATCACTATTGAACAATGCGGCTCTCTGGAGTCTCAAAAGGGGCCAATTGTAATTTGCCGTCCACTGCTCCCTGTATTACCAACAGACCTCAGCACAGTCAGCAGTGAAGGAGAGCAAGAGGATCTTCACTGAGATTATCAGCTCCATTGAGAGAAGATGGTCTGAGGTGACAAAGCTGATCAGAGATCAGGAGAAGGCTGCAGTGAGTCAGGCTGAAGGAGACATGGAGAGACTGAAACTGGAGATTGATGAACTGAAGAGGAGACACTCTGAGCTGGAGCAGCTTTCACACACAGAGGATCACATCCATTTCCTCCAGGTAACAGAACAGCTACTTTGGCAATAAGAAAACCAGAGTATTCAAATGGATGCATATTGCCATTTGTATTTCAGCTAGTCTGTCATTGGTCAGATGTTAATGGTCCTGTTAATTAGATTGCAATACACATTTGTATTGATGAAGCTGTTAAATCCGACTGTGTGTCTGTAGAGGCGCCAGGCTCTTCCTGTCACTCCTGAAGCTGGATTTGGACCCAGAATCTCTGTCAGTCCAAGATCTGATTTTGGGAATTTGAGGAAGGTGGTTTCTGAGCTGAAAGACCAACTGGAGAATGTTTGCAGAATGAAAATGGCAGAGATCCATCACCCAGGTTAATACATTTTCTAGTCTGTTCATGTTAATATAGACCAGGGCTGGCTAATCTTACCCAGAAAGGGCTGGTTTTGCTGGATTACTAATTAGAGGACTGATTGGCTGAAGGGTCTCACACCTGGGGTTGAACAGCTAACCAAAAGGTTACCCCAAAGACCTACGTACACACTGGCACTTTGCGGGTAAGATTGCCCCCCCCACCCCCCCCCAAAGTAGACCACGCAGAGAGAATATGCAGTGCAGTCAGCCTCACATTTGTGTGACCAAGTCAGTTTGTTTTCAATAAGTTTAAATCTTTGTGATAACTGGTGAAAGAGCTTCACATTCTACAGGCTGCAAAACCCAGATCACATGAAACATGTTTCTTCTACATTACAAAAACCAAAAATATGTATTACGTGTAATTTACCATGATTTGCAGTTTGTTAAAATGCCTGTTATTGTCCCTCATAATGATAATACCCCACTGCTGTTATCTCCACAGTGAGTGAAGTCCATCTCCCACAAGTAAATTCCTTTAACTCACATCCCTGTTTCTCTCTGTCTCCTTCTAGTTACCAAAGACACCGTCCTACCGGTATTAGTGCCCAGGACCAGAGCAGAATTCTTACACTGTGAGTCTGTTCACACACACACTTCTCTCTCCCTATATGAGGTGGAGTGTGTTTTATTGTGTTTTATTGTGTTTTATTGTGTTTTATTGTGTTTCATTTTCTTCTGCTAGAGGAGCTTCTCTTTCTCTCTCCCGCTGCCTCCTGGTCTTTCATATTTACATGAGCTTTTTATCTCAGTAGACTTTGAATCCAATTGCTAAGTAAGGCAAGTTTATTCAGGGTGCTTTTCCACTGCACCAGGTACGGTGCTTTTGGTTCTTTCCCTTTTCCATTGACTTCCGGTCAAGTACCAGTACCAGAAGTTCCAGTACCAAAAGCACCATTGGAGCTGGGATACTTTGTCAGTACTTCGGAACTTTGGTGTGGGACTTACAAACACGTTCATTGTTGTCATGCCCGGCTCGTCCACTCCTTGTGTGTGCCACGCCCCCTGATTACCTACGTGTGCTTCCCTGATCGTCTCCAGCTTTGTCCACTTACTTTGATTAGTCCCGTCCTATTTAAGTCCTGGTCTTACCTGTTTCCCTTGTCTGTCATTGATGTTAGTCAGCGTCAGATGTTTTTAGTCCTGAGTCTCCCCATTAAACCCCCGTATTCCCTGAATCCTGCCTGTTTGCCTGCATTCCACTCGCTCGCCCACCTGTGCAATTACCCGCGTCCAGCGAGATCGTGACAATTGTCAATTTAAAAGACAATTTTAAAAAGTCTAAAAGCCGAAAAAACAAATAAACAGTTAACTAAAAAGAAGTGACGTTGTAGGCAGCGTATAACTAAACTCCTGCTAATTTAATTTATTGAAACAAAGCAGCAACAGTAACGTTTTAAGCCCTGATTATAATGAGCTGACAATGTTAGCAGACCTCAGGTCTTCAGGAAGCTTGTTCCACAGACAGGGAGCATAGAGACTAAAAGCTGCTTCAGCCTGCTTGGTCTTCATTCTGGGACACTGAGTAAACTTTCAGGGGTCTGGATGCTTCACAAGGTTCAAGGAAGTTAGTGCCATTTAGTGCCTTGTACACAAGTAATGATATTTAAAAACCAATCCTGTGATGCCCTGGAAACCAGTGCAGTGACTAAGGACCTGTGTAATATGCTCTACTTCCTTGGTGTTAGTGAGGACTCTGGTGGCAGCATTCTGGATGAGCTGCAGCTGTCTGACTGATTTATTACCAAGACCTGTGAAGACACCATTTCAATAGTCTAGCCTGCTGGAAATAAACACATGAACAAGCTTTTCCGTATCTGGTTTAGAGAGAAATCCTTCTCTCTCTCTTTCTTATTGTGCTGGTTTCAGCTTCCGTAGGGCGGATTTTAAACAGACCTTGTGCTGGACCTGGGAACACTGTACTGATGCCTCATTTCCACCAACATGGAGCCGGTGCTGGGCTGGTTGTCACTTGATGCCTTTTCAGAACCTGCCTGCGTTTCCACCAGTTTAAAAAATGAACATAGATGACAGTGAGAGTAAAGGTTCATATGTATTCCGTTTTGTGGGATTTGTTCTTTTCTGTTCCAGAATAAGTTTTTATAAGCTGCCATTGTACCTTTGACCGAATCACAGCCATGATATATCAGAGTATCTTCTCATATGTCATTGCTTAATAATACTGCAGTCATAAAGCATTCTAAACACAGCTATTAATATTTATGAAAAAGCATAACACATTATACCCATCATTATAATGCTTTATGAATGCTTTATGACACACTCAACTATAAGGCACTATAGATACCTTCATAATGCAATACAAAGCATCCTTAATGCTTATACCGATCATTATAATGCATTATGAAGGTATTTATAGTGCATTAAAAATGAGAGCTTCTTAAATAATTCATTATGCATAATAAGCATGCCTATAATGTGTTATGCCTTTTGATAAATATTTAAAGCCATGATTATAATGCATAACAATGGATTATTATTTGTTGTGAATTTACTAACAACATGGCCTTAAGTGTTCCAGAAATTTTATAGTGTTCTGTATTCTGAGCAAATGGAAGCATGTAGATGTTGAACAAAGAGGCTCAGTGAGGTTTAGAATTATAATTGGTGATCAGTGTTGACACACCACAGCACACAGTGTACAACACCGAAATGTGTCCTCCACATTTAACCCATATGTGACATGGTGACATAGCAAGGGGCAGCTAATTCAGTGCCCAGAGAGCAGTGCTTTGCTTAGGGTCCCTCAGCGGTGCCTTGCTGGTTGGGGATTCTATCCAACAACCATTAAGCCACCACTGCCCACTGCCAATAATGGACCCTTGAGGAACTCCACATGTAATTTCTGTTCATTCAGATTCACAATTACCCTTCTGACAGAAAGTAGTGCCTGACTTGTAAAAATAATTCAAACCCATTAAATAAGGCGGCTGCTCCACCTCCTTCCCTAAGTGCTCTAGTCTCACCGATAAAGGGCAAGTAGGAGTAGCTGGTTTGATCAGGGCTGCTGCATAGTTTTCATTTGACCCCATTTCAGTTTAACGCATAAAAATCAAGGTTTATCCTGATAATAAAATCAGTCATCAATAAAGATTTTCCAACCAAAGACCTGATATTCAGTATAGATCAGTTTAATGTATTAAACACATTGTCTGACCCAGTGTGTAGGTGACGCACAACAGGAGTCAGATGAGAGAGAGTAGCTGTGGGCTTTGATGCAATTTGTTCCCTCTGAAGTCAGTCAGAGCAGGAATGGCTGACACTGGGGCTCCTCCTCACTGCCTAGTGTGGGCTGTAGCTACAGCAGGGGATATAAACCAAATAAGCGGGGGGCGGGGGGGTTAGGGCCCAGTCTGTCTTAGATGTCATCATGCACTGTAATGCTGAAAGCTGGGAAACTGCCCTCGCTTTGTTTGGGTAGCAGGAACTTTTGGTATCACTCAGTAAGAGCTCGTCAAGACCTTTTATCTGCATCCTTATCCTGTGTGAGCTACGGTATCTATGAGCAGTGAGGTCCGGGGGGGGGGGGGGGGGGGGGGCTTCCTTCCTTTACGTTTGCTTCATTAATATTGTCCTAAGACGGCACCTGCAGTCTTCCCCGAACTGGTTGTGACACTGAACATCTCCTAAGTCTGTGCTTTAGGGCCATGACTTCACACGACACGACTACACCTGCGTGCGTAGTTTACATCTATCTGGAGGATTGAAGGTCATGTCCACCAGGGGGCAGTGCGAGAACCATCTTGGTCAGTTCCTTCGTTTCCAGTCTGACGTGTTAGTATGAGGTTGTGGCATTAAATGTTGTACAAGGACGAAGGAGTCAAGATGGCACTCTGAAGAACACGCTTTGATTAGAGCTGCAAACCGACTTGTTTTGTTTACCGTGTAGTATGAACTACATGCAGTTTTACTACTGTCTGGTTTTATTTAATCATCCAGTGACTGCAATAACTATACATAGTCATGATGACAGGTTCTGAAAAAAGAAAAAAATGATGGAAGAGATTAAACAAGAGATAAAACAATAGCACCTTTTCAAATCAGCCGCAAACTGATTTTTGGCTTATTTCTAATGAATTAGGAAATATTTAAACAAACATTATACCTTCACCATTTTCTGACCGCCGAGCCATTGACATCCATGTATCCATATTGTCATCGTCTATCCATCCATCCATCCATTTTCCAAACCGGAAAATCCTTACTGGGTCGCGGGGGGTCTGGAGCCTATCCCAGAAGCAATGGGCACGAGGCAGGGAACAACCCAGGATGGGGGGCCAGCCCATTGCAGGGCACACTCACACACCATTCACTCACACATGCACTCCTATGGGCAATTTAGCAACTCCAATTAGCCTCAGCATGTTTTTGGACTGTGGGGGGAAACCGGAGTACCTGGAGGAAACCCCACGATGATATGGGGAGAACATGCAATCTTTGTCATCGTCTACTGGATATAAAATATCTTCAAACGGGAAATTAAACAGTTCAATCTTGAAAAATAAAGTAGCTATTTTAAATACAAAATGAATAATTGACTTACACTAGAACAGATCCAATACAGAAAAAAAGTATTGCAATAATAACATGATGTAACAAAATTTGTCAGAAGGTTTAGTAGTGACTTGACGTGAATTGGAAGAGATGAAGAAAACTAAATTATAAATGAGATTTACTGCTTTAACCTGCAAACCAGTCAACCGTCTTACTGATACAGAAAATAATGTAGGAGGTAACTTACAGAATAAATTGGATGATCATATATAAACATAAGGCAGAAGGAGCCTTTGTTAGATTGTGGCAAAAATGGCTTGAACAAGGTGAGCAGAACTCAGCCTATTTCTTTAGGCAGGAAAGTCAGCAAGTCAGGAACAACTGCATTATGCGGGCGAAGATTTATAGAAATGCTGCAGATGACATCAAGAAAATAGCCAAATTCTGCACTGAGTACTTTAATAATTTGCATGTCATTAGTCTTGATTGAAGATTTTTGATTTCTTCTCAAACATCATGGGAATAACTGATGCGGATCGTGAACTTTGTGGCGTCCCAATTGATTTAACTGAGATGTCTGCAGCAATAAATTGCTTAAAAAATAATAAATCGCCGGGAACAGACAGTCTAACATCAGAATTTTATAAACCTTTCACTGAAAATCTTGCTCCTTTCTTACGGCAAATATAAAATGAGAGCATAATAAACTCAGTACTTCCTGCCAAATTATGCCAAAGCATAATCAATATAATTTTAAAACCTAATAAAGACTTTCTTTTAGTTGATAATTGGCATCCAATATAAAGTTCTAGCTTTGATTCTGAGCAAAAGTGTGGAAAATGACTTTGAACTGTATTTGCCCTCTCCCTCTCTTTCCTTCATTCTTTTTTCTTGTCCTTTCCTTATTCTTTCTCTTCTCTTTTCTCCCGCTTTCAGCTAGTATAAAAGTATATGAATAATTTCATCATGCATTACCTGCTGCGATGGGCTGGCCCCCCATCCTGGGTTGTTCCCTGCCTCGTGCCCATTGCTTCCGGGATAGGCTCCGGACCCCCCACAACCCAGAAGGATAAGCGGTTTGGAAAATGGATGGATGGATGGATGTTTAATAAAGCTGGGGAAAAATGTTGTACAATCGCAGCCTCCACAGTGAGCTGCTAATTTTGTAGCCCTGCTGCAGCACTCTCTAAACAGACACTCCTCACTTAACCACCGAGTTCCAATCCTACAACTAGGTCCTTAAACTAATCCAGAGTCTTTTTTCATCATTGCTGAAGACTTCAATCAAGCAAATCTGAAGCCAGTTTTACCCAAATTCCTCCAACATGTGAACTTCCCAGCTAGAGAGAATCTGTCTGGACAATGTTTACACAAACGTTTGTGAGGCCTACAAGGCCCTTCCCCCCCCACCTCGGCTACTCAGACCATGTCACTGCGTTCATGGTTCCTGTGTATAAATCCCTGCTGAAACACAACGAACCAGTCGGTAAGAGTGTGGCCAGCTGGTGTATATAAAGTCTGTGATCAATGACCACGAGAGCCGACCAAAGGCCCTGGATGACGAGGGAAGTGCTCATATAGCCCTCACTCTGCCTCATCACTACCTTAACCCCCCCTTTACCCCATAACTAAAGGCCACAGACCGACCCTTAAGCGCTGCACTGCACTTAACACTTTGTCACTCTGACATGGGGGCAATAATAAGAATCCCCATTATTCTTTGTCTGCCCCATTATTCTGCTTCTGTTCCTATTTTCAGCTGTTATAAATGTTAGACGTGTTACTGCTGTTACTACTATTATCATACACTGTTTTGCACTGTCAACTCAGGCTGTTACAGTGTACATGATGGTAAATTCAGGTCTAACTGACTACAGAAAAAACATCATATATTTAATATAGTTCTAACAATATTGCGCATTACCCAATAGTGCACATTACCCAATATTGCACATCTACTCCTCTTCCTCAGTTGCACTGTCCTGTAAGTCCTTTGCACATTGTCTTGTCTTGTTTTCTATATTGGACTAAGTTTATGTTTACACTGTGGGCCCTGAGCTTCACCATTTCATCTCTCTCTATACTTATATATGGTGCAGATGACAATAAAGTTCAATTTAACTTTGATCTCGGAGTCTTGATCACAGTGCAGCAATTTGGAAAAAGAGGGAACTGAGCTGGAAGGTGAAGCTTTTAATTTACCAGTTGATCTACGTTCCTACTCTCACCTATGGTCATGAGCTCTGGGTGATGACCGAATAAATGAGATTGCGAATACAAGCAGCAGAAATGAGTTTCCTCAGCAGGGTGTCTGGGCTCAGCCTTAGAGAGGGTGAGGAGCTCAGACATCCGGGCTCAAAGTAGCGCCGCTGCTTCTCCGAATTGAAAGGAGTCAGTTGATGGTTCTAGGATACCTCTTGGATGGCGCCCTGGGGAGGTTTTCAGGGCATGTCCAACCTGGAGGAGGCCAGGGGGCAGACCCAGAGATTATATATATTCTAATCTCTCTCTCTCTCTCTCTCTCTCTCTCTCTCTCTCTCTCTCTCTCTCTCTATATATATATATATATATATATATATATATATATATATATATATATACACACACACACCCTGAGAGATTATATATTATACTAAACTATAACTACACTAGATTATATGTTATATATTAGATAAGTGGCAAAAAAATCGATGGATGAATGATGAATGGAACTGTATGAAAAATAATGCTGCTTATGAAAGTAGGCAAGTAAGAATTTCAGGTTAGAATTTCATTGTACCTTGTACGCATGACACTGCTTTTTAGAAACTTATGCTGCCATTATTTTTTGAAGACGCTGTACAAAGAAGGACACAATAGTGTTCGGAATATTTGTTTCTTGTCTGTGAAAATATACAGCTCTTCTGGACACTCATTCTTAAAAAAACCAAATGCTACTGTAATACTCTCTGTACCGTAAGTAAAGAAAATGTTCCGTGACAAAACGTGACCATACTGCCACCCCAATTTCTGGTGGTACTGCACGTCGCGCATGCGTCTTGTTATCCTCATGTACGTGCACAGACGAAGCCGGAATCAAGACACAAAAAACATTTGGCGGCCAGACTGGTACCTCTGCACGCACGTACAAGTGGACGTGTTTGTGTAGACTTTTATGATGCATTTTACTCCTCCGCGGACGACCGCCTGCCGCACTCCAAATTCGTCTTTAAACGCCAACATAGATTATTTTGATGAGGATTGTTGTAGTTTGCATATACATATAAATGTGTATGCATATGTGTGCAGACTTGTCCCGAATTGAAAATCTCACGCCAGCCAGTTGATCTAAGTTGGCAGCCCCGTGAACTGCCGCTCTGAATTTGTTAAACGTAGGGAAACATAAATAGACCTCGCGACTGTGGTACATGTGCAGGGAATATCAGAATTACTACTAATAATACTTAAATAGGACACGTGCGCATGTGCAAAGTACACAGCTTGACCAGAGAAATATGAAAGTTTCCATGTACGCATACGCGGTGTAATACGCGGGTGATGCGCTTTGCGGAGAACCAGCCTAGATGCGTCCGCGTTGGGAGCGTCGCGTCTGCGCGCTGCTGGAGAGAGGTGTGTGTCCAAAGTGGATTAAAAGAAATTTATATTGTGATCTAAAGAGAAACTCACTTTTAGTGGTAATCTTTGTCGTATGATTTTATGGTTAATATGTTTGATGAATGCTGTTTGTAATTTTATTTTCCTGTAATTAAGGCCATTAGTTTAACACGCGCAACATTTCCTGAGGTATTTCACATATTTGACTTTTTATATTTTATGTATCGTACAGAATAATAGAGCGCAGGCTAAAGTGCAGTTGGGTCCCCAGCGAGTCTCTCAGCTCGGCGTGTCTCACAGCGCAGGGGGCAGCCGGAGCGCCGCAGACTCGGGCGGCTACATGAGTATATTGGGAATAAAATGTGTGTATTGGAGCGAGTTCTGTGTGAGTGAGTGTGTGAGGTGTGACAGTGATAATGATGGAGATGCTGGGCTTCGTCATGGGATTAATCGCTCTTCCTCTTGCCTACAGACTCCTGCCAGCTGACGCTGGACCCCAACACAGCAAACAGATTCCTGTCTCTGTCAGAGGGGAACAGGAAGGTGACATGGGGGGCAGAGCAGCCATATCCTGATCATCCAGAGAGATTTGACTGCTACTACCAAGTTCTGTGCAGAGAGAGTCTGACTGGTCACTGTTACTGGGAGGCTGAGTGGAGTGGAAATGGAGCCCGGATAGGAGTGACTTATAAAGGAATCAGGAGGAAAGGAGGGAGTGCTGACTGTGGGCTTGGATACAATGACAAGTCATGGATGCTGAGCTGCTCTCCTGACAGTTACTCTGTCTATCACAATAATAAACAGACTGTCATACCCATAAAGCCCTCAGGCTCCCGCAGATTGGGAGTGTATCTGGACCGGGCGGCTGGTACTCTGTCCTTCTACAGAGTCTCCTCTGATGGACTGACCCTCCTGTACAGCTTCACCTCCTCATTCCCTGAACCCCTCTATCCAGGGTTTAGGCTTCATTATCCAAACTCCCCCGTGTGGCTGTGCATGCTGGGATAGCTCACTGTGTGCTGGAGGAATCATTTTTACCTTATCAGAGTGTCACATGTCGCTGCTTCTCCACGGCAAAAAGGTAAAATCTCTGCTTTATAACCAGTATAACCCTTTTTACTCTGTCTGAAGTGTGACGTATGTTAATAAAATAAGTATTTGGGTTCTGTAAGCTGAACAAACATACAAAATGACTTATGTTCTATGTTGTCTGTAAATGCACCTAAACTGCCAAAACAAATTCATAGTACATGCAGTTGTACCAATAGAGTTAATTCTGATTCTGAATGAAATAAAATGTCATGAAATCTAAGCCTGATGAGTAAGGGGAGCTTTTCCCCTCCCCTCTATATGTATATTTTATATTTCTGTCTATATATTGTATTTGCTACCTGTACACTGACAATAAAGGCTTCCTATTCTATCCCATTAATGTCCCGGTTCCGCGCTGCCCAGAACGTAACTGAGTAACAGACTTAATCCGCGCTCTCTGCTCACTGAGCGCAGCAGCCTGATATCGCAGCGGCGACGCTTTGGCCAGCAGGGGGCGGCAGACGGCAGACAGTTTATTAACTCAAAACCTACAGCGGTCCTGGGGTAACTTAGTAAAGATAATAATATAATCAAATTAATCATATATTAACTAAGTAAACATAAATAACATAAAATATTAATAAGTCACGTTAGTACAACAGAAAAGCATCTGACCATCAGTGAAGTAGTGTAGGTGATTACCAATTACCAGAAAAAACACATAAATCCTGTTTCATTAGGAATCCTGAGATATATACAGTACTGTGCAAAAGTCTTAGGGAGTCATAGGAAATGTTTAAAGTTATTTATCTGGGTAGTAAATTTATATTTTCTCAGTATGAAAAAGAAAATTTAATATTAGAACGTGCAAATTATGTGTAAAACAAAAAAAACTAAAAGTAATTTCTTATGTTCTCAAAAAAGTTACTGATATCTTGTTGGATGGCTAGATGAACACCAATATGGTTCCTAAACCTCTCCTCAGGTTCACCTCAGCCATTTCATGTATTTGTTAAATTTCACCACCAGCTCACTTAATTAATTAATGAAACTAGTTTTAAAAAGTCACTTAAAAAGTCAGGCATTGATTAGCTAAATGAGGTGAGCTAGTGGTCATGTCAAAAAATACATGAGTATATTGAAAATACTGCCAATACTGGGATGACTTTAGGAGTGATTTTGAAATGGTTAAGGGCAAACAGTTTGACAGACATAATATCATAGGTTTAAATCAACATGGAGATCATTTTGCACAGTACTGTATATATATATATATATATATATATATATATATATATTATAGTGGCTGGATAGTGTAGTGGTAAGATCGCCGCCTTTCACACGGGAGACCCACAATGAATCCCGGTTGTGGCCTACCTCCAGTAGGGGTCCTTAGGCAAGACCTCCTCACGCTATACTGTGCCTACCTCAAATATGAGAGACAAACATACGAATAGAGTCATGCCGGCTCAGACGTCGCCCGGATTAACAAGGTCTGCGCCAGATGTTGAGGAACCAGGACAATCTGACGATAAGTGGGCTACTGGAACAAGAACAAGACATGCATGGACAAGAGATGAGAACAAGGGACTGTTGGAATGCTACTATACAAGTAACCCCAGTGAAAGAGGTTACATGAAGCGGATGTGGGACCTATGGATTCTTCGACACCCCACATCAAGACTAACACCAAAACAACTAGTAGCTCAATGTTCCAACATCCGCAAGAAACAACTGCTATCACAACTAGAGATTGATGAGGTACAACACGAATGCTACGACAAGGGGGAGCCAGGACGACAGGTCAGGGGGGAGATATCATCATCATCCCCACATTCCGAGATTGGGTACCAAGCCCTAGTAGGCTGAATACAAGAGCAGCTGACCTGAGAAATAAGATCATGGCTAAGCTAAACCTGGACCCTCCGACACCGATTACCAAGAATGCGTGAAGTACCCTCAGAAGGTCTACTAGAAGATGTGAATGCAGCACTATGGACAATCCCTACTACAACCATCACTGACACCAACCAGCTGATCTACACCACAGCAACAGTGATCCTTGAGGTGCTTGGCTATAAGATGAACAACAGCCGCAAGGAGCAGTATCCCCCATGGAAGAGAAGGTTAGAGGCTAAAATCAAGGCAGCACGGAGGGAAGTTAGCCAGCTATCGGAATTACAGAAAGGTGTGATGAAAAAAGAGGTACCTAAGAAGTATAACAAGCTGTCCATAGCTGAGGCCTTAGAAACTGCCTTGGCAGTTTCTTGGCAGACTCACAGCCTTGGCTACCCGTCTGAAGAGGTACACCAGAGATATAGAAGCCAGGAGAATAAACCGGACCTTCTCCACTGAACCATCCAAGGTGTACTCTCAGTGGCAGGGTAATAGCATGAAGATAGACCCACCAAGGCTGGAGACTGAGCAATACTGGAAGAGCATATGGGAGAAAGAGGCATCACAGTGGCTTGTGGAACTAAGAGCAGACCACAGCAACCTCCCTGAACAAGCCCCAGTAACCATCACATTGGCAGACATCCAAGAAAGAGTCTCAAACATGAAGAACTGGACAGCACCAGGTCCTGACATGATTCACGCCTACTGGTTACCTGCACTCCATGAGCGCCTGGCAGCACAGATGAACCAGCTGCTAATGGATGGGACCCACCCGGAATGGCTGACCAAAGGTAGGACAGTCCTGATACCAAAGGACCCCCAGAAGGGACCGGTCCCATCCAACTACCGACCAATAACCTGCCTCTGCACAACATGGAAGCTCCTATCAGGCATCATAGCGGCTAAGATGAATAGGCACATGGATCAATACATGAGCGGGACCCAGAAAGGAATTGGTAGAGATACCAGAGGAGCAAAACACCAGCTACTGGTAGATAGAGCAGTCACTCAAGACTGTAAGACCAGACATACCAACCTGAGCACCGCCTGGATTGATTACAAGAAAGCCTATGACTCAATGCCTCACACATGGATCCTAGAATGCTTGGAACTGTACAAGATCAACAGGACTCTAAGAGCCTTCATCAGGAATTCAATGGGGCTGTGGAAAACAACTCTAGAGGCCAACTTCAAGCCAATAGCACAGGTTACCATTAAGTGCGGGATTTACCAAGGAGATGCCCTGTCCCCGCTGCTGTTCTGCATAGGCCTTAACCCTCTCAGCCAGATCATCAACAAGACTGGCTACGGATACCAACTACGGAATGGGGCGAACATCAGCCACCTCCTCTACATGGATGACATCAAGCTGTATGCCAAGAGTGAACGAGACATCGATTCACTGATCCACACCACCAGGATCTACAGCAATGACATCGGAATGTCATTCGGGCTGGATAAGTGTAGTCGAATGGTAACAAAGAGGGGGAAAGTAGTCAGAACCGAGGGGATCGTACTGCCAGAGGGCAACATAGCAGACATTGAGGATAGCTACAAGTACCTTGGAATCCCGCAGGCAAACAGGAACCATGAAGAGGCCACAAGGAAAGCAGCAACAACCAAATACCTGCAACGAGTAAGGCAAGTCCTGAGAAGTCAGCTGAATGGGAGGAACAAGATCCGGGCAATCAATACCTACGCCCTACCAGTCATCAGATACCCCGCTGGCGTTATAAGCTGGCCAAAGGAGGAGATGGAAGCCACTGACATCAAGACAAGGAAGCTCCTCACAATGCATGGTGGGTTTCACCCCAAATCCAGCACACTGAGACTATACACTAAGCGGAAAGAAGGAGGCAGAGGACTAGTGAGCGTCAAAGCCACTATCCAGGATGAAACATCGAAGATCCATGATTACATCAGGAAGATGGCCCCGACTGATGACGTGCTCAGTGAATACCTCAGGCAACAGAAACCCAAGAAGGAAGAGGAGCAAGAACAGGAACCATCATGGAAAGATAAACCCCTGCACGGCATGTACCACCGGCAGATAGAGGAAGTGGCTGACATTGAAAAATCCTACCAGTGGCTGGACAAAGCTGGACTGAAAGACAGCACAGAGGCATTAATCATGGCAGCACAGGAACAAGCTCTAAGTACAAGATCAATAGAGGCTGGAGTCTACCACACCAGGCAGGACCCCAGGTGCAGGCTGTGCAAAGATGCCCCCGAGACGATCCAGCACATAACAGCAGGGTGCAAGATGCTAGCAGGCAAGGCGTACATGGAACGCCATAACCAAGTGGCTGGCATAGTGTACAGGAACATCTGCGGGGAGTATGGGCTGGAAGTCCCAGGGTCAAGATGGGAGACACCTCCAAAGGTGGCTGAGAATGATAAGGCTAAGATCCTGTGGGACTTCCAGATACAGACTGACAAACTGGTAATGGCTAACCAACCGGACATAGTAGTGGTGGACAAGCAGAGGAAGAAGGCCGTAGTGATAGACGTAGCAATCCCAAGCGATGGTAACATCAGGAAGAAGGAACATGAGAAGCTCGAGAAATACCAAGGCCTGAGAGAAGAGCTAGAAAAGATGTGGAAGGTGAAGGTAACAGTGGTCCCAGTGGTAATTGGAACACTCGGGGCAGTAACGCCCAAACTGGGAGAGTGGCTCCAACAGATTCCAGGAATGACATCTGAGATCTCTGTCCAGAAGAGCGCAATCCTAGGAACAGCTAAGATACTGCGCAGGACCCTCAAGCTCCCAGGCCTCTGGTAGAGGACCCGAGCTAGAAGGACAAAGACCGCCCACAGGAGGGCGAGTGGGAATTTTTTTTATATATATATATATATATATATATATATATATATATATATATATATATTCTTTTTTTATTCTACACAGTTTAAGAATAAGATTATCAGCCACAATATGACCCACAATACACTCACAGTGGTACTGCAGTAATACAGATATACCCCTGAACACAATGGGAAGGTGGATTCTTACTCCCTCTAGTGACGAGCTCCACATTCTGTGCTGCTGCCTCTGCTGGCAGCGTGTTTGTTTCTCTCCCCCCTGTCTAATTTAGACGTGGTGCACTTGTTCCCCTGGGGGTGGGTGTATGAGGTGGGTCCCCGGCTAAGGGGGGAGGAATCGATCCTGTGGCAGTCACCACGCCGGCTTCGGCTCTGCATCAGTGTTTCATTCTCCTTTTCTGTTCTGTTCTCTCCTGTTTGTGCTCTTTGTTAATAAATCACCCCTGACAATCCAACCATCCCGGGTCTGAGTCCGTTTATGCTGCGTCTGACAGCAGCCGGAACGAAACACTTACAGAGACTGAAATGCATGAGGGTTTACAGCCTATATGCACAAGCATTTCTCTCACATCTGTGATACACTTACAGACGGTGACACACATGCAAACAGGGAGATTTATCCCTCTGGTGACACAAACACAGACATTTTTGTCTCCAAAAGCATACAAATTATCACAGTTGTGTCCAGTTACTGTGACACACGTGTGACACGCATGTAAACTGTCCTTTCACAGTCACAAGACTGACTGTCACTGTCATTCCTCTGGGCAAACCCCTAATCCTAACTAAGGTAACCGTATCTTTTATCCAGCTCTAACCTGAACCATAAGTAACCAAACAAAATATAAGACTTTTGGCTAAATTTATTGTTTGATTGCATTCATAGATTTTTGTAAAATTGAAGGTTATTTTGTGGAGAGCTGAAAAATGTTCCCACACGCTAAAAAGTAACCAGTTTTGACACATTGTTGGGATGTTTGTTCCTCACAAATGCAGTAAATACAAACCCCTACACACACACATTCACATACACACTCTGAAACTCCACATATATCATTCCATTCACCCTATTCATGTATACCATCGCAGTGGCCGGCGTCCAGGCAGGATGTTCACCAGACTGAGGAAATCCCTAATTTCCATTTTAAAACTAAAGGCAAGTAAACTGCTGATTCTATTTCCACCTGCACTCCTCGGTATTCTAACATTTTTGGTGCAAAACTGATATCTTTCTTTTTTCTACATGTCTCCACCAGGCTATTGTAAGATCATCCCTGGGTGCATCAAACTTGTGGACCACTGCCTGCAAGGGAGCGGAAATTGACTGGAACCCTGTCATAAGCAAAGTTTGAGCCTCATAAATTTGTTTAGAATCAATGTTTCTAATTAAATAGTTTAATTTCTGTATTTTACTTGTATACCACATACATAAAGCACAATGAGCGCTTAAAATTTCAATTCACAGGGTAAAACGTCAAATAAAGTGTTTTAACAGAATATTTCATGTAATTTCAAGGTCACAGCAAAGTTGCCCTGCAGCCTCATCGGCAAAGAGCAGGAAACTGATGATGTTTCAATGATCCGTGTGTTGGCCAGTGAAACTGACAATATACTGTATATTGGGAAATTTTTAAATTTATTATAAACACAGTACTGTATATTAATCTGCAAAACAGTCTGAAACTTAACTGAGATACAGAGGTTATACACTGATCAGCCATAACATCATAATAGGTGAAGTGAATAACATTGATCATTTGGTTACAGTGCAATCTGGCTGTGGGGGGGTTATATTAGGCAGGAGGTGAACGCTTTGTCCTTGAAGCTGATGTGTTGGAAGCAGAAACAATGTGCAAGTGTAAGGATGGGAGTGACTTTGACATGGGCCATTTTGTGATGGCTAGAGAGCTGGATCATAGTGTCTCCAAACCCCCAGCTCTTGTGAGATGGTCCTGCAGTGGTCAGCAGGTTCATGGTGGGGCCCAGGCTCACTCTTGTGCCAAAATAGCCTTGACTCGTCAGGGCGTGGATTCCGCTAGACCTCTGAAGGTTTGCTGTACTATCTGGCATGTAATGAGCCTCCGTTACCCGTTCACATATTTTCCTTCAGTTTTGGAGATGATATGAGTCATCTAGCCATCACAACTACGCCCTTGTCACTCAAATCTTTAGACTTGCCCATTTTTCTGCATCCCAGTATATACTACACATTGTTTATTTGCTGCCTAATAGGTCCCACCCACTACTAGGTGCCACTGTTGCCAGGTAATCAATATTATTCACTTCACCTGTCAGTGGGCGAAATGTTTGATATATAGTTTCAAATATCAGTAATTTAACCAAATTCCAAAATAATAAATGTGGACTGGAAATAATGGAGGCTATTGCTTGTGAGGAGTGAATTGAACTTAATTTTGAACAATGTTTCAAATTGCTACATACCTGAAATGTTTGTGGTTTCTTGTAGAAAGAACAGAAGCACTTGAGGTTTGCCTCCAGGACATCACACCTCCATTTAAGCACCTTTACAAAGTAAGTAATTTCCTTGAAATATCATTAATTTTTTTTTCTGGACAGCTCTAAGACTGGGTTTCCGTGGGACATTATAGGAATTAGGAGTAATTAAACCAATTTAGTGAAAATTATGCTCTAACATAGCATTAAAAATGGTTTAATTGACAAATAAGGCCTTAAATGGCTTTAAAAAGCATTACATTTTATTGTCATGTGCACTAAACATTTAATATACACACAGGACCATTTGGCTAAGTTCTCCAGCCTGTGATTGGCTGGTTTGTGATGCATTTATAATGCTTGTGGGTATCACTGTGCTCTCAAAATGGAGTCACAAATATACCAGTGTAACATATACAGTGTTAAGGGGGAATTTGCTTCTTGGTTAATTAGTGACAATTGCAAATGTTTTGTGTTGATTCTTCAGCTTCATATACAGATTCACAGATTCATCAATTCTACAGAAGGGGAAGTAAAGTCTGTGCTATTTAAAAGCCAGACATGTTAAATTTCTGCAGGACACATTAACATGTCCACAGTGCCTGTTGTATGAGACCATCATGATTATTAAAAATATACACTGTGTTTCAAAAGGACCTGTGGGAGTAAAACAGAGAGTTACCAACACACACCTTGCTTATACCTCTATACCACTGTGAGTCCACACAAGTTAATGTAAAGAAACATCAGCTAGTTTCGGGGAGCACATTTTGACATGGCCATGATTCCATTTTTAGTGAATACTTTATGTATAGAACATAATATGGACTTTCTGACACCTACAGAAACCCTGTAAGAACAAGCAAAAGTCTATATAAACTTTCACCAGCTGTTTCGTTTTTTTATCTCATTTTTATCTCATACATCTTACTGACTGATCCGAATGTTAATACATTTTGATGTACAAGTTGTAGTAATTGCATGTTTGAACAACCTCTGTCCTCCTAATATTTTTCCTTCTTTACCGTTATAGGCAGGAGAAAGAGTGAGGTGGAGGTAAAAACACATAGATGGGTCAAGTAAGCAGCAGAAGTAAGGAGCAGAAGAGGAAACAGGAAAGAAGAAGGGAGAGGAAAAGAGAGAGAGAGGAGAGAAGACAGATGAGGAGGGAAAAGCAGTGGAAGAAGGAAGCAACAAATGTAAAGGAGGAAGAGGCTATGAAGACGGAGCTTATAGCCCAGCGAAGGCTTTCCAAGCGCAAGGGGGCAAGCGGCCGGTAAAAGGAAGGAAGCTTTTCTCATTGTAATTCATTCATGCATGATAATAAAACGATACGTTTATCATATTGGTTTGTGATTTATTATGCTTTATTTTTTACATAAACATTTCAGCGCACAATTAAAATGAAGTGGTGATATAAGGATATTTTAAGTGCTTAAAAACTTAAAACAGTCTTAAATAACCACCTTAATTAATAAACATTGATGGGTGAAATAATGAATTTTTAAGGTTTACGGACCCTTGTAATAATATTAAACTATCCCTTTATTAGAATTAAGGGGAGATTTAAGTAATTTTAAGTAGTAAAGGAACCTTACAATACTCTTAAACTGCCCCTTAATTAATCAGAATTAAAGGGCAATGTTATGTTATTACATACCTTGAAACAATCTTAAATTGCCCCTTAATTAATAAAAAAACACTAAAATAATATAGCTCCCCAGAGAGCACACATGCATTGGTACTATGTCTCCGCGATGCTTGAAAATCCATCGGCAAACATCTGTGTTGCAGAAACATCGCTACCGAACATTTGATTCCATATTCCCCCGATGTCTGCGCCATGTATTAGAACAGCGACGCGATGTTAATGTGATCACTACCTTTAGCCCACTGTTATTTACCTTGATTATGTTATTATACAGGGAAGGTCAGGCCGGGGGAGCAGGCACTGATGTAGTGCGTTGCCGCACCAACCACAAGTCCAAACTGCTGGAAATCCCGGCCAGCGACCCCCCAGGCAGACACACGGTCCAGTCCCACCCTTATTATAATTACTTTTATATGCAGTAATTGGTAACTAGTAATTTTCAGTAACTTGCACAAGGTTCCTGACTAGTAACGTTACCTGTTGGCTGAATCCGAAATAGCTGTAGTGCTACGATGCTGGATTGTTACAGGGACTGTGGTAAAAGCAAATGCAGATCCCTCTATTCTGATTGGGTTAAAAATCAAATGTTTTACCTCAGATTTCATCCATTTGGTGATGTGCTCTTTATAATATGCCATGTTTTCCTAAAAGCAGATTTTCTAAAAAGAATGGCAAAATAGAGCAGCGCATTGAATTGTAATGCCTGTATTTTGAAACGTATCGTGTTGTCAGACTCTCCGATACACAGCTCTATGGTCCATACAGAGGAGATTAGGAACATGCAGTCTGCTAAGTCACGAAGTTACCTTTTGTTAGGTGGCCACGTTTACAGGCCTTAACGCAATTAAGATGTTTTCATGTAAACAGGTTAATCGGCGAGCTCATTTATAAAGGCGTCGTGTGACTGAAAAAGACGAGAAGCATTCATACATACATTTATAGGAAGATTTTGGGATTTACAAAGAAAAACGTTTTGTGAAAAAGACACAAATCTTGTGAACGAGGTTGAGAGATGCTGTTTCGACAGAATCCTGTAGAGGGCACTGTGCATGCTAAATCAAAGGCTCCAGGAATGTATTCGGCACAGTGTTGCCAACCTAGCGACTTTGTCGCTAGATTTAGCGACTTTTCAGACCCCTTGACGACTTTTTTTCAAAAAAGCGCCTAGCGACAAATCTAGCGACTTTTGGACAAACCTTAGCAACTTTCCAAATGTCGCGAGTACTGTCCTGTAAGCGTGAGGTCTTGCTTTCCTGGTACAGTTACTCATCTCCCTGTGTCTGCCCTGATCAGTGAGCGCTAGCTCCGGCTTAAAAATGATTAAGCTGTAGCACATACATTTATTTAAAATACAAGTTTCACAAATATCCCTGTAATGAAAATGGTGAAATTACTCAGGCTTAATGTGATATTTCATTTGTAACACATTTGTTCTCCAAACTTCTACATTTGGCCACAAGATCTTCTTCTTCCTGCCAGGATCTTTCCTTTCCTTTGATCCTCGGTTGTTGGAATCTGCTCTGCTGCTTGGAAGTTCCCCGGGGAGTTAGTGTTGGGGGGTTCTGGTGGAATGTGACCATCGGCAGCCATGGGCTGGATAGCGCTGTGGTGCTCAGCCTGGCTCTGTGCCCTTCTTCTTTCATCTACCCGGGCAGTGCCAGGTTGCCTGTGGTCGTCCCCGAGACACTTTGTCTTCCCTTGGTATCCTCTCAAGCCTCTGAGATAAGCACAATTTAAGCTCTTCACTCAGGAAGATCTTTAAAAGTTCAAACATGAATAGGCCCTAAAAATGGAGCCTGCAAGTCTTTTGGCCTTTTGTTTTCTTTACTGCAACCCTCTTGTAAGACACGTTGTCAATGTTAACTTTCATCCTCTGCAAGTATTCTCTAGTGCCTTTAATACAATTCGGCCCTGTCTGCTCCATGAAAAAATGTCCAGAATGCAGGTAGATCCCTGCCTAGCTGCCTGGATCCACAACTATCTCATGGATAAACATCAGTATGTCAGGCTGAAGGACGTCACCTCTGACACTGTAGTAAGTAGCACAGGAGCACCACAGGGAACTGTGCTATCCCCTCTGCTCTTCACCCTGTACACCTCAGACTTCTGCTATAACTCGGAACTATGTCACATTCAGAAGTTTGCAGATGACACAGCCATCATGGAGTGTATCAGGGACGACCAGGAAGAGGAGTACAGAGGTCTGGTGATGAACTTTGTAGCTTGGTGCCACACAAACCACCTGCAGCTTAACACCTCAAAAACTAAGGAGCTGGTCATTGACTTTGGGAGGTCCAGACCAAGTCCACGACCAGTTCTGATCAGGGAAGAGGAAGTGGAGGTGGTCAACTCATACAAGTACCTAGGACTGTGGGTGGATAACAAACTGGACTGGACAATCAACACACAGCACCTGTACAAAAAGGGTCAAAGCAGACTGTACTTCCTGAGGAGGCTGCGGTCCTTCAACATCTGCAGGAAGCTCCTGTGGATGTTCTACCAGTCTGTGGTTGCCAGTGTCCTCTTTTACGCTGTTGTGTGCTGGGGGAGCAGCACAGCAAAGAGGGACTTATCCAGGCTGGAAAAACTAGTCAGGAGGGCCGGCTCGGTAGTCGGCATGAAGCTGGACTCTCTGTTGACAGTGGCTGAGAAGAGAACTCTCAACAAACTGCTGTCCATTATGGACAATGTTAGGCACCCTCTGCACACTGTCATAAACGAACAGAGGAGCCTGTTCAGTGACAGGATGCTTCTCCCCAAGTCGAGAACCAACAGACTTAAAAACTCCTTTGTCCCGCACGCCATCAAACTGTTCAACTCCTCACTGAGGGGAAGGAGGAGGAGGGGAAACAGGAGGTCAGAGTAGGATGGGGAGAAACAGGAACAATAAATTGCACCGACAATCGAACATTCGGACTGTGCAATGGACCACATAACTGTGCAATCTCATGTGCAATACCGCAATATCTATTACTTCTACTACTATAACATATATGTTCAATTTTTCCTCCTGTGCAATAATGCAATAACCGCAATTTGTCATGTGCAATAATGCAATATCTATTTATATATACACCTTATAGATTATTGGCATATACATATTACAATCTCTATACACACTGTGTCTCTACATAACTACTGCTAAATCCCTCTATTTCCCTTTTATTGTGAATAGTTTTTCCCTTTCCCTTTCCCCCCTCCCTACTCGTATCCTTATCTGTATGTTGGCTCTTACCTTAGTATGTGTATTTTAAATTCCTCCTCTTATATTGTATTTTTTATTGTATTTTTATAACTTGTAATATGCTGGTGTACTGCTGTTGGAAACTAGAATTTCCCAGAGGAACCTTCCCGAGGGATTAATAAAGTTCTATCTATCTATCTATCTATCTATTGGAATGTATTATACACTGTACAGTTAAAAAAATATCTGACAATGCACCGAGACTGAACATGCATAAAAATGGCAGCGTGAGACAATTGCACAGGTTTACCTGAGCTATGCACTGGGCCGGGTTGTACAAGAGGCAGAGATTGTTTAAATAGTTCTGAGGAACAATGATGTAGGATTAAGGGAAATACAGACAGCTGTAACTGACAACACCGCAATGTACAGCAAACAGTCAGCATTTGTTTTATCATTTTAAATAAAAGACGTTATATATACAAAATATTAATTCTGTCCAAGGTTAGAGGTGTGCGTATGGACGAATATAGGCCACAACATGTGTGCCCCCACATATAATAGGTATATAAAGACCCCCGTCTAAATGTGCCACATGCGGCATCATTGCAGCATACAGTATTTACCTTTGTTTGAGGACAGTGTGTGTGGCCAAATATGAAGAGAGGGAGTATTTAGAGATCACAGTGATTATTTCCCAGTGATGATTTGGCCCTGGAACATACCAACAGGAACCGACAGATCAGGGATCCCAGCCCATTCTCAGTTCCATTAAACCTTAGGCTGTGGCTGGTTTTAACCGACTATCAACACAGTGTTTTAATTTTCTCTAGTGTGGATGTATGGGCCAACATTACAGTGCAATTTGTAACATTGTCCGGCTCCTAATGCTGTCTGCGCTCTTGTTTGCACGCAAACACATTGCAAATAATACTAGAACTACTGAGCTTTGTAATTTCTGGTGGACTGGGCTGGTGGCTCCCTGTCCGGTGTCCTCTGGTGGGGCCCCTCATGTGGGGGGGCTGTTGTCCTGGTGCTGAAATATATGGAATTGAAATACTGTCCATCTCTTTACAAAAGCAGCTTCAATCTCTGATGGTAGAACTGCTAAGCCTGCGCAAATCTGCGTAAATTTACTAGAACTACTTAGCCTACGCAGATTTGCGCAGGCATTCAGCTCCATTGTCCTCCTGCTTTTGTTGTGCAAACACACTAAGTACCTGTGAACTCTGGCACATTTGCATTTATTTACTCAGACTCCTAACTCAAATCCATGGCAGCCCAGACCTATGTGTGTGACATGGAAACCTTCACAAAAGCCTGCCATATCTATACAAAATATCCCACACACTGACTAACCTGCAAATATGTAAGACACACAGTCACAAAATATATGGAAACACAAGTGTTTTATTTATAAAAAAAATAGAGTGAAAATAGAATGAAAAGTTGCTAATAGAATGAAATGAATAGAATGAAAATATACTAACACATCAGTCTCGAAAGTATGTTTGTACACAAATGTCATGAGCTGAGTGTAGTCATGGTCCATGGTTGATAACATGCTCGTACACGTACAGAATGAAATAATGTCATTTCATTTTGATTGGCCATCACTGAATTATAAAACCAAAAGTGAGTTTTGTTTTTCTGTCATCTCTCCAGCTTTAAATGTTCTCTCCTCTGGCTGTTCATGTAAAAAATTGTGAAAAAAAAATGTAAAAAAAAAAAATATTCAGTCCCTCAGTTCCAGGTTCATCTCTTCATCATCTTTCTGCCTCTTGTCTCCCACACAGCGTTTGCAGACCCAGTGACTATCGTCCCTACATTTGGCGCAGGCAAACCAGCTGCGGATTCTGTTGCAGCTCTCTTGTACCTGGCACTGAGTTGTCTGTACAGGTCCAGACACAGCAACAGCAAACCCTGCTGTCTCCATTGCCTTTTGCTGCATGAATCGGCAACGGAGTTCCTTGGCTAGAAGACTCAGGAACAATCTTCTTTTGCCTTTCCACCCTGTACACGCCTTGTACAGAACGTAGGCATTCGCCGCCGCCAGGTCAAGCATGTTATAAAATACAGCTACTGGCCACCTGTGTGTTGCTGCTCGTACTGAATACATGCGCGACGATGGAGGAAGTTCACGGCGAACTTTATTCACAGTGCCCAGTAGAGTCGTGTTGCGCTGAAGCAGTCTGTGTGACAGTGACAGTGAGGTGATGAAATTGTCCATTGTGACATTTCTCCCATCATCCAGAAATGGCTCCAACAGGCTCATGAGCACGTTCTCTGCCAGCCTCTCCCCCTTCTGACGACTGGGGTCTGTTCCCAAGTAAGGGGACACGTTGCAGACGTATTTGGTCTCCAAATCCGTCGCCATCCAGAACTTGATCCCAAATATGTCCGGGTTGGATGCTGCGTGAATGGACAACGAACCTTGCTCGTCTATGGTCATGTATTCTCCTGGAGTGAAACTCTCTGCACAGTTCTTAGTGAAGCGTGTCCAGATGTCAGAGATCACAGCAAATCTGTCTGTTTTCAACCTTTCTGCCCGCGTGTCCTTGTCATCAAATCGAAGGTGTTGCATAATTGAAATGAATCTATCTCGCGACATTGTCTCTTTGATTACTGGCACCAGAAAGTTTTCCGACCAGCAATCTGTAATGGCACCAACGGGACACATGATCGCTCTCACAAACAGAATAGAAGTAAATGCCATCAGTTCATTAATTGCCAACTTCCAGTCCGGCTATGTTCTGCGGGCTTGATGGACCGTACACTCTGTGATGGTCTGCAGCATTCCCACGTCTAGCAGGCAGAGGAAGCTTTGGAGCACACTTGTAATTTTACGCTGTCGGAAGATAAACAGATAGGGAATGGTAAATTTACATGAACCTCACTCTAAATGGGTTTATATAAATAATACATGGGTATATATAAGTATCATATGTAATATGGGAATGACAAACCTTAGCAGACTCTGTGGGTCTAGCTGATGCACTGGGCGTTCGACTTCCAATGTCCTCCTCTACCCACACAGTGCCGTCTTTTGCCGTCTGACTCGGACAGGGCTTCCTGGTACCACGGCGCATCTTCCGTGGAGGCATGTCGGGTTCTTCTTCCATCTCCATTTCGGAGTCATTTGTTCATAGGTTCTGGGTCTTTTCCCCATTTGCGCTATAAAATAACTGGGAAAGCAGTAAGATTTAAGCTTATTGCCAAGACAATCAGCTGCTGCTGCTTCTCAATCTAACATATTTGTATGAACGGAGCTTGATATACTTACTGGCCTACGGTTAAATATCATGATAGCGCGAAACAACTCTTCTAAATCTTCTAATTTTTTAAACGCACTTTCGTCTCGCGCATGCTCAATATAACGGAACACAGGTGTTTGGAGACGACTTTGACGAAGAAGAATAGGCTGAACAGCACGTTTTCGGGATGTGGTAGTAAGTATGCTCGTGATGAGCTGTTTATAAACCCCAGTGTCATTGTATTACTCATTAAAAACTTAAATATAATTTTCATTTGCTAGTTGTGAGGAAAGAGGAAAATACATAAAAAGGCACATTGAAGTAGTTTTATGTGGAATGCGACCAATTACTTACTAGCTACGTTGCAAAAATCGATTTTTACTGAACACTCGTTTTATTCACAGCTTGTAAGCTATTTTGATCGGTTGTAAGTTCATGGTTTATCATTAATGATGTGTAAAAACCCGTGCGGCCTTCATGAACATTCTTTCAAGAACTGGACAAGTTCACTCAACGTTTCATCGATATCTTCAGGACTAAGGGTGGAGAGATTGGCGCCAAACTTAAGATGATTCTGCACCAGATTGAAAATGATGTAAGCTCCTCAGACACATCACAATTTTTTTTATATTAAAACAACTGTTTCTTTTGCTGTTGTTCTTTGCTCTGTTTTGTGTTAGTGTCATGAGCTCTATTAAGTAGTAATTTTTATCATGACTTTCCAGAAATCCAACATCAACGCATGACGAACCGCCGTTCTTCATGGACTACCATTCCTTCTCAGGGAGGACCCAATTCCAATACATTCCAATACTTGCAGAGGATGAAAGTTAACATTGACAACGTGTCTTACAAGAGGGTTGCGGTAAAGAAAACAAAAGGCCAAAACACTTGCAGGCTCCATTTTTAGGGCCTATTCATGTTTGAACTTTTAAAGATCTTCCTGAGTGAAGAGCTTAAATTGTGCTTATCTCAGAGGCTTGAGAGGATACCAAGGGAAGACAAAGTGTCTCGGGGACGACCACAGGCAACCTGGCACTGCCCGGGTAGATGAAAGAAGAAGGGCACAGAGCCAGGCTGAGCACCACAGCGCTCTCCAGCCCATGGCTGCCGATGGTCACATTCCACCAGAACCCCCCAACACTAACTCCCCAGGGAACTTCCAAGCAGCAGAGCAGATTCCAACAACCGAGGATCAAAGGAAAGGAAAGATCCTGGCAGGAAGAAGAAGATCTTGTGGCCAAATGTAGAAGTTTGGAGAACAAATGTGTTACAAATGAAATATCACATTAAGCCTGAGTAATTTCACCATTTTCATTACAGGGATTTTTGTGAAACTTGTATTTGAAATAAATGTATGTGCTACAGCTTAATCATTTTTAAGCCGGAGCTAGCGCTCACTGATCAGGGCAGACACAGGGAGATGAGTAACTGTACCAGGAAAGCAAGACCTCACGCTTACAGGACAGTACTGGCGACATTTGGAAAGTTGCTAAGGTTTGTCCAAAAGTCGATAGATTTGTCGCTAGGCGCTTTTTTGAAAAAAAGTCGTCAAGGGGTCTGAAAAGTCGCTAAATCTAGCGACAAAGTCGCTAGGTTGGCAACACTGTGCCGAATACATTCCTGGAGCCTTCGATTTAGCATGCACAGTGCCCTCTACAGGATTCTGTCGAAACAGCATCTCTCAACCTCGTTCACAAGATTTGTGTCTTTTTCACAAAACGTTTTTCTTTGTAAATCCCAAAATCTTCCTATAAATGTATGTATGAATGCTTCTCGTCTTTTTCAGTCACACGACGCCTTTATAAATGAGCTCGCCGATTAATCTGTTTACATGAAAACATCTTAATTGCGTTAAGGCCTGTAAACGTGGCCACCTAACAAAAGGTAACCACGTGACTTAGCAGACTGCATGTTCCTCATCTCCTCTGTATGGACCATAGAGCTGTGTATCGGAGAGTCTGACAACACGATACGTTTCAAAATACAGGCATTACAATTCAGTGCGCTGCTCTATTTTGCCATTCTTTTTAGAAAATCTGCTTTTAGGAAAACATGGCATATTATAAAGAGCACATCACCAAATGGATGAAATCGGAGGTAAAACATTTGATTTTTAACCCAATCAGAATAGAGGGATCTGCATTTGCTTTTACCACAGTCCCTGTAACAATCCAGCATCGTAGCACTATAGCTATTTTGGATTCAGCCAACAGGTAACGTTACTAGTCAGCAGCCTTGTGCAAGTTACTGAAAACTACTAATTACCTATTACTGCATATAAAAGTATTTATAATAAGGGTGGGACTGGACCATGTGTCTGCCTGGGGGGTCGCCGGCCGGGATCGCCAGCAGTTTGGACGTGTGGTTGGTGCGGCAATGCGCTGCATCAGCGTTTGCTCCCTCTGCCTAACCTGCCCTGTATAATAACATAATCAAGGTAAATAACAGTGGGCTAAAGGTTGCATAGTGATCACATTAACATCGCGTCGATGTTGAAATACATGGTGCAAACAAAAGTAGTGGAATTACACTGACGAGTTACTACGAACACTGCTAGGCAGCTAGGTTTGCTAATGCTAACGTTAGCAGCGCACCCATATGCTACTTCCTCTCGCAAGATAAGGCAGCGTTACTGTCACTGTGTAAATACAATGAGATCTCTTTGGAGCAAGCCTGTCGATACCATGTTAAGTGTAAAACCACAAGTAAAATACCTTGAAAATAATAGAAATATAGATGGTGCTGAACCATGGTGAACAGTGGAGTCATAACAGAGGCTGTGCGTTGTGTTCAGTCACCTTTCACTGTAAATCACACATGGGTTCACAATCTTTTATGTCTGCTCTGAATCCCTCAGGGCTGGAGTGAAAACTCCATTCACACTAACATGGTGCCAAGGGGTATTGGGTATATTGTGTAGACATGATTCTGTCCTCTTTGGAAGTAATTTGTTTTACTGATTTAAATAAATGTAAAAAAATTTAAAAATATAAGGATAGCTCATTGTATCCAAAGCGAAAGAGAGACCTTATCCTTGGCCTCCAAGCCTGGAAGTACCCTGAGCTCTAGACCCAAGCTTAACCCTAACCCATAAGCATAGGTTCGCAGTATGAACAGATCTCACCTGATACCAGAAAACCATACATGTTCTTAATCTGAAAATCAGTTCATCGTTTTCCCAGAAGGTGGCGGCACATCAACACTGCAACCTTGGACAAGGATCGCCGCCCCTTTTCCTGCATTTGGAGCTGTTTCATTCCCTAGTTCTGCGACTTAACAGACTTTAGGCCGCCCTTTCTTTCTGTTTGGGACTGATACAGAGTGACGGCCTGTATTCTGCTACTCATTGTTTGCACTCTTCATAGATTTCAACACTCAGATTCTTGGTTAGATTGGGGTATTTTCTTTTTGTTTTCCGTTTTTTTGTATACCAGTGGCTGCCTCTATTGATCTGTCTGACTAAGATTTGATTGGTCTGGGGTGGTGGTGTTCACACTTTCACCGTGTGCAGTATATTTGTGTGGGGATCAGTGTGGTGGGGCACAGGTGTGTGTGTGTGTGTGTGTGTGTTAGTTTAGGGGACTCTATTCCCCCTTTTGATCAACTTCACCGGACACCTGTCTCTTGCATGGGTTTAGTCAGCTGGTGGCCAAAGGCTGGTTGCTGGTTTATTTTTTAAGGTTGTTGATGCTAAAGCGCTTGTCTTGTTTCTTTGCTTTATATTTTCAACAACCTGTTAATAGCACAAACACGTCTCCAGCTCCATTCGGTAAATGAACTTGTGTGCTCTTAATTTAGAGTAATTTTTCCTGTGGTGAAATTCCCCAGGTAGCGTAATCGTGTCCTTGTACTACTGACCGCTCTCTGCCACAAACATTTTACCCTAACCCTAACCCTAACCCTAACCATAGCCCCAAACATCATGTCCTGCCACCTCCCTGACGTGGCTCTAATAAGCCATGCCTGCTGCTCGTTGGTCTCGCGTCTCGTTCCATCCCTCATGTTAAACACTCCCAGCTGACTCCAGTCTGTTCCCTTGTTATTCCTGTATAAGTGCTTCCTGGCCCTGTGTTCCCCATTGATGTGGTGCCCTCCATGTTGCCCGTTCCCTAGCCTCCCATCTTGATCCCAGTAAATCCCGGTTTATTGTCTGACATCACCTGCTCCCAGAGTCGTTCATCCTGGCACCCGACAGAATGACGGAATTCGACAAGCCCCAGTGGATTCCCCAGGTCCCTACAGCCGATCACTGCTGCTTGTATCAAGCATACCTAATGTCACTGGTTCAGGCCGCAGTACATCTTTCCCCAGAGAGAATGGTCCATCTCTGACGGAGGGCATAGCTGCCCTCTCCCCGGACTCCCAGGTGGAGGGTGTGACATCTATAGCGGAGATCCTCAGGGCCCTCTGGAATGGAGTGAGTGTGCTGAACCCCGCAGAGGTGGGGTGCTCTGGAGAAAAGGAGCCCGCCGACTCCATGTCATTTGCCGTAGGACGACCTGCCTCCTCATTGTCACTTGAAGTCTGACAACATGATGCTTCTCCGGGATTTACTGTGGTCCCCCTGCTCGCTGAGGATGCAACCGTTGGCTCCCCAAAGCTCTCTGTAAAAAGGGAAGGGGTTTCTCTATGACTGGGGTTGGTAGTAGCGTTTCGGGGGGTCAAGGAGTCCGATGTTAGTGGTTTATGGTAATGTATAATGTGCAGTTTGTTGAATTGGCGGACTACATATCCCATCATCCCCTGTGCACCGCAAAATAATAGTCCATGCTTAGGGTGCTGTCTGGTTTATTTCTTTCTTTCTTTATTCAAGGCAATAACTTAGAGCTGTGAGGTACCCACTGTTCTAGTTTTATCCATCGGCCATGGTAAAGGGAGAACTTGGGTAAATCAGCAATCTCTCACCAGTCTCTCACCAACTTCCACCCCGGTTGCTATTTCCTCTGGTCCCTCTGCATATGGGTTCCCTGCGGAAGCGCGCGCCGCCTGGGGAAGGTTCCCTTATAGCCCAGGGTGGAACAGGGGAAGGTGAAGGTTTGGCACAAAGGGGGGGGGAAATAGGTGAGGTTGTTTGTTCTTGCTTTTGTGTGAGGTGGGATGTTCTGGGTGAAAGAGCAGTGGATGGCAATGCTTAATGGCCAGCTATGATGATGTGTTCGATGTTAAATGTATGTGTTGTAATGTATGTTAGTACATGAACCTCCAACTGGTTTCCCCTTGTCGTTGGGCTGTCCCAATTAGTTTAATGGGAAGCCGTATATAAGGGCAGGGGATTAGAGTAAAAAGGTGGTTGGTGCTCTTTCTTTTGGTCTAATTGTTTTATTTTTATTTTATTTTTGTTTTTTTTTGTCAGCTTGAGGTGAGGCTGGAAGGGCCCAGGTAATAAAGCTACCTTTTTTCTGAGGCCTACTGTGTTTGTGCCTGGTTTCTCCCCACTCGCATGCGGGGTTGTTGGCAATCCCTCAATAAGGCAGGGCCTGTCCAGCTCTTGCCTTTTTCACACTCTCCAACACAGAAGAACAGGCTTCACTCCGAGTTCTATGGTTGTCAGAGTGCTGGACCACAGTAGAGGTCGGACTTTGCTTTAACATGGTTTTATTGGAAGTCTGCACATAATACAGATGTTTCCTACCGTCCTTCGTTCCAATTAAATGTGGAAACGTTTTGTCAGCTGCCTGGAGAAGACACTACTGCCTCTTTTAATAGCACACATAGTAGTGAGCAGTGGTGACGTAATGGTTAGGGAAGCACACTCGTGATTGTAAGACACTGCATCTACAGCATCTGGCCCAGGAGAGCCAGCCGTTGCAGTCGTTACAGCCGCACTTAAGGCTCCCGGCCCAGAGAGGGCCGCTCAGGCCGCACCCGCAGTGTCCAACTCTAGGCTTCTCATAGAATCTGACACGGTTCCCTGGTAACCAGCCGACACCTGCCACACTGCTCCATCATGTCCGGCCAGCGTCCACCTCGCTGTCCCCTGATTCCTGGCCAGCACCCACCTCAATCTCCCCAGACGTCCAGCCGGCGCCCACCTCATCTCCTGACGGCCTGCTGGTGCCCACTTTCTATCATGACGTCCCACATGCCTGCAGGCTGCCACCAGCCCAGAGAAGATGGTTCCGGAGGATGTCCTGCTGGAGTGCAACCCTCTGGACTTGCCCTGGGTCCTGCTGCGTGGGTCCCTCCTTCATCCCGGACTCCGGTTACTCTGGTCCCAGTTTCTGGGGTGGTCACCAGTATCAACAGGAGTCCTAGAAAACGGCAGGCAGAATGTCTGTCTCCCAGAGAGGGTTTGCCAGTCTCTTCTCTTGCCCTGTATGTCCCTTGTCATCTTCCTGTTCCTGGCCTGTTGTCTCCTTGCTGCCCTACTGCTCTGCGGTTCTCTCATCGCCCCCCAACCCCTCACATCCTCCGGCCCTCCTGGCCCTCTCAGACCCTCTGGTCCTGTGATTCGGCGGAGTTCTGCCTCACCTGGAAAGGGGCCTAGGAGGGTCCCCAGCCCCGAGTCTTTGCCTGGCTTCCCTGGATGCCCCATGTTATTCCATTTTGTGCCTCAATGTTTGTCTTGTTGCTCTGTCCCACCTGTATCTCTCCTTGTCTTCTGCATCCTGTGCCCCTGTTCTTGTTGACCCTCCACCTGTCCGTCCTGTTTTGAGGTCTGACAGGACTGCTGTACCTGTGGTTCCTAGCTTTTCCTTTATCCGCTCCATGTCCTTAGTGGTGTCCTACAACTGCTCTTATGTCTGGTGTTGCTCTCTGTCTAGTGTTCTGTCTAGTCTTGTCTGGCCTTGTCCTGTCTACCATCTGTTCTGTCGTCCCCTGTCTAGTCCAGAGTCCAGTCTGGTTCCACCCGTGTTGTCTAACCCCCTTGGACTTCATGGCCGGAGCACATGCTTTTGGGGGGGTGGGGGGGGGGGGGGGTACTGTCACATTAAGCAATGCCATTTTTATCCACTATGCCTGTCCATTTATGTGTCAATGCGTGTTCTGACCATCCATGCTGTCTGCCTCCCCACATGCCCGGGGGGGTCACCATCTGAGCTGGAGTCCTGGTTCAGTCCCATGGAGGGGTGACACTGCGAATTGGACCTGCTAACTTAACTGCTAACCTGTCATCCTGGGTGCAGCCTTAAGTGCCACCCTACACAGGCCAGCGTGGAGAACAGGCTTATTGACAGACTTTAATCACACCTTACACCCGGCCTTTAGCAAGCAACTCCACTCTTTTCTGTTCTCAGTAATATTAGTCTGCCTGGGGGGGTTGGGCAGCCAGTTGTCCATGGACCCCCAGAGGTCTTATTTTCTCCTTACTTGGGGTTTTTTGGTTCCTCTCCTCCATTGTCATCTGGCTTTCTTTATTTAATATCTTTCTTTCCTTTTTCCCCTTGTGTATCACTCTCTTTAATGATGTTGTAATGTATGACTATACATCTATGTAAAGTGCCTTGGGACGACTCTGTGAGGCACTATATAAAAATGTAATTAAATATCCCGCCTCCTCCCTGACGTGGCTCTAACCGGCCATGTTTGCTGCTTGTTGGTCTCACGTCTCGTTCCAGCCCTCGTGTTAAACACTCCCAGCTGCCTCCAGTCTCTTCCATCATTAGTCCTGCATTTAAGTGCTACCTGTGTTCCCCAGTTCGATCACTGATGTTGTGCCTTATGTGTTGCCTGTTCCATAGCCTCCCATCCTGATCCCAATAAGTCCCTGTTTGTTGTCTGACAAACACCTGCTGCACGAGTCTTTCATCCCGGTGACCACGACACCAACCGCCAGTGATGTCTGTGGAGCCCAGAAATACCAGCCTAGCTGCACTAGTGCCCAGGCAGCACCTTGTGGGTGTGGTTCTGCATGTTCAGCTTGCATGTTCTCCCCGTGTTCCTGTGGGTTTCCTCAGGTTTCCTTCTGCTGTCCAAGATAATGCATTTTGGTGATTTAGTGTCACTTGATTGCCCTCAGCATGTGAGTGAGTGTTTGCCCTGTGATGGACTGGCATCCCATCCAGGGCGTCTCTGCCTTGTGCCCTGTGCTTCCTGAGATGTGTGTGTCCCATAACCCTGTACTGGATAAGCGGTTGGATACTTTTTTGATATATGATCTTTCTCTTCCTGCGGATGGCTGAAGCTGGTCCATTAACTTTTGGCTTAAATATGAGACTTTAACTTAATAGTGTTCAATGAATTCCTAGAATAAATTTTCATTACTAGAGTATGGAATTATTTTGGATGATAAAAATTATCACTCTGAACCTGGTCACCTGACTCTCCTTCTTAACACAAATACACTCCCAGCACAAACACACAGAAAGAAAAGGAAGAAATGACATATATGTGCTACACCCTTTATTTTCATGAATATTATATATAGAAGAATGTAAAAAACAAATCTGTGGATTGACAGCACTTGTCAAAGCTTGTTCTGTCTAATCCTGACACAGTCTGTCTATAATTGCACATCCCTGCATGTTTCACCTGAAACCACATGATCCCAAACATGTTTCTAAACAGACACAGAAATTCATTCTCAGTAGATCTGCTCTCTTATACCTTTATATCTAATTTCTATCCACTGTACGGCCAACAATGTCAGTAACAGTTATTCTCATGAAAGCTAAATAAATATCTGTTGTGGGTACAGTTTGTATAATGTACTATTTTAGTTATAAACTCCAGCTCCACTGTTTGCCCAGTCTGCTCTTCCCAGTCTGGCCTCAGCCCAAAACCACACCTACTGCAGCCTAGAAGCAGGAAGTTCCTCCCACTGTCACACACAGACGACTGTGAGAGAAAACGAAACTGAATCCTATCAGTGTTCATGGTAAAATGGCAGAAGCCAGAGTTGCAGTGGATGTAAACGAGTTCAGTTGTGCAGTCTGTCTGGATCTACTAAAGGATCCAGTGACTATTCCCTGTGGACACAGTTACTGTATGAGCTGCATTAAGAGCTGCTGGGATCAGGAGGATCATGCTGGAGTTTACAGCTGTCCCCAGTGCAGACAGACCTTCATACCCAGACCTGTTCTGGACAGAAACACCATACTGGCTGAAATGGTGGAGAAACTGAAGAAGACTGGACTAGAAGCAGCTACTCCTGCTGACCAGTATGCTGGACCTGGAGATGTGGAGTGTGACGTCTGTACTGGGAGAAAACACAAAGCTGTCAAGTCCTGCCTGGTGTGTCTGGCCTCCTTCTGTGAAACTGACCTGCAGCTTCACAATAAACTCCACCATGCAAAACAGCACAAGCTCATTGATGCCATCGGCCATCTGAAGGACAAGGTCTGTTCCCACCATGACAAACCCCTGGAGGTCTACTGCCGTACCGACCAGCAGTGTATCTGTCTGCTCTGTGTGAAGGATAAACACAGAGGCCATGTTACAGTCTCAGCTGCTACAGGAAGGGCGGAGATACAGGTCAGGCTAATTTAAAAGAATTTCCCCTTTCTATCTAAAAGAATTTCCCCAAATGGATCAGTGAAAGTATCAATTATTGTTATTATCTAAAAGTTAATTTTAAATAAATGGATTTTGTCTTAACACATGTTAGTGTAATTGCGACGAAACACTCAGAACAAGTCTGGTTCGGTAAAGTTGTCATGACCTGCTTGTTTGGTTACTAGCTTGTCGGATTTAAGGTAATCTGGGAAAAATGTAAGTGAACGAATATGAAGTCCATTTAAACTGTGGTACCTTAAATCCGACAAGTTACCCCGACAAGCCAGTAACCCTTCATAGTACAGAAGAACTCACTAGGGCCACAGTAGTACAGGCCACTGAAGTCAGAGGAATCTACACAACCCTGACCTCAGAATTCAAGATGGCGGTGCCCTTTAAGGCCGCGCCCGCCTAAGATGTTGGTACGGAACGCCATGATACTCAAAATCAAATAAATAAGTTGTCAGGTTCGCCTTGTAAGCGGGTAAGCGGATGGGCATGCAAGCTGGTATTTTTGATATTTTTATATAAAAAAATAAATAAAATGATCAATATTTCAATAAGGGGCGGCATGGTGGTGCAGTGGTCAGCACTGTTGCCTCACACCTCTGTGACCCGGGTTCGAGTCTCCGCCTGGATCACATGTGTGTGGAGTTTGCATGTTCTCCCCATGTCATCGTGGGGTTTCCTCCGGGTACTCCGGTTTCCCCCCACAGTCCAAAAATATGCTGAGGCTAATTGGAGTTACTAAATTGCCCATAAGAGTGCATGTGTGCGTGAATGGTGTGTGAATGTGCCCTGTGATGGGCTGACCCCCCATCCTAGATTGTTCCCTGCCTCATGCCCATTGCTTCCAGGATAGGCTCTGGACCCCCCATGACCCAGTAGGATAAGCGGTTTGGAAAATGGATGGATGGACGGATGTTTCTTACTTTCAGTGTTTCTGGGAGTTTCCCTAGTCTTGTATTCATTAGTATAAGTTACTGCACCTGTTGCCTGTTTTCCCTGCACCGTTGTTATTGGTTAATTGTCTTATTTGTCACATCTGCCTCTTCGTTAGTGCTTGTCCTCCTTTTTCATGCTGATTCATTGTTTGTCTGTTGGTGGTGGAATGTTAGGTCATTGTCTTTAGTTACAGCCTGTTTTTCTACCTGGTTGTTTTTCCTGGTTTTCTTCCTTTAGTTGCCCATAGTGATGGCAAAACAAAACTTTCCGAAGGAAGTGTGTCGAAAGATGGTTCAGTACTCGAAGTTTTTCTAAATGGTGAACATTAATGATACTAGGTGGTCAAATATGTAAATAGCATTTTGAGTGAGTACACAACTTCTCCCACTTTAGAGAACACCTACTAACATGGAACGGAGTTCGCTGGAGAGCATAAAAACTGTAAAGGGTCTTCAGAACGCAGTATATTTGGGTCACTGAGGTACTGCCAAACCTCCGGAGTAGCATCTGCTGTTGAACTCTTGACCCATCTGCTCTCCCCCTGTCACTGTCCAGAAGACCTGGAACTAAAATGACAAAGCATGAGTCATTATATACACTATGCATTTTGTACTGTGCAATAATAATTGTACCTCCAAATTCAGTGTAATTGAACATTCAGATTAAAATGTGAAAGGTTGCAGTACTGGTGTGCATTGCAGTACCAGATGAAGTTCCTCCAGGCTCTGGTTCTGGTGGCTGGATGCATGTTGGTGTGGATGGGTTCTACTGGGCCTCCTGTAATCTTATGCTGGACACACACTCTGCTGTAAGGCGTTTCACAGCAACCTGAGCATTAGATTGGCTACAGAAACCTGCAGGTTTATATCTTGGACCCAGCAGTGTGGCCAGTGTCATTATGCTATGTGAGCTCTGTCTTCAGAGTAACCAATGCAGCTCCAACTGGCTCTCCTTGATCATGTGATCACTGCAGCACTGAATAGGTGATATTCCAGTTGGTTTCCACTTCTGTAATTATTCTCAGAGTGGGTCTGCCCATCTGTTGTTGGACTTGACAAAGCCTTTATCTCGCAGTTGTACTGGTTCTGAAGTAGGTCACACAGAATCTGTCTTACCTTGTGTAATGAGGTGGAGCTGGAGGGTGCGATCTGGTTGGGGCATGGTAATTTCATTAACCTGGCTGCAACAATTAAGCAATCAGCACGCGTATATAGGACCCGGTTGTGGTTACGTGTGTGACTGATTTGCAAGCGTGACGTGACTCTCCGTGCGCTAGTATCTCCTTTTCCGGAAGTTGTGGCTATATCCAACGCTGCAGGTAGGGTATCAGTGGACGGGGTCGTTTGCTTGCTGTATGGGTGGTTGTAATGTGCTTTGGTATCTTTCTTACAGTTGCAAGGGCTTGGTAAATCTAGCAGCTTGCGGTTGCTTCCGCTTTTAAGGTTTTCCAACTTTTACCGCGTGTAATCTGCCAGGTATGTCTCGTCTCCTTTTACCAACGTTTGGGTAGTAGGGGCATACCTAATACTGTGTTTGTATTTGTAGTGGATCGCGACTTGGAGTGTCCCGGACCGACGTGAGCCAGACCATCAGCGGGATACTAAGTCACTACAATTGCTGCTGTTTTGCCCGGATGTTTTATGTTTTGTTTCATGTTTTAATTGGTTTTAAGTATTAATGTGTTTCATTGATTGGATGTAAATTGGGGGGGTGTCGTTGGGAAGGCTTGGTGCTGGGCGGTGAGGATCCGTGTCGGGCGATACCGCGCTGCGTGGTCGCGTTGCTTTCTTGTAGCCCACCCCTTGGGTGGATGTACGGGCGTCATGTACTGCGGGACCCCTTAGAGTGTTTGACTGTACGCCTCCCATTCCCCTCCCGACAACAGCTGCCTGGTTTGGGTTTCCTCTTTTGTCGTGTGATTGGAGTGTTTTTAATATGATTTGATCTGTATTATTTGTGCTGTGATTTTGGTTTTGTAATTTGCTGTTTGGTTTCTTTGTGTTTTTATTTTGGAGTGTTAACAGCAGCCTAATAAAGGGAGTGTTTATGGTCTTCGTGTCTCCCCTATGGTGATCACGAATCTGTGTCCTTTTATATTGGAGTGGGTTTTGAACTCCGGTATTCTAATTCTCTGGGTGAAATTCCCAGAGTGGCGTAGTCGGCTTGTCCATTTCCGTATTCCCTCGCTACTTCCTCCCTCAGTAACGCCACACTTGGATCTGATGTCATCAGGTCCTTGTGTCTGATCCATGGTCTTCTTCACAGCCAAATTCAGTGCATGTACAATGCAGGTTGTGTGTCTGACACAGACAATCACATTTTGTGCAGCGTCAGTGTGAGCCATCGGACTTTATTCTGTATTCCCCACTCCTCCATCAGGCTGCCTCGACTGCAGCCATGTTTTCTGCAGAATGAGACTCTGGGAATTTTCCTGCTCCCAATAATAGTCGACAGCTCAGTCTTATCATTTATTATGTATTCATACAATTAAACTGAACCTTGGACACAATTATAATTGACTAATTATCATTATTCATCCATCCATTTTCCAAACCGCTTATCCTTCTGGGTCGTGGGGCTCAAGGGCCCATGGACATATGACTGTTCTGCTGAGGCGGGGGCTCAAACCAGCGATCTTCCAGTCATGGGCACAGATATTTAGCCCTCTGAGCCACTCACCGCCCCCTTTATTATCATTATTATTATCATTATTATTAAATTGTTTAATTATTGAAAATAAATTATTAAATTGTTATTATGATTAAAACTTATGCTGCAGTGTGTGTGCACTGAAATATGTGCTGTACAACAGGTTTGAAAGCGGTAATGAGGATTGTGCCACATTTTCAATTTCCAAAGCAGTCACATGGTTGAGTGCATAACGAAGCTTCAGATGACCATGGTCACATGTTCAGGGTGGAACGGAGGAAACCTTGAAGCTATGCTTCAGAATGCAGTGAATCGTTTTTTTTTTTTGGTGTCAAGCTTAACATCACTAGCTGCCCCAGTCCCTCTGTTAGTCTACATGCCATTTTCTTAGCTACTTTTTCCCTGGTGAGTTTTGACCCCTTATTGTTATTTTATTGTGTGTCTTTCCAGTTTGGTTCAGTCTCCTTAATTCCCTTTCTTTGTGCTTTTAAGTGCATCGTCACCTTGTTTCCCTGCCTGCACCAGGCTGCGCCCCAACATGCACATTAAATATATGATCTGTTCAAATTCTGAAGCATCTTTAATGAATCTCATTTTACACATTTTCCTTTCTGAATTTGCGTGGAACATCAACGATGCAGACTTTGACAGAGTTTACATATGAATGGGTCACAACAGTCCAATATTAAACCAACTTCCCAGCAGATTCAAAGTTTTCAGTATCGCAGGAAAAAAGATGCATTATTGTTGTTCAGAATACAGTTTACTACACAGTGGCCCATTATCAACTTACATGCAATCTGACATCAATCTAATAGGACGTCAGTTGAGTAGCCGGTCCTGCAGTGCAGCCCAGGACACATTCGCCTTCACATTGCTATAAGAATGTGGCCATATGCAGCCCAGACCACCTCCCAATGTGGTTTCAGTGATCGGATCTCAATGCATCTTCAATGCGTCCTGGGTAATTAGCGCTGTCCACTTCTGACTGGATCACCCAGGACGCATGTTAATACCAGGTGGAAACAGGACCAAAGGGTCTATGTTCATTGTATCTTACCTACAGTCAATAAATCATTTACAAATATCCCTCTATTCATCCATCCATCCATCTCCTATCCGGTAATCCAGGTCAGGGTCAGGGGGAGTGCCTGGAGCCTTTCCCAGGCAGCATAGGGCCCAAGGCTGGGGTCCACCCTGGGCAGGATGATTAATGAATGTGATCTCAGCTAATGAAACAAACTTGTTTTATCATCTTTTTTCTTATCTGTAGAAACAAATGGATGAAACACAGAGGGAATTTCAGCAGAGAATTCAGATGAGCGAGAAGGAGCTGCAGGAGCTGAGAGAGGCTGTGGCCTCATTCACAGTGAGTATGAACCTGAAGAGAAGATAACTGCTGGCTTGTGATCATATTGAATCTTCTTTCAGATTCAACAGATTGCAGATTTACAGACTTGTGAGGATTAATCAAATTAATGCTGCTCTGGGTTATTCTGGATCAGTAGGATAAAGTTGCTAGATTACAGACTTTAACCAAGTGTTGCAACAGTAGTAGCTTATTTATTTTTAAAAAATACCATTAAAGGCCCATTTGAGAAAAATGCAACTTTTCACAACCCAGCGTAATGCAAATAAACATCGAAAAAGTCACCTATTAAACTGAGACCTAATGGTGACAACCAACCTGCCCCTTACAGCCACCAGTCTCTGCCAAATCCCTGCAGCTGACAGTGTATGAGCTTAATGAGTGATCATTTCAAATCAGTGCTGGCTGGGTTTCAGTACCTGAGGCATCCAGCATGGTGACGCTCCAAACCCCAGCCCTGTGCTGTTTATACCTCCTGTCAGCTAACATCTCTATTGTAGAATGAGACTCTCTGGAGTCTCAAAAGGGGCCAATTGTAATTTACCGTCCTCTGCTCCCTGTGTCACCAACAGAGCTCAGCACAGTCAGCAGTGGAGGACAGCGAGAGGATCTTCACTGAGATGATCCGCTCCATTGAGAGAAGACGCTCTGAGGTGACAAAGCTGATCAGAGATCAGGAGAAGGCTGCAGTGAGTCAGGCTGAAGGAGACATGGAGAGACTGAAGCAGGAGATTGATGAACTGAAGAGAAGACACTCTGAGCTGGAGCAGCTTTCACACAAAGAGGATCACAACCATTTCCTCCAGGTAACAGAACAGCTACTTTGGCAATAAGAAAACCAGAGTATTCAAATGAATGCATATTGTCATTTGTATTTCAACTAGTCTGTCATTGGTCAGATGTTAATGGTCCTGTTAATTAGATTGCAATACACATTTGTATTGAAGAAGCTGTTTAATCGGACTGTGTGTCTGTAGAAGCGCCAGGCTCTTCTTGTCACTCCTGAAGCTGGATTTGGACCCAGAATCTCTGTCAGTCCAAGATCTGATTTTGGCAATTTGAGGAAGGTGGTTTCTGAGCTGAAAGATCAACTGGAGAATGTTTGCAGAATGAAAATGGCAGAGATCCATCACGCAGGTTAATACATTTTCTAGTCTGTTCATGTTAATATAGACCAGGGCTGGCCAATCAGGGCTGTCTGTGGGGTTTTGCTGGATTACTAATTAGAGGACTGATTGGCTGAAGGGTCTCACATCTGGGGTTGAACAGCTGACCTAAAGGTTACCCCAAAGACCTGCGTACACACTGGTACTTTGCGGGTAAGATTACCCCCCCCCCCCCCCCCCCGATGTAGACCATGCAGAGAGAGTATGCAGTACAGTCAGTCTCACATTTGTGTGACCAAGTCAGTTTGATTTCAATAAGTTTAAATCTTTGTGATACCTGGTGAACGAGCTTCACATTCTACTGTATGCAAAACCCAGATTACATGAAACATGTTTCTTCTACATTATAGAAACCAAAAATCTGTATTATGTGTAACTTACCATGATTTGCAGTTTGTTAATTATTGTCCCTCATAATGATAATACCCCACTGCTGGTGTCTCCACAGTGAGTGAAGTCCATCTCCCACAAGTAAATTCCTTTTTCTCACATCCCTGTTTCTCTCTGTCTCCTTCTAGTTACCAAAGACACCGTCCCACCAGTATCTGTGCCCAGGACCAGAGCAGAATTCTTACACTGTGAGTCTGTTCACACACACGCTTCTCTCTCCCTGTATGAGGTGGAGTGTGTTTTACTGTGTTTTATTGTGTTTTATTGTGTTTCATTTTCTACTGCTAGGGCAGCTTCTCTTTCTCTCTCCCGCTGCCTCCTGGTCTTTCACATTTACATGAGCTTTTTATCTCAGTAGACTTTGAATCCAATTGCTAAGTAAGGCAAGTTTATTCAGGGTGCTTTTCCACTGCACCAGGTTCGGTACTTTTGGTTCTTTCCCTTTTCCATTAACTTCCGGTCTAGGACCAGTACCAGAAGTTCCAGTACCAAAAGCACCATTGCAGCTGGGGTACTTTTTCGGTACTTTGGAACTTTGGTGAGGGACTTACAAACACGCATTGTCTATTTAAAAAACTATTTTAAAAAGTCTAAAAGCCCAAAAAACAAATAAACAGTTAACTAAAAAGAAGTGAGATTGTAGAGGCAGCATATGACTAAACTCCTGCTGATTTAATTTATTGAAAAGCTGCAGCAAACAGTAACGTTTTAAGCCCTGATTATAATGAGCTGACAGTGTTAGCAGACCTCAGGTCTTCAGGAAGCTTGTTCCACAGACAGGGAGCATAGAGACTAAAAGCTGCTTCAGCCTGCTTGGTCTTCATTCTGGGACATGGAGTAAACTTTCAGGGGTCTGGATGCTTCACAAGGTTCAAGGAAGTTAGTGCCATTTAGTGCCTTGTAGACAAGTAATATTTAATTATTAATCCTATGATGCTCAGGAAGCCAGTGCAGTGACTAAGGACCTGTGTGATATGCTCTACTTCCTTGGTGTTAGTGAGGACTCTGGTGGCAGCATTCTGGATGAGCTGCAGCTGTCTGACTGATTTATTACCAAGACCTGCAAAGACACCATTTCAATAGTCTAGCCTGCTGGAAATAAACACATGAACAAGCTTTTCCGTATCTGGTTTAGAGAGACATCCTTCTCTCTCTCTCTTATTGGGCTGGTTTCAGCTTCTATTGGGTGGATTTTAAGCAGAACTTGGGCAGGACCTGGGAACACTGTACTGATGCCTCATTTCCACCAACATGGAGCCGGCGCTGGGCTGGTTGTCACTTGATGCCTTTTCAGAACCTGCCTGCGTCTCCACCAGTTTAGAGAATGAACATAGGTGACAGTGAGAGTAAAGGTTCATATGTATTCAGTTTTGTTGGATTTATTCTTATCTGTTTCCGAATAAGTTTTTATAAGCTGCCAACTGTCCTTTTACCGATCGCGCTATTAAAGATGCCAATAACTGAACTTTGCAATCTGCCTCATGATCTCTTCGCCACTCGAGTGCCACAATATTTTGTTTATCAGACCTGCGGCATGGTTTTCATTTACAATGCAAAGTTACTCCGATAATAAGCTGGCTAGTTGTTTTACTGCTGGCACCGGAAATATTAGACAAAACTATATTGGTTATTGACTGAATTATCCAGCTATGTGGACGGTTTGGACACGATGGCCTCTCCCACTTGCACTGACGTTATCAGAATTATAATTTTTTTTTGTTGTGTCCCCAAACTGGTTGTGACACTGAACATCTCTTAAGTCTGTGCTTTAGGGCCATGACTTCACACGACACGACTACACTTGCGTGCTTAGTTTACATCTATCTGGAGGATTGAAGGTCATGTCCACCAGGGAGCAGTGCGAGAAAACCATCTTGGTCGGTTCCTTCTTTTCCAGTCTCACTTGTGGCAGTCAAGATGGCGCTCTGAAGAACACGCTTTGATTAGAGCTGCAAACCGACTTGTTTTGTTTACCATGTACTGTGAACTATATGCAGTTTTACTACTGTCTGGTTTTATTTAATCATCCAGTGACTGCAATAACTATACACAGTCAAGATGACAGGTTCTGAAAAAAAAGAAAATGATGGAAGAGATTAAACGAGATAAAACAATAGCACCTTTTCGAATCAGTTACAAACTGATTTTTGGCTTATTTCTAATGAATTAGGAAATATTTAAACAAACATTTTACCTTCACCATTTTCTGACCACCCAGCCATTGATATCCATATATCCATATTGTCATCGTCTATCCATCTATCCATCCATTTTCCAAACCGCTTATCCTTACTGGGTCGCGGGGGGTCCGGAGCCTATCCCAGAAGCAATGGGCACGAGGCAGGGAACAACCCAGGATGGGGGGCCAGCCCATCGCAGGGCACACTCACACACCTTTCACTCACACATGCACTCCTATGGGCAATTTAGCAACTCCAATTAGCCTCAGCATGTTTTTGGACTGTGGGGGGAAACCGGAGTACCTGGAGGAAACCTCACGATGACATGGGGAGAACATGCAATCTTTGTCATCGTCTACTGGATATAAAATATCTTCAAACTGGATATTAAACAGTTCAATCTTGAGAAAAGTAGCTATTTTAAATATAGAATAATTAACTGACTTACACTGGAATAGACCCAATACAGAAAAAAACTATTGCAATAACATGTAACAAAATTTGTCAGAAGGTTTAGTAGTGACTTGGCGCGAATCGGAAGAGATGAAGAAAACAAAATTATATATGAGATTTACTGCTTTAACTTGCAAACTAGTCAATCATCTTACTGATATAGAAAATAATGTAGGAGGTGACTTACAGAATAAATTGGATGATTATATATAAACATAAGGCAGAAGAAGCCTTTGTTAGATTGTGGCAAAAATGGCTTGAAGGTGAGTGTCACGACCAGGCGCGGGGAGAGCAGCGATCGTGCGGGTGCGGCGAGCAAGCAGCAGGCAAACAAGCAAAGTCGGGGCAAAACTAGGGATTTAATAAGGGAACCAGGACAGGAGAACATCGCACACCGACTAACATCAATGACAGACACGGAAAGAGGGGAGACCAGGACTTAAATACGTTAAAGCAGGGCAACATAATCATCCAGGGCTGGAAACAACTTGGGGAAGCACACGTGGGTAATCAGGGGGCGTGGCACACATGAGGAGCGGACGGGTCAGGCATCACAGAACCCCCCCCCCCAAAGGCGCGCTGCACCGGGCGCGCCAGGGAGGAGGCGAGGAATGGGGGACAGGAACCAAAACCTAGAAGACAACAACCAAAACCATTAACGAGGGACCGGGAACAAGACAGAGACACAGAACAAGGCAAGGGACAGGACGTAAGACAGGAGCTGAGACAGGACAGGGAAAGCGGACGAACATACCAGAAAAGGGGACACAGAGGGAACAGGAGGAACAAAAGGACTGGGAGTGAACGGAGGGAACCCAGAGGGAGAAGGAGGAACAGGAGGAGCGAAGGGACGAGGGACAAAGAAAGGGGAAGCAAACAAAGGAGGGACAGAGGCAGGGAAGAAGGGAGAGAAGGGAGAGAAGGGAGAGAAGGGGAACAAAGGAGAGCCCGAGGGAGACCCAGCGGGCGATGGGCGGCAGCCGGAGGGGCCGCAGGCGGCTGGGAGGCCGGAGCCGGAGAGGCCCGCGGAGGGGCCGAGGAGGCAGGGCGAGGGACCCGCGGAGGGGCCAGGGAGGGAGCAGGAGGGAGCACCGGGGAAGGGGACGAAGGAGCAGGAGGGGACCCTGGCGAGGACAAGGTGAGGGGGGGAGCCGCCGCAGGCGGCGACGTCATCCGCCGCGGACAAGCGGGCGGACCCGCTGGCGACGGAGGAACCGCCGTCGGGGAGCCCTCAGGCGACCGACTAGGCACGGACGGGGGGAGCGAGTCAGGGCGACGAGGCACCGGAGGGAGGCCCACAGGCGACGGCCGAACCGGGAGACCAGGGCCCGCGGCCGCCAACCGAGCCCCAGCACAGGCAACGGAGGGTGAGCCAGGGGGCAGGGCGGGCAGGACCCCAGCCCTGCGTCTGTGCCCCCTCCCCTTGCTGGACACAGACATGCGGGCTTTAGTCTGGGGTTTCTCGCGCCGGGGCGAGGACAAAGGAGTCATGAGTGAGGTCCCTGAGGGGTCCCATTCCAACTCCTCCACCTCCGGAGGGGGAGGAGCCAAGATGGAGTCCTCCGGGACCTCCTCGGGGACTTGGACAGAAGGGACTGGAACCGCTGCAGGCGGAGGGGGCGCCTCGGGAGCCGCTGCAGGCGGAGGGGGCGCCTCGGGAGCCGCTGCAGGCAGTGGCGGCTGTAGTGGGAATGCCTGCCCGGGAGCTGCAGGCTGCTGCAGTGGGGGCGCCGGCCCGGGAACTGCAGGCTGCTGCAGTCGGGGTGCCTGCCCGGGAACTGCAGGCTGCTGCAGTGGAGGCGCCTGCCCGGGAGTTGCAGGAGGACGAGGGAGCTGCGCAGGCGTAGGAGCCGCGGGCAGTGGCGGCTGCACGGGAGCGGGGTCCGCGGGCGGCGGCGGCTGCACGGGAGCGGAGACCGCCGGCAGTAACGGAGGGAGCTCCTCCGTACCGGCGATCGCCGGTCTCCTCCTTCTCCTCCTCTGGCGCCTGGCGGTGGTGGGAGGCGGCGCGACATCCGAGAAAGCGGACGGCGAGAGAACAAGCTCCGGGTAAGGGTAGAGGAAGGGCTCTTCATCCTCATCCCCACTTGAGGGCCAGTATCTCCACACGGAGTAAGCGTCCTGTGGGCTCGGCCTCAGGGCTGGAGTCAGGACGGGCTGCTTTACCTCCGGAGACTGCCACATGCGGGAAAGCGCGCAGGCTCCGAGGGAGATCGTCGGCTCCCTCACTCTCCTTCTCCTCTGCTTCTTCGTCTTTTGGTCTGTCATTCTGTCACGACCAGGCGCGGGGAGACCGGTGATCGTGCGGGTGCGGCGAGCAAGCAGCAGGCAAACAAGCAAAGTCGGGGCAAAATTAGGGATTTAATAAGGGAACCAGGACAGGAGAACATCGCACACCGACTAACATCAATGACAGACACGGAAAGAGGGGAGACCAGGACTTAAATACGTTAAAGCAGGGCAACATAATCAGATGGGGCTGGAAACAAATCGGGGAAGCACACGTGGGTAATCAGGGGGCGTGGCACACATGAGGAGCGGATGGGTCAGGCATCACAGTGAGCAGAACTCAGCCTATTTCTTTAGGCTAGAAAGAGAGCAAGTCAGGAACTGCATTATGTGGGTGAGGATTTATGGAAATGTTGCGGAAAATTTTTGATTTCTTCTCAAACATGATGGGAATAACTGATGTGGATCGTGAACTTTGTGACGTCCCAATTCATTTAACTGAGATGTCTGCTGTAATAAATTGCTTAAAAAATAATAAACCGCCGGGAACAGACAGTCTAATCCAGAGTCTTTTTTCATCATTGCTGGAGATTTCAATCAGGCAAATCTGAAGCCAGTTTTCCCCAAATTCTTCCAATATATGAACATCCCAGCTAGAGGGAGAATCTGTCTGGACAATGTTTACACAAACGTTTGTGAGGCCTACAAGGCCCTTCCCCACACCACCTCGGCTACTCAGACCATGTCACTGTGTCCATGGTTCCTGTGTATAAATCCCTGCTGAAGCACAACAAACCAGTCAGTAAGAGTGTGGCCAGCTGGTGCCGTCTCAGCTCTCCAAGGCTGCTTTGGATCTACTGACTGGGACATTTTTAAGGAGGCTGCTATAAATGGTGATACCATCAATCTGGAGGAGTATATAAACTCTGTGATCGATGACCACGAGAGCCGACCAAAGGCCCTGGATGACGAAGGAAGTGCTCACATATCTAAGAATCAGAAATGCAGCTTTCAGATCTAAAGACAAGGCTGCCCTCAGGACGCCCAGAGGCAACCTGTCCCAAGCTATGAAGATAGCCAATCAGGCACATGCACAGAGGATCAATGAACACTTTAAATGCACTAAAGACACACGCCGCATATGGCAGGGCATTCAGCCAATCACGATCTGCAAGCCCAACCCACACATCAGTGGCGGTGATGTCTCCCTTCCAGTTGAGCTAAACAACTTCTTTGTACAGAATAAGGAGCCCAGCATGTCCCAGCATGCTTCACATCAACCACCATCATCCTAGTGCTGTAGAAGCCATTAGTGTCTAGCCTGAATGACTACTGCCCTGTAGCACTCAGGTCAATCATCATGAAGTGCTTGGAAAGGCTGGTCATGGCAGTAATACATAAAGACCATTCCTACCTCTCTAGACCCTCTCCAATCTGCATACCGGTCCAACAGGTCTACTGAGGACACCGTAGCCTCTGCCCGTCTCCTTTCCCTGACACATCTGGATAAGAGAGTCACATATGTCAGGATGTTATTCATAGACTTCAGCTCTACCTTCAATACATCCCTCAAAAACTGAGGGGGTTAAGCTTGAACACCACTCTCTGCGGCTGGATCTTGGATTTCCTGAAAGAAACGCCCCAGTCAGTATGTATGGGCTGCAACACCTCCAACACCATCATCATCAAGTTTGTGGATGATACAATTGTGGTGGGACTGATAAACAGAGAAGATGACTCAGCATACAGAGAAGAGGTGGAAAGTATTTCCACAAGAGACACAATCTATCTGTCAATGCTGACAAGGCAAAAGAGATGATTGTGGACTTCAGAAGGACACGTCCTGCCCACACTCCACTCAGCATCAACAGTACTGCTGTGGAGATTGTAAGGAGAACCAAGTTCCTTAGTGTGGACATAACTAAGGAACTTACATGGACAAATAACACCACCTACTTATTCAAGAAAGCCCAGCAAAGACTAAACTAAACTTTCTGAGGTGGCTGAAATAAGCAAACCTTCCCCTCCCATCCTCACCATGTTCTATAGAGGCACCATCGGCAGTGTTCTGACTAACTGCATCACCATCTGGTATGGCAGCTGCAACAAATCTGATCGCAAATTCCTGCAGAGAGTACTGAAGACAGCAGAGAACATTATGGGATGCCTCTCCCTTCCCTACAAGCCGCTTTTTGCAAACGCAGGGAACTGAGCTGGAAGGTGAAGCTTTTAATTTACCGGTTGATCTACGTTCCTACCCTCACCTATGGTCATGAGCTCAGGGTGATAACCAAATAAATGAGATTGTGAATAAAAGCAGCAGAAATGAGTTTCCTCAGCAGGGTGTCTGGGCTCAGCCTTAGAGAGGGTGAGGAGCTCAGACATCTGGGCTCAAAGTAGAGCCGCTGCTTCTCCGCATTGAAAGGAGTCAGTTGATGGTTCTAGGATACCTCTTGGACGGTTCCCTGGGGAGGTGTTTCAGGGCATGTCCAACCGGAAGGAGGCCTGGGGGCAGACCCAGAGATTGTATATAATATTAAAATCTCTATATATATATATATATACCCTGAGAGATTATATATAATATATACTACATTATATATAGATTATATGTTATCAGTGGCAAAAAAAATCGATGGATGGATGGAACTGTATGAAAAATAATGCTGTTTATGAAAGTAGGCAAGTAAGAATTTCAGGTTAGAATTTCATTGTACCTTGTACGCATGACACTGCTTTCTTAGAAACTTATACTGCCATTGAATTTTGAAGATGCTGTACAAAGAAGGACACAATAGTGTTCGGAATATTTTTTTCTTGTCTGTGAAAATATACAGCTCTTCTGGACACTCATTCTTAAAAAAATCAGATGCTACTTTAATACTATAGGTACCGTAAGTGAAGATAAAGCTTGTGAAGACAAGTGAAGACAAAACGTGACCATACTGCCACCCCAATTTCTGGTGGCACTGCACGTCGCGCATGCGTCTTGTTATCTTCATGTAAGTGCACAGACGAAGCCGGAATCAACACAGAAAACACGTGGCGGCCAGACTGGTACCTCTCTGCGCACGTACAAGCGGACGTGTTCGTGTGGACTTTTGGGATGCATTTTACTCCTCCGCGGACGACCGCCTGCCGCACTCCAAATTTGTCTTTAAACGCCAACATAGATGATTTTGATGAGGATTGGGGTAGTTTGCAAACCCTACAGCCAATTTTCAAGGTAATAAAACTGTTACATAGATATAAATGTGTATGCATATGTGTGCAGACTTGTCCCGAATTGAAAATCTCACGCCAGCCAGTTGATCAAAGTTGGCAGCCCCGTGAACTGCCGCTCTGAATTTGTAAAACGTAGGGAAACATACATAGACCTCGCGGCTGTGGTACGTGTGCAGGGAATATCAGAATTACTACTAATAATACTTAAATAGGACACGTGCGCATGTGTAAAGTACACAGCTTGACCAGAGAAATATGAACGTTTCCATGTACGCATACGCGGTGTAATACGCGAGTGATGCGCTTTGCGGAGAACCAGCCTAGATGCGTCCGCGTTGGAAGCGTCGAGTCGGCGCGCTGCTGGAGAGAGGTGTGTGTCCAAAGTGGATTAAAAGAAATTCATATTGTGGTCTAAAGAGAAACTCACTTTTAGTGGTAATCTTTGTCGTATGATTTTATGGTTAATATGTTTGATGAATGCTGTTTGTAATTTTATTTACCTGTAATTAAGCCTATTAGTTTAACACGCGCATCATTTTGGCGCGTCTTCCCGCTGGCGTCGCGCAGGCGACCAACAATTCCTGAGGTATTTCACATATTTGACTTTTTATATTTTATGTATCGTACAGAATAATAGAGCGCAGGCTAAAGTGCAGTTCGGCCCCAGCGAGTCTCAGCGCAGCGAGTCTCAGCGCAGCGAGTCTCAGCGCAGCGAGTCTCAGCGCAGCGAGTCTCAGCGCAGCGAGTCTCACAGCGAAGGGGGCAGCCGGAGCGCCGCAGACTCGGGCGGCTATATGAGTATATTGGGAATAAAATGTGTGTATTGGAGCGAGTTCTGTGTTAGTGAGTGTGTGAGGTGTGACAGTGATAATGATGGAGATGCTGGGCTTCGTCATGGGATTAATCGCTCTTCCTCTTGCCTACAGACTCCTGCCAGCTGACGCTGGACCCCAACACAGCAAACAGAGAAGTGTCTCTGTCAGAGGGGAACAGGAAGGTGACAGCGGGGGAAGAGCAGCCATATCTTGATCATCCAGAGAGATTTGACTGCTACCCCCAAGTTCTGTGCAGAGAGAGTCTGACTGGTCGCTGTTACTGGGAGGCTGAGTGGAGTGGAGATGGAGTCTGGATAGCAGTGACTTATAAAGGAATCAGGAGGAAAGGAGACAGTGCTGACTGTCAGCTTGGATTCAATGAAAAGTCATGGAGTCTGTTCAGCTCTCCTGACAGTTACTATGTCTGGCACAATAATAAACAGACTATCATACCCATAAAGCCCTCAGGCTCCCGCAGAGTAGGAGTGTATCTGGACCGGGCAGCTGGTACTCTGTCCTTCTACAGAGTCTCCTCTGATGGACTGACCCTCCTGTACAGCTTCACCTCCTCATTCCCTGAACCCCTCTATCCAGGGTTTTTGGTTTATTATCCAAACTCCTCCGTGTGGCTGTGCATGCTGGGATAGCTCACTGTGTGCTGGAGGAATCATTTTTACCTTATCAGAGTGTCACATGTCGCTGCTTCTCCGTGGCAAAAAGCTAAAATCTCTGCTTTATAACCAGTATAACCCTTTTTACTCTGTCTGAAGTGTGACGTATGTTAATAAAATAAGTATTTGGGTTCTGTAAGCTGAACAAACATACAAAATGACTTATGTTCATTTTGTCTGTAAATGCACCAAAAATGCCTAAACTAATTCATAGTACATGCAGTTGTACCAATAGAGTGAATTCTGATTCTGAATAAAATAAAATGTAATGAAATCTAAGCCTGATGAGTAAGGGGAGCTTTTCCCTTCCCCTCTATATGTATATTTTATATTTCTGTGTATATATTGTATTTGCTACCTGTACACTGACAATAAAGGCTTCCTATTCTATCCCATTAATGTCCCGGTTCCGCGCTGCCCAGAACGTAACTGAGTAACAGACTTAATCCGCGCTCTCTGCTCACTGAGCGCAGCAGCCTGATATTGCAGCGGCGACGCTTTGGCCAGCAGGGGGCGGCAGACGGCAGACAGTTTATTAACTCAAAACCTACAGTACAGTGGTCCTGAGGTAACTTAGTAAAGATAATGCAATCAAATTAATCATATATTAACCAAGTAAACATAAATAACATAAAATCTTAATAAATCACGTTAGTACAACAACAGAAAAGCATCTGACCATCAGTGAAGTAGTGTAGGTGATTACCATTTATCAGAAAAAACACATAAATCCTGTTTCATTAGGAATCCTGAGATATATACTGTACTGTGCAAAAGTCATAGGCAGTCATAGGAAATGTGTAAAGCTGGGTAGTAAATGTATATTTTCTCAGTATGAAAAACAAAATTTAATATTAGAACATATGCAAATTATGTGTAAAACAAAAAAACTAAAAGAAATTTCCTATGTTCTCCAAAAAGTTACTGATATCTTGTTGGATGGCTAGATGAACACCAATATGGTTCCTAAACCTAAACATGAGTATAATGAAAATACTGCCAAAACTGGGATGACTTTAGGAGAGATTTTGAAATGGTTAAGGGCAAACACAGTTTGACAGACATAACATCATAGGTTAAAATAAACATGGAGATCATTTTTAAAAGTTTATGTGACTGGCTAAGACTTTTGCACAGTACTGTGTATATATATATATATATAGTTCCCTTTTTATTCCACACAGTTTAGGAATAAGATCATCAGCCACAATATGACCTACAATACACTCACAGTGGCACTGCAGTAATACAGATATACCCCTGAACACAATGGGAAGGTGGATTCTGACTCCCTCTAGTGACGAGCTCCACATTCTGTGCTGCTGCCTCTGCTGCCCGCGTGTTTGTTTCTCTCCCCCCTGTCTAATTTAGACGTGGTGCACTTGTTCCCCTGGGGGTGGGTGTATAAGGTGGGTCCCCGGCTAAGGGGGGAGTGTTAGGTTGAAGAAACTGTTATTAATCATTTTGTTATCATTTTCGTATAATCAGCGATGAGTGTAAATATGTATATACATTATTTTGTTTTCTTCTAACCTCATACTCTAGATTATATTAATAATAGCGTTCAGCTTGCACGTACCCTGAGTATGTGCTCAACAGCTGCCCACTTAAGCAAAAACAGAACTGTCTCTTCTTGGCCTCACCTCCCTATCTTGCGTGACTCTTGCGCCTCCCACTGACTATAAATAAAGGAGCCAAGGGGAACCACACTCTGTAACACATTCTGCTGTAGCTCGCATTGCAGAGAGTGTGGGTACCCTTGCGCAAGTAAAACTTTAAAGTGTGTTGTCTCGTAATTCATAGTGTAGTGTGAAGTTGGGGTGGAAACGCCGGGCGCTTTCCCCAACAGGGAGGAATCGATCCTGTGGCAGCCACCACGCCGGCTTCGGCTCTGCATCAGTGTTTCATTCTCCTTTTCTGTCCTGTTCTCTCCTGTTTGTGCTCTTTGTTAATAAATCACCCCTGATAATCCAACCATCCCGGGTCTGAATCCGTTTATGCTGCGTCTGACAGCAGCCGGAACGTAACACTTACAGAGACTGAAATGCATGAGGGTTTACAGCCAATATGCACAAGCATTTCTCTCACATATGTGATGTACTTACAGACCGTGACACACATGCAAACAGGGACATTTATCCCTCTGGTGACACAAACACAGACATTTTTGTCTCCAAAAGCATACAAATTATCACAGTTGTGTCCAGTTACTGTGACACACGTGTGACACGCATGTAAACTGTCCTTTCACAGTCACAGGACTGACTGTCACTGTCATTCCTCTGGGCAAACCCCTAATCGTAACTAAGGTAACCGTATCTTTTATCCAGCTCTAACCTGAACCATAAGTAACCAAACAACATATAAGACTTTTGGCTAAATTGATTGCATTCATAGATTTTTGTAAAATTGAAGATTATATTATGGAGAGCTGAAAAAAGTTCCCACACGCTAAAAAGTAACCAGTTCTGACACATTGTTGGGATGTTTGTTCCTCACAAATGCGGTAAATACAAACCCATACACACACACACACACATTCACATACACACTCTGAAAGTCCACATATATCGTTCCATTCACCCTATTCATGTATACCATCACAGTGGCCGGCGTCCAGGCAGGATGTTCACCAACATACGCAAAGACTTCTGGAGAAAAAACACCGAACCACCCCCATATGTGCACTCATGGTACAACCTCAGCTGCCAAAAAGCAGCTACCATTAGCATTCCATGGGGAGGGGAGGAGAGGACAGGCACTCAGGCTGGTGGTAAGGCTGTCCTCCTGGTATTGCAGGCAATCTTTGCTTCCATTTGGGAGTCATGCGTCATCCAAACTGACTGGAAAACGGGACTTGTAGTCCTTATCTGGAAAGGGAAGGGTGATCGCCTACATTGTGGCAACTACAGGGGGATAACACTGCTCTCAGTGCCTGCCGGGTAAGGTCCTTGCTAGGGTCATCCTTAACAGGATCTGTGATCACTTGCTTGCCTGTCAGTGACCGGAGCAGTCTGGGTTTATGCCTAAGAAATCTACCACCAACAATCTCTGCCTCTTGCACAACCCGGCCCAGTTCATAGCTCAGGTAAATCTGTGCAATCGTCTCACGCTGCCATCTTTGTGCATTTTCAGTTTTTTTAACTGCACAGTGTATAATACATTCTAATACTTGCAAAGGATGAAAGTTAACATTGATAACGTGTCTTAAAAGAGGGCTACAGTAAAGAAAAGAAAAGTATCAAGGCAGCATGAAAGTAATGCACAATCAGGGATGTGCAATTTCTGAGGCACATATTCAAAAAAAGTATTTTAATTGTAAAATTGTATTTTATGATTCATATTTGACTTAGCAGAGGCGGCATGGTGGTGCAGTGGTTAGCACTGTTGCCTCACACCTCTGGGACCCAGGTTCAAGTCTCCAGCTGGGTTACATGTGTGTGGAGTTTGCATGTTCTCCCCATGTAGTCGTAGGGTTTCCTCCGGGTACGCCGGTTGCCCCCCACAGTCCAAAAACATGCTGAGGCTAATTGGAGTTACTAAATTGCCCGTAGGTGTGCATGTGAGAGTGAATGGTGTGTGAGTGTGCCCTGTGATGGGCTGGCCCCCCATCTTGGGTTGTTCCCTGCCTCGTGCCCATTGCCTCCAGTATAGGCTCCGTAGTCCTTATCTGGAACCCAGTAGGATAAGCGGTTTGGAAAATGGATGGATGGATATTTGACTTAGTTTATGAAATAAAATGTTTTTTTCTAAAGACTTTGATCAGTATTTTTGTATTTTGTAAAACATGAGAAATACTATGTGCATGGTAACGTCATGTGTGCAAAATGTTTGTGCAAAGGGCACAGAGCCAGGCTGAGCACCACAGCGCTATCCAGCCCATGGCTGCCGATGGTCACATTCCACCAGAACCCCCCAACACTAACTCCCCAGGGAACTTCCAAGCAGCAGAGCAGATTCCAACAACCGAGGATCACAGGAAAGGAAAGATTCTGGCAGGAAGAAGAAGATCTTGTGGCCAAAGGTTAAAAATGTAGAAGTTTGGAGAACAAATGTGTTACAAATGAAATATCACATTAAGCCTGGGTAATTTCACCATTTTCATTACAGGAATATTTGTGAAACTTGTATTTGAAATAAATGTATGTATTACAGCTTAATCATTTTTTTCATACATTATTTTGTATTTTCAAAATGTCTTTATTGTAAAATGCACAGTATGTGCTGCTGTGAGCACTATCCCCCGTACAGGGAGTGTGGAGAAGAAGCCTTTAACCTGGGCAGGAAATACATTGTTTGTAAGTCGGTCTTAATGAAAGAGGACCAATTTCAGAGGGCTTTAAGGTGAAAAATACACAGTGAAATATCTAATAATAATATTTGAACATTCAAACAGCATACAACTCAGTTTGCAAATTTAAACTAATACATTTTAAAGTACTGTTCAATCTTAGAGCCAATTGCCATGTGCCCACAAATATTTGAATTATTGTTTATGATTATAAATGTCGAACAAATTCCTGGAGCCTTCGATTTAGCATACACAGTGCCCTCTACAGGATTCTGTCGAAACAGCATCTCTTTCAACCTCGTTCACAAGATTTGTGTCTTTTTCATAAAACGTTTTTCTTTGTAAATCCCAAAATCTTCCTATAAATGTATGTGTGAATGCTTCTCGTCTTTTTCATTCACACGAAGCCTTTATAAATGAGCTCCGCGATTAATCTGTTTACATGAAAATATCTTAAATGCGTCAAGGCACGTAAACGTAGCCACCTAACAAAAGGTAACTTCCTGACTTAGCAGACTGCATGTTCCTCATCTCCTCTGTATGGACCATAGAGCTGTGCATCGGAGAGTCTGACAACACGCTACGTTTCAAGATACAGGCATTACAATTCAGTGCGCTGCTCTATTTTTGACATAAAAAAATCTGCTTTTAGGAAAACTTGGCTTGGTATAAAGAGCACACCGCCAAATGCATGAAATCTGAGTTAAAACGTCTGATTTTTAACGAAACCAGAATAGAGGGGTCTGCATTTGCATTTATCACAGTCCCTGTAACAATTCAGCATCGTAGTACTACAGCTATTTCGGATTCAGCCAGCGGGTAACGTTACTAGTCAGCAGCCTTGTGCAAGTTACTGAAAATTACTAGTGACCAATTATAATTACTTTTATATGCAGTAATAAGAGTGGGACTGAACCGTGTGTCTGCCTGGGGGGGGGGTCGCCGGCCAGGATCACCAGCAGTTTCGACATGTGGTTGGTGCGGCGATGCGCTACATCAGCGCCTGCTCCCCCGGCCTGACCTGCCCAGTATAATAACATAATCAAGGTAAATAACAGTGGGCTAAAGGTAGTGATCACATTAACATCGCGTAGCTGTTGAAATACATGGCGCAGACATCGGGGGAATATGGAATCAAATGTTCGGTAGCGATGTTTCTGCAACACAGAGATGTTTGCCGATGGATTTTCAAGCATCGCGGAGACATAGTACCAATGCATGTGTGTGTACAAAAACACGATATGACAGTTACATGGTGTACATTGTCCCTCATAGTTTAATGTTTAAAGCACACGTAAGTGGACTTCTGGATCGTTTACGTTCATACTTAATAGTCGATAAATATTAATATTATAAATATTAGACATAAATCTAAATAAAGATATAAATGTTTTGTATTTCAAACGGACATGGCACAGTCATTAATGTTTTGCAGGATCTCGCAAATGTTTCTCTTTTTTTCCCCTCCTGGGCTCTGTAGAAGACAACTTTATTAAATTTTAAGATTTTGATTACGACCTTGAAGTGGACTGTCACAAGCCACTTTTTCCCTTAAGTGTTCCTCTTTTCTTTTTCAGCAGCGTTAATGCCTCATCTCTTTTTAAACAACCTTGGGGGAAAAACAAAATCTATTCATTCTTTTTCTAAAAACTCTGGGACCAAGCAGCCTTCTGGCAGTCACTGGTTTCCCGGATCTTGAAGCGCATTCGGTGGCTTTGCCGGCACAGGCGTCAGACTCGATTCGGTTCCCTCGTTTGCTGAGGAGCTTCATTTACATCACTGGCATCGTTGGCTCCTCCCTCCTTGTTACATCCCCCAGGAGGATGTCTCTTCTCCCTACTAACTTTGTTTTGTCTAGGCTCCACCTCCTCTGTCCTGATTGGATGCTGCTCGGAGTCCAGCTAATTGTTAATTAGCAGAGCACTACTTAAGGCCTAGGTTGCTGTGTTTCTGGGCCCTCAGGCCATTTTGGTTGCCATACCTGTGCCGGCTTGTATGCCTTTGTGACTTGTATGTGCTTGTTCAGACTGCTTGTAGGGGAGAGCTGCCTTTTGTTTTGACATCCTGTTTTCTCCTGTTTATGTGTTAGGTAGGTTATGGTTATAGGTTGCGTATTTTGTTTTCTTTGGAGTTAGGTAGGTTTATTTTATTTTTACATTAGGGATGTTTTGTTTGTTATGTTGGCCTTGGCTCTCCCTGAAGTTATACCTCAGTCTGAACCCAAATCTTGTCACTTGCATTAAATAAACCTTTTAGATTTACCATCTTGGCTCCTCCTTCACTATCTATCTTTATGTTCGTCCCTTCAACCCCCTAGACTAGCCAGGGGACGTAACACTCCTCCTCCTCCTCACTGCTAGACACCAGTTGTAAGCTTTTGTCCAATTCACTGACCATCGGAGGTTGGGGCTCCAAGCATCTAAGCTCATGCAGGGCTTTTACATTAGCCTGCCATTTTGCCTCCCACATGAGACATCATCGATCTTCTTTCTGGAACGACGTATAAATATTGCAGCGATGTTAATTCATTTTCATATAGCACCTTTAGGGCGTCTCGTCTCGTATCGCTACATCGTAGAGACGAAATGAGACAGGGGAAAGGACAGAAGGCCAGACGACATCTGCATTCAATGAACTGCAAGAGGATGCTTCACTAGGAGCACATTAACCCTAACCCTAACCCTAACCCCATCCTACGGGGAAGCAGAACTGTCATAAAAACAGATGCTGACGTCTGAAAATGCCATGTTTTTTCTAACCCTAAACCTAGCCTCAGTTTGCTAACCCTAACCCTAATTTGGGGCCATAGGGTGAAACATCAGGCTGTTCAAAAGTAGGAAATATGCTATGAAAGTATGCTAAATTGTGGTTTCCTATCCAACAGGGGCCCAGACCTCTCATAAAAACATATATTGATGGCTGAATATGCCATACTTTTTCTGACCCTAACAAAACGTGCTTATTTTGCGAGCCAAGGCATAGCATTTCAATGAATAGCAAAAGGCAGAAATGTAGACTTAATAAAACGAATGCACAGGCAATGATGATACCTGATTGACTTTTAGGATTATATGGATATTACACATGCAAACACACACACATATATATATACATATTGAACATGTTCTGTAAACACGCACTACTTGTAAGGTCATTTTGAGGGATGACAGCTCAAAATCCATAACAGTACATCCATTCTTGGGATGTATATAAATGAAACTTACATTAGCTAGCGCAAGTGTTACGACTTTGTTTAGTGTGTTAGATTCAGTAAACGGAATACGTTTCGATTTATATTTTGCTTTTGGAATGGTTAGACGTTAGGATACAGCTCGCCGGAAAGCTACGGAGCTTTGAATTGATCCCCACCGCAAACACAGCCCAGATGTCGCCTCCGAGGTAGAAATAAGCGCGGCGCCACAGCAGGTCATTTATATATTCGAGGCTGATTATGAATTCCTTGTGTTTGCTGCCTATCTGCATAAGAAACCTGTTGAATCATGGGATATTTTAGCGATTTTATTTGACTAGCTGTGGGGTATTCCAAAAGAGAAATGACGCCTTTAAAGTCTTAAGCGCTAATGAGCTTTAATTGTAAATGGATTTCAATGTTATTACCACCAATTACAACTGGCTTACAATTCCAACTTTTTGTCTTTTTTTTGATAGAAATTTAACTATTTTCACCTTTTCGTTGCCCCTTTGAATTTGAATATTGTCATTTTGGAAACGTTATATAAAATAACTCGAGACACATCGCCTTCCGGAATGGCAGGGCTCCACTGACTACATTGGTGAATATAGTAATTTCAGCACACCATTGATAGGACTGGACTCCTGAGGCATTACACACCTATTCTGACATCTGTCTATTGTTTCTCCAGCTAATTTCAGACATCTAGCTATACCCCACCTGGACTCATGACCTGACAAACGATAGGTGGGTATGCCCCAATCGCTTTACATCAGCCAATGATATTTTTCCTCCTGAATGGCTCCCGTTGCACCTCGATGGACCACTCAGGTGATTATATTTGTCCTCAGGAATGTTGGGGCCCATTGATTGTATTGGTGACTATGATGATCTCCAGAAATAGTTAATAGGTTTCTATACGCTCATAATTCCTTATCTGCTTATTCTGGCATGTATCTACTGTGGCCTCAGCAAATTTCAGACCTTTGCCTTGTATGGCCCAGCTCTCAGGTACCTACCTGTCCTCTAGAGACCTAAGGTAGGCCAGGCCATCACTAAAAGGTATCCATGAGCTCTGCATTCATGACCTGATATTTGTCTACTGTGTCTGCAGCAAATTTCAGACATCTAGCTTTACCCCACCAGGACCTATGACCTGACAAATGGGAGATTTTAATAATTTACACCTCACAATAATTTGTCACCAAACAGCTTGACACTGCCACTTGTCTAGTTACCCTTATGGAAGATGAAGAAGTACCATCAGACACTGATGAAACTCAACTCGCTTTTATTCAAACACACGTACACAAACACAAACATCAAAGCACAGCATCGTGATTTCTGATGTGGAGCGACTCAAGTAGTTGGCCTGGGAACCATCTTTCTACATCAGGTTGAGGGGCCTTGATGTATTCTTCAGCCCTACAGTCGATCATCCCCTTGGTCATTGCTCCCACACACCAATAAACGTGCTGGTTTGACATGAAGAAGGCATAGTTTTAATGGACATATCTAGATGGGATTAAAAAGCAGACTGTCTAGTTTCAGGAACACTTTGAACCGTCTTCCTGCATCACTCCTACTTGGAGTTATATACTGTCAAATGACAGGTGGGGTGTCTCTATTCACTTAACGTTGCCGACTCCAAACTTCGCAGGCATGCTTGGCTATGGCCCTAGTATGTGCACAGCAAATTCAGCCCTCTAGCTTACAGAACTCAGGGTCAAGGCACATTAATGTACTTTGCAGGCCAATGATGAGGGCTACATCCATGGGACTTCAGAGTGCTGTTTGGCCATGCATCTAGCTTGTCTGTGCCAAGTTTCAGACCCCTAGCTTGTACGGTTCAGCTGTGAGATCCCCTGAAGTAAGCTTACCCTTTTTCCCATTTCTGTACATTAATAAATTAAATTCAAAAGTCCACCAAATATGTCGTGTAAGGTGTGAACTCATGAAACTTTGCACACTTCATCAGGCATGTGTCCAGCACGTCCACACCAAATTTCACTAGATATATGTGTAAGGCGTGAACTCATGAAACTTTGCACACTTCATCAGGCATGTGTCCAGCACGTCCACACCAAATTTCACTAGATATATGTGTAAGGCGTGCACTCATGAAACTCTAATCCTATCCATGCATATATCTAGTTTCTCTGTGCCACATTTCAGACATCTGGCTAAGTGCTTGCTGGAGTTAAATGCTGACAAAGGATGTCGGGTGGCCCCAATCACTTTAAGGGGATGTCTTATTTTCCCAAGTATAACAAACTATAGTACATTTACCGGTATTCATGAACAAAAATCCACATTTATTCAAAAACATGTCTTTCCATGTAGAAAAACATGTTCCAATTTAATGGTGCATTAATTCATGAACAAAAATCTACTGTGTACTGTATACGTTTATTCAAATAAAGTCGTCATGTCATCTTCTTCTGGAACATCATCATAAATCTCCAAGCTCCAAATTCCGTCCTGAATATCTCACAACTCAGTTTCCTGTAGAACCAATGGCCCCAATCTGTCATGTTTAGCAATAGCTCTGTCCTTAAATGAGCGCCTCTTGTCCATGTAGCCTTATCGTAGTATAATTGCACCCCTTTTAGTTACCGTACAATCCATGGGACAATAACTAGGACGTATTTTTGGAGTAGGGCTTATATTACGAGCATCCTGAAAAAGTCATGCTAGGACTTATTTTCGGGGAAACGCAGTAGTAATCAGGAAAAGCGGAAATCTTAGTTTCGGTACCTTGAGAGTGAGTAAATAATGTAACTTATGGAAAGTGTAAGATATGTAAAGGATTTGACTTAATAGTCAGTTGTTGATGCCAGCATTTGGATTGAGTGGGCTGCTATATTTGATGCACATGAACCTTTCCAGTGTTGTTTTTCGCTGTTGTTATGTGTATCAGGGAAACTGTGCACAAACTGGCTTGTTTTTATAGGTCAGGTTCCCCTGCTGAAACGCAGACTGCCCAAGTCAAGACCAGCGCATAAGTTTCCCAAGCGTGTGTTTCCTGTATCGAAAAAAGACGGCAGAATTTTTCTCAGTGTGCAATACTGGCTGCCAAGTGTGATATCTGTGATGGTTGTGATGTAGTGTTGTTGTACAGTGACATAAGGATTCATTTTAATTAAATATGCTGTCCCCTGTCTTTATAATCCCAAAGGACAAACCAGTTCCAGTGATGCTGGCCGTCGGAAGAAGTGCCGCACCGGGCCGCCGGCAGCCAGCTCCCTGACCAAGTCTGTCTCCCCTGGATCTGCTGCCATCCCGGTGGCAACCAGCAAGGGTCAGCAGGGCACAGGCCGCCGTAGAAATACAGCGGGAGGCCGGTCAGGGCGAAGAAGGAGGTATGACCAACAGAAGGGGTTAGAGCCTGAGCCCAGCTCACCAACCTTCTCCTCCTCTTCATTTTTATTTCCGTCTTCAGTCCCCTCCCCTTTTGTTTCATCCCCATCTCTTTTTATGGGCTCTTCTCTTTTATCGCCACACTTAGTCACACCTGTAAGCCCAGCTCCACATCCATTTCCAGCTCCAGGCATGGTTCATCTGACCCCTCTGCATCAGGCTCCAGCACAGGCTGCAGCCGCCTCATCTCACCTGGAAAAATTCAATTGGTTGTATAACTTTTATGTAACCAAGTACTCTAAAATGACCTATGACGCCAAGTGCTTTACTTATTGTCACGCCCAGCTCGCCCGCTCCTCCTGTGTGCCATGCCCCCTGCTTACCCACGTGTGTTTCCCGGATCGTACCCAGCTGTGTCCGTTTGCTTTCAATCAGTCTTGTGTATTTAAGTCCTGGTCTCCCCAGTTTTCATTGTCTGTCATTGATGTTTGTGAGCGTCAGTACCCGGTTCTCGTCCTGCTTTCCTTAATAAATCCCCTGTTTGTCCCGATCCTGACTGCCTGCTTGTTCCTGTTCGCTCGCCTGCCCGACGATCGCCCGCTTCCAGCGCGATCGTCACACTTATTACTGGTGTCAGGAATTTTGGAACAGATATTTAAATGAAATTAACTTAGCAAAACAGGGGAAGAATGAGGATAATGAGGGTACTCATGCAACCAAGAGGCGTAGGATTGATGAAGATGAGTTCATCTTTCCTATTAATGCACTGGACCAGCTAAGTACCATGCCCAAGGCTCAGGAGCTGGCTGTGGAGATGGGCTATCAGTCAAATGCACATAGCTACATTTCACTATAGTTTCAGCACATAATTAGACGAGATTTGTGATAAGTACTTAGGATATGTTAAGATGTAGTTCTATAGCATAAGATAACATAGGATAAGATTAAGATAGGACAGGTTATGATAAAATTGCTGAACATAGGATGAGATTAAGATAGGACAAGTTAAGATAGTTTATATGCTATTTTATGTTATACAAAGTCATAATAAATTACCATAAATTTAAGATAAGATTATATGATATAAGATAGGATTGTATAGCATAAGATAAGAAAGATAGGATAACATAGAATAAGATTATGATAGGATAGGTTACGGTAAGGTTAAGATTGTATAACATAGGATTAGATGAATTATAAATAAAGCAGTCCTCCTTAGAGGGGGGGTGGTGGAGGGAATATATATATAAAAAATAGAAATAGTTAGCATAAGGTTACGATAAGATTGTATAACATAAGATAGCAAATCAGTTAAGACTAAGATAGGATAAGTTATGATAAGGTTAAGATAAGGTTGCATGACACAATAACATATGTTAAGACTAAGGTAGGATGGTTAGGATAAGATTGTATAACATAGGATTAGATTAATTATAAATAAAGTAGTCCTCCTTAGAGGGGGGGTGGTGGAGGGAATATTTAAAAAAAATATATATATAGGATCAGTTAACATAAGGTTAGGATAAGATTGTATAACATAGGATTAGATTCATTATAAATAAAGTAGTCCTCCTTAGAGGGGGGTTGGTGGAGGGAATATTTAAAAAAATATATAGGATCAGTTAACATAAAGTTAAGATAAGATTGTATGACAGAACGGGGCGGCATGGTGGTGCAGTGGTTAGCAGGTTAGCACTGTTGTCTCACACCTCTGACAGTCTCCGCCTAGGTTGCATGTATGCGGAGTTTGCATGTTCTCCCCATGTCGTCTCTTCTGGGTACTCTGGTTTCCCCCCACCAATCCAAAGACATGCTGAGGCTAATTGGAGTTACTAAATTGCCCATAGGAGTGCATGTGTGAGTGAATGGTGTGTGAGTGTGTTCTGCGATGGGCTGGTCCCCCGTCCTGGGTTGTTCCCTACTTCATGCCCATAGCTTCCGGGATAGACTATGGACCCAATAGGATAAGCCCAATAGGATAAAAAATCCATTTGTTAAATGGATGGATATGACAGAATATAACATAGGATAAGATAAGATTAAGAAGTTCGTGAGCACAGCACTGTTGTTTGCTAATTGCTCGATTTTTCTGTCCTTTAATAGCATTCAGTGAGCAATACTCGTGAGCGTATTATGAGACTTAGGCTAAGGCACTCATAGGGTGTCTTGTCTGTTGTTTCACTGTATGCTCCGACCGCGGTGAGTGATCTCTCGTTGAGGGAGACATTTTACTCGCAAATTCGCTCGGTGGTTGAAGGGTGCCCACGAGGTGACACTCCTCTGGGGCTGCGGGTGGCTGGATCCTGAGCCGCATCAGTGGACTTGGTACTCCAATACTGGTGATGCAGCGAAAGAGATCGATCACGTCCATGTGGGCAGATGCTGGAGGCTCCTGCAGAACTGCAGGGTCTACAGAAGTGGCCAGTTTGTGAATTCTGATCACAGACTTGTTGTTGCTACTCTGAAGATTCAGCTTAGGTCCAGTAGGCTGGATCACCTACTAGGAGTATGAGGCTGGACTTAGCCAGACTCCAAGATCAGGCTGTTTCTGATGAGTTTGCACACAGTTTCTGTGAGGAACTTGCAGACTTGGGTGCGATTGCTGACTCTAATGTGATGTGGGAGACCTTCTGTGGTAAGATCCTGAAGGTTGCCGAGGGTTGTGTCGGTGTTGCCAGTGTTCCAAGAAGGAGATGTATCATCTCGCAGGGCACCCTGAATATTATAGAGAGCAGTCGCAGTGCCCGACTTGGTGACAACTCTCAGTGGAACTGAGGACAGCTGTGAGGGCAGATAAAAAGGCGTTTGTTAGACAAATCTACGAGCAGGTGACACTCCATCTGTGGCCTAGTGACCCACGTCCTGCTTACAGAGGAATCAAAGCATTACGCACATCTGAAGCTGTTCCTCGGAGGCTTGCAGTCAGGGCGGGTGACACTGCAGTTGTGATCCGCTGGGCTGGTCCTTCTGGTATTGCAGGCAATCTTTGTTTCCATTTGGGAGTCATGCATTATCCCAACTGACTGGAAAACGGGACTTGTAGTCCTTATCTGGAAAGGGAGATCACCTGGATTGCGCCAACTACTGAGGGATAACACCGCTCTCAGTGCCTGCCGGGTAAGGTTCTTGCTAGGGTCATCCTTAATTAGACAATACGTTAACTGTATACAGCAAAACAAGCCCCACAAACCTGTAAAAACAGGAGAAAAGATGACGCAGCGAAACCGGTGCTTCTGGCTACTACAGCTCTGCTGGGTAGAATGAGGGAGAGGCACCAGCCTGCGTGCAAAGTGGGTCCAAAAGGGGGCGCCACACTGACTCCTTGTGGAATGATGGAATTAATGTCTGTTACATTAAAGAAGCTTAAACCTTTAATAAAAAAATATACATATATAGGACTGCATAAAGTCAATCAGGTAAAAAAATCTAAATCTCCCAATAATAAAGTGACCATGCATCACACTCCCTGACAAAAATAAAATGGCTCCAGACATTTCATAATCTAACTTTAGAACCTTTCATAACCTCATAATCTTTTCAAGTAAGTGTGTGTAGATTTAACATCCAACTAGTTGTGCAGTGCATGGTATGGTATGGAAGTAGTGCAGTGGAAAATTTGACAAAGAGCGGTATATGGCATTGTGTTCACGGGTGAGCAGTACGCCATGGGGTACTTCTGGATCGCCCAGTTTGGTAGGGGCCCCTGGGCTCCCACTGTGTTGCATACTGTCCAGAGCTGGTATGAAGGTTGGGCCAATGAGTCGTAAGTGAGCCTCTGGGTAGGCCTCCTTTCATGAATGGACCTCCACACCTGGGGAAGGCTATGTGAGTCATCAGGAGGTTGTATACTGACTGTCGATGGGAACACCAACCTTTCTTCTTCCTGCATCTCACTGTCAGGCTCAGTTTATGTTGTTTTCCCTTTCGGATCTCAGCAGGCGGTTTGGGACTATATGGGTGGTCATCCCATAATTGGGCCTTCTCTGAGACTTAAGTACAGGCTGTGTGCTTGCAAATTCTTGTCTTTCAGGTATCCTTAGCCAATAACGTGATTCATCATCATCCGAGGAGTCACTACTCAAATACCCTGTGTTTGAGGCAGGTTTATGTAGCTGACTGTTTCTCGTCCTCTTTCGATGCTGGGGCTCCGCAGGTAGAGTAGGAGTGTCTCCTCTCTGCTGTACAGATGGAAGTCTCTGGGGCTGTGGATCTATGGGCAAGGTGAAGCAGGTTTCGGTGTAAGGTTCTTACACATTTTCCACCAGCTACTGGTGCCACCATGTAAATAGGACCTTCAGCAATTCTCTCCACCACATAAACTGTTTTCCCAGTAGGGTCTTAGCTTACCGGGGCCTCCCCTGTTGCCCAGATTGCGCACCAAAACCCAGTCACCAGGTTCAAGGACAATACCTTTCCCATGGCGGTCATAGTACCCCTTGGCGCGAGAACTGGACTGCTGACTGTAACTCTATAGGCTTCTTTCATTCTAGAAGCCCACTTCTCTGCATATCGCCTGGGGCAGGTTCTTTCTTGATCTGAAGCCAGTCCAAAAACAGGTCCACTGGCAGATGCGGTTGACGGTCGCACTTCAGATGACCGCCTATCTGGTTTGTTGGTATACTGGCATGAACACTGCAGTTGAAAATCAGATGTCGATGGCTTTGTCTGTGCTGCTACTTTTGTCTGCAGAGAACTGACTACCTGAGTTAGGGCCTGTACTTGAATGCTCAATTGGTGGATGAGCTCATCTTTACCAGCTGTCAGGGTTACACATCCCTTTACTTACTTCACTGGTATTCACTTCACTACTTCGCACATGGGTCAGTTTTGGGGCGAGCGCTGTGTCCCAGACACAGTTTTCTTTCATGCTCCTCACTTGTTATTTTAGTGACTTGCCAGAGAAGGGTCTCATCAGTGACCATAGAGTCGGAGAGGAGTGGCCTCAACTCCCGCCTGAAGCCGTTATGCTTCTCACTCAAGCCTTGACAGACTGTATGCAGAAATACATGCTGTGCTGTACGTGCTTCATATTTGATATCTGAGTCTGTCTGGATGTGAATATCACCTTTTGCTTGAGTCCCATTATTCTATACAGAAACTGCTGTGGTGTTTCATAATCATGCTGCTTAGCGTTCATGAGTTCTTGAAAGAGCTCAGTGCTACTTTTCTCTCTCAAATGTGACTGTAAAAAGCTCTTTATCTCTGTAATGGACATGTCATCTTTACTAGCAAGCATATCCTGTTTTATAATGCAAAACACTGCTCAACTGATCTCATCCTCTTTATACTTTTCTTTCAGTCCCTCGTCAATCAGTCTGCTAATGTTTCTGAAGCATGTTTCAGATGCATAAAAATTCACCATTTGTCCACCATGAATTTTTAATCCTTTCCTCTGCAGGAGGGGGAGGTCCTTGAGGGCAATCATGCTTTTAGTGGTGTTGGTGGCAGCTTAGTCAGCAGTACAGACAGGTGAATGTACAGCAATATTAGACTGGGCGTCATCGTTTTCATTTGTACATGAATGAATTGTAACACTACCCTTGTTAAGCTGTTGACACAATTCGCCATAACTTGACATTAACTTAGTGAGCTGCAACTCAAGAGCCTTACTTTGGGAGGCTAACTCTGCTGTTGATGATTCTGTGTGCATGTCTATAGGAAGAGCGTTAGCATGAGTCACATTACATGGCAGGGGAGACAAAACATTAGCATCTGGCACAGTAACATGACCTCCCATCTCAACAGAGAGTATATCTCTACCATGTTTACCAATAATGTCAGTAATCATCTCGTTTACAAACAACAATTGTGACATTCCTTCATTCTCTAAATCTAATAATTGTGAGCTTTCTGTTTATGTGCATACGTATTCAATACAACTTTCTTCATCATTAATGTCTAACTTAACTGGGTCTTCGTCAGATGTCCCCGGAATGCTGGTTGCAACTTGAAAGACCTCCTCCAATGAGAGGCGGAAGAGTCCCTTCTTCACCATCCAGATCAGATTCTTTCTGCTGTCTGCCATTGTGATCAATCATCAGATGCCCTTGGCCTTGAGAAAGTCCCTTGCTCTGGAAACAAATGTACTGGTTCATGGATCATTGGATCAACGACGTCCTCCAAACACAGGCGGCGCTGATCCTGGACGAGCCCCCAAAAAACTGTAACAAGTCCCAGTCACGGACCATTATCAGATTGAATCCCTGTAAAAATAGGAGAAAGGATGACGCAGCGAAACCGGTGATCCGCTCAGCAGAATCTTTAATTTCACGGATGGCAGACATACATTTTGTTTTCCCCCCATACAGCTTTTCTTGCATTTTCTTTACAATATCTTAATGTCATTTTCACAGGCAACTTAGGCCAAGGATTAAAACTGTAAGTCAAATAACAAATAAATAATAAAACAGTACTGTAACAATAAGTCTGCATGTACAGTTCGTACTGTTCCTTTTAACACTTCGTATGTTTGGTACCAGTCACGGGTTTGCAAAACTACAAAGTAGTTTCCACCATCCACCATGGCAGTTAAAATAAAGAAAACTGGCACACGGCCAACATCTTCCGTTACTACTGAAACTGTATTGCACGAGCTGGTGGCTGAACAAATAAACCTTGCATACGTCTGAGATATTTTCAACACATTTATACTCATATAACCCCCAAACACAGCGTTTCTACGCGGCGCCTGCACCCTTAACATAAACACAACCAAACTAAATCTGAAGCCATCAATAAAATTATATTTCATTAACGGGCGGCGCCATTTTGGTTGGCTAACTGATAGCCAAACCGCCCGTTTACATCAGTGGTCTAATAAGTAACCAAACGCGCTCGCTATCGTTACACAATCAATCATAAGATTGATTGGACGTTTTAAGTTATCTGTATACGGCAAAATAAGCCTAAAAGCCCCACAAACCTATAAAACAGGAGAAAAGATGAAGCAGCGAAACCAATGCTTCTGCCTACTACAGCTCCGCTCGACAAAATGAAGGAGAGGCACCAGGCTGCGTGCGAAGTGGGTCTAAAAATTAATGTCTGTTACATTAAGAAAACTTAAAGCTTTAATAAAAATAATATATACATTGGTACCTCGGTACTCGAACTTATTAGAACTCGAATTTCTTAAAAGTCGAACCAACCAGTTCGAAAAAACTACCTAGCACTCGATCTGAACCTCAGAAGTCGAACCAAAAGATAACTTGTACACGCGGGAAAATGAGTCGCGCGGCACGGCTCTCAGCGGAAACAAAGCGTAACGCTTCAGTCTCAGCCTCGCATTCGCTGTGAATTTTTGTTGATAGTGCTTTTTAAAAATATTACTATTAGTGTTATTCGTGCATTTTTTCCAATGTTCATATTGTACACTCAATTTTTTTTCTCATTTTTAAAATGTTTTGCTTTTGTTCCTGCATTAAATACAAACCATTAGTACAGTATGACTCAAGGTAGTAGAGCTGTGCCTGGGTTTATAAAAAGGTGTCATTGTGGCATGCACTAAATCAGGGAAGCATGAGCAGAGACTGGAAATACGGTATTTAATTACAGGAAAAGCAGACAAACCGCAGACGGACAATACAATGATCGTACTAGGGAAACTGAAACGCGGACTCAATACAGAGGACTAATGACAAGAACCAGAAACAGCTGATAACACGAGGTTAACGAGGGGGCGTGGCTCACGGAAGAAGCGGACGGGGGCAGGACACATTGTTGTTTTTTTAAAAAAACTTTACACATTGTTTGGATATATTGATTTTCTTGCTTTACAATTTACTGTTTTGATAAATGAGATTAGATGTGTTTAGTACAGTATATACTATTCTTGTTTTATCCTGTTCATTTTGTGTTTAAGTGCTACAAAAAAAAAAACATATTTACGTGTAATTTTTTGGGACCGGGAACCAATTAATTGGTTTTCCATTATTTCTTATGGGGAAAATTCGGTCAGAACTCGAACTTTTTAGGATTCAAACCTGAGCTCTGAATGGATTAAGTTCGAGTTCTGAGGTAACACATACTGCATAAAGTCATTCAGGTAAAATACAAAATCTCCCAATAATAAAGTGATCATACATTTTATGTGTGTCACAATAGCTCAGCTACGCTTGTGCAATTGTCTAACGCTGCCATATTGGTGCATTGCCAGTTTTTTTAACTACACATTGTATATTACATTCTAATACTTGCAGAGGATGAAAGCTAACATTGACAACGTGTCTTAAAAGAGGGTAAAGATACAGTATAGATAGCAAAAGTTTCAAGCCAGTATGAAAGTAATGCATAATCAGGGATGTGCAATTTCTGAGGTATATATTTTAAAAAAGTATTTTAATTGAAAAATTGTATTTTATAATTCATATTTGACTTATTGTGTATAATTGTTTTTTCTAAAGACTTTGATCAGTGTTTTTGTATTTTGTAATATACAAGAAATACTATATGCATGGTAATGTCATGTGTGCAAAATATTTGTGCATACAAAGGGCACAGAGCCCCTAGAATGGCACAGAGCCACTAGAAGGGCACAGAGCCACTAGAAGGGCACAGAGCCAGGCTGAGCACCGCAGCGCTATCCAGCCCATGGCTGCCGATGGTCACATTCCACCAGAACCCCCCAACACTAACTCCCCGGGGAACTTCCAAGCAACAGAGCAGATTCCAACAACCGAGGATCAAAGGAAAGGAAAGATCCTGGCAGGAAGAAGAAGATATTGTGGCCAAAGATTTAAAATGTAGAAGTTTGAAGAACAAATGTGTTACAAATGAAATATCACATTAAGCCTGGGTAATTTCACCATTTTCATTACAGGGATATTTGGGAAACTTGTATTTCAAATAAATGTATGTGTTACAGCTTATTCATTTTTTTCATACGTTATTTTGTATTTTCAAAATGTCTTTATTATAAACTGCACAGCATGTGCCGCTGTGAGCACTATCCCCCGTACAGGGAGTGTGGAGAAGAAGCCTTTAACCTGGGCAGGAAATACATTGTTTGTAAGTCGGTATTAATGAAAGAGGACCAATTTCAGAGGGCTTTAAGGTGAAAAATCTAATAAAAATATCTGAATATTCAAACAGCATACAACTCAGTACACGAATTCAAACAATTTCATTTTAAAGAACTTATTAATATCAGAGCCAATTGCCATGTGGCCACAAATATTTGAATTATTGTTTATGATTATAAATGCCGAATACCTTCCTGGAGCCTTCGATTTAGCATACACAGTGCCCTCTACAGGATTCTGTTGAAACAGCATCTCTTTCAACCTCGTTAACAAAATGTGCGTCTTTTTCACAAACCGTTTTTCTTTGTAAGTCCTAAAATCTTCCCATAAATGAATGTATGAATGCTACTCGTCTTTTTCAGTCACACAGAGCCTTTATAAATGAGCTCCCCGATGAATCTGTTTACATGAAAACATCTTAATTGCGTTAAGGCATGTAAATGTAGCCACCTAACAAAAGGTAACATCATGACTTAGCAGACTGCATGTTCCTCATGTCCTCTGTATGGATAAAACCACAAGTAAAATACCTTGTAAAATAATAGAAATATAGATGGTGCTGAACCATGGTGAACAGTGGAGTCATAACAGAGGCTGTGCGTTGTGTTCAGTCACCTTTCACTGTAAATCACACATGGGTTCACAATCTTTCGTGTCTGCTCTGAATCCCTCAGGGCTGGAGTGAAAACTCCATTCACGCTAACATGGTGCCAAGGGGTATTGGGTATATTGTGTGATAGTATACATGATTCTATCCTTTTTGGAAGTAATTTCTTTTACTGATTTAAATAAGTTTTAAAATTTTTCAAAATATAAGGATAGCTCATTGTATACAAAGAGATGTGCCAAGCTTGCAGTGTTCAAGTGCTGTCACCTTCAAGCCAACAACTGCTGCTTGAAGCTCCTGATCCTCAGTGGGACATCGGCGATGTGCTGGGAGCCTTGGAACGCGCTAAGGATCGCCGCACCTTTTCCTGCATTTGGATCTGTTTCATTCCCTAGTTTTGCGACTTAACAGACTTTGGGCCGCCCTTTCTTTCTGTTTGGGACTGATACAGAGTGACGGCCTGTATTCTGTTACTCATTGTTTGCCCTCTTCATAGATTTCAACACTCAGATTCTTGGTCAGATTGGGGTATTTTCTTTTTGTTTTCCGTTTGTTTGTATACCAGTGGCTGCCTCGATTGATCTGTCTGACTAAGATTTGATTGGTCTGGGGTGGTGGTGTTCACACTTTCACCGTGTGCAGTATATTTGTGTGGGGATCAGTGTGGTGGAGCACAGGTGTGTGTGTGTGCGTGTGTGTGTGTGTGTGTGTTAGTTTAGGGGACTCCATTCCCCCTTTTGATCAACCTCACCGGACACCTGTTTCTTGCTTGCATTTTGTCAGCCGGTGGTCAAAGGCTGGTTGCTGGTTTATTTTTTTAGGTTATTGATGCTAAAGCGCTTGTCTTGTTTCTTTGTTTTATATTTTCAACAAACTGTTAATAGTACAAACACGTCCAGCTCCATTCAGTAAATGAACTTGTGTGCTCTTAATTTAGAGTAATTTTTCCTGTGGTGAAATTCCCCAGGTGGTGAAGTCGTGTCCTTGTACTACTCACCGCTCTCTGCCACAAACATTTTACCCTAAACCTAAGCCTAACTCTAATCTTAACCCTAACCATAGCCCCAAACGTCATGTCCTGCCACCTCCCTGACGTGGCTCTAATAAGCCATGCCTGCTGCTCGTTGGTCTCGCGTCTCGTTCCATCCCTCATGTTAAACACTCCCAGCTGGCTCCAGTCTGTTCCCTTGTTATTCCTGTATAAGTGCTTCCTGGCCCTGTGTTCACCATTGATGTGGTGCCCCCCATGTTGCTCGTTCCCTAGCCTCCCATCTTGATCCCAGTAAATCCCAGTTTATTGTCTGACAACACCTGCTCCCAGAGTCGTTCATCCTGGCACCCAAAAGACTGATGGAACTCGACAAGCCCCAGTAGACTGCCCAGGTCCCTACAGCCAATCACTGCTACTTGTGTCAAGCATACCTAATGTCGCTGGTTCAGGCCGCAGTACATCTTTCCCCAGAGAGAATGGCCCATCTCTGACAGAAGGCATAGCCGCCCTCTCCCCGGACTCCCAGGTGGAGGGTGTGACAGCTATAGCAGAGATCCTCAGGGCCCTCTGGAATGGAGTGAGTGTGCTGAACCCCGCAAAGGTGGGGTGCTCTGGAGAAAAGGAGCCTGCCGACTACACGTCGCTCGCCGTGGGGCGACCTGCCTCCTCATTGTCACTTGAAGTCTGACAACATGATGCTTCTCCGGGATTTACTGTGGTCCCCCTGTTCGCCAAAACATGCTCCCCAAAGCTCTCCAACACAGAAGAACAGGCTTCACTCCTAGTTCTATGGTTGTCAGAGTGCTGGACCACAGTAGAGGTAGGGCTTTGCTTCAACATGGTTTTATTGGAAATCTGCACACAATACAGATGGTTCCTACCGTCCTTCGTTCCAATTAAATGTGGAAACGTTTTGTCAGCTGGCTGGACAAGACCCTACTGCCTCTATTAATAGTACAGATAGTATTGAGTGGTGGTGACGTAATGGTTAGGGAAGCGCACTCGTGATTGAAAGACACTGCATCTACAGCATCTGGCCCAGGAGAGCCAGCCGTTGCATTTCTTACATCCGCACTTAAGGCTCCCGGCCCATAGAGGGCCGCTCAGGCTGCACCCACAGTGTCCAACACAGGTGAGGCCTTGGTTGCCTCTAGGATTCTCATAGAATCTGACACGGTTCCCTGGTAACCAGCCGTCACCTGCCACACTGCTCCATAATGTCTGGCCAGCGTCCACCTCACTGTCCCCTGATGCCTGGCCAGCACCCACCTCAATCTCCCCAGATGTCCAGCCAGCGCCCCCCTCATTTCCTGACAGCCTGCTGGTGCCCGCTTTCCATCCTGATGTCCGACATGCCTGCAGGCTGCCACCAGCCCAGAGAAGATGGATCCAGAGGATGTCCTGCTGGAGTGCAACCCTCTGGACTTGCCCTGGGTCCTGCTGCGTGGGTCCCTCCTTCATCCCAGATTCTGGTTACTCTGGTCCCAGTTTCTGGGGTGGTCACCAGTATCAACAGGAGTCGAAGAAAGCTGTCCTGTTGTCTCCTTGCTGCCCTACTGCTCTGCGGTTCTCTCATCGCCCCCCAACCCCTCACGTCCTCCGGCCCTGCTGGCCCTTCCAGACCTCTCGTCCTGTGATTCGGCGGAGTTCAGCCTCACCTGGAAAGGGGCCTAGGAGGGTCCCCAGCCCAGAGTCTTTGCCTGGCTTCCCTGGATGCCCCATGTTATTCCTTTTTGTGCCTCAGTGTTTGTCTTGTTGCTCTGTCCCGCCTGTATCTCTCCTTGTCTTCTGCATCCTGTGCCCCTGTTCTTGTTGACCCTCCACCTGTCCGTCCTGTTTTGGGGTCTGACAGGACTGCTGTACCTGTGGTTCCTAGCTTTTCCTTTATCCGCTCCATGTCCTTAGTGATGTCCTGTAACTGCTCTTATGTCTGGTGTTGCTGTCTGTCTAGTAGTCTTGTCTGGCCTTGTCCTGTCCACCATCTGTTCTGTCGTCCCCTGTCTAGTCCAGTGACCGGTTCCATCCCTGTTGTCTAACCCCCTTGGACTTCATTGCCGGAGCACATGCTTTTCGTCGGGTGGGGGGTGGGGGCATACTGTCACATTAAGCAATGCCATTTTTATCCACTATGCCTGTCCATTTATGTGTCAATGCGTGTTCTGACCATCTATGCTCTCTGCCTCCCCACATTTCCAGGTGCTGCCCTGGGGGGGGGGCACCATCTGAGCTGGAGTCCTGGTTCAGTCCCATGGAGGGGTGACACTGCGAATGGGACCTGCTAACTGTGTCATCCTGGGTGCAGCCTTCAGTGTCACCCTACACAGGCCAGCGTGGAGAACAGGCTTATTGACAGTCTTTAATCACACCTTACACCCGGCCTTTAGCAAGCAGCTCCACTCTTTTCTGTTCTCAGTAATATTAGTCTGCCTGGGGGGGTTGGGCAGCCAGTTGTCCATGGACCCCCAGAGGTCTTTTTTTCTCCTTACTTGGGGTTTTTTGGTTCCTCTCCTCCGTTGTCATCTGGCTTTCTTTATTTAATATCTTTCTTTCCTTTTTCCCCTTGTGTATTACTCTCTTTAATGATGTTGTTATGTATCACAACACAACTATGTAAAGTGCCTTGGGACGACTTTGTGAGGCACTATATAAAAATGTAATTAAATGTCCCGCCTCCTCCCTGACGTGGCTCTAACAGGCCATGTTTGCTGCTTGTTGGTCTCACGTCTCGTTCCAGCCCTCGTGTTAAACACTCCCAGCTGCCTCCAGTCTCTTCCATCATTAGTCCTGCATTTAAGTGCTTCCTGGTCCTGTGTTCCCCAGTTCGATCACTGATGTGGTACCTTATGTGTTGCCTGTTCCATAGCCTCCCATCCTGATCCCAATAAGTCCCTGTTTGTTATCTGACAAACACCTGCTGCACGAGTCTTTCATCCCGGTGACCACGACACCAACCACCAGTGATGTCTGTGGAGCCCAGAAATACCAGCCTAGCTGCACTAGTGCCCAGTCAGCACCTTGACAGCGGCATGTTTGCAGTGTCATGTTTGCCTCACTTGTTCACCACTTTCGGTAACAGTATCTGTTAAGTACTAGAACTGTAATCATATGCGAGTGAGTATGTCTGCTTTGAAGGAACAGAGATCCCACCTCCTTACTGTAGGTACAGGGCACAGAAACAGGTAAATCCTGTAAGGTAACATTCTTAAAGTCAGCATAGATTCCAGCACAGTTCTGGAATATGAAGTTCATAGTCAGTCATAATTTTGTAGCATTAAAATGTAACTTTTAAATAAATCCTAACAGTATGTGATTGTGGGGAGGTGTGGGGTATCGGGGTGTAACCTCTGGCTCTGGGCTTGTTTCCTGTCCCTCCTGCTGTATGTGTGAAGTCTGCATAGCTTGTCATATAACATTTATATTTATATATATATAGACAAAGCATTTATATTTACATATGATAAACAATTTTGAACATAATTTACACAGAAAAAAAACCTGATGATCCACAACACCATTGACTTCTAGCTAGATGTCAGAAAATTGCACTAAATGTTGAAAAAGTGGCAAGTACAAAAATGTTTGCTACCTTTACAAACGGCGCCCCATAGGTTGGATACTTTTTTGATGTATGATCTTTCTGTTAGTAGGGATGGCTGAAGCTGGTCTATTAACTTTTGGCTTAAATATGAGACTAGTGTTCAATGAATATCTAGAGTAAATTTTCATTATTAGAGCATGGAATTATTTTGGATGATAAAAATTATCACTCTGAACCTGGTCACCTCACTCTCCTTCCTGACACAAATACACTCCCAGCACAAACACACAGAAAGAAAAGGAAGAAATGACATATATGTGCTACACCCTTTGTTTTCATGAATATTATATATAGAAGAATGTAAAAAAACAAATCTGTGCATTGACAACACTTGTCAAAGCTTGTTCTGTCTAATCCTGACACAGTCTGTCTATAATTGCACATCCCTGCATGTTTCACCTGAAACCACATGATCCCAAACATGATTCTAAACCGACACAGAAATTCATTCTCAGTAGATCTGCTCTCTTATACCTTTATACCTAATTTTTATCTACTGTACAAAATCAAAGAGTAGAATTATAGTTTGTTTACAGAAAAACAATGTCAGTAACTGTTATTCTCATAAAAGGTAAATAAATGTTTGCTTTGGGTACAGTTTGTATAATGTACTATTTGTTCATAAACTCCAGATCCAGTATTTTCCCAGTCTGCTCTTCTCAGTCTGGCCTCTGTCCAAAACCACATCTGCTGTAGCCTGAGAAGCAGAAAGTTCCTCCCACTGTGACGACTATGAGAGAAAACGAAACTGAATCCTATCAGTGTTCGTGGTAAAATGGCAGAAGCCAGAGTTGCAGTGGATGTAAACGAGTTCAGTTGTGCAGTCTGTCTGGATCTACTAAAGGATCCAGTGGCTATTCCCTGTGGACACAGTTACTGTATGAGCTGCATTAAGAGCTGCTGGGATCAGGAGGATCATACTGGAGTTTACAGCTGCCCCCAGTGCAGACAGACCTTCACACCCAGACCTGTTCTGGGCAGAAACACCATGCTGGCTGAAGTGGTAGAGAAACTGAAGAAGACTGGACTACAAGCAGCTGCTCCTGCTGACCAGTATGCTGGACCTGGAGATGTGGAGTGTGACGTCTGTACTGGGAGAAAACACAAAGCTGTCAAGTCCTGCCTGGTGTGTCTGGCCTCCTTCTGTGAAACTGACCTGCAGCTTCACAACAAACTCCACCATGCAAAACAGCACAAGCTCATTGATGCCACCGGCCATCTGAAGGACAAGGTCTGTTCCCACCATGACAAACCGCTGGAGATCTACTGCCGTACCGACCAGCAGTGTATCTGTCTGCTGTGTGTGATGGATGAACACAGAGGCCATGATACAGTTTCAGCTGCTACAGGAAAGGCAGAGATACAGGTCAGGCTAATTTAAAAGAATTTCCCCTTTCTATCTAAAAGAATTTCCCCAAAGGGATCAGTGAAAGTATCAATTATTGTTATTATCCAAAAGTTAATTTTAAATAAATTAATTTTGTCTTAACACATGTTAGTGTAATTGCTATGAAACACTCAGAACAAGTCTGGTTCGGTAAAGTTGTCATGACCTGCTTGTCCGGTCTTATTAGCGGGGTTACTAGCTTGACGGATTTAAGGTAGTCTGGGAAAAATGTAAGTGAACGAATATGAAGTCCATTTAAACTGTGCTACCTTACATCCGACAAGTTACCCCAACAAGCTAGTAACCCTTCATATTACAGAAGAACTCACTAGGGCCACAGTAGTACAGGCCACTGAAGTCAGAGGAATCTACACAACTCTGACCTCAGAATTCAAGATGGTCGTGCCCTTTATCAGCAGAAGCTAAAGCTGTACTTTTATACTGTTTATTAGCACTTATATCTTATTTTTAGCTCATTAAATCAGTCATACACACAGTACTGTATAGCTGCTATCTGTGGAGGTGTTGCTACTGTATGGTGTTTTTGGGTGCAAAATATCATGGAATGTGTTGTTACCAAATGATATTGTTAACAATGGCTAACAATTAGCCAGACTGGAAATGCGGCCCATTTCAGCCAGCAGGATTTCTTGCTTAGCCAGACAGCTTGTCGGGCTAAATATAAGTCAATGTAGAAAAAGGCCATTTAAACTGGGACACATTAAATACAACAAGTAATCTGGCTAAGGAAGAAATCTTGATTTTTGAAACTGGTCCCTGGTTTTGCTAAATTGCCGTCCGACTTGCTGCACTGGAACGTGTTTAACTCGTCTGTGACGTCATTCCCAGCTCCGAGTTCTGACCTCCGAGGTAAATGGAGCTCAGCATAAGAGTAGCGGCTCTGTCTTAAAATGGATGAGAGAGGGATATAGGGCTCTCGAAGGAACAAACAGGCACGCTTAGGTTCACTCAAAAACACTTTAATACAAGTAATACAAGATAACCTCGCATTAAAATCAATATCAATATATCAATTGTGACAATGCAAATAACCTTGTACCACAACAGATATGGAATAGCATGAATCATACGTATATATATATATATAGGAAGCAACAATAAAAATAAGTAAGGCGAACTATTATCACAAGCGGTGATAATTAATCCCCCTTAATCAACCGGACGCACAAGCAGCTGCTAAACTATTTACACTCGGACGTGCCCTCATCACCCACCTTCACACACGGACTGGGGAGCCCTTTTCACTCCTGGCAGGAGACCAACACGTGAGTCCCGAGAAATGCCGGGCGATGCGCGCTCTATCCCACGGCTAAGCTCCGGTCAGTACTGAGTTTTCCCCGTCCTTTATACTAAATGGGTGCTACCTGTGGGCAGGGGGTGATCTGGCCAGACTCACCCCTTCCCCCCAGGGCAAGGTGTTATCCAATTCCCCCTTTTGTCCGAGTGTTGCTGCTTGTGATAATAAAATACAATAGGCGTCCTGGTGCCGGGTGTTTGCGCAACGCCTCCCTGTCCCCCCTACCCCTCTGTCTCCCAAAACCAAGATAAGCATTCTGCATGCCGATCTAATGGCTCAGACATTCTGGGTGAATCATGGACGATTGATCTTCAGGACGATCAGTCTCCACACGATCAGAATTACTCCACAATTACGACCTCCCAGAATATTACAGTAAAAGGATTAATTCCATATACGTGGGTGACGTAATCGTCCGTGAATTCATTCTAATACAGGCTCCATCACCTCAGAAACAGCCTCCGTCCTGGGATTTTAATTTCACACACTTCAGTGTGTAGAGTTTACTGAGAATGGTGCAGTAAACATGAAACACCCAGAGTGTGATAGTTCTGGGGCAGCCTGTGGCTGAGTGGGCTATAGCCTGTCTGCCTATGATCAGAAGATTGTCAGTTCAAGCCTGGCCTTGATATATCTGGGGGTCCCTGAGCAAGACCCTTAACCCCCAGCTCTCTGGGTACTGCTATGGGTGCCCATGGGCTCTGAGTGCTGCTATGAGTGCCGGGGGGGTTTGTTAAGAGAATTTCCCCAAAGGGATCAGTGAAAGTATCAATTATTGGTACTATTAAAACACCTTGAGGCAAAGGCTCTGCTTTTAACATGCGTCTCCACATCCATCTTGACCATCCGTTTGTAACTGGATCTCACTTTCCAAAGTAACTTAAATAAGCATGTAAATACAGTCGAACCTCGTTACTACGTACCCCAGATACAACGTTTTCACCTTTTCAACGTACAGGTTTCTAATTCCCGTTTTTAGCCTATGTATTATTCCAATAGCAGCCATTGTTTACAGTGTACACCCTTACAGCGTGAACTTTGATACAACACCCAAATTTCTAGAGAAAATACGAAAACTAACCATCGTTACAACGTACAGCGCTCTCCCTGTCCACCACAACTTGTGTCGCTACATCTACCTGTATCTACCCGATCTTCGCCCGACAATGCACATTTGTCTATTGCGTTGCTTGGCAATGCTGGCTTTATTCCGTCACGGCCGGACTCCGGTAATAACTGCAGGGCGCCCCGTACGTTTTTCCTCTTGTCACTCAGCATGTGTCAAAATGCCTCCAAAATGAAAGCAGATCAATTTACAAACGAAAGCAGAAATAATTAATTTGACAAATATTTCATTAATATTTTCAGGCCAAATGCCAATTTGGATGCAAATGTTTATTTTAAAAATCCATTTTGACCAGCTGTTGTGTATTTTCGTTGCCGTTTATCATCGGCCGGCACTAAGTAATTGTGAGCAATTTAAGGAAAATTTCAAGGATCCAAATGAGCTTTGTTGAATTATTTAACAAGTAATAATGTGTTCGTTTGTTTTGTAGTCAATTTAAGGGTCTGTTCTATTTCAAGTTTTATCATTTACATGGATATTTCGTGAGTTCTTGCATCCATCTTGCACTAAGTGGTTACAACGTTCTGTGCTCATAACGGACATGTTTTTGATATCCTATCTTGTACGTAGTAACGAGGTTCGACTGTAACGTCCATATGCAGAATCTGCTGAACATTAAAAGAAGGACAAGAAGAAATCAGAAGCTATTAGCACATGTTAGGGTAACTAAACCGCCTAAGATGTTTGTATGGAACACCATGATACTCAAAATAAAATAAATAAGTATATCAAAAATAAATAAAATGATAAATATTTCAATAATGTATCCTTTTATTTTTAAATAATTTCATAAAAGGTATTATATTTCATAATAACACTTGTCTTCCATGTATAATTAAAAAATTTAACAATTTACATATCGTATTAAGTTTCGTAATAATGATGCGATATTCATTAGACAATCATTATTAAAAAATAATATTTTCACAATAAAGTTTAACTTTTCACATTATCGCCATGCATATTTATACTGCATCAAGAGTTTTTTTTGCAGGATTTGCACTCCAGCCACCGGATAAAACTCACACTGTTCCATTGGGACTGGTGTGGTGCTGAGGTATCACCCACTGCACGGCTGCACTCAGGTTCTCATCCCTGAGGTGGTTCGTCGTGTGGTGGGTGCGGTAAGGCACTGTACTCAGTGTGTGCTCCTTACCACCTTACCTTACCTACATCAACACAGTACAAATGTACATGTTAAAAATGGTCTTTCAGAACAAAGATATACGTAGATTAATACTTTTCTATTCAAGGTTAAAGGGTTCACCCTTTAATGCATTGTGTTGGTTGCCAAAGGATAATATTTTGCCTTTTAATGATGAATGAACCAATGTCCTGGGTATGATATTAAACTGCATCTGGCCCTGCAAGCGGTCCTCCAACTTGCAGGGAATTTTTGGGGGTTAGTGGTGGGGGGTAGATGGAGCTCGTCAGCCTTGGCAGGCAGACCGTCTAGGAGAAGGAAAACTCTGATTTCAAACCACAGCGCCAGGTGTGTTGGACAGTTTCGACGCGCGACGACCCTGGGTTCACGGACATGTCTTAAGTATTCAGCAACCATGCCCCTGCCGGGGTTACCAGCCCCACTGCCTTGTGGGTATCTTCCGATACTGAGGAGAAAAGGCTACGGGAGTAAACCCAGACAGAAAATCCGGAGTGGAGCCCCTAAGCAACTCCTGCATGTCCGATTGGCATAGTGCGCTACGGGCTGTCTTCGAATGTGGGAGGATCCATCGTGTTCCACTGGTCAGCTACCGCCCACCTCAAGCTGGGCAGCCCCCGGCTAATTGGGTGCCGACCTGCCACGGTCTGCCTGCTTCATTGGCTACTTGGAGCTTAGAGATAAACTCAACAAGCAGACCGCAAAACATTGCACCAGGCAAATATCAACAGAAGAAAAAACCAGTTCTACGGCTGGGAAGTTGGAATGTCAGAACTATGTGCCCTGGCCATACAGACGACCTTTCTATCGTTGATGACTGTAGAAAGACCGCCGTCATAAACCGTGAGCTGAAGAAGCTCAATATTGACATCGTTACCCTCCAGGAATCTAGACTCCCTGCAGACGGCAGCATCAGAGGAAAGGACTACACCTTCTTCTGGCAGGGGAAGAGACCTGAGGAACCACGACAGTATGGCGTTGGCTTTGCCATGAGTAACGCCCTCCTCACCTCAGTGGTGCCTCCAGAAGGCGGCACTGAAAGGATCCTGTCCCTCCGACTCTCCTGCTGCACTGGACCCCTGAACATCCTGAGCGTCTATGCTCCAACACTATGCTCTCCTGCAGAGATCAAGGATCAGTTTTACGAGGAACTCCATGCCGCCATTAGAAGAGTACATTCCTCAGAAGCCTTAGTCCTACTCGGCGACTTTAATGCCAGGGTGGGAAGTGACCATGACTCCTGGCCCACGTGTCTTAGCCACTTTGGTGTAGGAAAACTGAATGAGAACGGCCAGAGGCTTCTTGAGCTTTGCTCCTACCACGACCTCCCCATTTCAAACACGTTCTTCTCCACCAAACCTCATCACCAAGTATCATGGTGGCACCCCAGGTCCCGCCACTGTCACCAGTTAGTCCTGGTTATCACACGCAGGACTATGCTTTGCAGTATCCTCGTCTCCCGCAGCTATCACAGTGCTGACTGCGATACAGACCACTCCCTGGTCGGCAGCAAATTGCGACTTCAGCTTAAGCGTCTCCATCGCACAAGGCAGAAAGGGCGGCCACAAATCAACATACTGTAGCTAGAACCTCTGTTCCCGATCTATGCACCCAGTTCGCAGCATCCATCACGCAAGCCTTCCAGGAACTCCCAACAGGCAGCGTAGACAAGAAGTGGAACTTCATTCGGGACACCACATACCATCATGCCATGGCCACCTTTGGCAAGAAGGAGAGAAGACACCCCGACTGGTTCGAGGCAAAAGTCGCAGAGATTGAGCCTGCAGTAGACGCTAAACGTGCAGCGCTCATCAAGCACAAGAACAACCCCTCAGAGAGCACTTTAACTGCACTAAGGAAAGCTAGGAGCGAAGTCCAACACATGGCCCGCCGCTGCGCCAACGACTATTGGCTGAATCTCTGCCTGAGCATCCAGCAGGCTGCTGACAGCGGCAATGCCCATGGCATGTTCGAAGGCATGGAGAAGGCGATCGGCCTGTCTGCCACCAAGACTGCGCCACTGAAGTCCTCAACCCGGCGATATTATCACAGACAAATCCAAACAGATGGAACGATGGGCCGAGCACTACCAACAACTCTACTCCCAGGAATCCGCCGTCACCGAAGATGCTCTGCAGCACATCCAGAACCTGCCAGTCTTAGAGGAGCTCGATGCCATACCTACTCCAGAGGAGCTCAGCAAAGCCATAGACTCCCTAGCCTGCGGAAAAGCTCCAGGCGAAGATGGCATACCCCCTGAGGTGTATAAGGCCGGCAAGTCGACCACTCTGCTCACCCGTCTGCATGAACTGCTCTGTCAGTGCTGGGATGAGGGCACCATCCCTCAGGACAGGCACGACGCCATCATCGTCACTCTCTACAAATACAAAGGCGACCGCAGCGACTGCAACAACTGCAGGGGTATTTCTCTCCTGAGCATCGCTGGAAAGGCTTTCGCCAGAGTGGTCCTCAATAGACTTCAAGTGCTCGCCGCGCGAGTTTACCCAGAGACACAGTGTGGCTTTAGAGCTGGAAGATCAACAGCAGACGTGATTTTTACAATTCACCAACTGCAGGAGAAGTGCCGAGAACAGCAGCAGCCGCTTTACATCTCTTTTATCGACCTGACCAAAGCCTTTGACTTTATCAGCAGAAAGGGGCTCTTCGCAATGCTCTCCAAGATTGGATGCCCCCCGAAACTACTCAAGATGATCACATCCTTTCACGAGGGCATGCAGAGTACAGTAAAGTATGACGGCTCTTCATCAGACCCCTTCCCAATTAACAACGTGGTGAAACAGGGCTGCGTCCTTGCTCCTACTCTCTTCAGCATCTTCTTCTCCTTGCTACTCTCTTACGCCTTCGACTCCTGCGACGACGGCGTCTACCTCCACACAAGAACCGACGGGAAGCTCTTCAACCTAGCCCGACTGCGTGCCAAGACCAAGGTGCGTCACATACTCTTACGGGAAATGCTGTTCACCAATGACGAAGCGCTAACAACTCACACTAAGGAAGCCCTCCAGCGACTCATCCGCTTCGCTCATGCTTGCAGCGCTTTCGGCCTCATCATCAGCCTCAAGAAGACTAACATCATGAGTCAGGATGTCAGCAGCATCCTCAGTATCTGCATCGGTGACGACACTCTGGAGGTAGTGGAGGAGTTCGTCTATCTGGGCTCCACCATCAGCAGCAACCTATCACTTGACACTGTACTTGACAAACGGATCGGCAAGGCCGCCGGAACGATGGCACACCTCACCAAACAGGTGTGGGAGAACACCATGCTGACCATCAACACCAAGATCCGTGTCTATCAGGCCTGCGTCCTCAGCACCCTCTTGTACGCCCGCCAGGAACACAGACTCAACACGTTCCATCTCCGCTGCCTGCGAAGGATACTGGGCATCACATGGCAGGACCGTATTTCCAACACGGTTGTCCTGGAACAGGCAGGCATCCACAGCATGTATGCTCTGCTCACCCAGCGCCGCCTTCGCTGGCTCGGCCACGTTCACCGCATGGACGATGGACGGCTCTCCAAAGAAATCCTCTATGCAAAACTGGGCTCTGGCGTCAGACCAGTGGGGAGGCCAGCACTGCGCTACAAAGACGTCTGCAGGCGTGACATGAAATTCTGCGACATCAACCCCACAACATGGGAAGCTGCAGCAGCAGATCGCAGTGGCTGGAGGCGGACTGTCAAGGTAAGTGTAAAGAACGGCGAACAAAAGCAACACCTATATTGGGCAGAGAAGAGAGAACGCAGAAAAAATGCGGAGAAATGAAGAGAGAAGTGAGAAGTGAAACCAGACGCCGTCTTCATATGTCCAAACTGCACCAGAAGCTGTACATCCAAAATCGGGCTCTACAGCCACCAAGGAGTAACCAAATTTCATGACGCAGTAACGCAGAATTCCATGGTTTCCCGAGACAGAGGACGCCAGAGAGAATGATAACCAGTGAAGCTCAAAATTTATGAAAATATTAACAAAGAGGTTCATTGTTTTGTCTGATATGCTGAATTATATGTCTGACTTGGAACAAGTGAAGTAAAAGTAGTAATGGCTGGAGTGGGACTGAATATCTAACCAGGAATTCAAGCCCCCAGACAGCCCAATATAAACAATTACACTGTTATTATATGTTTCTATTCACACATCAATTTTCTAGGCTACTGAACACACATTCTTACCTACATGCTTTAATTTTACATTATTGTAAATTTTTACCGGCACATTTCACTAATATTAATAACGCGTGGAGCAGCTTTGACATAAATAATGAAGCTTCGTCTCAGTGCCTGTCCTTGTGTCTCTTCCCCGTGTGGCCAGCAGCCATCGCTGTCCATCCCCTTTGTCCTCTCATTGTCTTTGGCCCTAGTGTGTTCTTCCTTTTCCCCACATGGCTGCATTTGGCTCATTGGGATGAGTGTGTGACATAGAGGCTGGGACCAGCTGGTCATGGGTTTGAGGCAGGTCAGGAACCAACCTCACCTCTTTCATTTAATTATTGCTTTTCTATTCTTCCCAGTGTTTATTAGTTCTCTGTTCTGCTTGTGAAGCTTCTGTCTTGTTTTATTATGTTACACATGTTTCTGTACTTTGTAAGTATTGAATTCCTTGTATGTGTTTCTTACTTTCAGTGTTTGTGGGAGTTTTCCTAGTCTTGTGTTCATTAGTATAAGTCACTGCACCTGTTGCCTGTTTTCCCTGCACTGTTGTTACTGGTTAATTGTCTTATGTGTCACATCTGCCTCTTTGTTAGTTCGGTACAGCAGCCTGAGCATTAGATTGGCTACGGAAATCTGCAGTTTTATATCTTGGACCCAGCAGTGTGGCCAGTGTCATTATGCTATGTGAGCTCTGTCTTCAGAGTGACCAATGCAGCTCCACCTGGTTCTCCTTGATCATGTGATCACTGCAGCACTGAATAGGTGATATTCCAGCTGGTTTCCACTTCTGTAATCATTCTCAGAGTGGGTCTGCCCATCTGCTGCTGGACTTGACAAAGCCTTTATCTCGCAGTTGTACTGGTTCTGAAGTAGGTCACACAGAATCTGTCTTACCTTGGATATGATATCATCAGGTCATTGTGTCTGATCCATGGCCTTCTTCACAGCCAAATTCAGTGCATGTACAATATAGGTTGTGTGTCTGACAGACAATCACATTTTGTGCAGCGTCAGTGTGAGCCATCGGACTTTATTCTGTATTCCCCACTCCTCCATCAGGCTGCCTCGACTGCAGCCATGTTTTCTGCAGAATGAGACTCTGGGAATTTTCCTGCTCCCAATAATACAGTCGACAGCTCAGTCTTATCATTTATTATGTATTCATACAATTAAACTGAACCTTGGACACAATTATAATTGACTAATTATCATTATTCATCCATCCATTTTCCAATCCGCTTATCCTTCTGGGTCGCGGGGCTCAAGGGCCCATGGACATATGACTGTTCTGCTGAGGCGGGGGCTCAAACCAGCAATCTTCCAGTCATGGGCACAGATATTTAGCCCTCTGAGCCACTCACCGCCCCCTTTATTATCATTATTATTATTAACTTAATTATTTAAATAAATTATTATGATGATTAACACTTACGCTGCAGTGTGTGTGCGCTGAAATATGTGCTGTACAACAAGTTTGAAACCAGTAATGAGGATTGTGCCACATTTTCAGTTTCCAAAGCAGTCACATGGTTGAGTGCAGAACGAAGCTTCAGATGACCATGGACACGTGTTCAGGGTGGAACGAAGGAAACCTTGTTAGCTGTGCTTCAGAATGTAGTGAATTATTTTTTTCAATTTCAAGCTTCACATCACTAGCTGCCCCAGTTAGTCTACGTGTCATTTTCTTAGCTACTTTTTCCCTGTTGAGTTTTAACATCTTATTGTTCCTTTATTTTGTGTCTTTCCAGTTTGGTTCAGTCTCCTTAAATCCCTTTGTCTTGGAGCTTTTAAGTGCATCGTCACCTTGTTTCCCTGCCTGCACCAGGCGGCACCCCAACATGCACATTAAATATATGATCTGTTCAAATTCTGAAACATCTTTAATAAATCCCATTTTACACATTTTCCTTTCTGAATTTGCATGGAACATCAGTGATGTACACTATGACATGGTTCCATATGAATGGGTCACAACAGTCCAATATTAAACCAACTTCCCAGCAGATTCAAATTTTTCAGTATCGCAGGAGAAAAGATGCATTATTGTTGTTCACAGTGCAGTTTATACACAGTGGCCCATTCTCAACTGACATGCGATCTGACATCAATCTAATAGGACGTCAGTTGAGTAGCTGGTCCTGCAGTGCAGCCCAGGACACATTCACCTTCACATTGCTATAAGAATGTGGCCATATGCAGCCCAGACCACCTCCAAATGTGGATTCAGTGATCGGATCTCAGCGAATCTTCAATGTGTCCTGGGTGCCTTCACACCTATAGTTAGCGCTGTCCACTTCTGATTGGATCACTGAGGACGCATGTTAATACCAAGTGGAAAGAGGACCAAAGGGTCTATGTCCAGTTTATCCTACCTACAGTCAATAAATCATTCACGAATATCCATCCATCTATCCATCCATCCATCCATCCATCCATCTCCTAACCGGTAATCTGGGTCATGGTCAGGGGGAGTGCCTGGAGCCGTTCCCAGGCAGCATAGGGCCCAAGGCTGGGGTCCACCCTGGGTAGGATGATTAATGAATGTGATCTCAGCTAATGAAACAAACTTGTTTTGTCGTATTGTTTCTTATCTGTAGAAACAAATGGGTGAAACACAGAGGGAATTTCAGCAGAGAATACAGATGAGAGAGAAGGAGCTGCAGGAGCTGAGAGAGGCTGTGGCCTCAGTCACAGTGAGTATGAACCTAAGGAGAAGATAACAGCTGGCTTGCGGTCATATTAAATCTTCTCTCAGATTCAACAGATTGCAGATTTACAGACTTGCGCGGATTAATCAAATTAATGCTGCTGTTGGTTATTCTGGGTCAGTGGGATAAAGTTGCTAGATTACAGAATTTAACCAAGTGTTGTAGCATTAGTAGCTTATTTATTTAAAAAAATACCATAAAAAGCCAATTTGAGAAAAATGCAACTTTTCGCAACCCAGTGTAATGCAAATAAACACAGAAAAAGTCCCCTATTAAACTGAGACCTAATGGTGACAACCAACCTGCCCCTTACAGCCACCAGTCTCTGCCAAATCCCTGCAGCTGACAGTGTATGAGCGTAATGAGTGATCATTTCCAATCAGTGCTGGCTGGGTTTCAGTACCTGAGGCATCCAGCATGGTGATGCTCCAAACCTCAGCCCTGTGCTGTTTTTATACCTCCTGTCAGCTCACATCACTATTGTACGATGAGGCTCTCTGGAGTCACAAAAGGGGCCAATTGTAATTTACCGTCCTCTGCTCCTTGTATCACCAACAGAGCTCAGCACAGTCAGCAGTGGAGGAGAGTGAGAGGATCTTCACTGAGATGATCAGCTCCATTGAGAGAAGACGCTCTGAGGTGACACAGCTGATCAGAGATCAGGAGAAGGCTGTAGTGAGTCAGGCTGAAGGAGACATGGAGAGACTGAAGCAGGAGATTGATGAACTGAAGAGGAGACACTCTGAGTTGGAGCAGCTTTCACACACAGAGGATCACATCCATTTCCTCCAGGTAACAGAACAGCTACTTTGGCAATAAGAAAACCAGAGTATTCAAATGAATGCATATTGTCATTTGTATTTCAGCTAGTCTGTCATTTGTCAGATGTTAATGGTCTTGTTAATTAGATTGCAATATACATTTGCATTGATGAAGCTGTTTAATCAGTCTGTGTGTCTGTAGAGGCGCCAGGCTCTTCCTGTCACTCCTGAAGCTGGATTTGGACCCAGAATCTCTGTCAGTCCAAGATCTGATTTTGGGAATTTGAGGAAGGCGGTTTCTGAGCTGAAAGATCAACTGGAGAATGTTTGCAGAATGAAAATGGCAGAGATCCATCACCCAGGTTAGTACATTTTCTAGTCTGTTCATGTTAATGTAGACCAGGGCTGGCCAATCTTATCCAGAAAGGGCTGGTTTTGCTGGATTACTAATTAGAGGACTGATTGGCTGAAGGGTCTCACACCTGGGGTTGAACAGCTGACCTAAAGGTTACCCCAAAGACCTGCGTACACACTGGCACTTTGCGGGTAAGATTGCCCCCCCCCCCCGCCGATGTAGACCATGCAGAGAGAGTATGCAGTACAGTCAGTCTCACATTTGTGTGACCAAGCCAGTTTGTTTACAATAAGTTTAAATCTTTGTGATAACTGGTGAAAGAGCTTCACATTCTACTGGCTGCAAAACCCAGATTACATGAAACATGTTTCTTCTACATTATAGAAACCAAAAATCTGTATTATGTGTCACTTACCATGATTTGCAGTTTGTTAAAATGCCTGTTAATGTCCCTCATAATGATAATACCCCACTGCTGTTATCTCCACAGTGAGTGAAGTCCATCTCCCACAAGTAAAATCCTTTTACTCACATCCCTGTTTCTCTCTGTCTCCTTCTAGTTACCAAAGACACCGTCCTACTAGTATTAGTGCCCAGGACCAGAGCAGAATTCTTACAATGTGAGTCTGTTCACACACACACTTCTCTCTCCCTGTATGAGGTGGAGTGTGTTTTATTGTGTTTTATTGTGTTTCATTTTCTTCTGCTAGTGGAGCTTCTCTTTCTCTCTCCTGCTGCCTCCTGGTCTTTCACATTTACATGAGCTTTTTATCTCAGTGGACTTTGAATCCAATTGCTAAGTAAGGCAAGTTTATTCAGGGTGCTTTTCCACTGCACCAGGTACGGTACTTTTGGTTCTTTCCCTTTTCCATTGACTTCCGGTCAAGTACTAGTACCAGAAGTTCCAGTACCAAAAGCATCATTGCAGCTGGGGTACTTTTTCGGTACTTCGGAACTTTGGTGTGGGACTTACAAAAATGTTCATTGTCAGTTTAAAAGACAATTTTAAAAAGTCTAAAAGCCCAAAAAAACAAATAAACAGTTAACTAAAAAGAAGTGACATTGTAGAGGCAGCGTATGACTGAACTTCTGCTAATTTAATTTATTGAAACAAAGCAGCAACAGTAACGTTTTAAGCCCTGATTATAATGAGCTGACAGTGTTAGCAGACCTCAGGTCTTCAGGAAGCTTGTTCCACAGACAGGGAGCATAGAGACTAAAAGCTGCTTCAGCCTGCTTGGTCTTCATTCTGGGACATGGAGTAAACTTTCAGGGGTCTGGATGCTTCACAAGGTTCAAGGAAGTTAGTGCCATTTAGTGCCTTGTAGACAAGTAATATTTAATTATTAATCCTATGATGCTCAGGAAGCCAGTGCAGTGATTAAGGAGCTGTGTGATATGCTCTACTTCCTTGGTGTTAGTGAGGACTCTGGTGGCAGCATTCTGGATGAGCTGCAGCTGTCTGACTGATTTACTACCAAGACCTGCAAAGACACCATTTCAATAGTCTAGCCTGCTGGAAATAAGCACATGAACAAGCTTTTCCGTATCTGGTTTAGAGAGAAATCCTTCTCTCTGTCTCTCTCTTATTGGGCAGGTTTCAGCTTCCGTTGGGTGGATTTTAAGCAGAACTTGGGCTAGACCTGGGAACACTGTACTGATGCCTCATTTCCACCAACATGGAGCCGGTGCTGGGCTGGTTGTCACTTGATGCCTTTTCAGAACCTGCCTGCGTCTCCACCAGTTTAAAAAATGAACATAGGTGACAGTGAGAGTAAAGGTGTGGTGCTGGCCAACAGAAAGGAGCAGGGATCCAGTCGTGCGTGCAACCTGAGGTTTTATTAGGAGCACGGTAGCGACAGTACAAATAGGGATTAACGAGGAGAATGGTCGAGGTCGGAAAGCAGGGTTCAGAAGCCGGGAGGTCTGTCCTACAAAGAAACACAAGACACGAGAACACGGGGTGCGGGAAGCAAGAGGCGCCGGTCTCAGCGGGGAAGACGGTTCAGGTACGGGAACGGGTCTGGGGAGAGGAAGAGGAATAGGAATGGTAAGTACACGGGGATAACAGAGCAGGGAGGAAACAATGGGTAGACGAAGGACAATAGATCGCTCAGCAAGGCACATTAGCATGGCTCAATACTTCGCACCGTCTTACTGGTGCCCGGTGCTTAAATCTGTTTCCCTATCAGTCTCTGACACACCCCGCGAGTTCCGCCCCTGGGGCGTGGTCGGGGTGGAGCCCCTGGCTGAGTCCCCGGCAGAGTCCGTCGATGTGGGCGTGACAAAAGGTTCATATGTATTCTGTTTTGTGGGATTTGTTCTTTTCTGTTCCAGAATAAGTTTTTATAAGCTGCCAACTGTCCTTTTACCGATCGCGCTATTAAAGATGCCAATAACTGAACTTTGCAATCTGCCTCATGATCTCTTCGCCACTCAAGTGCCACAATATTTTATTTATTAGACCTGGTTTTCATTTACAATGCAAAGTTACTTTGATAATAAGCTGGCTAGTTGTTTTACTGCTGCCACCGGAAATATTAGACAAAACTATATTGGTTATTGACTGAATTATCCAGCTATGCGGATGGTTTGGACACAATTATACCCATGATTATAACGCTTTATGGATGCTTTATGACAAGATGATAGGCGCTATAGATACCTTCATAATGCAATACAAAGCATCCTTAATGCTTATACCGATCATTATAATGCATTATGAAGGTATTTATAGTGCACTAAAGATGAGAGCTTCATAAATCATTCATTATGCATAATAAGCATGCCTATAATGTGTTATGCCTTTTGATAAATATTTAAAGCCATGATTATAATGCATAACAATGGATTATTATTTGTTGTGAATTTTTTAAATTACTAACAACATGGCCTTCCAGAGATTTTATCTGTAATCTGAGCAAATGGAAGCATGTAGATGTTGAACAAAAAGGCCCAATGAGGATTAGTGATCATTGTCGACATGCCACAGCACACAGTGTACAACAATGAAATGTGTCCTTTGCTTATGGTACCTCAGCGACGCCTTGCCGGTTGGGGATTCATACCAACAATCTCTCAATTACTAGTGCACATCCCTAACCATTAAGCCACCACTGCCCACTGCCAGTGGACCCTTGAGGAACTCCACATGTAATTTCTGTTCATTCAGATTCATAATTACCATTCTGACAGAAAGTAGTGCCTGACTTGTAGAAATAATTCAAACTCATTAAATAAGGCAGCGGCTCCACCTCCTTCCCTAAGTGCTCTAGTCTCACTGATAAAGGGCAAGTAGGAGTAGCTGGTTTGATCAGGGCTGCTGCATAGTTTTCATTTGACCCCATTTCAGTTTAACGCATAAAAATCAAGGTTTATCCTGATAATAAAATCAGTGATTAATAATGATTTTCCAGCCACAGACCTGATATTCAGTAAAGATCAGTGTAATGTATTAAACACATTGTCTGACCCAGTGTGTAGGTGACACACAACTGGACTCAGATGAGAGAGAGTAGTTGTGGACTTTGATGCACTTTGTTCCTCCAGAAGTCAGTCAGAGCAGGAATGGCTGACACTGGGGCTACTCCTCACTGCCTAGTGTGGGCTGTAGCTACAGCAGGGGATCCAAACCAAGTAAGCGGGGGCGGGGGGGTAATGGCCCAGTCATTCTTATATTATGTGAGGTATCTATGAGCAGTAAGGTTCGGGGGGGTGGGGGGTGGGGGGCTTCCTTCCTTCACGTTTGCTCCTTTTGTGCATTTGCTGAGTGTACTTTTTCACTCAGTGGTAATTCTTACCTGAAGGACTTTATGCAGCAGTTTGACTGAGCAGATGTTTGGAAAATGACCCGTCCACTTCAAAGACCTTTTACATGGAACAACAGCACCTTTTCAAATCAGTCACAAGCTGATTTTTCGCTTATTTTTAATGAATTAGGAAATATTTATACAAACATTATACCTTCACCATTTTCTGACCACTGAGCCATTGACATCCATATATCCATATTGTCATCATCTACTGGATATAAAATATGTTTATACTGGAAATTAAACAGTTCAATCTTGAAAAATAAAGTAGCTATTTTAAATATAGAATAAACAATTGACTTACACTGGAAAAGACCCAATACAGAAAAAAGTATTGCAATAATAACATGATGTAGCAAAATTTGTCAGAAGGTTTAGTAGTGACTTGGCTCGAATCGGAAGAGATGAAGAAAACAAAATTATGAATGAGATTAACTGCTTTAACCTGCAAACCAGTCAGTCGTCTGACTGATACAGAAAATAATGTAGGACGTGACTTACAGAATAAATTGGATGATTATATATAAACATAAGGCAGAAGGAGCCTTTCTTAGATTGTGGCAAAAATGGCTTGAAGAAGGTGAGCAGAACTCAGCCTATTTCTTTAGGCTAGAAAGAGAGCAAGTCAGGAACAACAGCATTATGCGGGAGAGGATTTATGGAAATGCTGCGGAAAATTTTTGATTTCTTCTCAAACATCATGGGAATAACTGATGTGGATTGTGAACTTTGTGACGTCCCAATTGATTTAAATAAGATGTCTGCTGCAATAAATTGCTTAAAAAGTAATAAATCGCCGGGAACAGACAGTCTAATCCAGAGTCTTTTTTCATTATTGCTGGAGATTTCAATCAGGCAAATATGAAGCCAATTTTCCCCAAATTCTTCCAATATATGAACATCAAAGCTAGAGAGAGAATCTGTCTGGACAATGTTTACACAAACGTTTGTGAGGCCTACAAGGCCCTTCCCCCCCCACCTCGGCTACTCAGACCATGTCACTGTGTTCATGGTTCCTGTGTATAAATCCCTGCTGAAGCACAACAAACCAGTCAGTAAGAGTGTGGCCAGCTGGTGCCGTCTCAGCTCTCCAAGGCTGCTTTGGATCTACTGACTGGGACATTTTTAAGGAGGCTGCTATAAATGGTGACGCCAATCAACCTGGAGGAGTATATAAACTCTGTGATCGATGACCACGAGAGCCGACCAAAAGCCCTGGGTGACGAGGGAAGTGCTCACACAGCTAAGAATCAGAAATGCAGCTTTCAGATCTAAAGACAAGGCTGCCCTCAGGACGCCCAGAGACAACCTGTCCCGAGCTATGAGGATAGCCAATCAGGCACATGCACAGAGGATCAGTGAACACTTTAAATGCACTAAAGACACACGCCGTATATGGCAGGGCATTCAGCCAATCACGATCTACGAGCCCAACCCACACATCAGTGGCGGTGATGTCTCCCATCCAGATGAGCTAAACAACTGTTTTGTACAGAATAAGCTGACACCGCCCCCCCACTCGCCCGCCCAAGTGAGGAGCTACTCTGTCTGACCACAGCTGATGTGAGAAGTACTCTATCCACATAAGGCTGCAGGACCTGACAACATACTTGGCTTAGTGCTGAGAGAATGCACTGCCCACCTGGCTGGTGTCCTCACAGAATGCACCTCTTTAAGCCAGTGGTCTGTCCCAGCATGCTTCAAATTAACCACCATCATCCTAGTGCTGTAGAAGCCATCAGTGATTAGCCTGAATGACTACTGCCCCGTTGCACTCATGTCAATCATCATGAAGTGCTTGGAAAGGCTATAGTAATGCATAAAGACCAATCTTCCCACCTCTCTAGACCCTCTCCGATCTGCATACTGGTCCAACAGGTCTACTGAGGACACCGTGGCCTCTGCCCGTCATCTTTCCCTGACACATCTGGGTAAGAGAGTCACATATGTCAGGATGTTATTCATAGACTTCAGCTCTACCTTCAATACGTCCCTCAAAAACTGAGGGGGTTAAGCTTGAACCCCACTCTCTGCGGCTGGATCTTGGATTTCCTGACAGAGACGCCCCAGTCAGTATGTATGGGCTGCAACACGTCCAACACCATCATCATCAGGATTGTGGATGATACAACTGTGGTGGGACTGATAAACAGAGAAGATGAATCAGCATACAGAGAAGAGGTGGAAAGTCTGTCCACAAGGTGCAGAGACAAAAATCTAATCTGTCAACATTGACAAGGCAAAGGAGATGATTGTGGACTTCAGAAGGACATGACCTGCCCACACCCCACTCAGCATCAAGAGTACTGCTGTGGAGATTGTAAGGAGAACCAAGTTCCTTAGTGTGGACATAACTGAGAAACTTACATGGACAAAAAAACACCAAATCCTTATTCAAGAAAGCCCAGCAAAGACTAAACGTCCTGAGGCGCTGAAATAAGCAAACCTTCCCCTCCCATCCTCACCATGTTCTATAGAGGCACCATCGGCAGTGTTCTGACTAACTGCATCACCATCTGGTATGGCAGCTGCAACAAATCTGACCACAAGTGCCTGCAGAGAGTAGTGAAGACAGCAGAGAACATTATGGGATGCCTCTCCCTTCCCTACAAGCCGCTTTTTGCAAACGCAGTGTCCGCAAGGCCTGCAGCATTGTGCAGGACCTATCACATCCCTCACATGGTCATTCCACACTCCAGCCACCTGAGAGAAGATACTGCAGCATCAGAGCCGGGTCTGCCAGGCTGCGTGGCAGTTTTTACCCCCAGGCTGTGAGGCTCCTCAACACCATGCTGCCCCCCAGGATCCCTCACTCTGCCTCCTCACTGCCTCAACCCCCCCCCCCGTAACCCACAACTAAAGGCCACAGACCGACCCTTAAGCACTGCACTGCACTTAACACTTTGTCACTCTGACATGGGGGCAATAATAAGAATCCCCATTATTCTCTGTCTGCCCCATTATTCTGCTTCTATTCCTATTTTCAGCTGTTATAAATATTAGACGTGTTACTGCTGTTACTACTATGATCATACACTGTTTTGCACTGTGAACTCAGGCTGTTACAGTGTGCATGATGGTGAATTCAGGTCTAACTGACTGCAGAAAAAACATCATATATTTAATATAGTTCTAACAATATTGCGCATTACCCAATAGTGCACATTACTGTATATTGGACAATCTACTCCTCTTCCTCAGTTACACTGTCCTGTAAGTCCTTTGCACATTGTCTTGTCTTGTTTTCTATATTGGACTAAGTTTATGTTTACACTGTGGGCCCTGAGCTTCGCCATTTCATCTCTCTGTATACTTATATATGGTGGAGATGACAATAAAGTTCAATTTGACTTTGATCTCGGGGGTTTGTTCACGGTGCAGCAATTTGGAAAAGGAGGGAACTGAGCTGGAAGGTGAAGCTTTTAATTTACCAGTTGATCTACGTTCCTACTCTCACCTATGGTCATGAGCTCTGGGTGATGACCGAATAAATGAGATTGCAAATACAAACAGCATAAATGAGTTTCCTCAGCAGGGTGTCTGGGCTCAGCCTTAGAGAGGGTGAGGAGCTCAGACATCCGGGCTCAGAGTAGAACCGCTGCTTCTCCGCATTGAAAGGAGTCAGTTGATGGTTCTAGGATACCTCTTGGACGGCGCCCTGGGGAGGTTTTCAGGGCATGTCCAACCTGGAGGAGGCCAGGGGGGAAAGCCAGAGATTATATATTAAATATACCCCGAGATATTATATATAATATATACAACATTATATATAGAATATATGTTATATATTAGATAAGTGGCAGAAAATCGATGGATGAATGAATGAAACTGTATTGAAAAATAACGCTGCTTATGAAAGTAGGCAAGTAAGAATTTCAAGTTAGAATTTCATTGTACCTTATACACATGACACATGAAACTTATACTGGCATTAAATTTTGAAGTCGCTTTACACAGAAGGACACAATAGTGTTCGGAATATTTTTTTTCTTGTCTCTGAAAATATACAGCTCTTCTGGACCCTCATTCTTAAAAAAATCAGATGCTACTTTAATACTATCTGTACCGCATGTAAAGACAATGTTCCGTGACAAAACGTGACCATACTGCCACCCCAATTTCTGGTGGTACTGCACATCGCGCATGCGTCTTGTAATCTTCATGTAGGCGCGCAGACTCAGCCGGAATCTACACAGAAAACACGTGGCGGCCAGACTGGTACCTCTCCGCGCGCGTACAGGCGGATGTGTTTGTGTGGACTTTTATGATGCATTTTACTCCTCCGCGGACGACCGTCTGCCGCACTCCAGATTTGTCTTCAAACGCCAACATAGATGATTTTGATGAGGATTGGGGTAGTTTGCAAACATTACAGCCAATTTTCAAGGTAATAAAACTGTTACATACATATAAATCCATATGCATATGTGTGCAGACTTGCCCCGAATTGAAAATCTCACGCCAGCCAGTTGATCAAAGTTGGCAGCCCCGTGAACTGCCGCTCTGAATTTGTAAAACGTAGGGAAACATACACAGACCTCGCGGCTGTAGTACGTGTGCAGGGAATATCAGAATAATAATTTACTACTAATAATACTTAAATAGGACACGTGCGCATGTGCAAAGTACACAGCTTAACCAGAGAAATATGAACGTTATCATGTACACGTACGCAGTGTAATAGGCGAGTGATGCGCTTTGCGGAGAACCAGCCTAGATGCGTCCGCGTTGGGAGCGTCGCGTCGGCGCGCTGCTGGAGAGAGGTGTGTGTCCAAAGTGGATTAAAAGTTCACATTGTGACCTAAAGACAAACTCACTTTTAGTGGTAATCTTTGTTGTGTAATTTTATGGTTAATATGTTTGATGAATGCTGCTTGTAATTTTATTTACTTGTAATTAAGCCTATTAGTTTAACACGCGCGTCTTCCCACCGGCGTCGCACGGGCGTCCAACATTTCCTGAGGTATTTCACATATTTGACTTTTTATATTTTATGTATCGTACAGAATAATAGAGCGCAGGCTAAAGTGCAGTTCGGCCCCAGCGAGTCTCTCAGCGCGGCGTGTCTCACAGCGCAGGGGGCAGCCGGAGCGCCGCAGACTCGGGCGGCTACATGAGTATATTGGGAATAAAATGTGTGTATTGGAGCGAGTTCTGTGTGAGTGAGTGTGTGAGGTGTGACCGTGATAATGATGGAGATGCTGGGCTTCGTCATGGGATTAATTGCTCTTCCTCTTGCCTACAGACTCCTGCCAGCTGACGCTGGACCCCAACACAGCAAACGGCCGCCTGTCTCTGTCAGAGGGGAACAGGAAGGTGACATGGGGGGCAGAGCAGCCATATCCTGATCATCCAGAGAGATTTGACATCTGGTCCCAAGTTCTGTGCAGAGAGAGTCTGACTGGTTGCTGTTACTGGGAGGCTGAGTGGAGTGGAGATGGAGCCTGGATAGGAGTGACTTATAAAGGGATCGGGAGGAAAGGAGGGAGTGCTGACTGTCGGCTTGGATTCAATGACAAGTCATGGATGCTGAGCTGCTCTCCTCACAGTTACTCTGTCTATCACAATAATAAACAGACTATCATACCCATAAAGCCCACAGGCTCCCGCAGAGTAGGAGTGTATCTGGACCGGGCGGCTGGTACTCTGTCCTTCTACAGAGTCTCCTCTGATGGACTGACCCTCCTGTACAGCTTCACCTCCTCATTCCCTGAACCCCTCTATGCAGGGTTTCGGGTTTATGATCCAAACTGCTCCGTATCGCTGTGCATGCTGGGATAGCTCACTGTGTGCTCGAGGAATCATTTTTACCTTATCAGAGTGTCACATGTCACTGCTTCTCCACAGCAAAAAGGTAAAATCTCTGCTTTATAACCAGTATAACCCTTTTTACTCTGTCTGAAGTGTGATGTATGTTAATAAAACAACTATTTGGGTTCTGTAAGCTGAACAAACATGGAAAATTACTGTTTTTCTCTGACTTATGTACTATGTTGCCTGTAAATGCACCAAAACTGCCAAAGCAAATTCATAGTACATGCAGTTGTACCAATAGAGTGAATTCTGATTCTGAATAAAATAAAATATAATGAAATCTAAGCCTGATGAGTGGGGGGAGCTTTTCCCCTCCCCTCTATATGTATATTTTTTATTTCTGTCTATATATTGTATTTGCTACCTGTACACTGACAATAAAGGCTTCCTATTCTATCCCATTAATGTCCCGGTTCTGCGCTGCCCAGAACGTAACTGAGTAACAGACTTAAGCAGCAGCCCGATATCGCAGCGGCGACGCTTTGGCCAGCAGGGGGCGGCAGACGGCAGACATTTTATTACAGTTTTTTACGATTGTTTACACTGTAAAATAAAAATTTCCACAGAATTTGCAAAAGTCTACTCCAAGGAGCAAAACACCGCAACAGATTTGCACAACATTACACACAATGTCTGCTTCACTCTTTTTGCAAAACATTACACACAGTGATTTGTAAAACTCTACACACATTTCGACAGCTTAGACACAGATAAGGATTGTGAGGTTACTTCCTTGTCATTACAAAGCCCCAGATTGCCAATGACCACACTAATGAACTAATTGGATAAGCACATCCACAAGGTGTGGAAGCACACATGTGCTAATTAGAAAACGCAGCACTCAGGTGTGCTATAAAAGGCAGCAGGTGAGTTCACCTGTATTCATCAATGAATTCTCAAATGGAAGGAGCTAGAAGAAGAGTGAGAATGAGAGGGGGAGCTCAAAGAGGAGAAGGAGGAGATAGAGGAAGAGGCCTAGGTAGAGGAGAAGAAGAAGGTAGAGGAAGAGGCCTAGGTAGAGGAAGAGGAGAAGGAGGAGATAGAGGAAGAGGCCTAGGTAGAGGAAGAGGAGAAGGAGGAGATAGAGGAAGAGGCCTAGGTAGAGGAAGAGGAGAAGAAGAAGGTAGAGGAAGAGGCCTAGGTAGAGGAAGAGGAGAAGGAGGAGATAGAGGAAGAGGCCTAGGTAGAGGAAGAGGAGAAGGAGGAGATAGAGGAAGAGGCCTAGGTAGAGGAAGAGGAGAAGGAGGAGATAGAGGAAGAGGCCTAGGTAGAGGAAGAGGAGAAGGAGGAGATAGAGGAAGAGGCCTAGGTAGAGGAAGAGGAGAAGGAGGAGATAGAGGAAGAGGCCTAGGTAGAGGAAGAGGAGAAGGAGGAGATAGAGGAAGAGGCCTAGGTAGAGGAAGAGGAGAAGGAGGAGATAGAGGAAGAGGCCTAGGTAGAGGAAGAGGTAGAGAAGAACTTGAAGAGTTGACAGAACCTGAACAAAGAAGACGAGGACCAAATTTGACTCAAGAAATCCGTGCAACACTTATTGACCATGTTCTCAACCATGGACTGACACTGATGGAAGCTGGACAAAGAGTTCAACCAAATCTCAGCAGAAATACTGTTGCGTCAGTAATTCGGACATTTCATCGAGAAAACAGGTAAGCTAACCACACAGTACATTGAAACTTAAGCTTGCTGTACTTGTCATCAATATTGTTTACTGTGACATTTGAGGCTGCATGTGTATTTTTTTATATATACAGTATATTTTTCACATAGGATTGAGGGTCGAGGACACCAAGGTGGAAGGGGCCCTATGTTCACCCGTGCACAAGAGGCCGCCATAGTGAACATGGTTGTGGCCAATAATTGTATCAGGCTGCGAGAAATCCAAGCCAATATCATCAACGATGACCGTATTTTCAATAACATCCACCGAGTCTCTCTGTCAACATTAGCTCGAATCCTCAAGAAAAAGCAAGTACACATGAAGCAACTATATCGGGTACCATTTGACAGAAATTCAGAGCGAGTGAAACATCTGCGCTCTGAATATGTGGAGGTATGTATTGTTCATTTTACTGCTATGGTGTGGTATTGTGCACTGCTCATAATGTTCTGGCACAAAAAAAATGTGCAATAGATATTGAATAGCATCCTATTGTCTTTTACTGTGTTTCAGAGAGTCTTGCAAATGGATGCAGAACAAATTCAGCATGAATTTATATATGTGGATGAGGCTGGATTTAACCTTGCAAAAACACGAAGACGAGGGAGAAATGTAATTGGACACAGGGCAATCACCAATGTGCCAGGGCAGCGAGGGGGTAACATCACCCTCTGCGCTGCTATCACACAAAATGGGGTCCTCCACCACCATGCAAATCTGGGACCCTATAATGCAAATCTAATACTTGCATTTCTTGACAGATTGCACGAGATTGTCACAGCATTAAACAAAGTGGACCAGATGCGGTACATTGTCGTTTGGGACAATGTCTCATTCCATCGGGCTGCTCTGGTCCAGAATTGGTTCCATGGTCACCCTAATTTTGAAGTGTTATACCTTCCCCCATACTCCCCCTTCCTGAATCCAATCGAAGAGTTTTTTTCAGCGTGGCGGTGGAAGGTATACGACCTGCGGCCCTATGACCGTTTGCCCCTCATTCAGGCCATGGAGCAGGCATGTGATCAAATCGACGCAGCTTCTGTGCAGGGGTGGATTCGTCACTCAAGCCGATTCTTCCAACGGTGCCTTGCCAATGAAGACATAGCCTGTGATGTGGATGAAATCTTATGGCCTGATCCAGCCAGACGGAGAGATGAGGAATAGTTACAGTATTTGTGTTGCTTTTTTTTCCAGAGTCAAACTGTATGTACTTCAGGCAGTAATTTTTATTTGTCTACAGATTTTATTTGTTTCATTGATTTCATTGTTGGTTGATTACTGTAACTGATTATGGTAAGAAATACTGTATTTCTTGAATTGAAATAAATACCGGTACTTGAAATATTCAGTCTGCAGCATCAGTGTTGTGCAGTGCTTGGTAAGTTTATAGTAGGCCTATTTGTGTACATTCTCCCTATATCTCAAACTAATCATGAAGAATGTTGTGGGTTTGTCACTATTTTTTGTCATCGAAATGATCCCTTACATAACATCTGCCCAAAAATCTAGCACATGCTATTTCCTAAAATTAGTTTTTCTACACATGTGTTTTTTATTTATCACAGCAGTGTGAAACTGTCTGCAATAGTGTCTGATCATTGAGGACTGTGTTGGTTAAATGAAAACTAATAGCATTTTCACAAATATGTGTATATGTTTTGACTGATATGTGTATGTTTTGACTGATATGTGTATGTTTTGACTGAAGTGTGTCATTTTGCAAACAATCTAGGAATTCTGCAAATTGAGTGTGGTGTTTGGATAATTGTGATTAGATTTTGACAAAAAGAACCTGCTTTTCAAAATTGTGTGTAAACAATCGTAAAAAACTGTAACTCAAAACCTACAGCGGTCCTGAGGTAACTTAGTAAAGATAATAATATAATCAAATCAATCATATATTAACTAAGTAAACATAAATAACATAAAATCTTAATAAGTCACGTTAGTACAACACTTGATCACCTGATCATCAGTGAAGTAGTGTAGGTGATTACCATTTATCAGAAAAAACACATAAATCCTGTTTCATTAGGAATCCTGAGATATATACAGTACTGTGCAAAAGTCTTAGGGAGTCATAGGATGTGTTTAAAACTATTTATCTGGGTAGTAAATTTATATTTTCTCAGTATGAAAAACAAAATTTAATATTAGAACATATGCAAATTATGAGTAAAACAAAAAAACTAAAAGGAATTTCCTATGTCCTCCAAAAAGTTACTGATATCTTGTTGGATGGCTAGATGAACACCAATATGGTTCCTAAACCTCTCCTCAGGTTCACCTCGGCCATTTCATGTATTTCTTAATTTCACCACCAGCTCAATTAATTCATGAAACTAGTTTTGAAAAGTCACTGAGGTATTGATTAGCTATATGAGGTGAGCTAGTGGTCATGTCAAAAAATACATGAGTATATTGAAAATACTGCCAATACTGGGATGACTTTAGGAGTGATTTTGAAATGGTTAAGGGCAAATAATAACAGACATAATAACATACATTTAAATAAACATGGAGATCATTTAAAGTTTATGTGACTGCCTAAGACTTTTGCACAGTACTGTATGTGTGTGTATATATATATATATACACATACATACATATATATATATATATACACATACATACATATATATATATATATACACATACATACATATATATATATATATACACATACATACATATATATATATATATACACATACATACATATATATATACATATATATATATATTTATATATATATATATAACATATATATATAGTCCTTTTTTTATTCCACAGAGTTTAGGAATAAGATTATCAGCCACAATATGACCCACAATACACTCACAGTGGCACTGCAGTAATGCAGCTATACCCCTGAACACAATAGGAAGGTGGATTCTGACTCCCTCTAGTGACGAGCTCCACATTCTGTGCTGCTGCCTCTGCTGGCGGCGTGTTTGTTTCTCTCCCCCATGTCTAATTTAGATGTGGTGCACTTGTTCCCCTGGGGGTGGGTGTATAAGGTGGGTCCCCAGCTAAGGGGGGAGGAATCGATCCTGTGGCAGCCACCACGCCGGCTTCGGCTCTGCATCAGTGTTTCATTCTCCTTTTCTGTTCTGTTCTCTCCTGTTTGTGCTCTTTGTTAATTAATCACCCCTGACAACCCATCTCGGGTCTGAGTCCGTTTATGCTGCGTCTGACAGCAGCCGGAACAAAACACTTACAGAGACTGAAATGCATGAGGGTTTACAGCCTATATGCACAAGCATTTCTCTCACATCTGTGATACACTTACAGACGGTGACACACATGCAAACAGGGAAATTTATCTTTCTGGTGACGCAAACACAGACCCTAACCCTAACTCCCCGAGCGCAGGCGGGGCAGGTAACTCCCCGAGCGCAGGCGGGGCAGGTAACTCCCCGAGCTCAGGCGGGGCAGGTAACTCCCCGAGCTCAGGCGGGGCAGGTAACTCCCCGAGCGCAGGCGGGGCAGGTAACTCCCCGAGCGCAGGCGGGGCAGGTACCTCCCCGAGCGCAGGCGGGGCAGGTAACTCCCCGAGCACAGGCGGGGCAGGTAACTCCCCGAGCACAGGCGGGGCAGGTAACTCCCCGAGCACAGGCGGGGCAGGTAACTCCCTGAGCACAGGCGGGACTAGCTGCTGGGCGTTGCTGGTGTATCAGATCCCCCCCAGCGCCGACCTTTCCTCCTCTGCACCTTAAGGGGACCTAACACTGCTTCCAGGGGGTTCACCTGGCTGGGGTACCCTACACCCAATGACACGCACAGCCAGGCTCCCTTCTCTGGGGACAGCCAGCACACTGCCGGTGGTGCAGCCTCTTCCTGGCACTGGCCCTTCTGTCTACCCCACTTAGAGGGGCCCTGATGTTGTGCGACAGACAGGTCCTGCCATGGGGCCTCCTGCTTGCAGGGTCAGACTGCCCTGCATAGCTGCTCCTGCTCCAGGTGAATGACCTCTCCCAGTCGTGCCGAATGGGCCTCCTTCTGTAACCGCTCGCAGATCTCCTGCATGTTCTGGGCCTCCACCTCTAGGTGCTTCTAGGCCAGCTGGCTCTACAAACTGCGACATGCCTCCTCTCGGCTGAGCAGCGCCTTCTCAAGGCCCCGTAATGCCGCCTCCGTATAGAGGTGTACTAGTTTATGTAGTGGGACTACAGTTCCCATGATGCTCTGTTCCCCACAGTGCTTTCCTGCCTTGTATGTGGTATCTTGGTCGTTGTACTAAACACGATCTAACCACGTACAGACAGAGTCCCTTGTGTTCATTATACATGGTATCAAAAGTGACGAACGGCTAGTCAGGATCAGGATTTTCAGGATCAGCTGCACGGTGCACCGGGCTGCGGAAGAGTGGCGATACGTAAGGCTGCGGGGGAGATCAGCTGGGAATATCGGCACGGATGACCAGGATGAATCGGTATGAATAAATAAATAAATAGATAAATAAATAGATAAATGAATGAATGAATGAATGACCACTGCGTGCTAGCTACTTGTGGGTGAGCGTGACTAGTACACGGTCCCGAGTGTCACGTCAGCTGAGGGAGAAGTGCAGAGATACGGCACATCCAGAAATCTGCATCCTGAATGTGAAGAAACGAGGGATATAATACAGGGTGACTGCACTGTAGTAAAAGGTAGTAAATGAAATCAGACAAAATTAAGGCCCTTGAAAGGCATTAAAAGATAGTAAATGGAATTTGACTTGTTAGTAAATTTTTAATCGTCCACCTCAGTATATTATGAGTTTCCCATTTATCTACGTGTTTTAACTTCATCGAAATAAAAAGTATTTAATATACTCGCTAGTAGGACCTGAGTCAGAATTAATAGCCTATCAGAGTGACGCTGATGCCATTCCTCCACCTTTTAAATCAGTTGAGCCAGGGTGATCTAACGTGCTGATTTTAGCAGAGCCTCTGAAATTAGCTAGTAGCCACTTGGCGGTGAAATGGGGAAATGTAAGTTTTCAATTAGTTGGGTTGATAACCCAGGGGCGGCATGGTGGTGCAGTGGTTACCAATGTTGCCTCACACCTCTGGGACCCGGTTTTGAGTCTCTGCCAGGGTCGCATGTGTGCGGAGTTTGTATGTTCTACCTCTGTCGTCTCCTCCGGATACTCCGGTTTCCCCCCACAGTCGAAAGACATGCTGAGGCTAACTGGAGTTGCTAAATTGCCCGTAGGAATGCATGTGTGAGTGAATGGTGTGTGAGTGTGCCCTGCGATGGGCTGGCCCCCCATCCAGGGTTGTTCCCTGCCTCGTGCCCATTGCTTCCGGGATACTCTCTGGACGCCCCACAACCCAGTAGGACTAGCGGTTTGAAAATGGGCGGATGGATGTTCATTTCATAAGGTTATTTAATTTTATTTTTAGAAAACAATTACCATGTTTGGATAGTTCACAAACTTCCAAGCAGCAATGTATATAGCTCAGGAAATTTTTTTTTTTTTTTTTACTAATTTATCAATTTATGGGTGTGACTCACTGTTTCTCATTAATGAAGGGCTTCTTCCTTGCTTTTTGGGACTGCAGTCTAGCTTCTAGGAGCCTGACACACACTGTCCTGGCAGTGCACTTCACACCGGCACTTAATCTTTCCCATTCCGTTTGAAGGTCACTTGACGTCATCCTCTGATTCATGAGAAACTGTCAGATAATTTCCTGCCATCTCTGCCATTATAAAGTGGCACCACCCTGTACCTGGCTGGTTTCTGGTCATTTCCAGTGTCTTCACCTTATTCTTGTTCTGCTGTCTTAGAAATTTTGAATCTGGAAGCTACCTGCTGTTCAGTGTAGATTTCTGCTAGTAGAACCAGGATTGAACCAGGATTTAAAAATGCAGAATTGTTTAGAAATACACAGTGGGCTCTTAATTTTATCCACAGCATATATATACATACATAAATACAAACTTATTTATCTGTTTGTTTGCTTGAAGGCAGTAGGTCCTGCTTTTTAATGATATTTAGGGTTCAGTTACTTGTACATTTAAATATAATCATACTGACATATTTCTAAATAAATCAAGCACTGAAATTCAACTGATTTGACTACATTTGCATTAGTATGTTTACATATATATGTAAGCAGGGCCACGGCCGCGTCAGGAATGCTCACCCAGGCACGCAACGCCAGCTCACTAAAAATGTGAATGTACAGATGTGTGCGAGTATGAGTGCGTGTAAGTGTCGTTGTGTATGTATGCAAGTACGAGTGTGGGTTATGTGCGTTTGTGTGTGTGTGATTATGAAAGAAGTGTGAAGTCCTTATTAACTGTTGCTGTCTTTATGCTGCCTATCTAGTCATGAGCTCAGGGGCAACGTACTTCGGTTTCCCAGGCAGGACATTAACCACAGACAGGGACAGCAACAAACCTCAATTAAAACTAAATACAAAATATTTATTAATACAAAAACATATGCCACTTTCCAGGATCAATTAACAGTGCCCATTCACTCGCTCATCCACTCGCACCGATCCTGTTTCAAAGAGTAGACAAATGAAATAAAAAACACATCAATTACCACTTTTAGGCAAATTAAACATTTTGTTCATTAAACAGTGTTTTAAGAGAACATCTCCCATTAACAAACACTATATGTTAGAACGTGTACACCGTAGCTGATGTCACACTGAGCCCAAACACTTTTCTCCGTTTTGCTGAGGACAATTTTACAAGAGTCTGTCCCACATGTAATTATCGCTTAGTCCAAAGTCCTCCAATGCCTTCAAACTACTGCGGTGAAGCATTCGATGCAAGTCACTTGCAATATATAAACATATGGGCTCAAAAAGTGTGTTCACTGCTCTTCTTGTGTCTCCATAAACATGCTACAATCATTAAAACTGGAACGTAGTACCTTAATCTCCGGAAGATTGGTTGAGAGGAGTCACTGGCAGAAGTCGACGAATGGCAGGGCACTGATAAAATAGCACCCGATGTCGAGAAGACGGATATTTACGTCCATGCTTGTCCAAAGGACCCTCCTATGACCTTCACTGCTTAGCCACTCCGCTTTTCTGTCGCACAGGCCGTCCACGGTGTCTGTAAACTTCTCTGCACGATGTACGCAGGCCCCTTTGGCCTATCCAGGCGTCTACATCAGAAGTTCAACTGCACGCCGTATCCACAGCTTCAACTGTGCGCTACGTTGCACTTCAGTGGGAGTCTTGGTCGCTTAATAATTAGTCACCTTTGCTTGCAGCTAGCAAATCGCACACTAAACACGCGTTATGAATGCGCACCACACTAAAACAGGAGCTAGCAGGGTAAACTTGTTATCTCGGTAGCTAGAAAATAACCGCCTAAAGTAAGCAAACTCTCAGCTCACTTGCTTTTACAGCTTTCACAGTTTCCACTTACAAAAACACCTTTTTCTCACCTGTTTTCTTTCTATGTCTGCGCTTATTCTTCTCCCTCTTCCGTGCCACGCTCTCTCTCTGATTTTCCCAAAAAAAACAACACGCACCGTTTCAGCACGGGCTTGTTCTGACCAGTTCTCTCCCGCTCTTAACTCTTCAACCAATCACAGCCGCCCAAAAATCCCGAGCAGTCTACATACTTGTCAAAATAAAAGCCTCTAACTGGAGCCCCTGTTACATATAAATCTATATACACAGAGATACATTGGCACATAATATCCATCCATCCATCCATCCATTTTCCAAACCGCTTATCCTATTGGGTCGCGGGGGTCCGGAGCCTATCCCAGAATCAATGGGCACGAGGCAGGGAACAACCCAGGATGGGGGGCCAGCCCATCGCAGGGCACACTCACACACCATTCACTCACACATGCACACCTACGGGCAATTCAGCAACCCCAATTAGCCTCAGCATGTTTTTGGACTGTGGGGGGAAACCGGAGTACCCGGAGGAAACCCCACGACGACACGGGGAGAACATGCAAACTCCGCACACATGTGACCCAGGCGGAGACTCGAACCCGGGTCCCAGAGGTGTGAGGCGACAGTGCTAACCACTGCACCACCATGCCGCCCCCTGGCACATAATATACAGAATGGAAATACTATTGAAAAGATTTACACTGTTATTTTAAAACACCACTATGACATTTATGGAAAATAACAGAAAAATTATAGAAATGCAAAAATTCTAATTGTACAAATTACATGTATAATAAATGTATATTTTTGCCTGTATTCCATTGTACTATATAGCTTTACACTCTACTACAAAATACTAATTAAGCAAAAATTAATAAATGCCTACATTAATACCTTTCTTGATGAAAATAATGGAAATCATAAAATTATCCACTTGACTCTGTGTCACGATCGCTGGAAGCGGGTAAGGCTCACGTACAGGCAGGCAAGGAAGCAATCAAGACAGGCAAGGTACGGGGAAAATGGGGATTTAATAGAAAACTGGAGATCAGGAAACATCAGACACTGACTGACATCAATGACGGACAAGGGGAACAGGTCAGACCAGGAATTAAATACACAGAGACAAATCAAAGTAAGCGGCCAAAGCTGGAGATGATCAGGGTAGTACACGTGGGTAATCAGGGGGCGTGGCACACACGAGGAGCGGAAGAGCCGGGCATGACACTCTGTAACAGATAGCAATTAGCTATTGGAGGGGGGGGGGGGGGGTTGGTGGCCCCCTCTGCTTGGGCTGTCTATCGGCATTGTTTTACCTATGCAATTGGCAGCAAGATAAATCATTTAAATGTATTATATTTAAACATTTTAGTTGTTATTAGATTTGTCTGTATTACATATTATTGTTACTGAAGGATAAAAGTTGTTCTGCTATCAAGGCAGAATCTTACCTGATAAAACAGCAATGACAGAAATGAAGAAGAATCCTACAATCATCTTTGCACCACACAGTGTTTCTCATCTGAAACAGTTCATAGCTTGTGACCTGATAGCTCAATAGCATGTGCTTTCTGGAGAATAACTCTGACTTCCTGTTGCACGACCACATCTCACACGGACCCTACATACTCATACAGACAGTTTTTACCGTCTTAAGAATGACAGTGGATGCTGGTATGCATTAATTTCAAACTATGAATTCCTTGAGAGTGATTATATGCATACATGCAAAACATTTTAGCTAAGATATAGTAAAACTTTAACATATATGATCTGTTTTGTCTCTGCACATCTGTTCTGTTTCTCACAAGATTAGTAAAAAAAATCAATTTAAATAAAATCAAAACTAAACCTACCACATGTCCATTAGATTCAGTCCCCACTCAACTTCTTATTGACTCCCCGGGAGTCCTGACAGAGCATATAACTGGTACAAAGATCACATCCTTGTCTTCGGGTGCCGTACAAGATCATTTTACAATAGTGATGCCTGTGTGTTCAGGGGCTGCATCAGCACCACAACAATAACATTCTTGTCCCCCATTGAGTTGAGCCAGGTTTAAGCTTTGTGAAACATTCCCAGGAAATACTCTAAGTACTACATTCTTGGATGTACAACAAAAATCAATATATGTTGAGTGTGACGCTGAGTGCCCTCCATTTGTAAATGGTTTGTCTTACAGTGGATGGATGGAGATGGAACCTTTTGCAGATGGACATCTAAGGTTTGATTTCTTTGCATGTGTGGGCTGCATGGGTTGTTATCGACATCTGGTGAAAATTTCATACCAGTAGCACGTTTAGAAATATATTTACTGAGAAAAATGGTGACATGTTCAATACTTCTTTTCCCGCTGTATGAATAGCCCAGAATGTGCTGAAAGGAAAGATATACAGCTGACTCTTGTATCATGCAATAAGCCTGAATCCCAAGGGATACTAAAACACTCAAAAGTGGGCAGGGTTGAAATGGTTAATATATAACATACATTAATACTGTAATGGGGCTTCGCCACTCCAGCCTTGGGGCTGGGGCCGGGCGTCCCGGCTATTGCGGGTCTCTGGTGCCCAACCGGCGGGGGTCAGTGTCCCTGAACGGTTACAGGTCTGACCTGGGGGGTGGCATAGGAGGTTCGGGGGCCTCATCTTCCTGGGTGGGGATGCACTCGGGGGGATGTGGGATGGGGAGGCCGTCGGGCTCGTCTGCACCGCCATGCTGGTGTGGGCGGGTCTGGGGCCGAGGCTCCGTGGATGGGGTGCCGAGCTGGCTGCCGGGGGGGTGCCTGCCGCATGCAGTGGGGCCATGCTTCCCTGGTCCTGGTCACCAGGAGGAGGGGGGGCTGAGGGCTGCCAGAATGGTCCAGAGATGGGAATGTCCAGGGGGCTGGGATACGCCACATGGCCTGGCCCACAGGCCCTACCATTGGCCAATGTGCTGCCCCTCAGTCTTAATTGCAGAATAGTCATCATACAACATTAGGGCCTTGGGGCGGGTGGGGCATGCTGGGATCTACCATCTGCCAGTGGGGAGGGGTCCTTATTTCCTGCCTGCTCACCCAATTTTAATGCACCTCAGTTATCCATACAGCCCATCTAGCCGTGATACACCTGGGATGGGGCGCATGGGATTCCGCCACCTTATACACACTGAGCAGTCCCTCAGTTCCAGGTTCATCTCTTCATCATCTTTCTGCCTTTTGTCTCCGTGGTTACTCACCCACACAGTCTGTCTGTCCATCTGTTTCAAAGTCTTGAAGTGTTTGCAGCCTTTGCAGAACCAATGACCAGCATCCCTACATTTGAAGCAGGTGATAAACATCAGAGAAAATCACCATAAAGTGGTAAAGTAACCGGTGATTATGTCTCCATATACGGTGTTTCCCCGAAAATAAGACAGGGTCTTGTATTTATTTTTGCTCCAAATGACGCGTTACGGCTTATATTAAGGTCGTATTTTCCCAAGTATAACATACTACAGTATATTTACCGGTATTCATGAACAAAAATCCATATTTATTCAAACACAGACATCATGTCATCTTCGAACAGTATCTTTCCATGTAAACAATTTGACGGTAAATTCATTCATGAACAAAATTCTGCTGTATGCTGTGTCATACCCGGCTCGTCCGCTCCTCGTGTGTGCCACGCCCCCTGATTACCCACGTGTATTTCCCTGATCATCTCCAGCTTTGTCTAGTTACTTTGATTAGTCCTGTGTATTTAAGTCCTGGTCTCCCCGGTTTCCCTTGTCCGTCATTGATGTTGTCGGTGCCCATGCCCTGCCCTGCCCTGCCCTGCCCTGCCCTGCCCTGCCCTGAATAAACCCCCGTTTTCCCCGTATCCCGCTTGCCTGCCTGCTCCTTCCGCACGATCGCCGCTCTGCTCGCGATCGCTGCCTTGTCTCCCGTGACAGAATGACGGACCGCAAAAAGAAAAGGAAGCAGCAGAGGAAAGGGATCCCAGAGGAGCCTGAGATCCGCCTGGGAGCCTGCTCTGCTGGAAGCCATCCCGCGAGTACCCCGGTGTCTTAAAGGGGCCACGACCGTCTCGCCGCCTGCGGCAGCGGCGCCCCCACAGGAGGTCATCGCTACGCCCATTGTCCTCGCCACCCAGTTCTTCACCCTCCAGGGATTATACTGGAGGGTGATGGATGAACTGGCCGAGCAGAGTTCGCCAGAAGCGGACCAGCTCGCCATGCAGCTGAGGGAAGGGTTTGCCGCGTTCACTCCCGCCTCTCCTCCAGCCGACCTGGAGAGATTGACTGAGGATCTCCGGAGGCTGATCCAGCTCCGGAGAGCGACGGACCCCGCTCCCGAGCGACCGCCGCTGCCGACGGACCCCGCTCCCGAGCGACCGCCGCTGCCGACGGACCCCGCTCCCGTGCAGCCGCCATTACCGGCGGACCCAGCTCCCGTGCAGCCGCCATTACCGGCAGACCCAGCTCCCGTGCAGCCGCCATTACCGGCGGACCCAGCTCCCGTGCAGCCGCCCCCACTGCAGCCACCTGCAGCTCCCGTGCAGCCGCCCCCACTGCAGCCACCTGCAGCAGCTCCCGGGCAGGCGCCCCCACTGCAGCCACCTGCAGCTCCCGTGCAGCCGCCCCCACTGCAGCCACCTGCAGCAGCTCCCGGGCAGGCGCCCCCTCTGCAGCCGCCTGCTGCAGCTCCCGGGCAGGCGCCCCCTCTGCAGCCGCCTGCTGCAGCTCCCGGGCAGGCGCCCCCTCTGCAGCCGCCTGCTGCAGCTCCCGGGCAGGCGCCCCCACTGCAGCCAGCTCCTGTTCCTGACCGCGCCCCCTGACCGCGCTGCAGCAGCTCCCGAGGCGCCCCCTGACCGCGCTGCAGCAGCTCCCGAGGCGCCCCCTGACCGCGCTGCAGCAGCTCCCGAGGCGCCCCCTGACCGCGCTGCAGCAGCTCCCGAGGCGCCCCCTGACCGCGCTGCAGCAGCTCCCGAGGCGCCCCCTCCGCCTGCTGACCCTGTCCCCGCTCCTGTGACTCCTCTGCCCTTGCCTCGGCGTCCTCGGCCCCGACCGAGGGGCGTGATGTCCGTGTCCCGTAAGGGGCGGGGACACAGACGCAGGGCTGGGGTCCCGCTCGCCCTGCCTCGCCTGCGCTGGGGCTCGGTTGGCGCCTGCGGGTCCTGGCCCTCCGGGTCGGCTGTCGCCTGCGGGTCCCCCTCCGAGGCCTCGTCGCCCTGCCTCGCTCCCCCCTCCGGTGCCTGGTCGGTCGCCGGGGGGCTCCCCGACGGCGGCTCCTCGGTTGCCTGCGGGGCCCCTACCTTCGACCCTCCACCGGACGTCGCCGCCTGCTGCGGCTCCCCCCTCCTCCGGGCCTTCGCCGTGGGCCCCTCCTGCTCCCTCGTCCCCTTCCCCGGTGCTCCCTCCTGCTTCCTCCCTGGCCCCTCCGCGGGTCCCTCGCCCTGCCTCCTCGGCCCCTCCGAGGTCCGCTCCTGCGGCCCCTCCGGCTGCCTCCCGTCGCCCGCTGGGGCTCCCTCGGGCTCCCCTTCCTTCCTCCTCCTTGTCTCCCTACGCCCCTGCCTTTGTCCCGCCTGTCTCTGCCCCTTCGTTTTTTGCTCCCCCTTGCTTTGTTCCTCCCGTCTCTGCTCCTCGTCCTTCTGGGTTCCCTCTGTTCACTCCTGGCCCTTTTGTTCCGCCTGTTCCCTCCGTGTCCCCGTTTCTTGTCTGTCTGTCTGCCTTTCCTGTCCTGTGTCATGTCCTGTCCTGGCTTCTGCCTCTGTGTCAGTTTTGCCTGTCTGTCTTGTTCCCTGTCCCTCATTGATTTCTGGTTTTGTTTTTCAGGTCCTGTTTTGCCTCGTTCCGTCTGTCGCCCCCTTCCTTGGCGCGCCCGGTGAAGCGCGCCTTTGGGGGGGGGGGTTCTGTCATACCCGGCTCGTCCGCTCCTCGTGTGTGCCACGCCCCCTGATTACCCACGTGTATTTCCCTGATCATCTCCAGCTTTGTCTAGTTACTTTGATTAGTCCTGTGTATTTAAGTCCTGGTCTCCCCGGTTTCCCTTGTCCGTCATTGATGTTGTCGGTGCCCATGTCCTGTCCTGCCTTGCCCTGAATAAACCCCCGTTTTCCCCGTATCCCGCTTGCCTGCCTGCTCCTTCCGCACGATCACCGCTCTGCTCGCGATCGCTGCCTTGTCTCCCGTGACATGCTGTATATGTTTATTCATATATAGTCGTCATGTCATCTTCTGGAACATCATCGTAAATTTCCAAGCTCCAAATTCCGTCCTGAATATCTCGCAACTCAGTTTCCTGTAGAACCAGTGGCCCCAATCTCTCATGTTTAGCAATAGCTCTGTCCTTAAATGAGCGCCTCTTGTCCATGTAGCCTTCTCATAGTATAACCGCATCTCATTCTAGTTACCGTACAATCCATGGGACAGTTACTAGGGCGTATTTTTGGAGTAGGGCTTATATTACGAGCATCCTGAAAAAATCATGCTAGGGCGTATTTTCGGGGAAACGCGGTAGTAATCATGAAAAGCAGAAATCTTAGTTTCGGTACCTTGAGAGTGAGTAAATAATGCAACTTATGGAAAGTGTAAGATATGTAAAAGATTTGACTTAATAGTCAGTTGTTGATGCCAGCATTTGGATTGAGTGGGCTGCTATATTTCATGCACATGAACCTTTCCAGTGTTGTTTTTCACTATTCTGCGTATCAGGGAAACAAACTGGCTCATTTTTATAGGTCAAGTCAAGACCAGCGCATAAGTTTCCCAAGCGTGTGTTTCCTGTATCCAATAAAGACGGCAGAATTTTTCTCAGTGTGCAATACCGACTGCCAAGTGTGATGATTGTGATGTAGTGTTGTTGTACAGTGACATAAGGATTCATTTTAATTAAATATGCTGTCCCCTGTCTTTATAATTCCAAAGGACAAACCAGTTCCAGTGATGCTGGCCGTCGGAAGAAGTGCCGCACCGGGCCGCCGGCAGCCAGCTCCCTGACCAAGTCTGTCTCCCCTGGATCTGCTGCCATCCCGGTGGCAACCAGCAGGGGTCAGCAGGGCACAGGCCGCCGTAGAAATACAGCGGGAGGCCGGTCAGGGCGAAGAAGGAGGTCTGACAAACAGAAGGGGTTAGAGCCTGAGCCCAGCTCACCAACCTTCTCCTCCTCTTCATTTTTATTTCCGTCTTCAGTCCCCTCCCCTTTTGTTTCATCCCCATCTCTTTTTATGGGCTCTTCTCTTTTATCGCCACACTTAGTCACACCTGTAAGCCCAGCTCCACATCCATATTCAGCTCCAGGTATGGTTCATCTGACCCCTCTGCATCAGGCTCCAGCACAGGCTGCAGCCGCCTCATCTCACCTGGGAAAATTCAATTGGTTGTGTAACTTTTATGTAACCAAGTACTCTAAAATGACCTATGATGCCAAGTGCTTTACTGAGTACTGGTGTCAGGAGTTTTGGAATAGACATTTAAATGAAATTAACTTAGCAAAACAAGGGAAGAATGAGGATAATGAGGGTACTCATTCAACCAAGAGGCGTAGGATTGATGAAGATGAGTTCATCTTTCCTATTGATGCACTGGACCAGCTAAGTACCATGCCCAGGGCTCAGGAGATGGGTGTGGAGATGGGCTATCAGTCAGATGCACATAGCTACATTTCCCTGTAGATTCAGCACATAATTACACGAGAGTTGTCATACGTACTTAGGATAAGATAAAATTAGGATATGTTGCGATGTAGTTCTATAGCATAAGGTACTATAGGATAAGATTAAGATAGGATAAGGTTAATATTGTATAGAATAAGATTAAGATAGGACAAGTTAAGATGTCTTAAGTTGTATACCATTTTATGTTTTACAAAGACATGATAAATTACCATAAGTTTAGGATAAGATTATATAAGATAACATAGTGTAAGAATAAGATAGGATTGCATAGCATAAGATAAGAAAGATAGGATAAGATAACATAGAATAAGATTAAGATAGGATAGGTTACGGTAAGCTTAAGATTGTATAACATAGGATTAGATTAATTGTAAATAAAGCAGTCCTCCTCAGAGGGGGGGTGGTGGAGGGAATATTTAAGAAATAAAAATAGGATCAATTAAGATAAGGTTAAGATAAGATTGTATAACATAGGATTAGATTAATTGTAAATAAAGCAGTCCTCCTCAGAGGGGGGGTGGTGGAGGGAATATTTAAGAAATAAAAATAGGATCAGTTAACATAAGGTTAAGATAAGATTGTATAACATAGGATTAGATTAATTGTAAGTAAAGCAGTCCTCCTCAGAGGGGGGGTGGTGGAGGGAATATTTAAGAAATAAAAATAGGATCAATTAAGATAAGGTTAAGATAAGATTGTATAACATAGGATTAGATTAATTGTAAATAAAGCAGTCCTCCTCAGAGGGGGGGTGGTGGAGGGAATATTTAAGAAATAAAAATAGGATCAGTTAACATAAGGTTAAGATAAGATTGTATAACATAGGATTAGATTAATTGTAAGTAAAGCAGTCCTCCTCAGAGGGGGGGTGGTGGAGGGAATATTTAAGAAATAAAAATAGGATTAGTTAACATAAGGTTAAGATAAGATTGTATAACATAGGATTAGATTAATTGTAAATAAAGCAGTCCTCCTCAGAGGGGGGGTGGTGGAGGGAATATTTAAGAAATAAAAATAGGATTAGTTAACATAAGGTTAAGATAAGATTGTATAACATAGGATTAGATTAATTGTAAATGAAGTAGTCCTCCTTAGAGGGGGGGTGGTGGAGGGAATATTTAAGAAATAAAAATAGGATCAGTTAACATAAGGTTAAGATAAGATTGTATAACATAGGGCTACAGTGAAGAAATCAAACATTTCAAGGCAGCATGAAGGTAACGCACAATCAGGGATGTGCAATTTCTGAGGCATGTATTCAAAAAAAGTATTTTAATTGTATTTTATGATTCATATTTGACTTACTTTATGAAATAAAATGTTTTTTTCTACAGACTTTGATCAGTGTTTTTGTATTTTGTAAAATACGAGAAATACTGTATGCATGGTAACGTCATGTGTGCAAAATGTTTGTGCAAACAAAGGGCACAGAGCCACTAGAAGGGCACAGAGCCAGGCTGAGCACCACAGCGCTATCCAGCCCATGGCTGCCGACGGTCACATTCCACCAGAACCCCCCAACACTAACTCCCCAGGGAACTTCCAAGCAGCAGAGCAGATTCCAACAACCGAGGATCAAAGGAAAGAAAAGATACTGGCAGGAAGAAGATGATCTTGTGGCCAAAGGTTAAAAATGTAGAAGTTTGGAGAACAAATGTGTTACAAATGAAATATTATTTGAAATGTGCTACAGCTTAATCATTCTATCATACATCCATCCATCCATTTTCCAAACCGCTAATCCTACTGGGTCGCGGGGGGTCCGGAGCCTATCCCGGAAGCAATGGGCACGAGGCAGGGAACAACCCAGGATGGGGGGCCAGCCCATCGCAGGGCACACTCACACACCATTCACACCTACAGGCAATTTTTTAGCAACTCCAATTAGCCTCAGCATGTTCTTGGACTGTGGGGGGAAACCAGCGTACCCGGAGGAAACCCCACGACGATATGGGGAGAACATGCAAACTCCACACACATGTAACCCAGGTGGAGACTCGAACCTGGGTCCCAGAGGTGTGAGGCAACAGTGCTAACCACTGCACCACCATGCCGGCCCACAAATTTAAACAAATTCATTTTAAATAACTTTAATCTCAGAGCCAATTACCATGTGGCCACAAATATTTTAATTATTATTGCTTATGCTTATAAATGCGGAATACATTTCTGGAGCCTTCGATTTAGCATATACAGTGCCCTCTACAGGATTCTGTCGAAACAGCATCTCTCAACCTCGTTCACAAGATTTGTGTCTTTTTCACAAAACGTTTTTCTTTGTAAATCCCAAAATCTTCCTATAAATGTATGTATGAATGCTTCTTGTCTTTTTCAGTCACACGAAGCCTTTATAAATGAGCTCCCTGATTAATCTGTTTACATGAAAACATCTTAATTGCGTTAAGGCATGTAAACGTAGCCACCTAACGAAAGGTAACCACGTGACTTAGCAGACTGCATGTTCCTCATCTCCTCTGTATGGACCATAGAGCTGTGTATCGGAGAGTCTGACAACACGCTACGTTTCAAGATACAGGCATTACAATTCAATGCGCTGCTCTATTTTGCCATTCTTTTTTTTAAAAATCTTCTTTTAGGAAAACATGGCATATTATAAAGAGCACATCACCAAATGGATGAAATCTGAGTAAAAACATTTGATTTTTAACGCAATCAGAATAAAGGGGTCTGCATTTATCACTTTCCTTGTAACAATCCAGCATCGTAGCACTACAGCTATTTCGGATTCAGCCATGAATAACATTGCTAGTCAGCAGCCTTGTGCAAGCTACTGAAAATTACTAATTACTGCATATAAAAGTAATTATAATAAGGGTGGGATTCGACCGTGTGTCTTCCTGGGGGGTCGCCAGCCAGGATTTCCAGCAGTTTGGACATGTGGTTGTTGCGGCAACGCGCTGCATCAGCGTCTGCTCCCCCGGCCTGACCTGCCCTGTATAATAACATAATCAAGGAAAATAACAGTGGGCTAAAGGTTGCATAGTGATCACATTAACATCGTGTAGACAGGAGTCCAAGAAAGCGGCAGGCAGAATGTCTGTCTCCCAGAGAGGGGGTGCCAGTCTCTGCTCTTGCCCTGTATGTCCCTTGCCATCTTCCTGTTCCTGTCCTGTTGTCTCCTTGTTGCCCTACTGCTCTGCGGTTCTCTCATCGTCCCTCCACCCCTCACGTCCTCCGGCCCTGCTGGCCCTCCCAGACCCTCTGGTCCTGTGATTCGGCGGAGTTCAGCCTCACCTGGAAAGGGGCCTAGGAGGGTCCCCAGCCCCGAGTCTTCGCCTGGCTTCCCTGGATGCCCCATGTTATTCCTTTTTGTGCCTCAGTGTTTGTCTTGTTGCTCTGTCCTGCCTGTATCTCTCCTTGTCTTCTGCATCCTGTGCCCCTGTTCTTGTTGACCCTCCACCTGTCTGTCCTGTTTTGGGGTCTGACAGGACTGCTGTACCTGTGGTTCCTAGCTTTTCCTTTATCCGCTCCATGTCCTTAGTGGTGTCCTGTAACTGCTCTTATGTCTGGTGTTGCTGTCTGTCTAGTGTTCTGTCTAGTCTTGTCTGGCCTTGTCCTGTCTACCATTTGTTCTGTCGTCCCCTGTCTAGTCCAGTATCCAGTCTGGTTCCATCCCTGTTGTCTAACCCCCTTGGACTTCATGGCCGGAGCACATGCTTTTGGTGGGCTGGGGGGGGTACTGTCACATTAAGCAATGCCATTTTTGTGCCAACGCATGTTCTGACCATCCATGCTGTCTGCCTCCCCACATTTCCAGGTGCTGCCCGGGGGGGGGGGGCACCATCTGAGCTGGAGTCCTGGTTCAGTCCCATGGAGGGGTGACACTGCGAATGGGACCTGCTAACTGTGTCATCCTGGGTGCAGCCTTGAGTGTCACCCTACACAGGCCAGCGTGGAAAACAGGCTTATTGACAGACTTTAATCACACCTCACACCTGGCCTTGAGCAAGCAGCTCCACTCTTTTCTGTTCTCAGTAATATTAGTCTGCCTGGGGGGGTTGGTTAGCCTGTTGTCCATGGACCCCCAGAGGTCTATTTTTCTCCTTACTTGGGGTTTTTTGGTTCCTCTCCTCCGTTGTCATCTGACTTTCTTTATTTAATATCTTTCTTTCATTTTTCCTGTTGTGTATTACCGTCTTTAATGATGTTGTAATGTATGACTACACATCTATGTAAAGTGCCTTGGGACGACTCTGTGAGGCGCTATATAAAAATGTAATTAAATATCCCGCCTCCTCCCTGATGTGGCTCTAACAGGCCATGTTTGCTGCTTGTTGGTCTCACGTCTCGTTCCAGCCCTCGTGTTAAACACTCCCAGCTGCCTCCAGTCTCTTCCATCATTAGTCCTGCATTTAAGTGCTTCCTGGTCCTGTGTTCCCCAGTTTGATCACTGATGTTGTGCCTTATGTGTTGCCGGTTCCATAGCCTCCCATCCTGATCCCAGTAAGTCCCTGTTTGTTGCCTGACAAACACCTGCTGCACGAGTCTTTCATCCCGGTGACCACGACACCAACCGCCAGTGATGTCTGTGGAGCCCAGAAATACCAGCCTAGCTGCACTAGTGCCCAGGCAGCACCTTGACAGCGGCATGTTTGCAGTGTCATGTTTGCCTCACTTGTTCACCACTTTCGGTAACAGTATCTGCTAAGTACTAGAACTGTAATCATATGTGAGTGAGTATGTCTGCTTTAAAGGAACAGAGATCACAGCTCCTTACTGTAGGTACAGGGCACAGAAACAGGTAAATCCTGTAAGGTAACATTCTTAAAGTCAGCATAAATTCCAACACAGTTCTGTAATATGAAGTTCATAGTCAGTCATAATTTTGTAGCATTAAAATGTAACTTTTAAATAAATCCTAACAGTATGTGTGATTGTGGGGGGGTGTGGGGTCTCGGGGTGTAACCTCTGTCTCTGGGCTTGTTTCCTGTCCCTCCTGCTGTATGTGTGAAGTCTGCATGTTCTTCCAATGTGGGCTTTCTCCTCCTACTTTGGAAAACATGAAACTGCGATCAGCTGATTGGGATCTCTAAGCTTCCCTTAGTGTGAGTCCGTAAGTGTGAGTTTGTGCTCTGCTATAAACTAGTATCCTGTCCATTGTGTCCCCTGCCCTGTGCCACCTGGGACAGGCTCCAGGCTGCCCACCCCCCTGTACAGGATAAACAGTAATGGAGGACGGCTCCACACTGTTCCAAAGAAAGGGTGCTCCAGCTCACTTCAGGACTTCAGACCAGCTGCTCTCACTTCACGCCTCCAGGCTTGTGGGTGTGGTTCCCACTTCTGGTTCTGCATGTTCAGCTTGCATGTTCTCCCCGTGTTCTTGTGGGTTTCCTCCGGTTTCCTCATGCATGCAGTTTGGTGAATTAGTGTCTCTTGATTATCCTCAGCATGTGAGTGAGTGTTTGCCCTGTGATGGACTGGCATCCCATCCAGGGTGTCTCTGCCTTGTGCCCTGTGCTTCCTGTGATGTGTGTGTCTCATAACTCTGTATTGGATAAGCGGTTATTGGACTTTGTTGGATACTCCTGATATTTTATCTTTCTGTTCCTGGGGATGGCTGAAGCTGGTCCATTAACTTTTGGCTTAATTATGAGACTTTAACTTAATAGTGTTCAATGAATATCTAGAATAAATTTTCATTATTAGAGTATGGAATTATTTTGGATGATTAAAATTTTCACTCTGAACCTGGTCACCTGAATCTCCTTCCTGACACAAATACACTCCCAGCACAAACACACAGAAAGAAAATGAAGAAATGACATATATGTGCTACACCTGTTAGTTTCATGAGTATTATATATAGAACGATGTAAAAAACTAATCTGTGCATTGACAGCACTTGTCAAAGCTTGTTCTGTCTAATCCTGACACAGTCTGTCTATAATTGCACATCCCTGCATGTTTCACCTGAAACCACATGATCCCAAACATGTTTCTAAATAGACACAGAAATTCATTCTCAGTAGATCTGCTCTCTTATACCTTTATACATAATTTCTATCTACTGTACAAAATCAAAGAGTAGGATTATAGTTTGTTTATAGCAAAACAATGTCAGTAACTGTTATTCTCATAAAAGAAAAATAAATGTTAGCTTTGGGTACAGTTTGTATAATGTACTATTTTGTTCATGAACTGCAGATCCAGTATTAGCCCAGTCTGCTCTTCTCAGTCTGGCCTCAGCCCAAAACCACACCTACTGCAGCCTGAGAAGCAGGAAGTTCCTCCCACTGTCACACACAGACGACTGTGAGAAAAAACGAAATTGAATCCTATCAGTGATTGTGGTAAAATGGCAGAAGCCAGAGTTGCAGTGGATGTAAACGAGTTCAGTTGTGCAATCTGTCTGGATCTACTACAGGATCCAGTGGCGATTCCCTGTGGACACAGTTACTGTACGAGCTGCATTAAGAGCTGCTGGGATCAGGAGGATCATGCTGGAGTTTACAGCTGCCCCCAGTGCAGAAAGACCTTCATACCCAGACCTGTTCTGAACAGAAACACCATACTGGCTGAAGTGGTGGAGAAACTGAAGAAGACTGGACTACAAGCAGCTACTCCTGCTGACCAGTATGCTGGACCTGGAGATGTGGAGTGTGACGTCTGTGCTGGGAGAAAACACAAAGCTGTCAAGTCCTGCCTGGTGTGTCTGGCCTCCTTCTGTGAAACTGACCTACAGCTTCACAACAAACTCCACCATGCAAAACAGCACAAGCTCATTGATGCCACCAGCCATCTGAAGGACAAGGTCTGTTCCCACCATGACAAACCGCTGGAGATCTACTGCCGTACCGACCAGCAGTGTATCTGTCTGCTCTGTGTCATGGATGAACACAGAGGCCATGATACAGTTTCAGCTGCTACAGGAAAGGCAGAGATACAGGTGAGGCTAATTTAAAAGAATTTCCCCTTTCTATCTAAAAGAATTTCCCCAAAGGGATCAGTGAAAGTATCAATTATTGTTATTATCTAAAAGTTAATTTTAAATAAATGGATTTTGTCTGAACGCATGTTGGTGTAATTGCTACGAAACACTCAGAACAAGTCTGGTTCGGTAAAGTTGTCATGACCTGCTTGTTTGGTTACTAGCTTGACGGATTTAAGGTAGTCTGGGAAAAATGTAAGTCAACGAATATGAAGTTCATTTAAACTGTGGTACCTTAAATTTGACAAGTTACCCCGACAAGCCAGTAACCCTTCATAGTACAGAAGAACTCACTAAAGCCACAGTAGTACAGGCCACTGAAGTCAGAGGAATCTACACAACCCTGACCTCAGAATTCAAGATGGCGGTGCCCTTTAAGGCCGCGCCCGCCTAAGATGTTGGTACGGAACGCCATGATACTCAAAATCAAATAAATAAGTATATAAAAAAATATAAATAAAATGATAAAGATTTCAATAATGTATCCTTTTATTTTTAAATAATTTCATAAAAGGTATTATATTTCATAATAACACTTGTATTCTATGTATAATTTTTTTATTGTACAATTTACGTATTGTATTAAATTTCGTAATAATGTTGCGATTTTCATTGGACGATCATTATTATAAAATATTATTTTCACAGTTACATGTGTGAGTGAATGGTGTGTGAGTGTGCCCTGCGATGGGCTGGCCCCCCATCCTGGGTTGTTCCCTGCCTCGTGCCCATTGCTTCCGGGATAGGCTCCGGACCCCACGTGACCCAGTAGGATAAGCGGTTTGGAAAATGGATGGATGGATTATTTTCACAATAAAGTTTAACTTTTCACATTATCGCCATGCATTTTTATACTGCATCAAGAGGTTTTTTGCAGGATTGGCACTGCAGCCACTGGATAAAACTCACACTGTTCCATTGGGACTGGTGTGGTGCTGAGGTGTCACCCACTGCACGGCTGCACTCAGGTTCTCATCCCTGAGGTGGTTCGTCGTGTGGTGAGTGCGGTAAGGCACTGTACTCAGTGTGTGCTCCTTACCTCCGTACCTTACCTTACCTTACCTGCATCAACACAGTACAAATGTACATGTTAAAAAAGGTCTTTCGGTACTAATAAATACGTAGATTAATACTTTTCTATTCAAGGTTAAAGGGCTCAGCCTTTAATGCATTGTGTTGGTTGCCATAGGATAATATTTTGGCTTTTAATGATAACCAGTGAAGCTCAAAATTTATGAAAATATTAACAAAGAGGTTCATTGTTTTGTCTGATATGCTGAATTGTATGTCTGACTTGGAACAAGTGAAGTAAAAGTAGTCAGGGCTGGAGTGGGACTGAATATCTAAACAGGAATTCAAGCCCCCAGACAGCCCAATATAAAACTACATAAACAATTACACTGTTATTATATGTTTCTATTCACACATCCATTTTCTTGGCTACTGAACACACATTCTTACCTACATGCTTTAATTTTACCTTCATGTTATTTTTACCGGCACATTTCACTAATATTAATAATGCGTGGAGCAGCTTTGACATAAATAATGAAGCTTCGTCTCAGTGTCTGTCCTTGGGTCTCTTCCCCGTGTGACCAGCAGCCATCGCTGTCCATCCCCTTTGTCCTCTCATCGTCTTTGGCCCTAGTGTGTTCTTCCTTTTCCCCACATGGCTGCATTTGGCTCAATGGGATGAGTGTGTGACATAGAGGCTGGGACCAGCTGGTCATGGGTTTGAGGAAGGTCAGGAACCAACCTCACCTCCATCATTTAATTATTGCTTTTCTATTCTTCCCAGTGTTTATTAGTTCTCTGTTCTGCTTGTGAAGCTTGTCCCTTGTTTTATTATGTTCCACATGTTTCTGTACTTTCTAAGTATTGAATTCCTTGTGTGTGTTTCTTACTTTGTTTGTGGGAGTTTTCCTAGTCTTGTGTTCATTAATATAAGTTACTGCACTTGTTGCCTGTTTTCCCTGCACTGTTGTTATTGGTTAATTGTCTTATGTGTCACATCTGTCTCTTTCTTAGTTTGGTACAGCAGCCTGAGCATTAGATTGGCTACAGAAACCTGCAGTTTTATATCTTGGACCCAGCAGTGTGGCCAGTGTCATTATGCTATGTGAGCTCTGTCTTCAGAGTGACCAATGCAGCTCCAACTGGTTCTCCTTGATCATGTGATCATTGCAGCATTGAATAGGTGATATTCCAGCTGGTTTCCACTTCTGTAATCATTCTCAGAGTGGGTCTGCCCATCTGCTGCTGGATTTGACAAAGCCTTTCTCTAGCAGTTGTACTGGTTCTGAAGTTGGTCAGGCACAATCTGTCTTACCTTGGATCTGATATTGTCAGATACTTGTGTCTGTTCTATGTTCTACTTCACAGCCAAACTCAGTGCATGTACACTGCAAGTTGTGTGTCTGACACAGACAATCACATTTTGTGCAGCGTCAGTGTGAGCCATCGGACTTTATTCTGTATTCCCCACTCCTCCATCAGGCTGCCTTGACTGCAGCCATGTTTTCTGCAGAATGAGACTCTGGGAACTTTCCTGCTCCCAGTAATACGGTCGACAGCTCAGTCTTATCATTTATAAAATGGCATTTGACTGCTAAATAAGCTTCCATATGTATGAATGTCCACATGTCAGATGTTAGACTTACTGCTTTGGCCTTTCTCACCTCTTCCTTTGCTTTCTCTTTTTCTATCTTAAATGTTTCTGTCACCAAACCCTTTCATGTTTGCCTGTATGGGAGAATGTAGGTTGGATCCAGGATACCCACAACCTCCCTAAATCCTGCGTTATCCACTATGGTGAAGTGTTGTGCATATTGACCAAAGGCTCATCAATCATTTGTTTCTTGGTCTCTATACTGGGAAAATTATACAGATTATTGGGTAATACCCTCACCCAAATCTGATATTATGCATTCATACAATTAAACTGAACCTTGGACACATTAATGACTAATAATAATAATTATTATTATTATTAAATTAATTATTGAAAATGAATTATTGTTAAATTATTATGATGATTAAAACTTACGCTGCAGTGTGTGTGTATGTCGAAATATGTGCTGTACAACAGGTTTGAAACCGGTAATGAGGATTGTGCCACATTTTCAGTTTCCAAAGCAGTCAGATGGTTGAGTGCAGAACAAAGCTTCAGATGACCATGGTCACATGTTCAGGGTGGAACGGAGGAAACTGAAGCTGTGCTTCAGAATGCAGTGAATCATTTTTTTCAGTGTCAAGCTTAACATCACTAGTTGCCCCATTCCCTCTGTTAGTCTACATGTCATTTTCTTAGCTACTTTTTCCCTGGTGAGTTTTGATCTCTTGTTGTTCCTTTATTTTGTGTCATTCCAGTTTGGTTCAGTCTCCTTAATTCCCTTTGTCTTGGAGCTTTTAAGTGCATCGTCACCTTGTTTCCCTGCCTGCACCAGGCTGCGCCCCAACATTCACATTAAATACATGATCTGTGCAAATTCTGAAACATCTTTAATAAATCCCATTTTACACATTTTCCTTTCTGAATTTGCATGGAACATCAGTGATGTACACTATGACACGGTTTCCATATGAATGGGTCACAACAGTCCAATATTAAACCAACTTCCCAGCAGATTCAAATTTTTCAGTATCGCAGGAGAAAAGATGCATTATTGTTGTGCACAGTGCAGTTTATACACAGTGGCCCATTATCAACTGACATGCGATCTGACATCAATCAAATAGGACGTCAGTTGAGTAGCCGGTCCTGCAGTGCAGCTCAGTGTCACGTCTGGCACAAGGAAGTAGGTGAAGGAAGCTGTGGATACGAACAAAAACGATTTATTCACGGGGTAACACACTACAAAACACATGTAACTTTAACGACCGGACTGGGGAAACAAACTGATGCTGTAAGTGGACTAAATACATTGAACTAATTACAGCAACAGGAAACAGCTGGTGAACATGGGGAATCCACACGGGGTAGGTGAGGGGGCGTAGACACACAGGAGGATCGGACAAGCGGGGCATGACACTCAGGACACATTCGCCTTCACACTGCTATAAGAATGTGGCCATATGCGGCCCAGACCACCTCCCAATGTTGGTTGAGTGATCGGAACTCAATGCATCTTCAATGCGTCCTGGGTAATTAGCGCTGTCCACTTGTGATTGGATCACCCAGGACGCATGTTAATACCAGGTGGAAACAGGACCAAAGTGTCTATGTCCATTGAATCCTACCTACAGTCAATAAATCATTTACGGATATCAATCCATCCACCCATCCATCCATCCATCTCCTAACCGGTAATCCAGGTCAGGGTCAGGGGGAGTGCCTGGAGCCTTTCCCAGGCAGTATAGGGCCCAAGGCTGGGGTCCACCCTGGACAGGATGATTGATGAATGTGATCTCAGCTAATGAAACAAACTTGTTTTGTCATTTTTTTTCTTATCTGTAGAAACAAATGGGTGAAACACAGAGGGAATTTCAGCAGAGAATTCAGATGAGAGAGAAGGAGCTGCAGGAGCTGAGGGAGGCTGTGGCCTCATTCACTGTGAGTATGAACCTGAGGAGAAGATAACAGCTGGCTTGTGATCATATTGAATCTTCTGTCAGATTCAACAGATTGCAGATTTACAGACTTGCGCAGATTAATCAAATTAATGCTGCTCTGGGTTATTCTCAGTCAGTGGGATAAAGTTGCTAGATTACAGAATTTAACCAAGTCTTGTAGCAGTAGTAACTTATTTATTTAAAAAAATACCATTAAAAGCCCATTTGAGAAAAATGCAACTTTTCGCAACCCAGCATAATGCAAATAAACACAGAAAAAGTCACCTATTAAACTGAGAGCTAATGGTGACAACCAACCTGCCCCATACAGCCTCCAGTCTCTGCCAAATCCCTGCAGCTGACAGTGTATGAGCTTAATGAGGGATCATTTACAAACAGTGCTGGCTGGGTTTCAGTACCTGAGGCATCCAGCATGGTGTCGCTCCAAACCCCAGCCCTGTGCTGTTTTTATACCTCCTGTCAGCTCACATCTCTATTGTACAATGAGGCTCTCTGGAGTCTCAAAAGGGGCCAATTGTAATTTACCGTCCTCTGCTCCCTGTGTCACCAACAGAGCTCAGCACAGTCAGCAGTGGAGGAGAGCGAGAGGATCTTCACTGAGATGATCAGCTCCATTGAGAGAAGACGCTCTGAGGTGACACAGCTGATCAGAGATCAGGAGAAGGCTGCAGTGAGTCAGGCTGAAGGAGACATGGAGAGACTGAAGCAGGAGATCGATGAACTGAAGAGGAGACACTCTGAGCTGGAGCAGCTTTCACACACAGAGGATCACATCCATTTCCTCCAGGTAACAGAACAGCTACTTTGGCAATAAGAAAACCAGAGTATTCAAATGGATGCATATTGTCATTTGTATTTCAACTAGTCTGTCATTAGTCAGATGTTAATGATCTTGTTAATTAGATTGCAATACACATCTGCATTGATGAATCTGTTTAATCAGACTGTGTGTCTGTAGAGGCGCCAGGCTCTTCCTGTCACTCCTGAGGCTGGATTTGGACCCAGAATCTCTGTCAGTCCAAGATCTTATTTTGGGAATTTGAGGAAGGCGGTTTCTGAGCTGAAAGATCAACTGGAGAATGTTTGCAGAATGAAAATGGCAGAGATCCATCACGCAGGTTAATAAATTTTCTAGTCTGTTCATGTTAATATAGACCAGGGGTGGCCAATCAGAGCTGTCTGTGGGGTTTTGCTGGATTACTAATTAGAGGACTGATTGGCTGAAGGGTCTCACACCTGGGGTTGAACAGCTGACCTAAAGGTTACCCCAAAGACCTGCGTACACACTGGTGCTTTGCGGGTAAGATTGCCCCCCGATGTAGACCATGCAGAGAGAGTATGCAGTACAGTCAGCCTCACATTTGTGTGACCAAGTCAGTTTATTTTCAGTAAGTTTAAATCTTTGTGATAACTGATGAAAGAGCTTCACATTCTACTGGCTGCAAAACCAAGATCACATGAAACATGTTTCTTCTACATTATAGAAACCAAAAATCTGTATTATGTGTAACTTACCATGATTTGCAGTTTGTTAAAATGCCTGTTATTGTCCCTCATAATGATAATACCCCACTGTTGTTATCTCCACAGTGAGTGAAGTCCATCTCCCACAAGTAAATTCCTTTTACTCACATCCCTGTTTCTCTCTGTCTCCTTCTAGTTACCAAAGACACCGTCCTACCGGTATTAGTGCCCAGGACCAGAGCAGAATTCTTACACTGTGAGTCTGTTCACACACTCGCTTCTCTCTCCCTGTATGAGGTGGAGTGTGTTTTATTGTGTTTTATTGTGTTTCATTTTCTTCTGCTAGTGGAGCTTCTCTTTCTCTCTCCCGCTGCCTCCTGGTCTTTCACATTTACATGAGCTTTTTTTATCTCAGTTGATTTTGAATCCAATTGCAAAGTAAGGCAAGTTTATTCAGGGTGCTTTTCCACTGCACCACCATGCCGCCCCCATTATAATCATGGCTTATTATGCATAACGAATGATTTATTGAAGCTGTCATCTTTAATGCAATACCTTCATAATGCATTATAATGATCGGTATAAGCATTAAGGATGCTTTGTATTGCATTATGAATGTATCTATAGTGCCTTATAGATGAGTGTGTCATAAAGCATTCATAAAGCGTTATGGCTATAATGTGTTATGCTTTTTTATAAATATTTATAGCTGTGTTTAGAATGCTTTATGAGTGCAGTATAATTAAGCAATGACATATGAGAAGATACTCCGATATATTATGGCTGTGATTTGGTCAAAGGCACAAGGCCACAGGCCACCACAAAACAAAAAAAAAATAATTCTGATAACATCAGTGCAAGTGGGAGGGGCCAACCGTCCGCATACCTGGATAATTCAGTCAATAACCAATATAGTTTTGTCTAATATTTCCGGTGCCAGCAGTAAAACAACTAGTCAACTTATTATCGGAGTAACTTTGTATTGTAAATGAAAACCATGCTGCAAGTCTAATAAATAAAATATTGTGGCACTTGAGTGGCGAGGAGATCATGAGGCAGATTGCAAAGTTCAGTTATTGGCATCTTCAACTGCGCGACTGTTAAAAGGACAGAAGAAAAACATCAAGCAGAAATAAACTGACTTACACACAAACAGGGAGCCTTTACCCAGACAAGAGTGGATACAGGCAGTAGAGATAGAGTGCAAGTCAGAGCTGTCTGACTGAACTTTTGGTACCAGACAGTAACAGCTCTTTTTATCTGCATCCTTATCCTGTGTGAGCTACGGTATCTATGAGCGGGGGGGCTTCCTTCACGTTTGTTCTTTTTGTGCATTCGCTGAGTGTACTTTTTTTGAAATTCATTAATATTGTCCTAAGACGGCACCCGCAGTCTTTCCACAAACTGGTTGTGACACTGAACATCTCCTAAGTCTGTGCATTAGGGCCATGACTTCACACGGCACGACTACACCTGCGTGCGTAGTTTACATCTATCTGGAGGATTAAAGGTCATGTCCACCAGGGGGTAGTGCGAGAAAACCATCTTGGTCGGTTCCTTCGTTTCCAGTCTGATGTGTTAGTATGAGGTTGTGGCATTAAATGTAGAAGGAGGAGGGAGTCAAGATGGCGCTCTGGAGAACACGCTTTGGTTAGAGCTGCAAGCCGACTTGTTTTGTTTACCATGTAGTATGAACTATATGCAGTTTTACTACTGTCTGGTTTTATTTAATCATCCAGTGACTGCAGTAACTATACATAGTCATGATGACAGGCTCTGAAAAAAGAAAAAAATGATGGAAGAGGTGAAACAAAACTCAAAGTTAACGTGTCTGCTACCACAAAAAAGATGGCTACAACCAAAAACCCGCCAACGAGATCAGACCATAACTATCTTAAATCAAAGCCATAACTGTACTGCTTTTATGCCACTTGAAAAGGATCATCCTTCCCTTCCCAGCACACCCTGTGAATCCCCTGCCACTGAACAGCGGAAAGCTGACAGCTCAGAGACAACTACTATTCTATCCAGACTTTCCAAATTATCAGTTAATTAACAACAGTTCAGATGCTCTGGAAAAGAAAGGTTGATGGAAACTCTAAAGAAATCAAAGAAAGGAAAGAAGCCATTAACGTTAACATAAAACAGATAACAGAGGTAAAGGAAGCAATAGACTTTATTTGAATGGGAAGCAAAGAACTTAAGGACAGGGTCACCTGCGTTGTCGTTTTGGAAAAGCTGAGGAAACACTGGATCTACAAGAGACTCACATTTCCCATATCTAATGTTACTCACGACATTGGAATTTGAAGATTTATGGTATTTCAGAAAATGATGCACAAGATAAACGCCAAGAGGTCATCAAGGTCTGCTGCACCATTTTTCCAGAGGTCAAGTAGAAAACCGATGTGATTGACACGGTCCGTTGAATTGGCTGAAAGATCCCTGATGTCACCAAACCCAGAGGACCGATTGTTCAGTTTACCTTGAGAATCATTAGGGATGGGGTCTGGCGTACTGCAAAGGAATCTGCGTTTTTGGTGAACATCCACCTGAAGATAACAGAGGACCTCTCACCAGAGGACAGAGAGAGAAGGAGGAAATTCTGGCCCGCAGAAGAAAATGTGCGGAAAGAAAACAAATGGGCGTACTTCGCTGGAGGTTGTACTTTTGTAAATGTAGCTGAAATCTTTCCTTTCCGCTAAACTAGGCTGGCAGATATGATATGTAAATTAAGGGATCATTCACATCCGATAGGGCTTCCTCTAGATATCACCCACATACTGTCCTTTAGCCCTGGACACGTGTGATTCCCTGTCAGCCGCCACAGAAGTAGTTGCTGCAATGTTTTTCGTCTTTTCAGTTGTTTTATACAGTAGCGTCTTTCTGTCATCTGTTAATTTATTAGAGTACAGGGGACACAGAGAATCTTTGCACATTTATTCTGCTTTCTATAAATATAGCAATAAGCTGAGCCTTTCTACCAGCTTTTCCATTTGAATGATTCTGTACACTGTATCTTTTACTTACAGTAATAGAAGGGATTGACGTTGACGTCATCTGTTAACATACTTTTATCAAGGTATTACAGCCAGTGTTCTCTGACCACAGCGATTCCTTATCTTTATCGCTGAAACACTTTATACCTGTTATGCTCTTCATATGTTTCTCTTTAATTTCTCATAATGTGAGAGGGCTTAGAATCCACTGTAAGCAGAAAGCTATTTTTCAAAATCTTAAACAGTTCAATACCGATTTACTTTTGCTAGAATGTCATTCTGCAGAACTGGATATTAATTTCTGGAGATCCCAGTGGGTATCAGACTTACAGCCAGCTCATGGGGTGACTCACTCAGCTGGAGTATGTATGTTGAAAGATTGTTTTTCAGGAAAGGTCCTCAGTTCTTACTGTGGTAAGGATGGCCATTTTATACGTCTGTTAAATGAAATGGCAAACTCTGTTTTTATTGTTACAAATATATATGGCTATAACTGTCAGAGAGAAAACAAAATGTTCTTGTAGAGGGTAGAAACTTGTGTGCTTCAGTTATCAGTTAACTTTCTGTCATGCCCTCGTGTGTGCCACGCCCCCCTGATTATTCACGTCTGCTTCCCTAATCATGCCCAGCTGCACCCTATTATTTTGCTCTGTCTTGTCTATTTCAGGCCACGTCTTGCACTGCTTTTGTCCGTCATTGATGTTAGTTCTGATGTTAGAATCGTTGCAATTGTGGCGTTACTGAGGGAGGAAGTAGCGAGGGAATACGGAAATGGACAAGCCGACTACGCCACTCTGGGAATTTCACCCAGAGAATTAGAATACCGGAGTTCAAAACCCACTCCAATATAAAAGGACACAGATTCGTGATCACCATAGGGGAGACGCGAAGACCATAAACACTCCCTTTATTAGGCTGCGGTCAATTAACACTCAAAATAAAACACAAAGAAACCAAACAGCAAATTACAAAACCAAAATCACAGCACAAATACAAATCGAATCATGTTTAAAACACTCCAATCACACGACAAAAAGAGGAAACCCAAACCAGGCAGCTGTTGTCGGGAGGGGAATGGGAGGCGTACAGTCAAACACTCTAAGGGGTCCCGCAGCACATGCCGCACGTACATCCACCCAAGGGGTGGGCTAAAAGAACGCAACGCGACCACGCAGCGCGGTATCGCCCGACACGGATCCTCACCGCCCAGCACCAAACCTTCCCAACGACACCCCCCCCAATTTACATCCAATAAATAAAACACATTAATACTTAAAACCAATTAAAACATGAAACAAAACATAAAACATCCGGGCAAAACAGCAGCAATTGTAGTGACTTAGTATCCCGTTGATGGTCTGGCTCACGTCGGTCCGGGACACTCCAAGTCGCGATCCACTACAAATACAAACACAGTATTAGGTATGCCCCTACTACCCAAACGTTGGTAAAAGGAGACGAGACATACCTGGCAGATTACACGCGGTAAAAGTTGGAAAACCTTAAAAGCGGAAGCAACCGCAAGCTGCTAGATTTACCAAGCCCTTGCAACTGTAAGAAAGATACCAAAGCACATTACAACCACCCATACAGCAAGCAAACGACCCCGTCCACTGATGCCCTACCTGCAGTGTTGGATATAGCCACAACTTCCGGAAAAGGAGATACTGGCGCACGGAGAGTCACGTCACGCTTACAAATCAGTCACACACGCAACCACAACCGGGTCCTATATACGCGTGCTAGCTGCAACAATTAAGCAATCAGGTCAATGAAATTACCATGCCCCAACCAGATCGCACCCTCCAGCTCCACCTCATTACAATCTACCCCAGGATTTTGCATCGTCATCCCGACGATGGACAGCTACAACCAAACCCAGAGTTACTGCCAAGGTCTAAACATAGCCCCTACCGCATGAGACACAGGTCCGGAAGAACTCTCAGCCCCTAAGGCCACGCCCCCTACCGACCTAGGAAGATGATAAAGATTAGTATGTCGGCCTGCAGTGGTCCTGGCGGTTCTCTGTATCCCTACCCCACTGGTACTTGGCTGTTCCATCACTTGAGTGGTGACTACAGAGGGTCTTGAAGGAGTACCCGTATGCCAAGAGGCATATTCCTCCCCGCCTACCCCAGAGTGAATTGGCATGTCTGGAGGCAACGCTGCAGCTAACGACTGGGGGCACTGGGAAAGACCTGTACAGGCAGCCCCAGGGGCAGATGACACTGTATTCCCCTCCACTGCAGGGATCCGAACCCAGAGCTCCTGCTCAAACGAGTCCTCGGAGGTAGCCACCTCTTCGGCTGGAAAAGGCTGAGGATCACCTTCGACTTCACAACCAACACAGGGCTTAAGCATGGTCCGATGAACATGCTTGACCTTCTCTAGAGCATCAATTGGTGCGACAGTATAAACCACACCCCCCAACCTAGGGGTTTTCAATACCTTATGCACCACTGAACTCCAGAGGTCTTGGATTTTATGTCGGCCCCGGACTCCAAGATCACATACATACACTAACTGGTTCTCCTGTAACGGTGCAGCCTTCACCCGGTAATCATGGCGCTCCTTACGCCGCCCTGCGGCCATAGCAAGACGCTCCCTGGCACCCTCAAAAGCTAGCTGAAGTCGGGTTTGATGCTCCACTATCCAGTCATTTCAACTCTCTACGGAGTGCACAATCAGCAACATGCTCCATAAATTGGTCTCTTAACATTACCTCGGCATTAGGTACCGCATGTGGCGCAGCCTGTTGAATCTTACCCATCAAACTCATTAGGGCCAATGAAAACTCAAGCAGACCCTCCCCATCCTGTTGCTTCCTAGAAAAGAAAGCTTCCTGCAACAATACATGAGAATAGGAACAACCATACAGCTCACGCAATATTGCCAGTATCCTTTCCGGGTCACCCCGTTCAACCGCGGAGCGATGTTTAATCTCCTCCTTGGCTCCCGCCTCTAAGTGGTCAAACAGAAAAAATGCTTGATCAGCAGATGACAAATGCCGAGCCCGCATACATGCTTGCACCTCGTCCTCCCATTCCTCGAAGCTCACCCCAGACCTGCCCTACCTGCAGCGTTGGATATAGCCACAACTTCCGGAAAAGGAGATACTAGCGCACGGAGAGTCACGTCACGCTTGCAAATCAGTCACACACGCAACCACAAACGGGTCCTATATACGCGTGATGATTGCTTAATTGTTGCAGCCAGGTTAATGAAATTAGCATGCCCCAACCAGATCGCACCCTCCAGCTCCACCTCATTACACAATGTCCTGTTCTCCCCATAGCCGTCTCTCCCTTAATAAATCCCCAGTTTTCCCCGTATTTCGCCTGTCTGCCTCGTCCTCCCTGCCTCCTTCCTGCCAGCCTGCCCGTCCTCACCCGCGAAACCTGACACTTTCATAATGCATTCTGAATTTTGGGAGGAGCCCTTAATGACATACTGGGTAGCAGCATGGACAGATGGCCTCCACATCATTCCGCCAGTGGTAATTCTTACCTGAAGGACTTTATGTAGGAATGTGACTGGGCAGATGTTTAGAAAATGACCCGTCCACTTCAAAGACCTTTTACATGGAACAATAGCACCTTTTCAAATCAGTCACAAACTGATTTTTGCCTTTTTTTCTAATGAATTAGGAAATATTTAAACAAACATTTTACCTTCACCATTTTCTGACCACCGAGCCATTGACATCCATATATCCATATTGTCATCATCTACTGGATATAAAATATCTTCTTCCTGGAAATTAAACAGTTCAATCTTGAGAAATAAAGTTAATTTTAATTTAATTTAATTTTAGATAAAGCTATTTTTCACACGTACAGGCGGACGTGTCTGTCTGGACTTTTATGATGCATTTTACTCCTCCGCGGACGACCGCCTGCCGCACTCCGGATTTGTCTTCAAACGCCAACATAGATGATTTTGATGAGGATTGGGGTAGTTTGCAAACCCTACAGCCAATTTTCAAGGTAATAAAACTGTTACATACATATAAATGCGCATGCATGTGTGTGCAGACATGTCCCGAATTGAAAATCTCACGCCAGCCAGTTGATCAAAGTTGGCAGCCTTGTTAACTGCCGCTCTGAATTTGTAAAACGTAGGGAAACATACACAGACCTCGCGGCTGTAGTACGTGTGCAGGGAATATCAGAATAATAATTTACTACTAATAATACTTAAATAGGACACGTGCGCATGTGCAAAGTACACAGCTTGACCAGAGAAATATGAACGTTTCCATGTACGCATACGCGGTGTAATACGCGAGTGACGCGCTTTGCGGAGAACCAGCCTAGATGCGTCCGCGTTGGGAGCGTCGCGTCGGCGCGCTGCTGGAGAGAGGTGTGTGTCCAAAGTGGATTAAAAGAAGTTCATATTGTGATCTAAAGACAAACTCACTTTTAGTGGTAATCTTTGTTGTGTAATTTTATGGTTAATATTGTAGTGACTGTGGGGGCGGGGCTGCGCCCTCATTGGCTGCTTCCGCACTGCCCGCGCGGAGCATCATGGGAGTTCGGGGTTTGGGAGCGGGTTAGCGCTATATTGTTCCAGTGTTGTGCTATGTTTTTCTGGGGTCAAGGGCATGGGTTCATTGTGTGCTATTGTGATTATTGGTTAATGACGGTGGGCGCGGCTCGCTCGATATCAAGGTAGCTCCCTCATGAGGTAAATCAGGCAGTGCAATCTCCAAACGCAAGAGAGCGTACAGGTTCCTTTATCCTTTTTCAAGGCTGGAAAATAAAGGGTTTGATGTGTTTCATATTGTACCTGAACTCCTTGTGTCGAGCCTTCTTTTCCATAGTGGATTTGGTCTCCCTCAAGTTCATTAAAACATGTTTGATTAATGCTGTTTGTAATTTTATTTACCTGTAATTAAGCCTATTAGTTTAACACGCGCACCATCTCGGCGTGTCTTCCACCGGGGTTGGCGGGCGAGCAACATTTCCTGTAGTGATGGGATTTATGGCTCTTTGAGGGGATCCGGATCTTGGCGATCCGTTCCTTTCAAAGAGCCGTTCAAATATTTAGTCAGTTTTAAGAAGCCAGCTTGGGGGCATCTCAGTTTATCCTGGAAATAATCACTGGGAGGAATGATGAGGTGAGATTTGTAGTCAAATAATTAAAACTCAGATATCACACACCAATATCTGAGTTTGAATTATTCTGAAGTATTGATTATTACCTCATTTGTCATGTGTGGACTATATTCCATAGGGTTGCACAACATCCCTCTGTTTAGACAGTGACATCACTATTTTGGATTTACCTTTAGTACAAAGTGTGTGTATGTGTAAAGCTACGTTGACTTGTTATTCATACAATACCTACTCACAAATAAACATCAAAACAAAGCCGGCTGCAATGAATTTCTGTGCAAAATAGCTTTTACTACAAACACTTCCACACAAGAACATTGTTATCACGGCAGCGTGCATAAGTCATGGCTCCGCTCCTACCCAATGACAGAGGCACGCAGGGTTTTTTTCCACTGGAGCACTCACGTGAAGGATGCGTGCACAGCTATCATCATGCTGTTAGGAAGGAGCGCCCCTCCCCCTATAACTGTTCTGTCTCACCGAGGAGCTAATTTGTGTGCATCTGTGTGAAACACGCATAGGAAAAAAACAACGACAGAAAGAACGGCTCCCCCCCAGCCGCGACTCGGCTCCCATCGTTCATGTTTATGAGCCGTTCAAAAGAATCGGTTCGTTCGCGAACGTCACAACTCTAATTTCCTGAGGTATTTCACATACTTGAATTCCTGCTTTGTTTTTATAATCGTACAGAATAGTAGAGCGCAGGCTAAAGGGCAGTTTGGCCCCCAGCGAGTCTCAGCGTGGCGCAGTGTTGCCAACAATTTTCAATGGAAAGTAGCTAAAATCTGCTCGAAAAGCCGCCAAATGTCATTTGATGACGTCATGCGTATATTTGCATATTGATGACATAATTACGTCGTATTTGCATTCTGCGTGTTTTCCCTAATCCTTCCTCACGTGTCCAATATAAAACTGTTATCAATTACGTTACATATTTTCTGTCAGACAACACAACAGAGCTTATTAACCAGCAGTTACATCCTCTGCAATTAAATAATTCAGTATATCTTTAATAAAGTGATTTAAATTTATATTATACGTATATATGTTTTTTATGTGTATATGAATTTAATAAGTTTAATGAAGTTTATCGTTGTGTATGAGTAAGTAGAATCACGTACAGTCAATCAGATGTAGCTCAGTAAACGATCTCACGAGTTCAGAAACTGGAATGAACTCAAGCTCTGTAACAGTGAGTAATATAAGTGCATCAGAAGAAAAAATAAATAAATAAGAAGAAACGGTCAAATTAAAATAGTTTTATTTCAAGCAAAGGAAAAGCAGGTAAGTAATTGGTCCGTAGCAACACCGTTTGCACATGCGCAGCTCATTCACATCTATGTCAGCTGCCGTGCGGTAACGGGAGTATGCTGCTTCTTTCAGCCGGAGCTATCGCTCACTGATCAGAGCAGACACAGGGAGATGAGTATCTGTACCGGGAAAGCAAGACCTCACGCTTACAGGACACTACTGGCGACATTTGGAAAGTTGCTAAGGTTTGTCCAAAAATTGCTAGCTTTGTCGCTAGGCGCTTTTTTGAAAAAAAGTCGTCAAGGGGGTCTGAAAAGTCGCTAAATCTAGCGACAAAGTCGCTAAGTTGGCAACACTGGCGCGGCGTGTCTCACAGCGCAGGGGGCAGCCGGAGCGCCGCAGACTCGGGCGGCTACATGAGTATATTGGGAATAAAATGTGTGTATTGGAGCGAGTTCTGTGTTAGTGAGTGTGTGAGGTGTGACAGTGATAATGATGGAGATGCTGGGCTTCGTCATGGGATTAATTGCTCTTCCTCTTGCCTACAGACTCCTGCCAGCTGACGCTGGACCCCAACACAGCACACAGACTCCTGTCTCTGTCAGAGGGGAACAGGAAGGTGATACGGGGGGCAGGGCAGCCGTATCCTGATCATCCAGATAGATTTGACAGATGGTACCAGGTTCTGTGCAGAGAGAGTCTGACTGGTCGCTGTTACTGGGAGGCTGAGTGGAGTGGAAATGAAGCCTGGATAGCAGTGACTTATAAAGGAATCGGGAGGAAAGGATTGAGTAATGACTGTGGGCTTGGATACAATGACAAGTCATGGATGCTGCGCTGCCTTCCTGACAGTTACTCTGTCCGGCACAATAATAAAAAGACTGTCGTTCCCATAAAGCCCTCAGGCTCCCGCAGAGTAGGAGTGTATCTGGACCGGGCGGCTGGTACTCTGTCCTTCTACAGAGTCTTCTCTGATGGACTGACCCTCCTGTACAGCTTCACCTCCTCATTCACTGAACCCCTCTATCCTGGGTTTGGGGTTTATCTAAACTCCCCCGTGTGGCTGTGCATGCTCGGATAGCTCACTGTGTGCTGGAGGAATCATTTTTACCTTATCAGATTGTCTCATGTCTCATAATCTGCTTTTTAACCAGTATAACCCTTTTTACTCTGTCTGAAGTGTGACATATGTTAAAAAAAATAAGTAATTGGGTTCTGTAAGCTGACTATGCTATGAAATATGACTATGCTATGACTATGAAAATGACTATTTTTCTCTGACTTATGTTCTATGTTGTCTGTTATTACACCAAAACTGCCAAAACAAATTCATAGTACATGCAGTTGTACCAATAGAGTGAATTCTGATTCTGAATAAAATAAAATGTAATGAAATCTAAGCCTGATGAGTAAGGGGAGCTTTTCCCCTCCCCTCTATATGTATATTTTATATTTCTGTCTATATATTGTATTTGCTATCTGTACACTGACAATAAAGGCTTCCTATTCTATCCCATTAATGTCCCGGTTCCGCGCTGCCCAGAACGTAACTGAGTAACAGACTTAATCCGCGCTCTCTGCTCACTGAGCGCAGCAGCCTGATATCGCAGCGGCGACGCTTTGGCCAGCAGGGGGCGGCAGACGGCAGACAGTTTATTAACTCAAAACCTACAGCGGTTCTGAGGTAACTTAGTAAAGATAATAATATAATCAAATTAATAATATATTAACTAAGTAAACATAAATAACATAAAATCTTAATAAATCACGTTAGTACAACAACAGAAAAGCACCTGATCATCAATGAAGTAGTAGTTGATTATCAATTACCAGAAGAAACACATAAATCCTGTTTCATTAGGAATCCTGAGATATATACAGTACTGTGCAAAAGTCTTAGGCAGTCATAGTAAATGTTTAAAACTATTTATCTGGGTAGTAAATTTATATTTTCTCAGTATGAAAAACAAAATTTAATATTAGAACATATGCAAATTATGAGTAAAACAAAAAAACTAAAAGTAATTTCTTATGTTCTCCAAAAAGTTACTGATATCTTGTTGGATGGCTAGATGAGCACCAATATGGTTCCTAAACCTCTCCTCAGGTTCACCTCGGCCATTTCATGTATTTCTTAATTTCACCACCAGCTCAATTAATTCATGAAACTAGTTTTGAAAAGTCACTGAGGTATTGATTAGCTATATGAGGTGAGCTAGTGGTCATGTCAAAAAATACATGAGTATATTGAAAATACTGCCAATACTGGGGTGACTTTAGGAGTGATTTTGAAATGGTTAAGGGCAAATAATAACACAGACATAATAACATACGTTTAAATAAACATGGAGATCATTTAAAGTTTATGTGACTGCCTAAGACTTTTGCACAGTACTGTATATATATATATATATATATATATATATATATATATATATATATAGTTACTTTCCTTTTTTTATTCCACAGAGTTTAGGAATAAGATTATCAGCCACAATATGACCCACAATACACTCACAGTGGCACTGCAGTAATACAGATGTACCCCTGAACACAATGGGAAGGTGGATTCTTACTCCCTCTAGTGACGAGCTCCACATTCTGTGCTGCTGCCTATGCTGGCGGCGTGTTTGTTTCTCTCCCCCCTGACTAATTTAGACGTGGTGCACTTGTTCCCCTGGGGGTGGGTGTATAAGGTGGGTCCCCGGCTAAGGGGGGAGGAATCGATCCTGTGGCAGCCACCACGCCGGCTTCGGCTCTGCATCAGTGTTTCATTCTCCTTTTCTGTTCTGTTCTCTCCTGTTTGTGCTCTTTGTTAATAAATGACCCCTGACAATCCAACCATCCCGGGTCTGAGTCCGTTTATGCTGCGTCTGACAGCAACCAGAACGGAACACTTACAGAGACTGAAATGCATGAGGGTTTACAGCCTATATGCACAAGCATTTCTCACACATCTGTGATACACTTACAGACGGTGACACACATGCAAACAGGGAAATTTATCCCTCTGGTGACACAAACACAGACATTTTTGTCTCCAAAAGCCTACAAATTATCACAGTTGTGCCCAGTTACTGTGACACACGTGTGACACGCATGTAAACTGTCCTTTCACAGTCACAGGACTGACTATCACTGTCATTCCTCTGGGCAAACCCCTGACCCTAACTAAGGTAACCGTATCTTTTATCCAGCTCTAACCTGAACCATAAGTAACCAAACAACATATAAGACTTTTGGCTAAATTCATTGTTTGATTGCATTCATAGAGTTTTGTAAAATTGAAGATTATATTATGGAGAGCTGAAAAAAGTTCCCACACGCTAAAAAGTAACCAGTTTTGACACATTGTTGGGATGTTTGTTCCTCACAAATGCGGTAAATACAAACCCGTACACACACACACACACACATTCACATACACACTCTGAAAGTCCACATATATCGTTCCATTCACCCTATTCATGTATACCATCACAGTGGCCGGCGTCCAGGCAGGATGTTCACCAACATACGCAAAGACTTCTGGAGAAAAAACACCGAACCACCCCCATATGTGCACTCATGGTACAACCTCAGCTGCCAAAAAGCAGCTACCATTAGCATTCCATGGGGAGGGGAGGAGAGGACAGGCACTCAGGCTGGTGATAAGGCTGTCCTCCAGGTATTGCAGGCAATCTTTGCTTCCATTTGGGAGTCATGCGTCATCCAAACTGACTGGAAAACGGGACTTGTAGTCCTTATCTGGAAAGGGAAGGGTGATCGCCTGCATTGTGGCAACTAGAGGGGGATAACACTGCTCTCAGTGCCTGCCGGGTAAGGTCCTTGCTAGGGTCATCCTGAACAGGATCTGTGATCACTTGCTTGCCTGTCAGTGACCGGAGCAGTCTGGGTTTATGCCTAAGAAATCTACCACCAACAATCTCTGCCTCTTGTACAACCCGGCCCAGTGCATAGCTCAGGTAAATCTGTGCAATCGTCTCACGCTGCCATCTTTGTGCATTTTCAGTTTTTTTAACTGCACAGTGTTTAATACATTCTAATACTTGCAAAGGATGAAAGTTAACATTGACAATGTGTCTTAAAAGAGGGCTACAGTAAAGAAAAGAAAAGTTTCAAGGCAGCATGAAAGTAATGCACAATCAGGGATGTGCAATTTCTGAGGCACATATTCAAAAAAAGTATTTTAATTGTAAAATTGTATTTTATGATTCATATTTGACTTAGTGGAGGCGGCATGGTGGTGCAGTGGTTAGCACTGTTGCCTCACACCTCTGGGACCCAGCTTCGAGTCTCCGGCTGGGTCATGTGTATGTGGAGTTTGCATGTTCTCCCCATGTCGTCGTGGGGTTTCCTCCGGGTGCTCCGGTTGTCCCCCACAGTCCAAAAACATGCTGAGGCTAAGTGGAGTTACTAAAATGCCCGTAGGTGTGCATGTGAGAGTGAATGGTGTGTGAGTGTGCCCTGTGATGGGCTGGCCCCCCATCTTGGGTTGTTCCCTGCCTCGTGCCCATTGCCTCCAGTATAGGCTCCGTAGTCCTTATCTGGAACCCAGTAGGATAAGCGGTTTGGAAAATGGATGGATGGATGGATATTTGACTTAGTTTATGAAATAAAATCCATCCATCCATCCATCCATTTTCCAAACCGCTTATCCTATTGGGTCACGGGGGGTCCGGAGCCTATCCCGGAAGCAATGGGCACGAGGCAGGGAACAACCCAGGATGGGGGGCCAGCCCATCACAGGGCACACTCACACACCATTCACTCTCACATGCACACCTACGGGCATTTTAGTAACTCCACTTAGCCTCAGCATGTTTTTGGACTGTGGGGGACAACCGGAGGAAACCCCACGACGACATGGGGAGAACATGCAAACTCCACACACTCATGACCCAGCCGGAGACTCGAACCCGGATCCCAGAGGTGTGAGGCAACAGTGCTAACCACTGCACCACCATGCCGCCCCGTATGAAATAAAATGTTTTTTTCTAAAGACTTTGATCAGTATTTTTGTATTTTGTAAAACATGAGAAATACTATGTGCATGGTAACGTCATGTGTGCAAAATGTTTGTGCAAAGGGCACAGAGCCACTAGAAGGGCACAAAGCCAGGCTGAGCACCACAGCGCTATCCAGCCCATGGCTGCCGATGGTCACATTCCACCAGAACCCCCCAACACTAACTCCCCGGGGAACTTCAAACAGCAGAGCAGATTCCAACAACCGAGGATCAAAGGAAAGAAAAGATTCTGGCAGGAAGAAGAAGATCTTGTGGCCAAAGGTTAAAAATGTAGAAGTTTGGAGAACAAATGTGTTACAAATGAAATATCACATTAAGCCTGGGTAATTTCACCATTTTCATTACAGGGATATTTGTGAAACTTGTATTTGAAATAAATGTATGTGTTACAGCTTAATAATTTTTTTCATACATTATTTTGTATTTTCAAAATGTCTTTATTGTAAACTGCACAGCATGTGCCGCTGTGAGCACTATCCCCGTACAGGAAGTGTGGAGAAGAAGCCTTTAACCTGGGCAGGAAATACATTGTTTGTAAGTCGGTCTTAATGAAAGAGGACCAATTTCAGAGGGCTTTAAGGTGAAAAATACACAGTGAAATATCTAATAATAATATTTGAACATTCAAACAGCATACAACTCAGTTTGCAAATTTAAACTAATTCATTTTAAAGTACTGTTCAATCTCAGAGCCAATTGCCATGTGACACAAATATTTGAATTATTGTTTATGATTATAAATGTCGAACAAATTCCTGGAGCTTTCGATTTAGCATACACAGTCCCCTCTACAGGATTCTGTTGAAACAGCATCTCTTTCAACCTCGTTCACAAGATTTGTGTCTTTTTCATAAAACGTTTTTCTTTGTAAATCCCAAAATCTCCCTATAAATGTATGTATGAATGCTTCTCGTCTTTTTCAGTCACACGAAGCCTTTATAAATGTGCTCCGCGATTAATCTGTTTACATGAAAATATCTTAAATGCGTCAAGGCACGTAAACGTAGCCACCTAACAAAAGGTAACTTCCTGACTTAGCAGACTGCATGTTCCTCATCTCCTCTGTATGGACCATATTGCTGTGTATCGGAGAGTCTGGCAACACGCTACGTTTCAAGATACAGGCATTACAATTCAATGTGCTGCTCTATTTTTGATATTAAAAAATCTGCTTTTAGGAAAACTTGGCTTAGTATAAAGAGCACATCAGCAAATGCATGAAATCTGAGTAAAAACGTCAGATTTTTAACGAAACCAGAATAGAGGGGTCTGCATTTGCATTTATCACAGTCCCTGTAACAATTCAGCATCGTAGCACTACAGCTATTTCGGATTCAGCCAGCGGGTAACGTTACTAGTCAGCAGTCTTGTGCAAGTTACTGAAAATTACTAGTGACCAATTATAATTACTTTTATATGCAGTAATAAGAGTGGGACTGAACCGTGTGTCTGCCTGGGGGGGGGGGGGGGGGGTCGCCGGCCAGGATCACCAGCAGTTTCGACATGTGGTTGGTGCGGCGATGCGCTACATCAGCGCCTGCTCCCCCGGCCTGACCTATAATAACATAATCAAGGTAAATAACAGTGGGCTAAAGGTAGTGATCACATTAACAGCGTCGCTGTTGAAATACATGGCGCAGACATCGGGGGAATATGGAATCAAATGTTCGGTAGCGATGTTTCTGCAACACAGAGATGTTTGCAGATGGATTTTCAAGCATCGCGGAGACATAGTACCAATCCATGTGTGCGTACAAGAACACGATATGACAGTTACATGGTGTACATTGTCCCTCAAAGTTTAATGCTTAAAGCACACGTAAGTGGACTTCTGGATCGTTTACGTTCATACTTAATAGTCGATAAATATTAATATTATAAATATTAGATATAAATCTAAATAAAGATATAAATGTTTTGTATTTCAAACAGACATGGCACAGTCATTAAGGTTTTGCAGGATCTCGCAAATGTTTCTCTTTTTTTTCCCCTCCTGGGCTCTGTAGAAGACAACTTTATTAAATTTTAAGATTTTGATTAAAACCTTGAAGTGGACTGTCACAAGCCACTTTTTCCCTTAAGTTTTCCTCTTTTCTTTTTCAGCAGCGTTAATGCCTCATCTCTTTTTAAACAACCTTGGGGGAAAAACAAAATCTATTCATTCTTTTTCTAAAAACTCTGGGACCAAGCAGCCTTCTGGCAGTCACTGGTTTCCCGGATCTTGAAGCGCATTCAGTGGCTTTGCCGGCACAGGCATCAGACTCGATTCGGTTCCCTCGTTTGCTGAGGAGCTTCATTTACATCACTGGCATCGTTGGCTCCTCCCTCCTCCTCCTCCTCACTGCTAGACACCAGTTGTAAGCTTTTGTCCAATTCACTGACCATCGGAGGTTGGGGCTCCAAGCATCTAAGCTCACGCAGGGCTTTTACATTAGCCTGCCATTTTGCCTCCCACATGAGACATCGTCGATCTTCTTTCTGGAACGACATATAAATATTGCAGCGATGTTAATTCATTTTCATATAGCACCTTTAGGGCGTCTCGTCACGTATCGCTACATCGTAGAGACGAAATGAGACAGGGGAAAGGACAGAAGGCCAGACGACATCTGCATTCAATGAACTGCAAGAGGATGCTTCACTAGGAGCACATTAACCCTAACCCTAACCCTAACCCCATCCTACGGGGAAGCAGAACTGTCATAAAAACAGATGCTGACGTCTGAAAATGCCATGTTTTTTCTAACCCTAAACCTAGCCTCAGTTTGCTAACCCTAACACGAATTTGGGGCCTTAGGGTAATACTTCAGGCTGTTGACAAGTAGGAAATATGCTACTAAAACATGCTAAGCTGTGGTTTGGTATCCTATGTGAGTATAGTCTTGTCATAAAAACACATGCTGATGCCTGAAAATGCCATACTTTTGCTGACCCTAACCCTAATTTGGGGCCATAGGGGGAAACAACAGGCTGTTCAAAAGTAGGAAATATGCTATGAAAGTATGCTAAATTGTGGTTTCCTATCCAACAGGGGCCCAGACCTCTCATAAAAACATATATTGATGGCTGAATATGCCATACTTTTTCTGACCCTAACAAAACGTGCTTATTTTGCGAGCCAAGGCATAGCATTTCAATGAATAGCAAAAGGCAGAAATGTAGACTTAATAAAACGAATGCACAGGCAATGATGATACCTGATTGACTTTTAGGATTATATGGATATTACACATGCAAACACACACATATATATATATACATATTGAACATGTTCTGTAAACACGCACTACTTGTAAGGTCATTTTGAGGGATGACAGCTCAAAATCCATAACAGTACATCCATTCTTGGGATGTATATAAATGAAACTTACATTAGCTAGCGCAAGTGTTACGACTTTGTTTAGTGTGTTAGATTCAGTAAACGGAATACGTTTCGATTTATATTTTGCTTTTGGAATGGTTAGACGTTAGGATACAGCTCGCGGAAAGCTACGGAGCTTTGAATTGATCCCCACCGCAAACACAGCCCAGATGTCGCCTCCGAGGTAGAAATAAGCGCGGTGCCACAGCAGGCCATTTATATATTCGAGGCTGATTATGAATTCCTTGTGTTTGCTGCCTATCTGCATAAGAAACCTGTTGAATCATGGGATATTTTAGCGATTTTATTTAACTAGCTGTGGCGTATTCCAAAAGAGAAATGACGCCTTTAAAGTCTTAAGCGCTAATGAGCTTTAATTGCCAATGGATTTGAATGTTATTACCACCAATTACAACTGGCTTACAATTCCAACTTTTTGTCTTTTTTTTGATAGAAATTTAACTATTTTCACCTTTTCGTTGCCCCTTTGAATTTGAATATTGTCATTTTGGAAACGTTATATAAAATAACTCGAGACACATCGCCTTCCGGAATGGCAGGGCTCCACTGACTACATTGGTGAATATAGTAATTTCAGCACACCATTGATAGGACTGGACTCCTGAGGCATTACACACCTATTCTGACATCTGTCTGGTGTTTCTCCAGCTAATTTCAGACATCTAGCTATACCCCACCTGGACCCATGACCTGACAAACGATAGGTGGGTATGCCCCAATCGCTTTACATCAGCCAATGATATTTTTCCTCCTGAATGGCTCCCGTTGCACCTCGATGGACCACTCAGGTGATTATATTTGTCCTCAGGAATGTTGGAGCCCATTGACTGTATTGGTGACTATGATGATCTCCACAAATAGTTAATAGGTTTCTATACGCTCATAATTCCTTATCTGCTTATTCTGGCATGTATCTACTGTGGCCTCAGCAAATTTCAGACCTTTGCCTTGTATGGCCCAGCTCTCAGGTACCTACCTGTCCTCTAGAGACCAAAGGTAGGCCAGGCCATCACTAAAAGGTATCCATGAGCTCTGCATTCATGACCTGATATTTGTCTACTGTGTCTGCAGCAAATTTCAGACATCTAGCTTTACCCCACCAGGACCTATGACCTGACAAATGGGAGATTTTAATAATTTACACCTCACAATAATTTGTCACCAAACAGCTTGACACTGCCACTTGTCTAGTTACCCTTATGGAAGATGAATAAGTACCATCAGACACTGATGAAACTCAACTCGCTTTTATTCAAACACACGTACACAAACATCAAAGCACAGCATCGTGATTTCTGATGTGGAGCGACTCAAGTAGTTGGCCTGGGAACCATCTTTCTACATCAGGTTGAGGGGCCTTGATGTATTCTTCAGCCCTACAGTCGATCATCCCCTTGGTCATTGCTCCCACACACCAATAAACGTGCTGGTTTGACATGAAGAAGGCATAGTTTTAATGGACATATCTAGATGGGATTAAAAAGCAGACTGTCTAGTTTCAGGAACACTTTGAACCGTCTTCCTGCATCACTCCTACTTGGAGTTATATACTGTCAAATGACAGGTGGGGTGTCTCTATTCACTTAACGTTGCCGACTCCAAACTTTGCAGGCATGCTTGGCTATGGCCCTAGTATGTGCACAGCAAATTCAGCCCTCTAGCTTACAGAACTCAGGGTCAAGGCACATTAATGTACTTTGCAGGCCTGATGAGGGCTACATCCATGGGACTGCAGAGTGCTGTTTGGCCATGCATCTAGCTTGTCTGTGCCAAGTTTCAGACCCCTAGGTTGTACGGTTCAGCTGTGAGATCCCCTGAAGTAAGCTTACCCTTTTTCCCATTTCTGTACATTAATAACTTAAATTCAAAAGTCCACCAAATATGTCGTGTAAGGTGTGAACTCATGAAACTTTGCACACTTCATCAGGCAGGTGTCCAGCACGTCCACACCAAATTTCACTAGATATATGTGTAAGGCGTGAACTCATGAATATATCGCATATATCTAGTTTCTCTGTGCCACATTTCAGACATCTGGCTAAGTGCTTGCTGGAGTTAAGTGCTGACAAAGGATGTCGGGTGGCCCCAATCACTTTAAGGGGATGTCTTATTTTCCCAAGTATAACAAACTACAGTACATTTACCGGTATTCATGAACAAAAATCCACATTTATTCAAAAACATGTCTTTCCATGTAGAAAAATATGTTCCAATTTAATGGTGCATTAATTCATGAACAAAAATCTACTGTGTACTGTATACGTTTATTCAAATAAAGTCGTCATGTCATCTTCTTCTGGAACATCATCATAAATCTCCAAGCTCCAAATTCCGTCCTGAATATCTCACAACTCAGTTTCCTGTAGAACCAGTGGCCCCAATCTGTCATGTTTAGCAATAGCTCTGTCCTTAAATGAGCGCCTCTTGTCCATGTAGCCTTATCGTAGTATAATCGCACCCCTTTTAGTTACCGTACAATCCATGGGACAATAACTAGGACGTATTTTTGGAGTAGGGCTTATATTACGAGCATCCTGAAAAAGTCATGCTAGGACTTATTTTCGGGGAAACGCAGTAGTAATCAGGAAAAGCGGAAATCTTAGTTTCGGTACCTTGAGAGTGAGTAAATAATGTAACTTATGGAAAGTGTAAGATATGTAAAGGATTTGACTTAATAGTCAGTTGTTGATGCCAGCATTTGGATTGAGTGGGCTGCTATATTTGATGCACATGAACCTTTCCAGTGTTGTTTTTCGCTGTTGTTCTGCGTATCAGGGAAACTGTGCACAAACTGGCTTGTTTTTATAGGTCAGGTTCCCCTGCTGAAACGCAGACGGCCCAAGTCAAGACCAGCGCATAAGTTTCCCAAGCGTGTGTTTCCTGTATCGAATAAAGACGGCAGAATTTTTCTCAGTGTGCAATACTGGCTGCCAAGTGTGATATCTGTGATGATTGTGATGTAGTGTTGTTGTACAGTGACATAATGTTTCATTTTAATTAAATATGCTGTCCCCTGTCTTTATAATCCCAAAGGACAAACCAGTTCCAGTGATGCTGGCCGTCGGAAGAAGTGCCGCACCGGGCCGCCGGCAGCCAGCTCCCTGACCAAGTCTGCCTCCCCTGGATCTGCTGCCATCCCGGTGGCAACCAGCAGGGGTCAGCAGGGCACAGGCCGCCGTAGAAATACAGCGGGAGGCCGGTCAGGGCGAAGAAGGAGGTCTGACAAACAGAAGGGGTTAGAGCCTGAGCCCAGCTCACCAACCTTCTCCTCCTCTTCATTTTTATTTCCGTCTTCAGCCCCCTCCCCTTTTGTTTCATCCCCATCTCTTTTTATGGGCTCTTCTCTTTTATCCCCACACTTAGTTACACCTGTAAGCCCAGCTCCACATCCATATTCAGCTCCAGGCCTGGTTCATCTGACCCCTCTGCATCAGGCTCCAGCACAGGCTGCAGCCGCCTCATCTCACCTGGAAAAATTCAATTGGTTGTATAACTTTTATGTAACCAAGTACTCTAAAATGACCTATGACGCCAAGTGTTTTACTTATTGTCACGCCCAGCTCGCCCGCTCCTCCTGTGTGCCATGCCCCCTGCTTACCCACGTGTGTTTCCCGGATCGTACCCAGCTGTGTCCGTTTGCTTTCAATCAGTCTTGTGTATTTAAGTCCTGGTCTCCCCAGTTTTCCTTGTCTGTCATTGATGTTTGTGAGTGTCACTACCCGGTTCTCGTCCTGCTTTCCTTAATTAATCCCCTGTTTGCCCCGATCCTGACTGCCTGCTTGTTCCTGTTCGCTCGCCTGCCCGACGATCGCCCGCTTCCAGCGCGATCGTCACACTTATTAATGGTGTCAGGAATTTTGGAACAGATATTTAAATGAAATTAACTTAGCAAAACAGGGGAAGAATGAGGATAATGAGGGTACTCATGCAACCAAGAGGCGTAGGATTGATGAAGATGAGTTCATCTTTCCTATTAATGCACTGGACCAGCTAAGTACCATGCCCAGGGCTCAGGAGATGGCTGTGGAGATGGGCTATCAGTCAAATGCACATAGCTACATTTCACTATAGTTTCAGCACATAATTAGACGAGATTTGTGATAAGTACTTAGGATATGTTAAGATGTAGTTCTATAGCATAAGATAACATAGGATAAGATTAAGATAGGACAGGTTATGATAAAATTGTTGAACATAGGATGAGATTAAGATAGGACAAGTTAAGATAGTTTATATGCTATTTTATGTTATACAAAGTCATAATAAATTACCATAAATTTAAGATAAGATTATATGATATAAGATAGGATTGTATAGCATAAGATAAGAAAGATAGGATAACATAGAATAAGATTATGATAGGATAGGTTACGGTAAGGTTAAGATTGTATAACATAGGATTAGATGAATTATAAATAAAGCAGTCCTCCTTAGAGGGGGGGTGGTGGAGGGAATATATATATAAAAAATAGAAATAGTTAGCATAAGGTTACGATAAGATTGTATAACATAAGATAGCAAATCAGTTAAGACTAAGATAGGATAAGTTATGATAAGGTTAAGATAAGGTTGCATGACACAATAACATATGTTAAGACTAAGGTAGGATAAGTTATGGTTAGGATAAGATTGTATAACATAGGATTAGATTAATTATAAATAAAGTAGTCCTCCTTAGAGGGGGGGTGGTGGAGGGAATATTTAAAAAATATATATATATAGGATCAGTTAACATAAGGTTAGGATAAGATTGTATAACATAGGATTAGATTCATTATAAATAAAGTAGTCCTCCTTAGAGGGGGGTTGGTGGAGGGAATATTTAAAAAAATATATAGGATCAGTTAACATAAGGTTAAGATAAGATTGTATGACATAAGATAGAATAAGTTATGATAAAGTTAAGATAAGATTGTATGACAGAACGGGGCGGCATGGTGGTGCAGTGGTTAGCAGGTTAGCACTGTTGTCTCACACCTCTTACAGTCTCCGCCTAGGTTGCATGTATGCGGAGTTTGCATGTTCTCCCCATGTCGTCTCTTCTGGGTACTCTGGTTTCCCCCCACAATCCAAAGACATGCTGAGGCTAATTGGAGTTACTAAATTGCCCATAGGAGTGCATGTGTGAGTGAATGGTGTGTGAGTGTGTTCTGCGATGGGCTGGTCCCCCGTCCTGGGTTGTTCCCTACTTCATGCCCATAGCTTCCGGGATAGACTATGGACCCAATAGGATAAGCCCAATAGGATAAAAAATCCATTTGTTAAATGGATGGATATGACAGAATATAACATAGGATAAGATAAGATTAAGAAGTTCGTGAGCACAGCACTGCTGTTTGCTAATTGCTCAATTTTTCTGTCCTTTAATAGCATTCAGTGAGCAATACTCGTGAGCGTATTATGAGACTTAGGCTAAGGCACTCATAGGGTGTCTTGTCTGTTGTTTCACTGTATGCTCCGACCGCGGTGAGTGATCTCTCGTTGAGGGAGACATTTTACTCGCAAATTCGCTCGGTGGTTGAAGGGTGCCCACGAGGTGACACTCCTCTGGGGCTGCGGGTGGCTGGATCCTGGTTCGTACGCCCTGAGCTGCATCATTGGACTTGGTACTCCAATACTGGTGATGCAGCGAAGGAGATCGACCACATCCTTGTGGGCAGATGCTGGAGGCTCCTGTAGAACTGCAGGGTCTACAGAAGTGGCCAGTTTGTGAATTCTGATCACAGATTTGTTGTTGCTACTCTGAAGATTCAGCTTAGGTCCAGTAGGCTGGATCACCTACTAGGAGTATGAGGCTGGACTTAGCCAGACTCCAAGATCAGGCTGTTTCTGATGAGTTTGCACACAGTTTCTGTGAGGAACTTGCAGACTTGGGTGCGATTGCTGACTCTAATGTGATGTGGGAGACCTTCTGTGGTAAGATCCTGAAGGTTGCCGAGGGTTGTGTCGGTGTTGCCAGTGTTCCAAGAAGGAGATGTATCATCTCGCAGGGCACCCTGGATATTATAGAGAGCAGTCGCAGTGCCCGACTTGGTGACAACTCTCAGTGGAACTGAGAAGGACAGCTGTGAGGGCAGATAAAAAGGCGTTTGTTAGACAAATCTACGAGCAGGTGACACTCCATCTGTGGCCTAGTGACCCACGTCCTGCTTACAGAGGAATCAAAGCATTACGCACATCTGAAGCTGTTCCTCGGAGGCTTGCAGTCAGGGCGGGTGACACTACAGTTGTGATCCGCTGGGCTGGTTCTTCTGGTATTGCAGGCAATCTTTGTTTCCATTTGGGAGTCATGCATCATCCCAACTGACTGGAAAACGGGACTTGTAGTACTTATCTGGAAAGGGAGATCACCTGGATTGCGCCAACTACTGAGGGATAACACCGCTCTCAGTGCCTGCCGGGTAAGGTTCTTGCTAGGGTCATCCTTAATTAGACACTAAGTTAACTGTATACAGCAAAACAAGCCCCACAAACCTGTAAAAACAGCAGAAAAGATGACGCAGCGAAACCGGTGCTTCTGGCTACTACAGCTCTGCTGGGCAGAATGAGGGAGAGGCACCAGCCTGCGTGCAAAGTGGGTCCAAAAGGGGGCGCCACACTGACTCCTTGTGGAATGATGGAATTAATGTCTGTTACATTAAAGAAGCTTAAACCTTTAAAAATATATATACATATATAGGACTGCATAAAGTCAATCAGGTAAAAAAAATCTAAATCTCCCAATAATAAAGTGACCATCCATTTTATGCATCACACTCCCTGACAAAAATAAAATGGCTCCAGACATTTCATAATCTAACTTTAGAACCTTTCATAACCTCATAATCTTTTCAAGTAAGTGTGTGTAGATTTAACATCCAACTAGTTGTGCAGTGCATGGTATGGTATGGAAGTAGTGCAGTGGAAAATTTGACAAAGAGCGGTATATGGCATTGTGTTCACGGGTGAGCAGTACGCCATGGGGTACTTCTGGATCGCCCAGTTTGGTAGGGGCCCCTGGGCTCCCACTGTGTTGCATACTGTCCAGAGCTGGTATGAAGGTTGGGCCAATGAGTCGTAAGTGAGCCTCTGGGTAGGCCTCCTTTCACGAATGGACCTCCACACCTGGGGAGGGCTATGTGAGTCATCAGGAGGTTGTATACTGACTGTCGATGGGAACACCAACCTTTCTTCTTCCTGCATCTCACTGTCAGGCTCAGTTTATGTTGTTTTCCCTTTCGGATCTCAGCAGGCGGTTTGGGACTATATGGGTGGTCATCCCATAATTGGGCCTCCTCTGAGACTTAAGTACAGGCTGTGTGCTTGCAAATTCTTGTCTTTCAGGTATCCTTAGCCAATAACGTGATTCATCATCATCCGAGGAGTCACTACTCAAATACCCTGTGTTTGAGGCAGGTTTATGTGGCTGACTGTTTCTCGTCCTCTTTCGATGCTGGGGCTCTGCAGGTAGAGTAGGAGTGTCTCCTCTCTGCTGTACAGATGGAAGTCTCTGGGGCTGTGGATCTATGGGCAAGGTGAAGCAGGTTTCGGTGTAAGGTTCTTACACATTTTCCACCAGCTACTGGTGCCACCATGTAAATAGGACCTTCAGCAATTCTCTCCACCACATAAACTGTTTTCCCAGTAGGGTCTTAGCTTACCGGGGCCTCCCCTGTTGCCCAGATTGCGCACCAAAACCCAGTCACCAGGTTCAAGGACAATACCTTTCCCATGGCGGTCATAGTACCCCTTGGCGCGAGAACTGGACTGCTGACTGTTCTTGGACGCAACTCTATAGGCTTCTTTCATTCTAGAAGCCCACTTCTCTGCATATCGTCTGGGGCAGGTTCTTTCTTGATCTGTAGCCAGTCCAAAAACAGGTCCACTGGCAGATGCGGTTGACGGTCGCACTTCAGATGACCGCCTATCTGGTTTGTTGGTATACTGGCATGAACATTGCATTTGAGAATCAGATGTCGATGGCTTTGTCTGTGCTGCTGCTTTTGTCGGCAGAGAACTGACTACCTGAGTTAGGGCCTGTACTTGAATGCTCAATTGGTGGATGAGCTCATCTTTACCAGCTGTCAGGGTTACACATCCCTTTACTTACTTCACTGGTATTCACTTCACTACTTCGCACATGGGTCAGTTTTGGGGCGAGCGCTGTGTCCCAGACACAGTTTTCTTTCATGCTCCTCACTTGTTATTTTAGTGACTTGCCAGAGAAGGGTCTCATCAGTGACCATAGAGTCGGAGAGGAGTGGCCTCAACTCCCGCCTGAAGCCGTTATGCTTCTCACTCAAGCCTTGACAGACTGTACGCAGAAATACATGCTGTGCTGTACGTGCTTCATATTTGATATCTGAGTCTGTCTGGATGTGAATATCACCTTTTGCTTGAGTCCCATTATTCTATACAGAAACTGCTGTGGTGTTTCATAATCATGCTGCTTAGCGTTCATGAGTTCTTGAAAGAGCTCAGTGCTACTTTTCTCTCTCAAATGTAACTGTAAAAAGCTCTTTATCTCTGTAATGGACATGTCATCTTTACTAGCAAGCATATCCTGTTTTATAATGCAAAACACTGCTCAACTGATCTCATCCTCTGTATACTTTTCTTTCAGTCCCTCGTCAATCAGTCTGCTAATGTTGCTGAAGCATGTTTCAGATGCATAAAAATTCACCATTTGTCCTCCATGAATTTTTAATCCTTTCCTCTGCAGGAGGGGGAGGTCCTTGAGGGCAATCATGCTTTTAGTGGTGTTGGTGGCAGCTTAGTCAGCAGTACAGACAGGTGAATGTACAGCAATATTAGACTGGGCGTCATCGTTTTCATTTGTACATGAATGAATTGTAACACTACCCTTGTTAAGCTGTTGACACAATTCGCCATAACTTGACATTAACTTAGTGAGCTGCAACTCAAGAGCCTTACTTTGGGAGGCTAACTCTGCTGTTGATGATTCTGTGTGCATGTCTATAGGAAGAGCGTTAGCATGAGTCACATTACATGGCGGGGGAGACAAAACATTAGCATCTGGCACAGTAACATGACCTCCCATCTCAACAGAGAGTATATCTCTACCATGTTTACCAATAATGTCAGTAATCATCTCGTTTACAAACAACAATTGTGACATTCCTTCATTCTCTAAATCTAATAATTGTGAGCTTTCTGTTTATGTGCATACGTATTCAATACAACTTTCTTCATCATTAATGTCTAACTTAACTGGGTCTTCGTCAGATGTCCCCGGAATGCTGGTTGCAACTTGAAAGACCTCCTCCAATGAGAGGCGGAAGAGTCCCTTCTTCACCATCCAGATCAGATTCTTTCTGCTGTCTGCCATTGTGATCAATCATCAGATGCCCTTGGCCTTGAGAAAGTCCCTTGCTCTGGAAACAAATGTACTGGACTCTCTCAGCCCTGCTGCTTCTATGATGTAGGTCATGCTGGTCCACAGGTTCATGGATCATTGGATCAACGATGTCCTCCAAACACCGGCGGCGCTGATCCTGGACGAGCCCCCAAAAATCTGTAACAAGTCCCAGTCACGGACCATTATCAGATTGAATCCCTGTAAAAATAGGAGAAAGGATGACGCAGCGAAACCGGTGATCCGCTCAGCAGAATCTTTAATTTCACGGATGGCAGACATACATTTTGTTTTCCCCCCATACAGCTTTTCTTGCATTTTCTTTACAATATCTTAATGTCATTTTCACAGGCAACTTAGGCCAAGGATTAAAACTGTAAGTCAAATAACAAATAAATAATAAAACAGTACTGTAACAATAAGTCTGCATGTACAGTTCGTACTGTTCCTTTTAACACTTCGTATGTTTGGTACCAGTCACGGGTTTGCAAAACTACAAAGTAGTTTCCACCATCCACCATGGCAGTTAAAATAAAGAAAACTGGCACACGGCCAACATCTTCTGTTACTACTGAAACTGTATTGCACGAGCTGGTGGCTGAACAAAAAAAACCTTGCATACGTCTGAGATATTTTCAACACATTTATACTCATATAACCCCCAAACACAGCGTTTCTACGCGGCGCCTGCACCCTTAACATAAACACAACCAAACGAAATCTGAAGCCATCAATAAAATTATATTTCATTAACGGGCGGCGCCATTTTGGTTGGCTAACTGATAGCCAAACCGCCCGTTTACATCAGTGGTCTAATAAGTAACCAAACGCGCTCGCTATCGTTACACAATCAATCATAAGATTGATTGGACGCTTTAAGTTATCTGTATACGGCAAAATAAGCCTAAAAGCCCCACAAACCTATAAAACAGGAGAAAAGATGAAGCAACGAAACCAGTGCTTCTGCCTACTACAGCTCCGCTCGACAAAATGAAGGAGAGGCACCAGGCTGCGTGCGAAGTGGGTCCAAAAATTAATGTCTGTTACATTAAGAAAACTTAAAGCTTTAATAAAAATAATATATACATTCGTACCTCGGTACTCGAACTCATTAGAACTCGAATTTCTTAAAAGTCGAACCAACCAGTTCGAAAAAATTACCTAGCACTCGATCTGAACCTCAGAAGTCGAACCAAAAGATAACTTGTACGCGCGGGGAAATGAGTCGCGCGGCACGGCTCTCAGCGGAAACAAAGCGTAACGCTTCAGTCTCAGCCTCGCATTCGCTGTGAATTTTTGTTGATAGTGCTTTTTAAAAATATTACTATTAGTGTTATTCGTGCATTTTTTCCAATGTTCATATTGTACACTCAATTTTTTTCTCATTTTTAAAATGTTTTGCTTTTGTTCCTGCATTAAATACAAACCATTAGTACAGTATGACTCAAGGTAGTAGAGCTGTGCCTGGGTTTATAAAAAGGTGTCATTGTGTCATGCACTAAATCAGGGAAGCATGAGCAGAGACGGGAAATACGGTATTTAATTACAGGAAAAGCAGACAAACCGCAGATGGACAATACAATGATCGTACTAGGGAAACTGAAACGCGGACTCAATACAGAGGACTAATGACAAGAACCAGAAACAGCTCATAACACGGGGATTTCACACGAGGTTAACGAGGGGGCGTGGCTCACGGAAGAAGCGGACGGGGCAGGACACATTGTTGTTTTTTTAAAAAAAACTTTACACATTGTTTGGATATATTGATTTTCTTGCTTTACAAATTACTGTTTTGATAAATGAGCTTAGATGTGTTTAGTACAGTATATACTATTCTTGTTTTATCCTGTTCATTTTGTGTTTAAGTGCTACAAAAAAAAAAAAAAAAAAAAAAAACATATTTACGTGTAATTTTTTGGGACCGGGAACCAATTAATTGGTTTTCCATTATTTCTTATGGGGAAAATTCGGTCAGAACTCGAACTTTTTAGGATTCAAACCTGAGCTCTGAATGGATTAAGTTCGAGTTCTGAGGTACCACATACTGCATAAAGTCATTCAGGTAAAATACAAAATCTCCCAATAATAAAGTGATCATACATTTTATGTGTGTCACAATAGCTCAGGTACGCTTGTGCAATTGTCTAACGCTGCCATATTGGTGCATTGCCAGTTTTTTTAACTGCAAATTGTATATTACATTCTAATACTTGCAGAGGATGAAAGCTAACATTGACAACGTGTCTTAAAAGAGGGTAAAGATACAGTAAAGATAACAAAAGTTTCAAGCAAGCATGAAAGTAATGCATAATCAGGGATGTGCAATTTCTGAGGTATATATTTAAAAAAAAGTATTTTAACTGGAAAATTGTATTTTATAATTCATATTTGACTTATTGTGTATAATTGTTTTTTCTAAAGACTTTGATCAGTGTTTTTGTATTTTGTAATATACAAGAAATACTATATGCATGGTAATGTCCATCCATCCATCCATTTTCCAAACCGCTTATCCTATTGGGTCGCGGGGGGTCCGGAGCCTATCCCGGAATCAATGGGCACGAGGCAGGGAACAACCCAGGATGGGGGGCCAGCCCATCGCAGGGCACACTCACACACCATTCACTCACACATGCACACCTACGGGCAATTCAGCAACTCCAATTAGCCTTAGCATGTTTTTGGACTGTGGGGGGAAACCGGAGTACCCGGAGGAAACCCCACGACGACATGGGGAGAACATGCAAACTCCGCACACATGTGACCCAGGCGGAGACTCGAACCCGGGTCCCAGAGGTGTGAGGCGACAGTGCTAACCACTGCACCACCATGCCGCCCCTGCATGGTAATGTCATGTGTGCAAAATATTTGTGCATACAAAGGGCACAGAGCCCCTAGAATGGCACAGAGCCACTAGAAGGGCACAGAGCCAGGCTGAGCACCACAGCGCTATCCAGCCCATGACTGCCGATGGTCACATTCCACCAGAACCCCCCCCAACACTAACTCCCCGGGGAACTTCCAAGCAGCAGAGCAGATTCCAACAACCGAGGATCATTTACATTTACATTTACATTTACAGGATTTGGCAGACGCCCTTAGCCAGAGCGACTTACATAAGTGCTTCGAGACTCTGCAATGAATTTCCGATGCTAGCTCAATAAGGACCCAAGCTATGAATACTATCTCTGAGAACTCCATTGAGTAGTGTGTCACGACCGGTCGCGGAGGTAAGCGGCGATCGTGCGGTAGGGCGTGGAAGGAGCAGGCAGGCAAGCGGGATAACAGGAAAACGGGGGTTTAATGAGGTAACGGGGAGCAGGAGACATGTAACGCCACTAACATCAATGACAGACCAGGCAAACTGGGGAGACCAGGACTTAAATACACCAGACTGAATGACAGCAAACGGAAACAGCTGGGTACAATTCGGGAAACACACGTGGGTAAGCAGGGGGCGTGGCACACAGGAGGAGCGGACGAGCCGGGCGTGACAGAACCCCCCCCCAAAGGCGCGCTACACCGGTCGCGCCCAGGAGGAGGCGAAGGACGGGAGAGAAGGAGGAACACGAGGAGCAGAGACGGGAGGAACAAAGGAACGAGGAACGGAGAAAGGAGGAAAGATGGGAGGAGGAGCAAACAAAGGAGGGACCAGGGCAGGAGAGAAGGGAGAGAAGGCGGGGGAACAAAGGGGAGCCCGTGGGAGCCCCAGCGGGCGACGGGCGGCAGCCGGAGGGGCCGCAGGCGGCCGGGAGGCCGGAGCCGGAGGGGACCGAGAAGGGGCTGAGGAGGCAGGGCGAGGGACCCGCGGAGGGGCCAGGGAGGGAGCAGGAGGGAGCACCAGGGAAGGGGACGAGGGAGCTGGAAGGGGCCAGGGCGAAGGCAAGGCGAGGGGGGGAGCCGCTGCAGGCGGCGACGTCCTCCGACGGGCCGCAGGTAGGGGCCCCGCAGGCGACCGAGGAGCCGCCGTCGGGAAACCCCCAGGCGATCGACCAGGTACCGGAGGGGGGAGCGAGTCAGGGCGACGAGGCACCGGAGAGGGACTCGCAGGCGACAGCCGACCCGGAGGGCCAGGACCCGCAGGCGCCAACCGAGCCCCAGCGCAGGCGAGGCAGGGCGAGCCAGGGGGCAGGGCGGGCGGGACCCCAGCCCTGCGTCTGTGTCCCCTCCCTTTACGGGACACAGACATGACCCCAGGTCGGGGTCGAGTTCGCCGGGGCGAGGGAGAAACTGTCCCAGGGGGAGAAGGAACAGGAGCACGGTCAGGGCTTGGAGCGCGGTCAGGAACAGGAGGTGGCTGCAGTGGGGGCGCCGGCCCGGGAGCTGCAGGTGGCTGCAGTGGGGGCGCCGGCCCGGGAGCTGCAGGTGGCTGCAGTGGGGGCGCCGGCCCGGGAGCTGCAGGGTGCTGCAGTGGGGGCGCCGGCCCGGGAGCTGCAGGGTGCTGCAGAGGGGGCGCCGGGACAGGAACAGGAGCGCGGTCAGGAACAGGAGCGCGGTCAGGAACAGGAGCGCGGTCAGGAACAGGAGCTAGCTGCAGTGGGGGCGCCTGCCCGGGAGCTGCAGCAGGCGGCTGCAGAGGGGGCGCCTGCCCGGGAGCTGCAGCAGGCGGTTGCAGAGGGGGCGCCTCTGCAGGAACTGGAGCGCGGTCAGGAACAGGAGCGCGGTCAGGAACAGGAGGTGGCTGCAGTGGGGGCGCCGGCCCGGGAGCTGCAGGTTGCTGCAGTGGGGGCGCCTGCTCGGGAGCTGCAGGTTGCTGCAGTGGGGGCGCCTGCCCGGGAGCTGCAGCAGGCGGCGGCGGCTGCACGGGAGCGGGGTCCGCCGGCAATGGCGGCTGCGCGGGAGCGGGGTCCGCCGGCAATGGCGGCTGCGCGGGAGCGCAAGCCGCAGGTGGAGGAAGCTGCGCAGATCTAACGGACAGCGGCGATGGCTGCTCCGGCTGCGCAGGTTGCAGAGGCTGGCGCTGCGCTGTTAGTGCAGGCAGAACTGGCACGTCCTGGGAGGGGGAGACGGGCGCGGTCCTCTTCGGGACCCGGGGTATCGAGTCCCTTACGGCCCTAATACCTCCCCAATTAGCCAGGTGTTCGGGCCGGTGATTATACCGGTACAGGGGCGGTAGTTCATCCGGAGCGAACGGCTCCAGCTCGGGAAACGAGAAAGGAAAGTCCTCCTCGTCGCTGCTGGAAGCCCCGACTCTCACCAGGAAGTGGACTCCCCTATGGAGCGGGTCAGGGACGGAGCCCTGGACGAGCCCCTCTCTCTCGTCCTCAGCGAGAGACCAGGAGTCGGCGAGGGAGCATGTGCCCAGTCGGATGGGCTCAGGCAGGGGCTTCCCTCTCCTCTGCTTCCTCCTTTTCCGGTCTGTCATTCTGTCACGACCGGTCGCGGAGGTAAGCGGCGATCGTGCGGTAGGGCATGGAAGGAGCAGGCAGGCAAGCGGGATAACAGGAAAACGGGGGTTTAATGAGGTAACGGGGAGCAGGAGACATGTAACGCCACTAACATCAATGACAGACCAGGCAAACTGGGGAGACCAGGACTTAAATACACCAGACTGAATGACAGCAAACGGAAACAGCTGGGTACAATTCGGGAAACACACGTGGGTAAGCAGGGGGCGTGGCACACAGGAGGAGCGGACGAGCCGGGCGTGACATAGTGCAGAATTTTTTTTTTTTTTTTTTTTTTTTAAAACACACCAGAATAAGAGTCGAGAAAGAATATAGAAGTTCTACGTCAAGTATTTCTGAAAAAGAAATGTTTTGAGTCGTCGCTTGAAGACAGTCAAGGATTCAGCTGTTCGGACATCTAGGGGGAGTTCATTCCACCAATTAGGTGCCAGGACAGAGAAGAGCCGAGATGCGTGTCTTCCTTGTGCCTTGAGGGGAGGAGGGATCACAGGAAAGGAAAGATTCTGGCAGGAAGAAGAAGATCTTGTGGCCAAAGGTTAAAAATGTAGAAGTTTGGAGAACAAATGTGTTACAAATGAAATATCACATTAAGCCTGGGTAATTTCACCATTTTCATTACAGGGATATTTGTGAAACTTGTATTTGAAATAAATGTATGTGTTACAGCTTAATCATTTTTTTCATACATTATTTTGTATTTTCAAAATGTCTTTATTGTAAACTGCACAGCATGTGCCGCTGTGAGCACTATCCCCCGTACAGGGAGTGTGGAGAAGAAGCCTTTAACCTGGGCAGGAAAAACATTGTTTGTAAGTCGGTATTAATGAAAGAGGACCAATTTCAGAGGGCTTTAAGGTGAAATATCTAATAAAAATATTTGAATATTCAAACAGCATACAACTCAGTACACCAATTCAAACAATTTCATTTTAAAGAACTTTTTAATATCAGAGCCAATTGCCATGTGGCCACAAATATTTGAATTATTGTTTATGATTATAAATGCCGAATACCTTCCTGGAGCCTTCGATTTAGCATACACAGTGCCCTCTACAGGATTCTGTTGAAACAGCATCTCTTTCAACCTCGTTAACAAAATGTGCGTCTTTTTCACAAACCGTTTTTCTTTGTAAGTCCTAAAATCTTCCCATAAATGAATGTATGAATGCTTCTCGTCTTTTTCAGTCACACAGAGCCTTTATAAATGAGCTCCCCGATGAATCTGTTTACATGAAAACATCTTAATTGCGTTAAGGCATGTAAATGTAGCCACCTAACAAAAGGTAACATCATGACTTAGCAGACTGCATGTTCCTCATGTCCTCTGTATGGATAAAACCACAAGTAAAATACCTTGTAAAATAATAGAAATATAGATGGTGCTGAACCATGCTGAACAGTGGAGTCATAACAGAGGCTGTGCGTTGTGTTCAGTCACCTTTCACTGTAAATCACACATGGGTTCACAATCTATTGTGTCTGCTCTGAATCCCTCAGGGCTGGAGTGAAAACTCCATTCACACTAACATGGTGCCAAGGGGTATTGGGTATATTGTGTGATAGTATACATGTGTGACGGCCTGTATTCTGTTACTCATTGTTTGCCCTCTTCATAGATTTCAACACTAGGATTCTTGGTCAGATTGGGGTATTTTCTTTTTGTTTTCCGTTTGTTTGTATACCAGTGGCTGCCTCGATTGATCTGTCTGACTAAGATTTGATTGGTCTGGGGTGGTGGTGTTCACACTTTCACCGTGTGCAGTATATTTGTGTGGGGATCAGTGTGGTGGAGCACAGGTGTGTGTGTGTGTGTGTGTGTGTGTGTTAGTTTAGGGGACTCCATTCCCCCTTTTGATCAACTTCACCGGACACCTGTTTCTTGCTTGCATTTTGTCAGCCGGTGGTCAAAGGCTGGTTGCTGGTTTATTTTTTAAGGTTATTGATGCTAAAGCGCTTGTCTTGTTTCTTTGTTTTATATTTTCAACAAACTGTTAATAGTACAAACACGTCCAGCTCCATTCAGTAAATGAACTTGTGTGCTCTTAATTTAGAGTAATTTTTCCTGTGGTGAAATTCCCCAGGTGGTGAAGTCGTGTCCTTGTACTACTCACCACTCTCTACCACAAACATTTTACCCTAAACCTAAGCCTAACCTAACCCTAGCCCTAATCTTAACCCTAACCATAGCCCCAAACATCATGCCCTGCCACCTCCCTGACGTGGCTCTAATAAGCCATGCCTGCTGCTCGTTGGTCTCACATCTCGTTCCATCCCTCATGTTAAACACTCCCAGCTGCCTCCAGTCTGTTCCCTTGTTATTCCTGTATAAGTGCTTCCTGGCCCTGTGTTCCCCATTGATGTGGTGCCCTCCATGTTGCCCGTTCCCTAGCCTCCCATCTTGATCCCAGTAAATCCCGGTTTATTGTCTGACATCACCTGTCCCAGAGTCGTTCATCCAGGCACCCGACAGAATGATGGAACTCGACAAGCCCCAGTAGATTCCCCAGGTCCCTACAGCCGATCACTGCTGCTTGTGTCAAGCATACCTAATGTCACTGGTTCAGGCCGCAGTACATCTTTCCCCAGAGAGAATGGCCCATCTCTGACAGAGGGCATAGCCGCCCTCTTCCCGGACTCCCAGGTGGAGGGTGTGACAGCTATAGCAGAGATCCTCAGGGCCCTCTGGAATGGAGTGAGTGTGCTGAACCCCGCAGCGGTGGGGTGCTCTGGAGAAAAGGTGCCCGCCGACTCCATGTCGTTTGCCGTAGGGCGACCTGCCTCCTCATTGTCACTTGAAGTCTGACAACATGATGCTTCTCCGGGATTTACTGTGGTCCCCATGTTCGCCAAAACATGCTCCCCAAAGCTCTCCAACACAGAAGAACAGGCTTCACTCCTAGTTCTATGGTTGTCAGAGTGCTGGACCACAGTAGAGGTCGGACTTTGCTTCAACATGGTTTTATAGGAAGTCTGCACACAATACAGATGTTTCCTACCGTCCTTCGTTCCATTTAAATGTGGAAACGTTTTGTCAGCTGGCTGGACAAGACCCTACTGCCTCTTTAAATAGTACACATAGTAGTGAGTAGTGGTGATTTAATGGTTAGGGAAGCGCACTCGTGATTGAAAGACACTGCATCTACAGCATCTGGCCCAGGAGAGCCAGCCGTTGCAGTCGTTACATCCGCACTTAAGGCTCCCGGCCCAGAAAGGGCACCCCAGGCCGCACCCACAGTGTCCAACACAGGTGAGGCCTTGGTTGCCTCTAGGCTTCTCATAGAATCTGACACGGTTCCCTGGTAACCAGCCGACACCTGCCACACTGCTCCATAATGTCAGGCCAGCATCCACCTCTCTGTCCCCTGATGCCTGGCCAGCACCCACCTCAATGTCCCCAGATGTCCAGCCGGTGCCCAGCTCATCTCCAGCCGGTCTGCTCGTGCCCACTTTCTATCCTGACGTCCCACCGGCACATGCCTGCAGGCTGCCACCAGCCCAGAGAAGATGGATCCAGAGGATGTCCTGCTAGAGTGCCCTGGGTCCTGATATGTGGGTCCCTCCTTCATCCCAGACTCCGGTTACTCTGGTCCCAGTTTCTGGGTTGGTCACCAGTATCAACAGGAGCCCAAGAAAGCGGCAGGCAGAATGTCTGTCTCCCAGAGAGGGGGTGCCAGTCTCTGCTCTTGCCCTGTATGTCCCTTGTCATCTTCCTGTTCCTGTTCTGTTGTCTCCTTGCTGCTCTACTGCTCTGCGGTTCTCTCATCACCTCCCAACCCCTCATGTCCTCCTGCCCTGCTGGCCCTCCCAGACCCTCTGGTCCTGTGATTCGGCAGAGTTCAGCCTCACCTGGAAAGGGGCCTAGGAGGGTCCCCAGCCCCGAATCTTCGCCTGGCTTCCCCGGATGCCCCATGTTATTCCATTTTGTGCCTCAATGTTTGTCTTGTTGCTCTGTCCCACCTGTATCTCTCCTTGTCTTCTGCATCCTGTGCCCCTGTTCTTGTTGACCCTCCACCTGTCCGTCCTGTTTTGGGGTCTGACAGGACTGCTGTACCTGTGGTTCCTAGCTTTTCCTTTATCCGCTCCATGTCCTTAGTGGTGTCCTGCAACTGGTCTTATGTCTGGTGTTGCTGTCTGTCCAGTGTTCTGTCTAGTCTTGTCTGGCCTTGTCCTGTCTACCATCTGTTCTGTCGTCCCCTGTCTAGTCCAGAGTCCAGTCTGGTTCCATCCCTGTTGTCTAACCCCTTTGGACTTCATGGCCGGAGCGCATGCTTTTGGTAGGTTGGGGGGGGGGGGGGGTACTGTCACATTAAGCTATGCCATTTTTATCCACTATGCTTGTCCATTTATGTGTCAACGCATGTTCTGACCATCCATGCACTCTGCCTCCCCACATTTCCAGGTGCTGCCCGGGGGGGGCACCATCTGAGCTGGAGTCCTGGTTCAGTCCCATGGAGGGGTGACACTGCGAATTGGACCTGCTAACTGTGTCATCCTGGGTGCAGCCTTCAGTGCCACCCTACACAGGCCAGCGTGGAGAACAGGCTTATTGACAGGCTTTAATCACACCTCACACCCGGCCTTTAGCAAGCAGCTCCACTCTTTTCTGTTCTCAGTAATATTAGTCTGCCTGGGGGGGTTGGGCAGCCAGTTGTCCATGGACCCCCAGAGGTCTTTTTTTCTCCTTACTTGGGGTTTTTTGGTTCCTCTCCTCCGTTGTCATCTGGCTTTTTATTTAATATCTTTCTTTCCTTCTTCCCGTTGTGTATTTCTGTCTTTAATGATGTTGTAATGTATCACTACACATCTATGTAAAGTGCCTTGGGACGACTCTGTGAGGCGCTATATAAAAATGTAATTAAATATCCCGCCTCCTCCCTGACGTGGCTCTAACAGGCCATGTTTGCTGCTTGTTGGTCTCACGTCTCGTTCCAGCCCTCGTGTTAAACACTCCCAGCTGCCTCCAGTCTCTTCCATCATTAGTCCTGTATTTAAGTGCTTCCTGGTCCTGTGTTCCCCAGTTTGATCACTGATGTTGTGCCTTACGTGTTGCCTGTTCCATAGCCTCCCATCCTGATCCCAGTAAGTCCCTGTTTGTTATCTGACAAACACCTGCTGCACGAGTCTTTCATCCCGTTGACCACGACACCAACCACCAGTCATGTCTGTGGAGCCCAGAAATACCAGCCTAGCTGCACTAGTGCCCAGGCAGCACCTTGACAGCGGCATGTTTGCAGTGTCATGTTTGCCTCACTTGTTCACCACTTTCGGTAACAGTATCTGCTAAGTACTAGAACTGTAATCATATGTGAGTGAGTATGTCTGCTTTGAAGGAGCAGAGATCACAGCTCCTTACTGTAGGTACAGGGCACAGAAACAGGTAAATCCTGTAAGGTAACATTCTTAACGTCAGCATAAATTCCAACACAGTTCTGGAATATGAAGTTCATAGTCAGTCATAATTTTGTAGTATTATAATGTAACTTTTAAATAAATCCTAACAGTATGTGTGATTGTGGGGGGGTGTGGGGTCTCGGGGTGTAACCTCTGTCTCTGGGCTTGTTTCCTGTCCCTCCTGCTGTATGTGTGAAGTCTGCATGTTCTTCCAATGTGGGCTTTCTCCTCCTACTTTGGAGAACATGAAACTGCGATCAGCCGATTGGGATCTCTAAGCTGCCCTTAGTGTGAGTCTCTATGTGTAAGTTTGTGCTCTGCTATAAACTAGTATCCTGTCCATCGTGTCCCCTGCCCTGTGCCACCTGGGACAGGCTCCAGGCTCCCCACCCCCCCGTACAGGATAAGCAGTAATGCAGGACGGCTCCACACTGTTCCAAAGAAAGGGCGCTCCAGCTCCCTTCAGGACTTCAGACCAGCTGCTCTCACTTCACACTTCCAGGCTTGTGGGTGTGGTTCCCACTCCTGGTTCTGCATGTACAGCTTGCATGTTCTCCCCATGTTCCTGTGGGTTTCCTCAGGTTTCTTCCTGCTGTCCAAGATCATGCAGTTTGGTGAATTAGTGTCACTAAATTGTCCTCAGCATGTGAGTGAGTGTTTGCCCTGTGATGGACTGGCATCCCATCCAGGGTGTCTCTGCCTTGTGCCTTGTGCTTCCTGTGATGTGTGTGTCCCATAACCCTGTACTGGATAAGCGGTTATTGGAATTAGTTGGTATGGGGCGCCGTTTGTAAAGGTAGCAAACATTTTTGTACTCGCCACTTTTTCAACATTTAGTGCAATTTTCTGACATTTAGCTAGAAGTCAATGGTGTTGTGGATCATCAGGTTTTTTTGCTGTGTAAATTATGTTCAAAATTGTTCATCATATGTAAATATAAAAGGTTTGTCTATATATAAATATTAAATGTAAATGTTAAATATAAATGTAAATATCCATCCATCCATTTTCCAAACCGCTTATCCCATTGGGTCGCGGGGGGTCCGGAGCCTATCCCGGAAGCAATGGGCATGAGGCAGGGAACAACCTAGGATGGGGGGCCAGCCCATCGCAGGGCACACTCACACACCATTCACTCACACATGCACACCTATGGGCAATTTAGCCTCAGCATGTTTTTGGACTTTGGGGGGAAACCGGAGTACCCGGAGGAAACCCCACGACGACATGGGGAGAACATGCAAACTCCACACACATGTGACCCAGGCGGAGACTCGAACCCAGGTCCCAGAGGTGTGAGGCAACAGTGCTAACCACTGCACCACCATGCCGCCCCATAAATGTAAATATAAATGTTAAATATAAAACTTAAATATAAATGTTAAATCTAAATGTTGAGAACGTATGCAAATTAGCCACGCTCATTTGCATAAAATGGGTGGTACCGACGAGAGCGCAGGTTAGGGCTGATGCGGGACAACATGGCGAATTCTGCTCACTTAGAGGCCATAGAACGTGCCGTTTTGGCAGGTGTTCGCGCTGCGTTACATGGTATTGCTACACAGCCGGGAGCAACATCATGTACACCTTCCACTGTGACATCGGGAAGCTCTGAATGTACATTTAAGTTTTATATTTAACATTTATATTTATATTTATATTTATATATAGACAGACCATTTATATTTATATATGATAAACAATTTTGAACATAATTTACACAGCAAAAAAACCTAATGATCCACAACACCATTGACTTCTAGCTAAATGTCAGAAAATTGCACTAAATGTTGAAAAAGTGGCAAGTACATAAATGTTTGCTACCTTTACAAACGGCGCCCCATAGGTTGGATACTTTTTTGATATATGATCTTTCTGTTAGTGGGGATGGCTGAAGCTGGTCTATTAACTTTTGGCTTAAATATGAGACTAGTGTTCAATGAATATCTAGAATAAATTTTCATTATTAGAGTATGGAATTATTTTGGATGATAAAAATTTTCACTCTGAACCTGGTCACCTGACTCTCCTTCCTGACACAAATACACTCCTAGCACAAACACACAGAAAGAAAAGGAAGAAATGACATATATGTGCTACACACTTTATTTTCATGAATATTATATATAGAATAATGTAAAAATCAAATCTGTGGATTGACAGCACTTGTCAAAGCTTGTTCTGTCTAATTTTGACACAGTTTGTCTATAACTGCACATCCCTGCATGTTTCACCTGAAACCATATGATCCCAAAAATGTTTCTAAACAGACACAGAAATTCATTCTCAGTTGATCTACTCTCTTATACCTTTATACATAATTTCTATCTACTGTACAAAATCAAAGAGTAGGATTATAGTTTGTATACAGAAAAACAATGTTAGTAGCTGTTATTCTCATAAAAGATAAATAAATGTTCGCTTTGGGTACAGTTTATATAATGTACTATTTTGTTCATAAACTCCAGCTCCAGTGTTTGCCCAGTCTGCTCTTCTCAGTCTGACCTCAGCCCAAAACCACACCTGCTGCAGCCTGACAAGCAGAAAGTTCCTCCCACTGTCACACACAGACGACTGTGAGAGAAAACTAAACTGAATCCTATCAGTGTTCGTGGTAAAATGGCAGAAGCCAGAGTTGCAGTGGATGTAAACGAGTTCAGTTGTGCAGTCTGTCTGGATCTACTAAAGGATCCAGTGGCTATTCCCTGTGGACACAGTTACTGTATGAGCTGCATTAAGAGCTGCTGGGATCAGGAGGATCATGTTGGAGTTTACAGCTGCCCCCAGTGCAGACAGACCTTCATACCCAGACCTGTTCTGGGCAGAAACACCATGCTGGCTGAAGTGGTGGAGAAACTGAAGAAGACTGGACTACAAGCAGCTACTCCTGCTGACCAGTATGCTGGACCTGGAGATGTGGAGTGTGATGTCTGTACTGGGAGAAAACACAAAGCTGTCAAGTCCTGCCTGGTGTGTTTGGCCTCCTACTGTGAAACTGACCTGCAGCTTCACAATAAACTCCACCATGCAAAACAGCACAAGCTCATTGATGCCACCGGCCATCTGAAGGACAAGGTTTGTTCCCAGCATGACAAACCCCTGGAGATCTACTGCCGTACCGACCAGCAGTGTATCTGTTATCTCTGTTCGATGTATGAACACAGAGGCCATGATACAGTCTCAGCTGCTACAGGAAGGGCGGAGATACAGGTAAGGCTAATTTAAAAGAATTTCCCCAAAGGGATCAGTGAAAGTATCAATTATTGTTATTATCTAAAAGTTACTTTTAAATAAATGGATTTTGTCTTAACACATGTTAGTGTAATTGCTACGAAACACTCAGAACAAGTCTGGTTCGGTAAAGTTGTCGTGACCTGCTTATCCGGTCTTACTAGCAGGGTTACTAACTTGTCGGATTTAAGGTAGTCTGGGAAAAATGTAGGTGAACGAATATGAAGTCAATTTAAACTGTGGTACCTTAAATCCGACAAGTTACCCCGACAAGCCAGTAACCCTTCATAGTACAGAAGAACTCACTAGGGCCACAGTAGTACAGGCCACTGAAGTCAGAGGAATCTACAGAACCCTGACCTCAGAATTCAAGATGGCCGTGCCCTTTATCAGCAGAAGCTAAAGCTGTACTTTTATACTGTTTATTAGCACTTATGTCTTATTTTTAGCTCATTAAATCAGTCATACACACAGTATTGTATAGCTGCTATCTGTGGAGGTGTTGCTACTGTATGGTGTTTTTGGGTGCAAAATATCATGGAATGTGTTGTTACCAACTGATATTGCTAACAATGGCTAACAATTAGCCAGGCTGGAAATGGGGCCCGTTTCAGCCAGTAGGATTTCTTGCTTAGCCAGACAGCTTGTCGGGCTAAATATAAGTCAATGAAGAAAAAGGCCATTTAAACTGGGACACATTAAATCCAACAAGTAATCTGGCTAAGGAAGAAATCTTGCTTTTTGAAACCGGTCCCTGGTTTTGCTAAATTGCTCTCCTGGCTGCACTGGAACGTGTTTAACTCGTCTGTGACGTCATTCCCAGCTCCGAGTTCCGACCTCCGAGGTAAATGGAGCTCAGCATAAGAGTAGCGGCTCCATCACCTCAGAAACAGCCTCCGTCCTGGGATTTTAATTTCACACACTCCAGTGTGTAGAGTTTACTGAGAATGGTGCAGTAAACATGAAACCCCCAGAGTGTGATAGTTCTGGGGCAGCCTGTGGCTGAGTGGGCTAAGCCTCTCTGCCTATGATCAGAAGATTGTCAGTTCAAGCCTGGCCTTGGTTTATCTGGGGGTCCCTGAGCAAGGCCCTTAGCCCCCAGCTCTCCGGGTCCTACTATAGGTGGCTGTCCTTTGCAGCCAGCTGGCTCTCACCTACAGAGTGCCAGTTGTGGGGGGGGGGGGGAGTTTAAAAAACTGTTTAAAGAAAAAAGAATAAATTTGTAGTTTTATAGTGTATTTTCACAACATTACATTGTCTCAAAGCGCTTTAAATTATCTCTGCTCAAAGTCCCCAGAGAGACAGTCAGAGGTGACAGTGGCAAGGAGAAACATAGGAAGAGACCTTGGGAGGAGCCAGACTTAAAGGGGGAGCTCGTCCTCCAGGGGGCTGGCAGAGAGTCAACAACAACAACAACAACAAATTTATTTTTATATAGCGCATTATCACAACATTACATTGTCTCAAAGCGCTTTACAGTATCCTCACCCAAAGCCCCCAGTGAGTAAGCCATAGGCGACAGTGGCAAGGAAAAACTCCCTAGAAGGAAGAAACCTTGAGAGGGACCAGACTCAAAGGGGAAGCCCATCCTCCAGGGGCCGGCAGGGATAGTCAAATAGAGAGAGGAGAGCAAGGAAGATAAGCCAATGCCGAAGCCGAGTCTTCTTCCAATTGCCAGACAACCAGAGGTAAGGCAGCGGGTCATACATGGAAGATCAGAACGGCGAGCTGGATGCAGGGACGTCACTGGTGGTGGTCGGGTGTGCTGGATATCTTGATAGATTGAGGTCTCCAGGCATCACCCCCAGGAGGAGTAGGGGAAATAAAATGTACAATTAGGCATAGTAGAGGAGGCTATTGGCAGTGCTAAAAGCTAGGTGAGTACAATATGAAGTGCAATCTGCAAGCTCCGGCAGATATGGCTATGGCAGCATCAGTAGGAGGGCGAGGCAAGTGGGAATGCCGGCATGGGGAGTCCCTGAAATGTCAGCACTCCAGTTCCACAAGAGATTGCGAAGCTAGAGTGACAGCACTGACAATCCAGTTCATCCAAAGCCAATGGCACCGATCCCCACCCAGCTCTACACCTCACACTACAGGTCTGACTGGGAGTGAAGAGTTAGCTAGGGCTAGAACTAGTGTCCCTATACGCTAAACTAAACAGGTGTGTTTTTAGTCTGGACTTGAATATTGAGAGTGAACCTGAAACCCGCACATCCGGTGGAAGACCATTCCACAGCAGAGGAGCTTTGTAGGAGAAAGCTCTGCAGCCTGCCGTAGCTCTTTCTACCCTAGGCACTAACAGATATCCCATGGCTTGAGAGCGAAGCAAGCGTGGAGGGTTGTATGTGGTCAGCAGTTCACTAAGGTATTCTGGTGCAAGGCCATTTAGTGCTTTATAAGTTAATAGCAGTATTTTATAGTCAATTCGAGACTTAACTGGCAGCCAATGAAGAGAGGATAAGACCGGTGTAATATGATCAAATTTTTTAGTGTTTGTTAGAACTCTGGCTGCAGCATTCTGTACCATCTGAAGTTTATGCAAGGATCTAGAGGGCATTACAGTAATCCAGTCTGGAACTTACGAAGGCATGTATTAGTTTTTCTGCATCATTAAGTGAGAGCATCTTACGAAGCTTGGCTATGTTCCGTAGATGATAAAATGCAGTTCTAGTAATACTTCTTATGTGAGCATCAAAGCATAGATCTGAATCGACAAGAACGCCAAGATTTCTAACTACCATGTTAGGTTGTGTAGGAAGGTTACCAACGTTGAGTCAAATGATAAAGATGGCAAAATCCTAATTTATAAAGCATAAATTTTAAACGTGGGGTGGTGCAGTGGTTAGCACGGTTGCCTTACACCTCTGGGACCCGGGTTTGAGTCTCCGCTTGGGTCACATGTGTGTGGAGTTTGCATGTTCTCCCCATGTTGTCGTGGGGTTTCCTCCGGGTACTCCGCTTTCCCCGCACAATCCAAAAACATGCTGAGGCTAATTGGAGTTGCTAAATTACCCGTAGGTGTGCATGTGTGAGTGACTGGTATGTGAGTGTGCCCTGCAATGGGCTGGCCCCCCATCCTGGGTTGTTCCCTGCCTCGTGCCCATTGCTTCTGGGATAGGCTCGGGACCCCCCGCAACCCAGTAGGATAAGCGGTTTGGAAAATGGATGGATGGATGGATGGATCAGTGAAAGTATCAATTATTGTTACTATTAAAACACCTTCAGTCAAAAGCTCCGGTTCTAACATGCGTCTCCACGTCCATCTTGACCATCCGTTTGTAACTGGATCTCACTTTCCAAAGTAACTTAAATAAGCACGTAAATACAGTCGAACCTCGTTACTACGTACCCCGGATACAACTTTTTCACTTTTTCAACGTACAGGTTTCTAATTCCCGTTTTTAGCCTATGTATTATTCCAATAGCAGCCATTGTTAACAGCGTACAGCGTAAACTTCGATACAACATCCAAATTTCTAGAGAAAATACGAAAACTAACCATCGTTACAACGTGCAGCGCTCTCCCCGCCCACCACAACTTGTGTCGCTGCATCTACCTATATCTACCCGATCTTCGCCCGACAATGCACATTTGTCTATTGCGTTGCTTGGCAATGCTGGCTTTATTCCGTCACGGCCGGACTCCGGTAATAACAGCAGGGCGCCCCGTACGTTTTTCCTCTTGTCATTCAAGCACGTGTCAAAATGTCTCCAAAACGAAAGCAGAAATAATTAATTTGACCAATATTTCATTAATATTTTCAGGCCAAATGCCAATTTGGATGCGAATGTTTATTTTAAAAATCCATTTTGACCAGCCGTTGTGTATTTTCGTTGCCGTTTATCGCCGGCCGGCACTAAGTAATCGTGAGTAATTTAAGGAAAATTTCAAGGATCCAAATGAGCTTTGTTGAATTATTTAACAAGTAATAATGTGTTCGTTTGTTTTGTAGTCAATTTAAGGGTCTGTTCTATTAAAGTTTGATCATTTACATGGATATTTCGTGAGTTCTTTCATCCATCTTGCACTAAGTGGTTACAACGTTCTGTGCTTATAACGTACATGTTTTTGATATCCCGTCTTGTACGTAGTAACGAGGTTCGACAGTAACGTACATATGCAGAATCTGCTGAACATTAAAAGAAGGACAGGAAGAAATCAGAAGCTATTAGTACATTTTATGGTAACAAAACCGCCTGAGATGTTTGTACGGAACACCATGATACTCAAAATAAAATAAATAAGTATATCAAAAAATATAAATAAAATGATGAATATTTCAATAATGTATCCTTTTATTTTTAAATAATTTCATAAAAGGTATTATATTTCATAATAACACTTGCCTTCCATGTATAATTTTAAAATTTACATATCGTATTAAGTTTCGTAATAATGTTGCGATATTCATTAGACAATCATTATTATAAAATAATATTTTCACAATAAAGTTTAACTTTTCACATTATCCACATGCATATTTATACTGCATCAAGAGGTGTTTTGCAGGATTGGCACTGCAGCCACCGGATAAAACTCACACTGTTCCATTGGGACTGGTGTGGTGCTGAGGTGTCACCCACTGCACGGCTGCACTCAGGTTCTCATCCCTGAGGTGGTTCGTCGTGTGGTGGGTGCGGTAAGGCACTGTACTCAGTGTGTGCTCCTTACCTCCGTACCTTACCTTACCTTACCTTACCTGCATCAACACAGTACAAATGTACATGTTAAAAAAGGTCTTTCAGTACTAAGAAATACGTAGATTAATACTTTTCTATTCAAGGTTAAAGGGCTCAGCCTTTAATGCATTGTGTTGGTTGCCATAGGATAATATTTTGGCTTTTAACGATAACCAGTGAAGCTCAAAATTTATGAAAATATTAACAAAGAGGTTCATTGTTTTGTCTGATATGCTGAATTATATGTCTGACTTGGAACAAGTGAAGTAAAAGTAGTCAGGGCTGGAGTGGGACTGAATATCTAACCAGGAATTCAAGCCCCCGGACAGCCCAATATAAAACTACATAAACAATTACACTGTTATTATATGTTTCTATTCACACATCCATTTCTAGGCTACTGAACACACAATCTTACCTACACACTTTAATTTTACCTTCATGTCATTTTTACCAGCACATTTCACTAATATTAATAACGCGTGGAGCAGCTTTGACATAAATAATGAAGCTTCGTCTCAGTGCCTGTCCTTGTGTCTCTTCCCCGTGTGGCCAGCAGCCATCGCTGTCCATCCCCTTTGTCCTCTCATTGTCTTTGGCCCTAGTGTGTTCTTCCTTTTCCCCACATGGCTGCATTTGGCTCATTGGGATGAGTGTGTGACATAGAGGCTGGGACCAGCTGGTCATGGGTTTGAGGCAGGTCAGGAACCAACCTCACCTCTTTCATTTAATTATTGCTTTTCTATTCTTCCCAGTGTTTGTTAGTTCTCTGTTCTGCTTGTGAAGCTTGTCCCTTGTTTTATTATGTTCCACATGTTTCTGTACTTTCTAAGTATTGAATTCCTTGTGTGTGTTTCTTACTTTCAGTGTTTGTGGGAGTTTTCCTAGTCTTGTGTTCATTAATATAAGTTACTGCACTTGTTGCCTGTTTTCCTTGCACTGTTGTTATTGGTTAATTGTCTTATATGTCACATCTGCTTCTTTATTAGTTCGGTACAGCAGCCTGAGCATTAGATTGGCTACAGAAACCTGCAGTTTTATATCTTGGACCCAGCAGTGTGGCCAGTGTCATTATGCTATGTGAGCTCTGTCTTCAGAGTGACCAATGCAGCTCCAACTGGCTCTGGGAATTTTCCGGCTCCCAATAATACATTCGATAGCTCAGTCTTATCATTTATAAAATGGCATTTGACTGCTAAATAAGCTTCCATATGTATGGATGTCCGCATGTCAGATGTTAGTCTTACTGCTTTGGCCTTTCTCACCTCTTCCTTTGCTTTCTCTTTTTCTATCTTAAATGTTTCTGTCACCAAACCCTTTCATGTTTGCCTGTATGGGAGAATGTAGGTTGGATCCAGGATGCCCACAAACTCCCTAAATCCAGCGTTATCCACTATGGTGAAGGGTTGTGCATATTGACCAAAGCCTCATCAATCATTTGTTTCTTGGTCTCCATACTGGGAAAATTATACAGATTATTGGGTAATACCCTCACCCAAATCTGATATTATATATTCATACAATTAAACTGAACCTTGGACACAATAATGACTAATAATTGTTGTGTTCGCCGAAAAGCGGGGTAGCGCACGGACAGGCAGGCAGGCAGGATACAGGGCAGAACTCGAGGTTTAATCAGCGAACGAAGCACGAACATCGACTAACATCAATGACAGATCAGGGACACAGACAAGACTTAGACTTAAAAAGACAGGATCAAATCAAAATAACAAGACACAGCTGGGTACGATCAAGGAAGCACACGTGGATAATCAGGGGGGCGTGGCACACACGAGGATATTAAATATTAAACCAACATCCCAGCAGATTCTAATTTTTCAGTATTGCAGGAGAAAAGATGGAATAGAATAGAATAGAATACATCTTTAATGTCCATCAAATTTACATCAGATGGAAATTCATCTTTGACAGTGACGAATTCAACACACAATACAAGCAACACTATACACAATGAACATATGTCAATGCAACTAAAAGTATCAGTCCAGTTTACTCCAAGCGAGAAAGTTAACATAAATAAATGCATTTAAAACAAAATACATAAGATACCAATAAAATAAAACTAGCTGCTAATAAATTTATCTAAGAAAAATAGTCTTTGTTCAGGATGGTTACAGCCAATGGGATAAATGACCGCTTGTAGCCTTTTTTCCTAGCTAATGGGACTACAAGTCTCCTGCCTGATGATTGGAAGGTACAGTGAAGTGGCTGAGTGAAATCTTGATAGACCTGTTGTGCCTTTTTTGTCAAAATCTGTGAGTACAGGTGGGAGAGTTGATGTTGTTTATGTCCAATGATTTTCCACTCTTCAGTTTCTCCTCAACCTTGTCTTCATAATTCAATTGGGCTTTTTTATTAATCGTCTAGTGTCCTTTGTCAGCTCCTTTATTCTTCCTAAATCACCCTGCATAAAAGATATTTTCTTCACATTTAGATGGTATTTAAGTTTCTTACTAACCCATGGTTTGTTATTTTGGTAGAAATTTATTACACACAAAAATTAATATAGCTAGTTACGGTGTCATTTAATAGTTCATAATTGCTCTGACAGTCCTTATCGCTTAGAAACAAATCCCATTCCGCTGCCTCAAAACAGCCCCTCGGTATGTCCACCGAGCTTTCTGTCCAGGCTTGACAGTGCAAAACAGTTGGTTTAGTTCTCTTTAAGGATTGTCGATACTTTGGTAAAAGGTGGATGACGTTGTGATCTGACAGTCCCAAAGGTGGGCGGGACCGGGAAGCATAAGGACCTTCCACGTTCCCGTAACATAAATCTATAGTTCTGTTCATTCTTGTAGGACATGTGACATATTGTTCCAAATTAGGCAGTAATGCAGAGACATCACATCTGTTAAAATCTCCCAGTAGGAAGACGGGATCATCAGCAGAGTAATGTAGAGCCTTATAATACTTAGCAGCAATCCTCTCTGCCGCGAGTTTAAAGTCTGGCCTCAGCACATACATCAAGATCACTGTTATCTGACCAAACTCACGAGGTAAATAATACGGTCTGAATGAAACAGTCTTTAATTCATAATGAGTGGTGCAATCAATGTCACGTACCGTGAAATTTGTTCCCCAGCTGTAGTTTATGAACATACACAGTCCACCTCCAGTTTGCTTTGCCGTCTGTATTATATCCCGGTCACAGCGAACTAGAGAATATCCATCTAAACTGATATTATTGACATCCTCGTTCAACCATGTCTCAGTAAAGCAGATCAGGTTAGCCTTGCTGAAATCCCTATCGTACTTTATCAGTGCAGCACGTTCATGCATTTTGTTCAGTAGTGAGCTCACGTTGGAAAGAGTTACTGTCGGAAGGGGGAAGCGGCTTCCACGGCGTTTAAGCCTGTTCCGAATCCCACCTCCTTCTTAATGCTCCATCGAGGATAGATTATTCCAGGAGGGCTAAGGGGAAATTTCGGAGGTCCTTTGAGGGAATACCGGAGATTCAGTAGTTCCTCCCTGGTATAGACACGAGCGTTGGATACCGGATCGCCATGCCTCGAGTAACACATTTCTCCTCCATGTCCGCTTACAATATCCCAAACTATTACAAGGGCAAAAAATAAGTATAGCAATCTTAATCAGCGTATTGTCAAATATAATTATCATGCAAAGAAGTAGACAAACATACACAATGTCACTGCCGCGGGTCAGCACTCGCGCATGCACCCCTGCATTATTGTTGTTCAGAATACCGTTTACTACACAGTGGCCCATTCTCAACTGACATGCGATCTGACATCAATCTAATAGGACGTCAGTTGAGTAGCTGGTCCTGCAGAGCAGCCCAGGACACATTCGCCTTCACATTGCTATAAGAATGTGGCCATATGCAGCCCAGACCACCTCCCAATGTGGGTTGAGTGATCGGATCTCAATGCATCTTCAATGCATCCTGGGTAATTAGCGCTGTCCACTTGTGATTGGATCACCCAGGACGCATGTTAATACCAGGTGGAAACAGGACCAAAGGGTCTATGTCCATTGAATCATACCCACAGTCAATAAATCATTAATGAATATCCATCCATCTATCCATCCATCCATCCATCCATCCATGTCCTAACCGGTAATCCAGGTCAGGGTCAGGGGGAGTGCCTGGAGCCTTTCCCAGGCAGCATAGGGCCCAAGGCTGGGGCCCACCCTGGACAGGATGATAAATGAATGTGATCTCAGCTAATGAAACAAACTTGTTTTGTCGTCTTGTTTCCTATCTGTAGAAACAAATGGGTGAAACACAGAGGGAATTTCAGCAGAGAATTCAGATGAGAGAGAAGGAGCTGCAGGAGCTCAGAGAGGCTGTGGCCTCATTCACAGTGAGTATGAACCTGAGGAGAAGATAACAGCTGGCTTGTGATCATATTGAATCTTCTTTCAGATTCAACAGATTGCAGATTTACAGACTTGCGTGGATTAATCAAATTAATGCTGCTGTGGGTTATTCTGGGTCAGTGGGATAAAGTTGCTAGATTACAGAGTTTAACCTAGTGTTGCAGCAGTAGTAGCTTATTTATTTTAAAAAATACCATAAAAGGCCCATCTGAGAAAAATGCAACTTTTCACAACCCAGCATAATGCAAATAAACACTAAAAAAGTCACCTATTAAACTGAGACCTCATGGTGACAACCAACCTGCCCCATACAGCCACCAGTCTCTGCCAAATCCCTGCAGCTGACAGTGTATGAGCTTAATGAGTGATCATTTCCAATCAGTGCTGGCTGGGTTTCAGTACCTGAGCCATCCAGCATGGTGACGCTCCAAACCCCAGTCCTGTGCTGATTTTATACCTCCTGTCAGCTCACAAAGTCTCAAAAGGGGCCAATTGTAATTTACCGTCCACTGCTCCCTGTATTACCAACAGACCTCAGCACAGTCAGCAGTGGAGGAGAGCGAGAGGATCTTCACTGAGATTATCAGCTCCATTGAGAGAAGACGGTCTGAGGTGACAAAGCTGATCAGAGATCAGGAGAAGGCTGCAGTGAGTCAGGCTGAAGGAGACATGGAGAGACTGAAGCTGGAGATTGATGAACTGAAGAGGAGACACTCTGAGCTGGAGCAGCTTTCACACACAGAGGATCACATCCATTTCCTCCAGGTAACAGAACAGCTACTTTGGCAATAAGAAAACCAGAGTATTCAAATGGATGCATATTGTCATTGGTATTTCAACTAGTCTGTCATTGGTCAGATATTAATGGTTCTGTTAATTAGATTGCAATACACATTTGTATTGATGAAGCTGTTTAATCAGACTGTGTGTCTGTAGAGGCGCCAGGCTCTTCCTGTCACTCCTGAAGCTGGATTTGGACCCAGAATCTCTGTCAGTCCAAGATCTGATTTTGGGAATTTGAGGAAGGCGGTTTCTGAACTGAAAGATCAACTGGAGAATGTTTGCAGAATGAAAATGGCAGAGATCCATCACCCAGGTTAATACATTTTCTAGTCTGTTCATGTTAATATAGACCAGGGCTGGCCAATCAGGGCTGTCTGTGGGGTTTTGCTGGATTACTAATTAGAGGACTGATTGGCTGAAGGGTCTCACACCTGGGGTTGAACAGCTAACCAAAAGGTTACCCCAAAGACCTACGTACACACTGGCACTTTGCGGGTAAGATTGCCCCCCCCCTCTGATGTAGACCATGCAGAGAGAGTATGCAGTGCAGTCAGCCTCACATTTGTGTGACCAAGTCAGTTTGTTTTCAATAAGTTTAAATCTTTGTGATAACTGGTGAAAGAGCCTCACATTCTACCTGCTGCAAAACCCAGATTACATGAAACATGTTTCTTCTACATTACAAAAACCAAAAATATGTATTATGTGTAATTTACCATGATTTGCAGTTTGTTAAAATGCCTGTTATTGTCCCTCATAATGATAATACCCCACTGCTGTTATCTCCACAGTGAGTGAAGTCCATCTCTCACAAGTAAATTCCATTTAATCACATCCCTGTTTCTCTCTGTCTCCTTCTAGTTACCAAAGACACTGTCCTACCAGTATTAGTGCCCAGGACCAGAGCAGAATTCTTACAATGTGAGTCTGTTCACACACTCGCTTCTCTCTCCCTGTATGAGGTGGACTGTGTTTTATTGTGTTTTATTGTGTTTTATTATGTTTTATTGTGTTTTATTATGTTTCATTTTCTTCTGCTAGTGGAGCTTCTCTTTCTCTCTCCCGCTGCCTCCTGGTCTTTCACATTTACATGAGCCTTTTATCTCAGTAGACTTTGAATCCAATTGCTAAGTAAGGCAAGTTTATTCAGGGTGCTTTTCCACTGCACCAGGTACGGTACTTTTGGTTCTTTCCCTTTTCCATTGACTTCCGGTCAAGTACCAGTACCAGACGTTCCAGTACCAAAAGCACCATTGGAGCTGGGATACTTTGTCAGTACTTCGGAACTTTGGTGTGGGACTTACAAACACGTTCATTGTTCTCTTCTCATATGTCATTGCTTAATTATACTGCAGTCATAAAGCATTCTAAACACAGCTATTAATATTTATAAAAAAGCATAACATATTATACCCATCATTATAATGCTTTATGAATGCTTTATGACACACTCAACTATAAGGCACTATAGATACCTTCATAATGCAATACAAAGCATCCTTAATGCTTATACCGACCATTTTAATGCATTATGAAGGTATTTATAGTGCATTAAAAATGAGGGCTTCTTAAATAATTCATTATGCATAATAAGCATGCCCATAATGTGTTATGCCTTTTGATAAATATTTAAAGCCATGATTATAATGCATAACAATGGATTATTATTTGTTGTGAATTTACTAACAACATGGCCTTAAGTGTTCCAGAGATTTTATAGTGTTCCGTAATCTGAGCAAATGGAAGCATGTAGATGTTGAACAAAGAGGCTCAGTGAGGATTAGAATTGTAATTGGTGATCAGTGTTGACACACCACAGCACACAGTGTACAACACCGAAATGTGTCCTCCGCATTTAACCCATATGTGACATGGTGACATAACAAGGGGCAGCTAATTCAGCGCCCAGAGAGCAGTGCTTTGCTTAGGGTCCCTCAGTGGTGCCTTGCTGGTCGGGGATTCAATCCAACAACCATTAAGCCACCACTGCCCACTGCCAATAACGGACCCTTTAGAAACTCCACATGTAATTTCTGTTCATTCAGATTCATAATTACCCTTCTGACAGAAAGTAGTGCCTGACTTGTAAAAATAATTCAAACCCATTAAATAAGGCGGCTGCTCCACCTCCTTCCCTAAGTGCTCTAGTCTCACTGATAAAGGGCAAGTAGGAGTAGCTGGTTTGATCAGGGCTGCTGCATAGTTTTCATTTGACCCCATTTCAGTTTAAAGCATAAAAATCAAGGTTTATCTTGATAATAAAATCAGTCATTAATAATGATTTTCCAGCCACAGACCTGATATTCAGTAAAGATCAGTTTAACGTATTAAACACATTGTCTGACCCAGTGTGTAGGTGACACACAACAGGAGTCAGATGAGAGAGAGTAGCTGTGGGCTTTGATGCACTTTGTTCCCCCTGAAGTCAGTCAGAGCAGGAATGGCTGACACTGGGGCTACTCCTCACTGCCTAGTGTGGGCTGTAGCTACAGCAGGGGATCCAAACCAAGTAAGCGGGGGGGGGGGGGGGGGGGGGTAAGGGCCCAGCCTGTCCTAGATGTCATCATGCACTGTAATGCTGAAAGCTGGGAAACTGCCCTCGCTTTGTTTGGATAGCAGGAACTTTTGGTATCACTCAGTAACAGCTCATCAAGGCCTTTTATCTGCATCCTTATCCTGTGTGAGCTACGGTATCTATGGGCAGTGAGGTCCGGGGCAGGGGGGGGGGGGGGGGGGGGGGGGGCTTCCTTCCTTTACGTTTGCTTCATTAATATTGTCCTAAGATGGCAATCACAGTCTTCCCCAAACTGGTTGTGACACTGAACATCTCCTAAGTCTGTGCATTAGGGCCATGACTTCACACGACACGCCTACACCTGCGTGCGTAGTTTACATCTATCTGGAGGACTGAAGGTCATGTCCACCAGGGGGCAGTGCGAGAAAACCATCTTGGTCGGTTCCTTCGTTTCCAATCTCACTTGTTAGTATGAGGTTGTGGCATTAAATGTTGTACAAGGACGAGGGAGTCAAGAAGGCGCTCTGACGAACGCGCTTTGAGTAGAGCTGCAAACCGACTTGTTTTGTTTACCGTGTAGTATGAACTACATGCAGTTTTACTACTGTCTGGTTTTATTTAATCATCCAGTGACTGCAATAACTATACATAGTCATGATGACAGGCTGTGAAAAAAGAAAAAAATGATGGAAGAGATTAAACAAGAGATAAAACAGTAGCACCTTTTCAAATCAGCCGCAAACTGATTTTTGGCTTATTTCTAATGAATTAGGAAATATTTAAACAAACATTATACCTTCACCATTTTCTGACCACCGAGCCATTGACATCCATGTATCCATATTGTCATCGTCTATCCATCCATCCATCCATTTTCCAAACCGGAAAATCCTTACTGGGTCGCGGGGGGTCTGGAGCCTATCCCAGAAGCAATGGGCACGAGGCAGGGAACAACCCAGGATGGGGGGCCAGCCCATCGCAGGGCACACTCACACACCATTCACTCACACATGCACTCCTATGGGCAATTTAGCGACTCCAATTAGCCTCAGCATGTCTTTGGACTGTGGGGGAAACTGGAGTATCCGGAGGAAACCCCATGACGACATGGGGAGAACATGCAATCTTTGTCATCGTCTACTGGATATAAAATATCTTCAAACGGGAAATTAAACAGTTCAATCTTGAAAAATAAAGAAGCTATTTTAAATACAGAATGAATAATTGACTTACACTAGAACAGACCCAATACAGAAAAAAAGTATTGCAATAATAACATGATGTAACTAAATTTGTCAGAAGGTTTAGTAGTGACTTGGCGTGAATTGGAAGAGATGAAGAAAACTAAATTATAAATCAGATTTACTGCTTTAACCTGCAAACCAGTCAACCGTCTTACTGATACAGAAAATAATGTAGGAGGTGACTTACAGAATAAATTGGATGATTATATATAAACATAAGGCAGAAGGAGCCTTTGTTAGATTGTGGCAAAAATGTGCCTTGTGCCTTGTGGCTTGAACAAGGTGAGCAGAACTCAGCCTATTTCTTTAGGCTGGAAAGTCAGCAAGTCAGGAACAACTGCATTATGCGGGAGAGGATTTATGGAAATGCTGCAGATGACATCAAGAAAATTCTGCTTTACTTTAATAATTTGCATGTCATTAGTCTTGATTGAAGATTTTTGATTTCTTCTCAAACATCATGGGAATAACTGATGCGGATCGTGAACTTTGTGACGTCCCAATTGATTTAACTGAGATGTCTGCAGCAATAAATTACTTAAAAAATAATAAATCGCCGGGAACAGACAGTCTAACCTCAGAATTTTATAAACCTTTCACTGAAAATCTTGCTCTTTTCTTACGGCAAATATAAAATGAGAGCATAATAAACTCAGTACTTCCTGCCAAATTATGCCAAAGCATAATCAATATAATTTTAAAACCTAATACAGACTTTCTTTTAGTTGATAATTGGCATCCAATATAAAGTTCTAGCTTTGATTCTAGGCAAAAGTGTGGAAAATGACTTTGAACTGTATTTGCCCTCTCCCTCTCTTTCCTTCATTCTTTTTTTTGTCCTTTCCTTATTCTTTCTCTTCTCTTTTCTCCCGCTTTCGGCTAGTATAAAAGTATATGAATAATTTCATCATGCATTACCTGCTGCGATGGGCTGGCCCCCCATCCTGGGTTGTTCCCTGCCTCGTGTCCATTGCTTCCGGGATAGGCTCCGGACCCCCCACGACCCAGTAGGATAAGCGGTTTGGAAAATGGATGGATGGATGGATGTTTAATAAAGCTGGGAAAAAATGTTGTACAATCGCAGCCTCCACAGTGAGCTGCTAATTTTGTAGCCCTGCTGCAGCATCTCTATACAGACACTCCTCACTTAACCACCGAGTTCCAATCCTACAACTAGGTCCTTAAGCTAATCCAGAGTCTTTTTTCATCATTGCTGAAGACTTCAATCAAGCAAATCTGAAGCCAGTTTTACCCAAATTCCTCCAACATGTGAACTTCCCAGCTAGAGAGAATCTGTCTGGACAATGTTCACACAAACGTTTGTGAGGCCTACAAGGCCCTCCCCCCCCCCCCCACCTCGGCTACTCAGACCATGTCACTGTGTTCATGGTTCCTGTGTATAAATCCCTGATGAAACACAACAAACCAGTCGGTAAGAGTGTGGCCAGCTGGTGTATATAAAGTCTGTGATCAATGACCACGAGAGCCGACCAAAGGCCCTGGATGACGAGGGAAGTGCTCACATAGCCCTCACTCTGCCTCATCACTACCTTAACCCCCCCCCCCTTACCCCATAACTAAAGGCCACAGACCGACCCTTAAGCGCTGCACTGCACTTAACACTTTGTCACTCTGACATGGGGGCAATAATAAGAATCCCCATTATTCTTTGTCTGCCCCATTATTCTGCTTCTGTTCCTATTTTCAGCTGTTATAAATGTTAGACGTGTTACTGCTGTTACTACTATTATCATACACTGTTTTGCACTGTGAACTCATGCTGTTACAGTGTACATGATGGTGAATTCAGGTCTAACTGACTACAGAAAAAAACATCATACTTTTAATATAGTTCTAACAATATTGCACATTACCCAATAGTGCACATTACCCAATATTGCACAATCTACTCCTCTTCCTCAGTTACACTGTCCTGTAAGTCCTTTGCACATTGTCTTGTCTTGTTTTCTGTATTGGACTAAGTTTATGTTTACACTGTGGGCCCTGAGCTTCGCCATTTCATCTCTCTCTATACTTATATATGGTGCAGATGACAATAAAGTTCAATTTGATTTTGATCTCAGAGTCTTGATTCCAGTGCAGCAATTTGGAAAAAGAGGGAACTGAGCTGGAAGGTGAAGCTTTTAATTTACCTGTTGATCTACGTTCCTACCCTCACCTATGGTCATGAGCCGAATGAATGATTTATTCGGTGATGACCGAATAAATGAGATTGCGAATACAAGCAGCAGAAATGAGTTTCCTCAGCAGGGTGTCTGGGCTCAGCCTTAGAGAGGGTGAGGAGCTCAGACATCCGGGCTCAAAGTAGCGCCGCTGCTTCTCCGCATTGAAAGGAGTCAGTTGATGGTTCTAGGATACCTCTTGGACGGCTCCCTGGGGAGGTGTTTCAGGGCATGTCCAACCTGGAGGAGGCCAGGGGGCAGACCCAGAGATTATATATAATATTATAATCTCTCTCTCTCTCTATATATATATATATATACACCCTGAGAGATTATATATTGTACTACATTATATATAGATTATATGTTATATATTAGATAAGTGGCAAAAAAAATCGATGGATGGATGGAACTGTATGAAAAATAATGCTGCTTATGAAAATAGGTAAGAATTTCAGGTTAGAATTTCATTGTACCTTGTACGCATGACACTGCTTTCTTAGAAACTTATGCTGCCATTGAATTTTGAAGATGCTGTACAAAGAAGGACACAATAGTGTTCGGAATATTTTTTTCTTGTCTGTGAAAATATACAGCTCTTCTGGACACTCATTCTTAAAAAAATCAGATGCTACTTTAATACTATCTGTACCGTAAGTAAAGACAATGTTCCGTGACAAAACGTGACCATACTGCCACCCCAATTTCTGGTGGCACTGCACGTCGCGCATGCGTCTTGTTATCCTCATGTAAGTGCACAGACGAAGCCGGAATCAAGACACAAAAAACATTTGGCGGCCAGACTGGTACCTCTGCACGCACGTACAAGTGGACGTGTTTGTGTAGACTTTTATGATGCATTTTACTCCTCCGCGGACGACCGCCTGCCGCACTCCAAATTCGCCTTTAAACGCCAACATAGATTATTTTGATGAGGATTGTTGTAGTTTGCATATACATATAAATGTGTATGCATATGTGTGCAGACTTGTCCCGAATTGAAAATCTCACGCCAGCCAGTTGATCAAAGTTGGCAGCCCCGTGAACTGCCGCTCTGAATTTGTAAAACGTAGGGAAACATAAATAGACCTCGCGACTGTGGTACATGTGCAGGAAATATCAGAATTACTACTAATAATACTTAAATAGGACACGTGCGCATGTGCAAAGTACACAGCTTGACCAGAGAAATATGAAAGTTTCCATGTACGCATACGCGGTGTAATACGCGGGTGATGCGCTTTGCGGAGAACCAGCGAGATGCGTCCGCGTTGGGAGCGTTGCGTCTGCGCGCTGCTGGAGAGAGGTGTGTCCAAAGTGGATTAAAAGAAATTCATATTGTGATCTAAAGAGAAACTCACTTTTAGTGGTAATCTTTGTCGTATGATTTTATGGTTAATATGTTTGATGAATGCTGTTTGTAATTTTATTTACCTGTAATTAAGGCCATTAGTTTAACACGCGCATTATTTTGGCGCGTGTTCCCGCCGGCGTCGCGCGGGCGTCCAACATTTCCTGAGGTATTTCACATATTTGACTTTTTATATTTTATGTATCGTACAGAATAATAGAGCGCAGGCTAAAGTGCAGTTCGGTCCCCAGCGAGTCTCTCAGCGCGGCGTGTCTCACAGCGCAGGGGGCAGCCGGAGCGCCGCAGACTCGGGCGGCTACATGAGTATATTGGGAATAAAATGTGTGTATTGGAGCGAGTTCTGTGTGAGTGAGTGTGTGAGGTGTGACAGTGATAATGATGGAGATGCTGGGCTTCGTCATGGGATTAATCGCTCTTCCTCTTGCCTACAGACTCCTGCCAGCTGACGCTGGACCCCAACACAGCATACAGATACCTGTCTCTGTCAGGGGGGAACAGGAAGGTGACACGGGGGAGAAAGCAGCCATATCCTGATCATCCAGAGAGATTTGACTGCTGTCCCCAAGTTCTGTGCAGAGAGAGTCTGACTGGTCGCTGTTACTGGGAGGCTGAGTGGAGTGGAAATGGAGCCCGGATAGGAGTGACTTATAAAGGAATCAGGAGGAAAGGAGACACTGCTGACTGTGGGCTTGGATTCAATGACAAGTCATGGATGCTGTTCTGCCTTCCTGACAGTTACTCTGTCTATCACAATAATAAACCGACTGACATACCCATAAAGCCCTCAGGCTCCCGCAGAGTAGGAGTGTATCTGGACCGGGCGGCTGGTACTCTGTCCTTCTACAGAGTCTCCTCTGATGGACTGACCCTCCTGTACAGCTTCACCTCCTCATTCACTGAACCCCTCTATCCTGGGTTTTATGTTTATCCAGACTCCTCCGTGTGGCTGTGCATGCTGGGATAGCTCACTGTGTGCTGGAGGAATCATTTTTACCGTATCAGAGTGTCACATGTCGCTGCTTCTCCGTGGCAAAAAGGTAAAATCTCTGCTTTATAACCAGTATAACCCTTTTTACTCTGTCTGAAGTGTGACGTATGTTAATAAAATAAGTATTTGGGTTCTGTAAGCTGAACAAACATACAAAATGACTTATGTTCTATGTTGTCTGTAAATGCACCTAAACTGCCAAAACAAATTCATAGTACATGCAGTTGTACCAATAGAGTTAATTCTGATTCTGAATAAAATAAAATGTCATGAAATCTAAGCCTGATGAGTAAGGGGAGCTTTTCCCCTCCCCTCTATATGTATATTTTATATTTCTGTCTATATATTGTATGTGCTACCTGTACACTGACAATAAAGGCTTCCTATTCTATCCCATTAATGTCCCGGTTCCGCGCTGCCCAGAACGTAACTGAGTAACTGACTTAATCCGCGCTCTCTGCTCACTGAGCGCAGCAGCCTGATATCGCAGCGGCGACACTTTGGCCAGCAGGGGGCGGCAGACGGCAGACAGTTTATTAACTCAAAACCTACAGCGGTCCTGAGGTAACTTAGTAAAGATAATAATATAATCAAATTAATCATATATTAACTAAGTAAACAAAAATAACATAAAATCTTAATAAGGCATGTTAGTACAACAACAGAAAGGCACCTGATCATCAGTGAAGTAGTGTAGGTGATTACCAATTACCAGAAAAAACACATAAATCCTGTTTCATTAGGAATCCTGAGATATATACAGTACTGTGCAAAACTCTTAGGGAGTCATAGGAAATGTTTAAAGTTATTTATCTGGGTAGTAAATTTATATTTTCTCAGTATGAAAAAGAAAATTTAATATTAGAACGTGCAAATTATGTGTAAAACAAAAAAACTAAAAGTAATTTCTTATGTTCTCAAAAAAGTTACTGATATCTTGTTGGATGGCTAGATGAACACCAATATGGTTCCTAAACCTCTCCTCAGGTTCACCTCAGCCATTTCATGTATTTGTTAAATTTCACCACCAACTTAATTAATTAATGAAACTAGTTTTGAAAAGTCACTGAGGTATTGATTAGCTATATGAGGTGAGCTAGTGGTCATGTCAAAAAATACATGAGTATATTGAAAATACTGCCAACACTGGGATGACTTTAGGAGTGATTTTGAAATGGTTAAGGGAAAACAGTTTGACAGACATAATATCATAGGTTTAAATCAACATGGAGATCATTTTGCACAGTACTGTATATATATATATATATATATATATATATATATATATATATATATATATTCTTTTTTTATTCTACACAGTTTAAGAATAAGATTATCAGCCACAATATAACCCACAATACACTCACAGTGGCACTGCAGTAATACAGATATACCCCTGAACACAATGGGAAGGTGGATTCTGACTCCCTCTAGTGACGAGCTCCACATTCTGTGCTGCTGCCTCTGCTGGCGGCGTGTTTGTTTCTCTCCCTCCTGTCTAATTTAGACGTGGTGCACTTGTTCCCCTGGGGGTGGGTGTATAAGGTGGGTCCCCGGCTAAGGGGGGAGGAATCGATCCTGTGGCAGCCACCACGCCGGCTTCGGCTCTGCATCAGTGTTTCATTCTCCTTTTCTGTTCTGTTCTCTCCTGTTTGTGCTCTTTGTTAATAAATCACCCCTGACAATCCAACCATCCCGGGTCTGAATCCGTTTATGCTGCGTCTGACAGCAGCCGGAACAAAACACTTACAGAGACTGAAATGCATGAGGGTTTACAGCCTATATGCACAAGCATTTCTCTCACATCTGTGATACACTTACAGACGGTGACACACATGCAAACAGGGAGATTTATCCCTCTGGTGACAGAAACACAGACATTTTTGTCTCCAAAAGCATACAAATTATCACAGTTGTGTCCAGTTACTGTGACACACGTGTGACACGCATGTAAACTGTCCTTTCACAGTCACAAGACTGACTGTCACTGTCATTCCTCTGGGCAAACCCCTAATCCTAACTAAGGTAACCGTATCTTTTATCCAGCTCTAACCTGAACCATAAGTAACCAAACAAAATATAAGACTTTTGGCTAAATTTATTGTTTGATTGCATTCATAGATTTTTGTAAAATTGAAGGTTATTTTGTGGAGAGCTGAAAAATGTTCCCACACGCTAAAAAGTAACCAGTTTTGACACATTGTTGGGATGTTTGTTCCTCACAAATGCAGTAAATACAAACCCCTACACACACACATTCACATACACACTCTGAAACTCCACATATATCATTCCATTCACCCTATTCATGTATACCATCGCAGTGGCCGGCGTCCAGGCAGGATGTTCACCAGACTGAGGAAATCCATAATTTCCATTTTAAAACTAAAGGCAAGTAAACTGCTGATTCTATTTCCACCTGCACTCCTCGGTATTCTAACATTTTTGGTGCAAAACTGATATCTTTCTTTTTTCTACATGTCTCCACCAGGCTGTTGTAAGATCATCCCTGGGTGCATCAAACTTGTGGACCACTGCCTGCAAGGGAGCGGAAATTGACTGGAACCCTGTCATAAGCAAAGTTTGAGCCTCATAAATTTGTTTAGAATCAATGTTTCTAATTAAATAGTTTAATTTCTGTATTTTACTTGTATACCACATACATAAAGCACAATGAGCGCTTAAAATTTCAATTCACAGGGTAAAACGTCAAATAAAGTGTTTTAACAGAATATTTCATGTAATTTCAAGGTCACAGCAAAGTTGCCCTGCAGCCTCATCGGCAAAGAGCAGGAAACTGATGATGTTTCAATGATCCGTGTGTTGGCCAGTGAAACTGACAATGTACTGTATATTGGGAAATTTTTTAATTTATTATAAACACAGTACTGTATATTAATCTGCAAAACAGTCTGAAACTTAACTGAGATACAGAGGTTATACACTGATCAGCCATAACATCATAATAGGTGAAGTGAATAACATTGATCATTTGGTTACAGTGCAATCTGGCTGTGGGGGGGTTATATTAGGCAGGAGGTGAACGCTTTGTCCTTGAAGCTGATGTGTTGGAAGCAGAAACAATGTGCAAGTGTAAGGATGGGAGTGACTTTGACATGGGCCATTTTGTGATGGCTAGAGAGCTGGATCATAGTGTCTCCAAACCCCCAGCTCTTGTGAGATGGTCCTGCAGTGGTCAGCAGGTTCATGGTGGGGCCCAGGCTCACTTTTGTGCCAAAATAGCCTTGACTCGTCAGGGCGTGGATTCCGCTAGACCTCTGAAGGTTTGCTGTACTATCTGGCATGTAATGAGCCTCCGTTACCCGTTCACATATTTTCCTTCAGTTTTGGAGATGATATGAGTCATCTAGCCATCACAACTACGCCCTTGTCACTCAAATCTTTAGACTTGCCCATTTTTCTGCATCCCAGTATATACTACACATTGTTTATTTGCTGCCTAATAGGTCCCACCCACTACTAGGTGCCACTGTTGCCAGGTAATCAATATTATTCACTTCACCTGTCAGTGGGCGAAATGTTTGATATATAGTTTCAAATATCAGTAATTTAACCAAATTCCAAAATAATAAATGTGGACTGGAAATAATGGAGGCTATTGCTTGTGAGGAGTGAATTGAACTTAATTTTGAACAATGTTTCAAATTGCTACATACCTGAAATGTTTGTGGTTTCTTGTAGAAAGAACAGAAGCACTTGAGGTTTGCCTCCAGGACATCACACCTCCATTTAAGCACCTTTACAAAGTAAGTAATTTCCTTGAAATATCATAATTTTTTTTTTTTCTGGACAGCTCTAAGACTGGGTTTCCGTGGGACATTATAGGAATTAGGAGTAATTAAACCAATTTAGTGAAAATTATGCTCTTACATAGCATTAAAAATGGTTTAATTGACAAATAAGGCCTTAAATGGCTTTAAAAAGCATTACATTTTATTGTCATGTGCACTAAACATTTAATATACAAACAGGACCATTTGGCTAAGTTCTCCAGCCTGTGATTGGCTGGTTTGTGATGCATTTATAATGCTTGTGGGTATCACTGTGCTCTCAGAATGGAGTTACAAATATACCAGTGTAACATATACAGTGTTAAGGGGGAATTTGCTTCTTGGTTAATTAGTGACAATTGCAAATGTTTTGTGTTGATTCTTCAGCTTCATATTCAGATTCGCAGATTCATCAATTCTACAGAAGGGGAAATAAAGTTTGTGCTATTTAAAAGCCAGACATGTTAAATTACTGCAGGACACATTAACATGTCCACAGTGCCTGTTGTATGAGACCATCATGATTATTAAAAATATACACTGTGTTTCAAAAGGACCTGTGGGAGTAAAACTGAGAGTTACCAACACACACCTTGCTTATACCTCTATACCACTGTGAGTCCACACAAGTTAATGTAAAGAAACATCAGCTAGTTTCGGGGAGCACATTTTGACATGACCATGATTCCATGTTTAGTGAATACTTTATGTATAGAACATAATATGGACTTTCTGACACCTACAGAAACCCTGTAAGAACAAGCAAAAGTCTATATAAACTTTCACCAGCTGTTTCGTTTTTTTATCTCATTTTTATCTCATACATCTTACTGACTGATCCGAATGTTAATACATTTTGATGTACAAGTTGTAGTAATTGCATGTTTGAACAACCTCTGTCCTCCTAATATTTTTCCTTCTTTACCGTTATAGGCAGGAGAAAGAGTGAGGTGGAGGTAACAACACATAGATGGGTCAAGTAAGCAGCAGGAGCAAGGAGCAGAAGAGGAAATAGGAAAGAAGAATGGAGAGGAAAAGAGAGAGAGAGGAGAGAAGACAGATGAGGAGAAAAAAGCAGTGGAAGAAGGAAGCAACAAACGTAAAGGAGGAAGAGGCTATGAAGACGGAACTTATAGCCCAGCGAAGGCTTTCCAAGCCCAAGGGGGCAAGCGGCCGGTAAAAGGAAGGAAGCAACAAATGTAAAGGAGGAAGAGGCTATGAAGACGGAGCTTATAGCCCAGCGAAGGCTTTCCAAGCCCAAGGGGGCAAGCGGCCGGTAAAAGGAAGGAAGCTTTTCTCATTGTAATTCATTCATGCATGATAATAAAACGATACGTTTATCATATTGGTTTGTGATTTATTATGCTTTATTTTTTACATAAACATTTCAGCGCACAATTAAAATGAAGTGGTGATATAAGGATATTTTAAGTGCTTAAAAACTTAAAACAGTCTTAAATAACCACCTTAATTAATAAACATTGATGGGTGAAATAATGAATTTTTAAGGTTTACGGACCCTTATAATAATATTAAACTATCCCTTTATTAGAATTAAGGGGAGATTTAAGTAATTTTAAGTAGTAAAGGAACCTTACAATACTCTTAAACTGCCCCTTAATTAATCAGAATTAAAGGGCAATGTTATGTTATTACAAACCTTGAAACAATCTTAAATTGCCCCTTAATTCATAAAAAAACACTAAAATAATATAACTCCCCAGAGAGCACACGTGGATTGGTACTATGTCTCCGCGATGCTTGAAAATCCATCGGCAAACATCTGTGTTGCAGAAACATCGCTACCGAACATTTGATTCCATATTCCCCCGATGTCTGCGCCATGTATTAGAACAGCGACGCTGTTAATGTGATCACTACCTTTAGCCCACTGTTATTTACCTTGATTATGTTATTATACTGGGCAGGTCAGGCCGGGGGAGCAGGCGGTGATGTAGTGCGTTGCCGCACCAACCACAAGTCCAAACTGCTGGCGATCCCGACCGGCGACCCCCCAGGCAGACACACGGTCCAGTCCCACCTTTATTATAATTACTTTTATATGCAGTAATTGGTAACTAGTAATTTTCAGTAACTTGCACAAGGTTGCTGACTAGTAACGTTACCTGTTGGCTGAATCCGAAATAGCTGTAGTGCAACGATGCTGGATTGTTACAGGGACTGTGGTAAAAGCAAATGCAGATCCCTCTATTCTGATTGGGTTAAAAATCAAATGTTTTACCTCAGATTTCATCCATTTGGTGATGTGCTCTTTATAATATGCCATGTTTTCCTAAAAGCAGATTTTCTAAAAAGAATGGCAAAATAGAGCAGCGCACTGAATTGTAATGCCTGTATTTTGAAACGTATCGTGTTGTCAGACTCTCCGATACACAGCTCTATGGTCCATACAGAGGAGATGAGGAACATGCAGTCTGCTAAGTCACGAAGTTACCTTTTGTTAGGTGGCCACGTTTACATGCCTTAACGCAATTAAGATGTTTTCATGTTAACAGATTAATCGGGGACCTCGTTTATAAAGGCTTCGTGTGACTGAAAAAGACGAGAAGCATTCATACATACATTTATAGGAAGATTTTGGGATTTACAAAGAAAAACGTTTTGTGAAAAAGACTTTTGTGAATGAGGTTGAAAGAGATGCTGTTTAGAACCTGTAGAGGGCACTGTGTATGCTAAATCGAAGGCTCCAGGAATGTTTTCGGCATTTATAATCATAACAAATGATTAAGCTGTAGCACATATTTTTATTTGAAATTTGAGTTACACATTTGTTCTCCAAACTTCTACATTTTTAACCTTTGGCCACAAGATCTTCTTCTTCCTGCCAGGATCTTTCCTTTCCTTTGATCCTCGGTTGTTGGAATCTGCTCTGCTGCTTGGAAGTTCCCCGGGGAGTTAGTGTTGGGGGGTTCTGGTGGAATGTGACCATCGGCAGCCATGGGCTGGATAGCGCTTGTGGTGCTCAGCCTGGCTCTGTGCCCTTCTTCTTTCATCTACCCGGGCAGTGCCAGGTTGCCTGTGGTCGTCCCCGAGACACTTTGTCTTCCCTTGGTGTCCTCTCAAGCCTCTGAGATAAGCACAATTTAAGCTCTTCACTCAGGAAGATCTTTAAAAGTTTAAACATGAATAGGTTCTAAAAATGCAGGTCTTTTGGCTCAACACAAGTGATCAACTAGCTACTGTCTCTAATGACCATTCATTAAAATGTATGAATAATGAAGCTTCCTCCTTGTGTATAAATAATTTGCACATATGACGTTATCATTAATATAGTATTTCTTGTATTTTCAAAGTACAAAAATACTGAACAAAGTCTTAAAAAATAATAATTTTAAAAAATTTTATGAACAAGTCAAATATGAATTATAAAATACAATTTTCCAGTTAAAATACTTTTTTTGAATACATGCCTCAGAAATTGCACATCCCTGATTGTGTGTTACCTTCATGCTGCCTTGAAACTTTTGTTTTCTTTACTGTAGCCCTCTTTTAAGACACCCTGTCAATGTTAACTTTCATCCTCTGCAAGTATTAGAATGTATTATACATTGTGCAGTTAAAAAAATGATAAAAAAAACTGAAAATGCACAAATATGGCAGCGTGAGACAATTGCACAGGTTTACAAGAGGCAGAGATTGTTCAAATAGTTCTGAGTAACATTGACGTAGGATTAAGGGAAACACAGACAGCTGCAACTGAAAACACTACAATGTACAGCAAACAGTCAGCATTTGTTTTATCATTTTAAATGAATGACATTATATATACAAAATATTAATTCTGTCCAAGGTTAGAGGTGTGCGTATGGACGAGTCAATATAGGCCACAACATGTGTGCCCCCACATATAATAGGTATATAAAGACCCCCGTCTAAATGTGCCACATGCGGCATCATTGCGGCATACAGTATTTACCTTTGTTTGAGGACGGTGTGTGTGGCCAAATATGAAGAGAGGGAGTATTTAGAGATCACAGTGATTATTTTCCCAGTGATGATTTGGCCCTGGAACATACCAACAGGAACCGACAGATCAGGGATCCCAGCCCATTCTCAGTTCCATTAAACCTTAGGCTGTGGCTGGTTTTAACCGACTATCAACACAGTGTTTTAATTTTCTCTAGTGTGGATGTTTGGGCCAACATTACAGTGCAATTTGTAACATTTGTCCGGCTCCTAATGCTGTCTGCGCTCTTGTTTGCACGCAAACACATTGTAAATAGTACTAGAACTACTGAGCTTTGTAATTTCTGGTGGGCTGGGCTGGTGGCTCCCTGTCCGGTGTCCTCTGGTGGGGCCCCTCATGTGGGGGGGCTGTTGTCCTGGTGCTGAAATATATGGAATTGAAATACTGTCCATCTCTTTACAAAAGCAGCTTCAATCTCTGATGGTAGAACTACTAAGCCTGCGCAAATCTGCGTAAATTTACTAGAACTACTTAGCCTACGCAGATTTGCGCAGGCGTTCAGCTCCATTGTCCTCCTGCTTTTGTTGTGCAAACACACTAACTACCTGTGAACTCTGGCACATTTGCATTTATTTACTCAGACTCCTAACTCAAATCCATGGCAGCCCAGACCTATGTGTGTGACATGGAAACCTTCACAAAAGCCTGCCATATCTATACAAAATATCCCACACACTGACTAACCTGCAAATATGTAAGACACACAGTCACAAAATATATGGAAACACAAGTGTTTTATTTATAAAAAAAATAGAGTGAAAATAGAATGAAAAGTTGCTAATAGAATGAAATGAATAGAATGAAAATATACTAACACATCAGTCTCGAAAGTATGTTTGTACACAAATGTCATAAGCTGAGTGTAGTCATGGTCCATGGTTGATAACATGCTCATACACGTACAGAATGAAATAATGTCATTTCATTTTGATTGGCCATCACTGAATTATAAAACCAAAAGTGAGTTTTGTTTTTCTGTCATCTCTCCAGCTTTAAATGTTCTCGCCTCTGGCTGTTCATGTAAAAAATTGTGAAAAAAAAAGTAAAAAAAAAAATATTCAGTCCCTCAGTTCCAGGTTCATCTCTTCATCATCTTTCTGCCTCTTGTCTCAGTGGTTACTCTCCCACACAGCGTTTGCAGACCCAGTGACTATCGTCCCTGCATTTGGCGCAGGTGAACTTGTGACACTTTACGCAGGCAAACCAGCTGCGGTTTCTGTTGCAGCTCTCTTGTACCTGGCACTGAGTTGTCTGTACAGGTCCTGTCACAGCAGCAACAAACGCTGCAGCAGCCTTCCTCTCTGTCTCCATTGCCTTTTGCTGCATGAAACGGCAACGCAGTTCCTTGGCTAGAAGACTCAGGAACAATCTTCTTTTGCCTTTCCACCCTGTACATGCCTTGTACAGAACGTAGGCATTCACTGCCGCCAGGTCAAGCATGTTATAAAATACAGCTACTGGCCACCTGCGTGTTGCTGCTCTTACTGAATACATGCGCGACGATGGAGGAAGTTCACGGCAAACTTTATTCACTGTGCCCAGTAGAGTCGTGTTGCGCTGAAGCAGTCTGTCTGACAGTGACAGTGAGGTAAAGAAACTGTCCGTTGTGACATTTCTCCCGTCATCCAGAAATGGCTCCATCAGCCTCATGACCACGTTCTCTGCCAGCCTGTCCCCCTTCTGACGACTGGGGTCCTTTCCCAAGTAAGGGGACACGTTGCGGACGTATTTGGTCTCCCAATCCATCGTCATCCAGAACTTGATCCCAAATTTGTCCGGGTGGGACGCGATATACTGTGTGAATGGACAACGAACCTTGGTTGGGAACAGCTGTTCGTGTATGAACACATGATCTCCTGGCGTGAAACTCTCTGCACAGTTCTTAGTGAAGCGTGTCCAGATGTCAGAGATCACAGCAAATCTGTCTGTTTTCACCCGTTCTGCCCTTGTGTCCTTGTCATCAAATCGAAGGTGTTGCATAATTGACAGGAATCTACCTGGGGACATTGTCTCTTTGATTACTGGCACCAGAAAGTTTTCCGACCAGCAATCTGTAATGGCACCAATGGGACACATGATCGCTCTCACAAACAGAATAGAAATGAATGCCATCAGTTCATTAATTGCCAGCTTCCAGTCCGGCTCTGTTCTGCGGGCTTGATGGACCGTACATTCTGTGATGGTCTGCAGCATTCCCACGTCTAGCAGGCAGAGGAAGCTTTGGAGCACACTTGTAATTTTACGCTGTCGGAAGATAAACAAATAGGAAATGGTAAATTTACATGAAACTCACTCTAAATGGGTTTATATAAATAATACATGGGTATATATAAGTATCATATGTAATATGGGAATGACAAACCTTAGCAGACTTTGTGGGTCTAGCTGATGCACTGGGCGTTCGACTTCCAATGTCCTCCTCTACCCACACAGTGCCGTCTTTTGCCGTCTGGCTCGGACAGGGCTTCCTGGTACCACGGCGCATCTTCCGTGGAGGCATGTCGGGTTCTTCTTCCATCTCCATTTCGGAGTCATTTGTTCATAGGTTCTGGGTCTTTTCCCCATTTGCGCTATAAAATAACTGGGAAAGCAGTAAGATTTAAGCTTATTGCCAAGACAATCAGCTGCTGCTGCTTCTCAATCTAACATATTTGTATGAACGGAGCTTGATATACTTACTGGCCTACGGTTAAATATCATGATAGCGCGAAACAACTCTTCTAAATCTTCTAATTTTTTAAACGCACTTTCGTCTCGCGCATGCTCAATATGACGGAACACAGGTGTTTGGAGACGACTTTGACGAAGAAGAATAGGCTGAACAGCACGTTTTCGGGATGTGGTAGTAAGTATGCTCGTGATGAGCTGTTTATAAACCCCAGTGTCATTGTATTACTCATTAAAAACTTAAATATAATTTTCATTTGCTAGTTGTGAGGAAAGAGGAAAATACATAAAAAGGCACATTGAAGTAGTTTTATGTGGAATGCGACCAATTACTTACTAGCTACGTTGCAAAAATCGATTTTTACTGAACACTCGTTTTATTCACAGCTTGTAAGCTATTTTGATCGGTTGTAAGTTCATGGTTTATCATTAATGATGTGTAAAAACCCGTGCGGCCTTCATGAACATTCTTTCAAGAACTGGACAAGTTCACTCAACGTTTCATCGATATCTTCAGGACTAAGGGTGGAGAGATTGGCGCCAAACTTAAGATGATTCTGCACCAGATTGAAAATGATGTAAGCTCCTCAGACACATCACAATTTTTTTTATATTAAAACAACTGTTTCTTTTGCTGTTGTTCTTTGCTCTGTTTTGTGTTAGTGTCATGAGCTCTATTAAGTAGTAATTTTTATCATGACTTTCCAGAAATCCAACATCAACGCATGACGAACCGCCGTTCTTCATGGACTACCATTCCTTCTCAGGGAGGACCCAATTCCAATACATTCCAATACTTGCAGAGGATGAAAGTTAACATTGACAACGTGTCTTACAAGAGGGTTGCGGTAAAGAAAACAAAAGGCCAAAAGACTTGCAGGCTCCATTTTTAGGGCCTATTCATGTTTGAACTTTTAAAGATCTTCCTGAGTGAAGAGCTTAAATTGTGCTTATCTCAGAGGCTTGAGAGGATACCAAGGGAAGACAAAGTGTCTCGGGGACGACCACAGGCAACCTGGCACTGCCCGGGTAGATGAAAGAAGAAGGGCACAGAGCCAGGCTGAGCACCACAGCGCTATCCAGCCCATGGCTGCCGATGGTCACATTCCACCAGAACCCCCCAACACTAACTCCCCAGGGAACGTCCAAGCAGCAAAGCAGATTCCAACAACCGAGGATCAAAGGAAAGGAAAGATCCTGGCAGGAAGAAGAAGATCTTGTGGCCAAATGTAGAAGTTTGGAGAACAAATGTGTTACAAATGAAATATCACATTAAGCCTGAGTAATTTCACCATTTTCATTACAGGGATATTTGTGAAACTTGTATTTGAAATAAATGTATGTGCTACAGCTTAATCATTTTTAAGCCGGAGCTAGCGCTCACTGATCAGGGCAGACACAGGGAGATGAGTAACTGTATCAGGAAAGCAAGACCTCGCGCTTACAGGACAGTACTGGCGACATTTGGAAAGTTGCTAAGGTTTGTCCAAAAGTCGATAGATTTGTCGCTAGGCGCTTTTTTGAAAAAAAAGTCGTCAAGGGGTCTGAAAAGTCGCTAAATCTAGCGACAAAGTCGCTAGGTTGGCAACACTGTGCCGAATACATTCCTGGACCCTTCGATTTAGCATACACAGTGCCCTCTACAGGATTCTGTCGAAACAGCATCTCTCAACCTCGTTCACAAGATTTGTGTCTTTTTCACAAAACGTTTTTCTTTGTAAATCCCAAAATCTTCCTATAAATGTATGTATGAATGCTTCTCGTCTTTTTCAGTCACACGAAGCCTTTATAAATGAGCTCCTTGATTAATCTGTTTACATGAAAACATCTTTATTGCGTTAAGGCATGTAAACGTACCCACCTAAGAAAAGGTAACTTCCTGACTTAGCAGACTGCATGTTCCTCATCTCCTCTTTATGGACCATAGAGCTGTGTATCGGAGAGTCTGACAACACGCTACGTTTAAAGATACAGGCATTACAATTCAATGCGCTGCTCTATTTTGCCATTCTTTTTTAAAAAAATCTGCTTTTAGGAAAACATGGCATATTATAGAGAGCACACCACCAAATGGATGAAATCTGAGTAAAAACATTTGATTTTTAACGCAATCAGAATAAAGGGGTCTGCATTTATCACTGTCCCTGTAACAATCCAGCATCGTAGCACTACTGCTATTTCGGATTCAGCCAACGAATAACGTTGCTAGTCAGCAGCCTTGTGCTAGCTACTGAAAATTACTAATTACCAATTACTGCATCTAAAAGTAATTATAATAAGGGTGGGATTCGACCATGTGTCTGCCTGGGGGGTCGCCGGCCGGGATTGCCAGCAGTTTGGACGTGTGGTTGGTGCGGCAACGCGCTGCATCATCGTCTGCTCCCCCGGCCTGACCTGCCCTGTATAATAACATAATCAAGGAAAATAACAGTGGGCTAAAGGTTGCATAGTGATCACATTAACATCGCGTCGATGTTGAAATACATGGTGCAAACAAAAGTAGTGGAATTACACTGACGAGTTACTACGAACACTGCTAGGCAGCTAGGTTTGCTAATGCTAACGTTAGCAGCGCACCCATATGCTACTTACTCTCGCAAGATAAGGCAGCGTTACTTTCACTGTGTAAATACAATGAGATCTCTTTGGAGCAAGCCTGTCGATACCATGTTAAGTGTAAAACCACAAGTAAAATACCTTGAAAAATAATAGAAATATAGATGGTGCTGAACCATGGTGAACAGTGGAGTCATAACAGAGGCTGTGCGTTGTGTTCAGTCACCTTTCACTGTAAATCACACATGGGTTCACAATGTTTTGTGTCTGCTCTGAATCCCTCAGGGCTGGAGTGAAAACTCCATTCACACTAACACGGTGCCAAGGGGTATTGGGTATATTGTGTGGACATGATTCTATCCTTTTTGGAAGTAATTTGTTTTACTGATTTAAATAAATTTAAAAAAATTTAAAAATATAAGGATAGCTCATTGTATCCAAAGCGAAACAGAGACCTTATCCTTGGCCTCCAAGCCTGGAAGTACCCTGAGCTCTAGACCCCAGCTTAACCCTAACCTATAAGCATAGGTTCGCAGTATGAACAGATCTCACCTGATACCAGAAAACCATACATGTTCTTAATCTGAAAATCAGTTCATCGTTTTCCCAGAAGGTGGCAGCACATCAACACTGCAACCTTGGACAAGGATCGCCGCACCTTTTCCTGCATTTGGAGCTGTTTCATTCCCTAGTTTTGTGACTTAACAGACTTTAGGCCGCCCTATCTTTCTGTTTGGGACTGATACAGAGGGACAGCCTGTATTCTGCTACTCATTGTTTGCACTCTTCATAGTTTTCAACACTCAGATTCTTGGTTAGATTGTGGTATTTTCTGGGAGACTGTGAGCAGTGGCTGCCTCGATTGATCTGGCTGACTAAGATTTGATTGGTCTGGGGTGGTGGTGTTCACACTTTCACCTTGTGCAGTATATTTGTGTGGGGATCAGTGTGGTGGAGCACAGGCGTGTGTGTGTGTGTGTGTGTGTGTTAGTTTAGGGGACTCTATTCCCCCTTTTGATCAACTTCACCGGACACCTGTCTCTTGCATGGGTTTAGTCAGCCGGTAGCCAAACGCTGGTTGCTGGTTTATTTTTTAAGGTTGTTGATGCTAAAGCGCTTGTCTTGTTTCTTTGCTTTATATTTTCAACAACCTGTTAATAGTACAAAAAAGTCTCCAGCTCCATTCGGTAAATGAACTTGTGTGCTCTTAATTTTAGAGTAATTTTTCCTGTGGTGAAAATCCCCAGGTGGCGTAATCGTATCCTTGTACTACTGACCGCTCTCTGCCACAAACATTTTACCCTAAACCTAATCCTAACCTAACCCTAACCCTAATCTTAACCCTAACCATAGCCTCAAACGTCATGTCCTGCCCTCTCCCTGACGTGGTTCTAATAAGCCATGCCTGCTGCTCGTTGGTCTCGCATCTCGTTCCATCCCTCATGTTAAACACTCCCAGCTGGCTCCAGTCTGTTCCCTTGTTATTCCTGTATAAGTGCTTCCTGGCCCTGTGTTCGCCATTGATGTGGTGCCCTCCATGTTGCCCGTTCCCTAGCCTCCCATCTTGATCCCAGTAAATCCCAGTTTATTGTCTGACATCACCTGCTCCCAGAGTCGTTCATCCTGGCACCCGACAGAATGATGGAATTTGACAAGCCCCAGTGGATTCCCCAGGTCCCTACAGCCAATCACTGCTGCTTGTGTCAAGCTTGTGCTTGTGTGCTGCTAATGTCGCTGGTTCAGGCCGCAGTACATCTTTCCCCAGAGAGAATGGTCCATCTCTGACAGAGGGCATAGCCGCCCTCTCCCCGGACTCCCAAGTGGAGGGTGTGACAGCTATAGCGGAGATCCTCAGGGCCCTCTGGAATGGAGTGAGTGTGCTGAACCCCGCAGAGGTGGGGTGCTCTGGAGAAAAGGAGCCCGCCGACTCCATGTCGTTTGCTGTAGGGCGACCTGCCTCCTCATTGTCACTTGAAGTCTGACAACATGATGCTTCTCCGGGATTTACTGTGGTCCCCCTGCTCGCTGAGGATGTGACCGCTGGCTCCTAGTTCTGTAGTTGTCAAAGTGCTGAACCACAGTAGAGGTCGGACTTTGCTTCAACATGGTTTTATTGGAAGTCTGCACACAATACATATGTTTCCTACCGTCCTTCGTTCCAATTAAATGTGGAAACGTTTTGTCAGCTGGCTGGACAAGACACTACTGCCTCTTTTAATAGTACAGATAGTAGTGAGCAGTGGTGACTTAATGGTTAGGGAAGCGCACTCGTGATTGAAAGACACTGCATCTACAGTATCTGGCCCAGGAGAGCCAGCCGTTGCAGTCGTTACAGCCGCACTTAAGGCTCCCTGCCCAGAGAGGGCCGCTCAGGCCGCACCCACAGTGTCCAACACAGGTGAGGCCTTGGTTGCCTCTAGGATTCTCATAGAATCTGACACGGTTCCCTGGTAACCAGCCGACACCTGCCACACTGCTCCATACTGTCTGGCCAGCGTCCACCTCGCTGTCCCCTGATGCCTGGCCAGCACCCACCTTAATCTCCCCAGACGTCCAGCCGGCGCCCACCTCATCTCCTGACGGCCTGCTGGTGCCCACTTTCTATCCTGACGTCCCACCGGCACATGCCTGCAGGCTGCCACTAGCGGTGAGAAGATGGATCCAGAGGATGTCCTGCTGGAGTGCAACCCTCTGGACTTGCCCTGGGTCCTGCTGTGTGGGTCCCTCCTTCATCCCAGACTCCGGTTACTCTGATCCCAGTTTCTGGGTCACCGGTATCAACAGGAGTCCAAGAAAGCGGCAGGCAGAATGTCTGTCTCCCAGAGAGGGGGTGCCAGTCTCTGCTCTTGCCCTGTATGTCCCTTGCCATCTTCCTGTTCCTGTCCTGTTGTCTCCTTGTTGCCCTACTGCTCTGCGGTTCTCTCATCGCCCCCCAACCCCTCACGTCCGCCGGCCCTGCTGGCCCTCTCAGACCTCTGGTCCTGTGATTCGGCGGAGTTCTGCCTCACCTGGAAAGGGGCCTAGGAGGGTCCCCAGCCCCGAATCTTCGCCTGGCTTCCCTGGATGCCCCATGTTATTCCTTTTTGTGCCTCAGTGTTTGTCTTGCTGCTCTGTCTCGCCTGTATCTCTCCTTGTCTTCTGCATCCTGTGCCCCTGTTCTTGTTGACCCTCCACCTGTCCGTCCCATTTTGGGGTCTGACAGGACTGCTGTACCTGTGGTTCCTAGCTTTTCCTTTATCCGCTCCATGTCCTTAGTGGTGTCCTGCAACTGGTCTTATGTCTGGTGTTGCTGTCTGTCTAGTCTTGTCTGGCCTTGTCCTGTCTACCATCTGTTCTGTCGTCCCCTGTCTAGTCCAGAGTCCAGTCTGGTTCCATCCCTGTTGTCTAACCCCCTTGGACTTCATGGCCGGAGCGCATGCTTTTGGTGGGGTGGGGGGGGGGGGGTACTGTCACATTAAGCAATGCCATTTTTAATCACTATGCTGCCCGGGGTGGGCACCCTCTGAGCTGGAGTCCTGGTTCAGTCCCATGGAGGGGTGACACTGCGAATTGGACCTGCTAACTGTGTAATCCTGGGTGCAGCCTTGAGTGTCACCCTACACAGGCCAGTGTGGAGAACAGGCTTATTGACAGACTTTAATCACACCTCACACCTGGCCTTTAGCAAGCAGCTCCACTCTTTTCTGTTCTCAGTAATATTAGTCTGCCTGGGGGGGTTGGGCAGCCAGTTGTCCATGGACCCCCAGAGGTCTTTTTTTCTCCTTACTTGGGGTTTTTTGGTTCCTCTCCTCCGTTGTCATCTGGCTTTCTTTATTTAATATCTTACTTTCCTTTTTCCCCTTGTGTATCACTCTCTTTAATGATGTTGTAATGTATGACTACACATCTATGTAAAGTGCCTTGGGACGACTCTGTGAGGCGCTATATAAAAATGTAATTAAATGTCCCGCCTCCTCCCTGACGTGGCTCTAACAGGCCATGTTTGCTGCTTGTTGGTCTCACGTCTCGTTCCAGCCCTCGTGTTAAACACTCCCAGCTGCCTCCAGTCTCTTCCATCATTAGTCCTGTATTGAAGTGCTTCCTGGTCCTGTGTTCCCCAGTTCGATCACTGATGTTGTGCCTTATATGTTGCCGGTTCCATAGCCTCCCATCCTGATCCCAGTAAGTCCCTGTTTTTTGCCTGACAAACACCTGCTGCACGAGTCTTTCACCCCGGTGACCACGACACCAACCGCCAGTGATGTCTGTGGAGCCCAGAAATACCAGCCTAGCTGCACTAGTGCCCAGGCAGCACCTTGACAGCGGCATGTTTGCAGTGTCATGTTTGCCTCACTTGTTCACCACTTTCGGTAACAGTATCTGCTATGTACTAGAACTGTAATCATATGTGAGTGAGTATGTCTGCTTTGAAGGAACAGAGATCACACCTCCTTACTGTAGGTACAGGGCACAGAAACAGGTAAATCCTGTAAGGTAACATTCTTAACGTCAGCATAGATTCCAACACAGTTCTGGAATATGAAGTTCATAGTCAGTCATAATTTTGTAGCATTAAAATGTAACTTTTAAATAAATCCTAACAGTATGTGTGATTGTGGGGGGGTGTGGGGTCTCGGGGTGTAACCTCTGTCTCTGGGCTTGTTTCCTGTCCCTCCTGCTGTATGTGTGAAGTTTGCATGTTCTTCCAATGTGGGCTTTCTCCTCCTACTTTGGAGAACATGAAACTGCGATCAGCTGATTGGATCTCTAAGCTGCCCTTAGTGTGCGTCTGTATGTGTGACTGTGTGCTCTGCTATAAACTAGTATCCTATCCATTGTGTCCCCTGCCCTGTGCCACCTGGGTCAGGCTCCAGGCTCCCCACCCCCCTGTACAGGATAAGCAGTAATGCAGGACGGCTCCACACTGTTCCAAAGAAATGGCGCTCCAGCTCCCTTCAGGACTTCAGACCAGCTGCTCTCACTTTACGCCTCCAGGCTTGTGGGTGTGGTTCCCACTCCTGGTTCTGCATGTACAGCTTGCATGTTCTCCCCGTGTTCCTGTGGGTTTCCTCAGGTTTCCTCCTGCTGTCCAAGATAATGCAGTTTGGTGAATTAGTGTCTCTTGATTATCCTCAGCATGTGACTGAGTGTTTGCCCTGTGATGGACTGGCATCCCATCCAGGGTGTCTCTGCCTTGTGCCCTGTGCTTCCTGTGATGTGTGTGTCCCATAACCCTGTACTGGATAAGCGGTTATTGGAATTAGTTGGATACTTTTTTGATATATGATCTTTCTGTTCCTGGGGATGGCTGAAGCTGGTGCATTAACTTTTGGCTTAATAATGAGACTTTAACTTAATAGTGTTCAATGAATATCTAGAATAAATTTTCATTATTAGAGTATGGAATTATTTTGGATGATAAAAATTATCACTCTGAACCTGGTCACCTGACTCTCCTTCCTAACAGAAATACACTCCCAGCACAAACACACAGAAAGAAAAGGAAGAAATGACATATATGTGCTACACCCTTTATTTTCATGAATATTATATATAGAATAATGTAAAAAAACAAATCTGTGCATTGACAGCACTTGTCAAAGCTTGTTCTGTCTAATCCTGACACAGTCTGTCTATAATTGCACATCCCTGCATGTTTCACCTGAAACCACATGATCCCAAACATGTTTCTAAACCGACACAGAAATTCATTCTCAGTAGATCTGATCTCTTATACCTTTATACCTAATTTCTATCCACTGTACAAAATCAAAGAGTAGGATTATAGTTTGTTTACAGAAAAACAATGTCAGCAACAGTTATTCTCATAAAAGATAAATAAATGTTCGCTTTGGGTACAGTTTGTATAATGTACTATTTTGTTCATAAACTGCAGATCCAGTATTTGCCCAGTCTGTTCTTCTCAGTCTGGCCTCAGTCCAAAACCACACCTGCTGCAGCCTGACAAGCAGAAAGTTCCTCCCACTGTCACACACAGACGACTATCAGAGAAAACGAAATTGAATCCTATCAGTGTTCGTGGTAAAATGGCAGAAGCCAGAGTTGCAGTGGATGTAAACGAGTTCAGTTGTGCAATATGTCTGGATTTACTAAAGGATCCAGTGACTATTCCCTGTGGACACAGTTACTGTATGAGCTGCATTAAGAACTGCTTGGATCAGGAGGATCATGCTGGAGTTTACAGCTGCCCCCAGTGCAGACAGACCTTCATACCCAGACCTGTTCTGAACAGAAACACCATGCTGGCTGAAGTGGTGGAGAAACTGAAGAAGACTCGACTACAAGCAGCTGCTCCTGCTGACCAGTATGCTGGACCTGGAGATGTGGAGTGTGACGTCTGTACTGGGAGAAAACACAAAGCTGTCAAGTCCTGCCTGGTGTGTCTGGCCTCCTACTGTGAAACTGACCTGCAGCTTCACAATAAACTCCACCATGCAAAACAGCACAAGCTCATTGATGCCACCGGCCATCTGAAGGACAAGGTCTGTTCCCACCATGACAAACCCCTGGAGGTCTACTGCCGTACCGACCAGCAGTGTATCTGTTATCTCTGTACGATGGATGAACACAGAGGCCATGATACAGTCTCAGCTGCTACAAGAAGGGCGGAGATACAGGTCAGGCTAATTTAAAAGAATTTCCCCAAAGGGATCAATGAAAGTATCAATTATTGTTATTATCTAAAAGTTAATTTTAAATAAATGGATTTTGTCTTAACACATGTTAGTGTAATTGCTACAAAACACTCAGAACAAGTCTGGTTCGGTAAAGTTGTCATAACCTGCTTGTCCGGTCTTACTAGCGGGGTTACTAGCTTGTCGGATTTAAGATAGTCTGGGAAAAATGTAAGTGAATGAATATGAAGTCCATTTAAACTGTGGTAGAACTCACTAGGGCCACAGTAGTACAGGCCACTGAAGTCAGAGGAATCTACACAATCCTGACCTCAGAATTCAAGATGGCCATGCCCTTTATCAGCAGACATTAAAGCTGTAGTTTTATACTGTTTATTAGCACTTATATCATATTTTTAGCTCATTAAATCAGTCATACACACAGTACTGTATAGCTGCTATCTGTGGAGGTGTTGTTACTGTATGGTGTTTTTGGGTGCAAAATATCATGTACTGTGTTGTTACCAACTGATATTGCTAACAATGGCTAACAATTATCCAGGCTGGAAATGGGGCCCGTTTCAGCCAGCAGGATTTCTTGCTTAGCCAGACAGCTTGTCGGGTTTAAGGTCGTCCAGGATAAATATAAGTGAATGAAGAAAAAGGCCATTTAAACTGGGACACATTAAATCCAACAAGTTACCCAGCTAAGAAAGAATTTTTTCTTTCTGAAACCGGTCCCTGGTTTTGCTAAATTGCTGTTCGACTTGCAGCACTGGAACTTGTTTAACTCGTCTGTGACGTCATTCCCAGCTCCGAGTTCCGACCTCCGAGGTAAATGGAGCTCAGCATAAAAGTAGCGGCTCCATCACCTCAGAAACAGTCACCATCCTGGGATTTTAATTTCACACACTCCAGTGTGTAGAGTTTACTGAGAATGGTGCAGTAAACATGAAACACCCAGAGTGTGTTAGTTCTGGGGCAGCCTGTGGCTGAGTGGGCTAAGCCTCTCTGCCTATGATCAGAAGATTGTCAGTTCAAGCCTGGCCTTGATACATCTGGGGGTCCCTGAGCAAGGCCCTTAGCCCCCAGCTCTCTGGGTACTGCTATGGGTGGCTGCCCTTTGCAGTCAGCTGGCTCTCACCTACAGAGTGCCAGTTGGGGGGGTTTGTTAAGAGAATTTCCCCAAAGGGATCAATGAAAGGATCAATTTTTGTTACTATTAAAACACCTTGAGTCAGAGGCTCTGCTTTTAACATGCGTCTCCACATCCATCTTGACCATCCGTTTGTAACTGAATCTCACTTTCCGCAGTAATTTAAATCTGCACGTAAATAACTTCCGTATGCAGAATCTGCTGAACATTAAAAGAAGGACAGGAAGAAATCAGAAGCTATTAGTACATTTTATGGTAACAAAACCGCCTGAGATGTTTGTACGGAACGTCATGATACTCAAAATAAAATAAATAAGTATATCAAAAAATATAATAAAATGATAAATATTTCAATAATGTATCCTTTTATTTTTAAGTAATTTCATAAAAGGTATTACATTTCATAATAACACTTGTCTTCTATGGATAATTTTTAAATTTGACAATTTATTAAGTTTCGTAATAATGTTGCGATTTTCATTAGACAATCATTATTATAAAATAATATTTTCACAATAAAGTTTAACTTTTCACATTATCCACATGCATATTTATACTGCATCAGGAGGTGTTTTGCAGGATTGGCACTGCAGCCACTGGATAAAACTCACACTGTTCCATTGGGACTGGTGTGGTGCTGAGGTGTCACCCACTGCACGGCTGCACTCAGGTTCTCATCCCTGAGGTGGTTCGTCGTGTGGTGGGTGCGGTAAGGCACTGTACTCAGTGTGTGCTCCTTACCTCCGTACCTTACCTTACCTTACCTTACCTACATCAACACAGTACAAATGTACATGTTAAAAAAAGTTTTTCAGTACTAAGAAATACGTAGATTAATACTTTTCTATTCAAGGTTAAAGGGCTCAGCCTTTAATGCATTGTGTTGGTTGCCATAAGATAATATTTTGGCTTTTAATGATAACCAGTGAAACTCAAAATTTATGAAAATATTAACAAAGAGGTTCATTGTTTTGTCTGATATGCTGAATTATATGTCTGACTTGGAACAAGTGAAGTAAAAGTAGTCAGGGCTGGAGTGGGACTACATTTTTAACCAGGAATTCAAGCCTCTGGACATCCCAATATAAGACTACATAAACAATGACACTGTTATTATATGTTTCTATTCACACATCCATTTGCTAGGCTACTGAACACACATTCTTACCTACACGCTTTAATTTTACCTTCATGTCATTTTTACCGGCACATTTCACTAATATTAATAACGCATCGAGCAGCTTTGACATAAATAATGAAGCTTCGTCTCAGTGTCTGTCCTTGTGTCTCTTCCCCGTGTGGCCATCAGCCATCGCTGTCCATCCCCTTTGTCCTCTCATCGTCTTTGGCCCTAGTGTGTTCTTCCTTTTCTCCACATGGCTGCATTTGGCTCAATGAGATGAGTGTGTGACACAGAGACTGGGACCAGCTGGTCATGGGTTTGAGGCAGGTCAGGAACCAACCTCACCTCTTTCATTTAATTATTGCTTTTCTATTCTTCATAAAATTAATTATTATTAAATTATTATGATGATTAAAACTTACGTTGCAGTGTGTGTGTACGCCGAAATATGTGCTGTACAACAGGTTTGAAACCGGTAATGAGGATTGTGCCACATTTTCAATTTCCAATGCGGTCACATGGTTGAGTGCAGAAAGAAGCTTCAGATGACCATGGTCACATGTTCAGGGTGGAACGGAGGAAACTGAAGCTGTGCTTCAGAATGTAGTGAATCGCTTTTTTTCAGTGTCAAGCTTAACATCACTAGTTTCCCCATTCCCTCTGTTAGTCTACATGTCATTTTCTTAGCTACTTTATCCCTGGTGAGTTTTGACCCCTTGTTGTCATTAATATAAGTTACTGCACTTGTTGCCTGTTTTCCCTGCACTGTTGTTATTGGTTAATTGTCTTATGTGTCACATCTGCCTCTTTGTTAGTTCGGTACAGCAGCCTGAGCATTAGATTGGCTACAGAAACCTGCAGTTTTATATCTTGGACCCGGCAGTGTGGCCAGTGTCATTATGCTATGTGAGCTCTGTCTTCAGAGTGACCAATGCAGCTCCAACTGGCTCTCCTTGATCATGTGATCATCGCAGCATTGAATAGGTGATATTCCAGCTGGTTTCCACTTCTGTAATCATTCTCAGAGTGGGTCTGCCCATCTGCTGTTGGACTTGACAAAGCCTTTCTCTAGCAGTTGTACTGCTTCTGAAGTAGGTCACACAGAATCTGTCTTACCTTGGATCTGATGTCATCGGGTCCTTGTGTCTGATCCATGGTCTTCTTCACAGCCAAATTCAGTGCATGTACAATGTAGGTTGCGTGTCTGACACAGATAATCACATTTTGTGCAGTGTCATTGTGAGCCATCGGACTTTATTCTGTATTCCCCACTCCTCCATCAGGCTGCCTCGACTGCAGCCATGTTTTCTGCAGAATGAGACTTTGGGAATTTTCCTGCTCCCAATAATACGGTCGACAGCTCAGTCTTATCATTTATAAAATGGCATTTGACTGCTAAATAAGCTTCCATATGTATGGATGTCCGCATATCAGATGTTAGTGTTACTGCTTTGGCATTTCTCACCTCTTCCTTTGCTTTCTCTTTTTCTATCTTAAATGTTTCTGTCACCAAACCCTTTCATGTTTGCCTGTATGGGAGAATGTAGGTTGGATCCAGGATCCCCACAACCTCCCTAAATCCAGCATCATCCACTATGGTGAAGGGTTGTGCATATTGACCAAAGCCCCATCAATCATTTGTTTCTTGGTCTCTATACTGGGAAAATTATACAGATTATTGGGTAATACCCTCACCCAAATCTGATATTATCTATTCATACAATTAAACTGAACCTTGGACACAATAATGACTAATAATAATAATAATTATTATTATTAAATTAATTATTTTAAATGAATTATTATTAAATTATTATGATGATTAAAACTTACGCTGCAGTGTGTGTGTACGCCGAAATATGTGCTGTACAACAGGTTTGAAACCGGTAATGAGGATTGTGCCACATTTTCAATTTCCAAAGCAGTCACATGGTTGAGTGCAGAAAGAAGTTTCAGATGACCATGGTCATGTGTTCAGGGTGGAACGAAGGAAACTGAAGCTGTGCTTCGGAATGTAGTGAATCGCTTTTTTTCAGTGTCAAGCTTAACATCACTAGCTGCCCCATTCCCTCTGTTAGTCTACGTGTCATTTTCTTAGCTACTTTATCCCTGGTGGGATTTGACCCCTTATTGTTCCTTTATTGTGTGTCTTTCCAGTTTGGTTCAGTCTCCTTAATTCCCTTTGTCTTTGTGCTTTTAAGTGCATCGTCACCTTGTTCCCCTGCCTGCACCAGGCTGCGCCCCAACATGCACATTAAATATATGATCTGTTCAAATTCTGAAGCATCTTTAATGAATCCCATTTTACACATTTTCCTTTTTGAATTTGCGTGGAACATCAGTGATGCAGACTTTGACACAGTTTCCATATGAATGGGTCACAACAGTCCAATATTAAACCAACTTCCCTGGAGATTCAAAGTTTTCAGTGTCCCAGGAGAAAAGATGCATTATTGTTGTTCACAGTGCAGTTTATACACAGTGGCCTATTCTCAACTGACATGCGATCTGACATCAATCTAATAGGACGTCAGTTGAGTAGCTGGTCCTGCAGTGCAGCCCAGGGCACATTCACCTTCACATTGCTATAAGAATGTGGCCATATGCAGCCCAGACCACCTCCAAATGTGGGTTGAGTGATCGGATCTCAATGCATCTTCAATACGTCCTGGGTAATTAGCGCTGTCCACTTGTGATTGGATCACCCAGGACGCATGTTAATACCAGGTGGAAACAGGACCAAAGGTCTATGTCCATTAAATTCTACCTACAGTCAATAAATCATTTACGGATATCCATCCATCCATCAATTCATCCATCTCCTATCTGGTAATCCAGGTCAGGGTCAGGGGGAGTGCCTGGAGCCTTTCCCAGGCAGCATAGGGCCCAAGGCTGGGGTCCACCCTGGGCAGGATGATTAATGAATGTGATCTCAGCTAATGAAACAAACTTGTTTTGTCATCTTTTTTCCTATCTGTAGAAACAAATGGGTGAAACACAGAGGGAATTTCAGCAGATAATTCAGATGAGAGAGAAGGAGCTGCAGGAGCTGAGAGAGGCTGTGGCCTCATTCACAGTGAGTATGAACCTGAGGAGAAGATAAGAGCTGGCTTGTGATCATATTGATTCTTCTTTCTGATTCAACAGATTGCAGATTTACAGACTTCCACGGATTAATCAAATTAATGCTGCTCTGGGTTATTCTGGGTCAGTGGGATAAAGTTGCTGGATTACAGAGTTTAACCAAGTCTTGCAGCTGTCACGATCGCTAACAGGCGATCGTGCGGGTAGGCAGGTAAGGAGCAGGCAAACAGGCAGAAATCGGGGCAAAACTCAGGGTTTATTGTAGACTAGGGAGCAGGAGACACTTATCCACACCATAACCACAGCTAACCACACCATAACCACAATGACGGACAAGGGAGACAAGCAAGACTAGGACTTTAATAGGACAAGACCGATTACTTTAATCGGACACAGCTGGAGACGATCAGGGAGGCACACGTGGGTAATCAGGGGGCGTGGCACACACGAGGAGCGGACGAGCCGGGCATGACAGAAGTAGTAGTAGCTTATTTATTTTACAAAAAAATACCATAAAAGGCCCATTTGAGAAAAATGCAACTCTTCACAACCCAGCGTAATGCAAATAAACACCGAAAAAGTCACCTATTAAACTGAGACCTGATGGTGACAACCAACCTGCCCCATACAGCCACCAGTCTCTGCCAAATCCCTGCAGCTGACAGTGTATGAGCTTAATGAGTGATCATTTCCAATCAGTGCTGGCTGGGTTTCAGTACCTGAGGCATCCAGCATGGTGATGCTCCAAACCCCAGACCTGTGCTGTTTATACCTCCTGTCAGCTCACATCACTATTGTACAATGAGGCTCTCTGGAGTCTCAAAAGGGGCCAATTTACCGTCCTCTGCTCCCTGTGTCACCAACAGAGCTCAGCACAGTCAGCAGTGGAGGAGAGCGAGAGGATCTTCACTGAGATGATCCACTCCATTGAGAGAAGACGCTCTGAGGTGACAAAGCTGATCAGAGATCAGGAGAAGGCTATAATGAGTCAGGCTGAAGGAGACATGGAGAGACTGAAGCAGGATATTGATGAACTGAAGAGGAGACACTCTGAGCTGGAGCAGCTTTCACACACAGAGGATCACATCCATTTCCTCCAGGTAACAGAACAGCTACTTTGGCAATAAGAAAACCAGAGTGTTCAAATAAATGCATATTGTCATTTGTATTTCAACTAGTCTGTCATTTTTCAGATGTTAAAGGTTCTGTTAATTAGATTGCAATACACATTTGTGTTGATGAAGTTGTTTAATCAGACTGTGTGTCTGTAGAGGCGCCAGGCTCTTCCTGTCACTCCTGAAGCTGGATTTGGACCCAGAATCTCTGTCAGTCCAAGACCTGATTTTGGGAATTTGAGGAAGGCGGTTTCTGAGCTGAAAGATCAACTGGAGAATGTTTGCAGAATGAAAATGGCAGAGATCCATCACCCAGGTTAATACATTTTCTAGTCTGTTCATGTTAATATAGACCAGGGCTGGCCAATCTTATCCATAAAGGGCTGGTTTTGCTAGATTACTAATTAGAGGACTGATTGGCTGAAGGGTCTCACACCTGGGGTTACCCCAAAGACCGGCGTACACACTGGCACTTTGCGGGTAAGATTGCCCCCCCGATGTAGACCATGCAGAGAGAGTATGCAGTACAGTCAGCCTCACATTTGTGTGACCAAGTCAGTTTGTTTTCAATAAGTTTAAATCTTTGTGATAACTGGTGAAAGAGCTTCACATTCTACTGGCTGCAAAACCCAGATCACATGAAACATGTTTCTTCTACATTATAGAAACCAAAAATCTGTATTATGTGTAACTTACCATGATTTGCAGTTTGTTAAAATGCCTGTTATTGTCCCTCATAATGATAATACCCCACTGCTGTTATCTCCACAGTGAGTGAAGTCCATCTCCCACAAGTAAATTCCTTTTACTCACATCCCTGTTTCTCTCTGTCTCCTTCTAGTTACCAAAGACACTGTCCTACCAGTATTAGTGCCCAGGACCAGAGCAGAATTCTTACACTGTGAGTCTGTTCACACACTCGCTTCTCTCTCCCTGTATGAGGTGGAGTGTGTTTTACTGTGTTTCATTTTCTACTGCTAGAGGAGCTTCTCTTTCTCTCTCCCGCTGCCTCCTGGTCTTTCACATTTACATGAGCTTTTTATCTCAGTGGACTTTGAATCCAATTGCTAAGTAAGGCAAGTTTATTCAGGGTGCTTTTCCACTGCACCAGGTTCGGTACTTTTGGTTCTTTCCCTTTTCCATTGACTTCCGGTCGAGTACCAGTACCAGAAGTTCTTTTGGTAAAAGCACCATTGCAGCTGGGGTACTTTTTCGGTACTTCGGAACTTTGGTGTGGGACTTACAAACATGTTCATTGTCAGTTTAAAAGACAATTTTAAAAAGTCTAAAAGCACAAAAAACAAACAAACACTTAACTAAAAAGAAGTGACATTGTAGAGGCAGCGTATGACGAAACTCCTGCTGATTTAATTCATTGAAAAGCTGCAGCAAACAGTAACGTTTTAAGCCCTGATTATAATGAGCTGACAGTGTTAGCAGACCTCAGGTCTTCAGGAAGCTTGTTCCACAGACAGGGAGCATAGAGACTAAAAGCTGCTTCAGCCTGTTTGGTCTTCATTCTGGGACACTGAGTAAACTTTCAGGGGTCTGGATGCTTCACAAGGTTCAAGGAAGTTAGTGCCATTTAGTGCCTTGTACACAAGTAATATTTAATCATTAATCCTATGATGCTCAGGAAGCCAGTGCAGTGATTAAGGACCTGTGTGATACGCTCTACTTCCTTGGTGTTAGTGAGGACTCTGGTGGCAGCATTCTGGATGAGCTGCAGCTGTCTGACTGATTTATTACCAAGACCTGTGAAGACACCATTTCAATAGTCTAGCCTGCTGGAAATAAACACATGAATAAGCTTTTCCGTATCTGGTTTAGAGAGAAATCCTTCTCTCTCTCTCTTATTGGGCTGGTTTCAGCTTCCGTTGGGCGGATTTTAAGCAGAACTTGGGCAGGACCTGGGAACACTGTACTGATGCCTCATTTCCACCAACATGGAGCCGGTGCTGGGCTGGTTGTCACTTGATGCCTTTTCAGAACCTGCCTGCGTCTCCACCAGTTTAAAAAATGAACATAGGTGACAGTGAGAGTAAAAGTTCATATGTATTCAGTTTTGTTGGATTTATTCTTATCTGTTTCAGAATAAGTTTTTATAAGCTGCCAACTGTCCTTTTACCGATCGTGCTATTAAAGATGCCAATAACTGAACTTTGCAATCTGCCTCATGATCTCTTCGCCACTCGAGTGCCACAATATTTTGTTTATCAGACCTGCGGCATGGTTTTCATTTACAATGCAAAGTTACTCCGATAATAAGCTGGCTAGTTGTTTTACTGCTGGCACCGGAAATATTAGACAAAACTATATTGGTTATTGACTGAATTATCCAGCTATGCGGACAGTTTGGACGCGATGGCCCCTCCCACTTGCACTGACGTTATCAGAATTATAATTTTTTTTGTTGTGTCCCCAAACTGGTTGTGACACTGAACATCTCCTAAGTCTGTGCTTTAGGGCCAGGACTTCACACGACACGACTACACTTGCGTGCGTAGTTTACATCTATCTGGAGGATTAAAGGTCATGTCCACCAGAGGGCAGTGCGAGAAAACCATCTTGGTCGGTTCCTTCGTTTCCAGTCTCACTTGGGAGTCAAGATGGCGCTCTGAAGAACACGCTTTGGTTAGAGCTGCAAACCGACTTGTTTTGTTTACCATGTAGTGTGAACTATATGCAGTTTTACTACTGTCTGGTTTTATTTAATCATCCAGTGACTGCAATAACTATACATAGTCATGATGACAGTTTCTGAAAAAAGAAAAAAAATGATGGAAGAGATTAAACAAGAGATAAAACAATAGCACCTTTTCAAATCAGTCACAAACTGATTTTTGGCTTATTTCTAATGAATTAGGAAATATTTAAACAAACATTATACCTTCACCATTTTCTGACCACCGAGCCATTAACATCCATCCATCCATCCATCCATCCATTTTCCAAACCGCTTATCCTTACTGGGTCGCGGGGGGTCCGGAGCCTATCCCAGAAGTAATGGGCACGAGGCAGCGAACAACCCAGGATGGGGGGCCAGCCCATCGCAGGGCACACTCACACACCATTCACTCACACATGCACTCCTATGGGCAATTTAGCAACTCCAGTTAGCCTCAGCATGTTTTTGGACTGTGGGGGGAAACCGGAGTACCTGGAGGAAACCCCACGACAACATGGGGAGAACATGCAATCTTTGTCATCGTCTACTGGATATAAAATATCTTCAAACTGAATATTAAACAGTTCAATCTTGAGAAATAAAGTAGCTATTTCGAATATAGAATAATTAACTGACTTACACTGGAACCGACCCAATACAGAAAAAAGTATTGCAATAATAACATGATGTAGCAAAATTTGTCAGAAGGTTTAGTAGTGACTTGGCTCGAATCAGAAGAGATGAAGAAAACAAAATTATAAATGAGATTTACTGCTTTAACCTGCAAACCAGTCAGTCGTCTGACTGATACAGAAAATAATGTAGGAGGTGCCTTACAGAATAAACTGGATGATTATATATAAACATAAGGCAGAAGGAGCCTTTGTTAGATTGTGGCAAAAATGGCTTGAACAAGGTGAGCAGAACTCAGCCTATTTCTTTAGGCTAGAAAGAGAGCAAGTCAGGAACAACTGCATTATGCGGGTGAGGATGTATGGAAATGTTGCAGATGACATCAAGAAAATAGCCAATTTCTGCACTGAGTACTTTAATAATTCGTATGTCATTAGTCTTGATCGAAGATTTTTTCTTCTCAAACATCACGTGAATAACTGATGTGGATCGTGAACTTTGTGACGTCCTAATTGGTTTAACTGAGATGTCTGCTGCAATAAATTACTTAAAAAATAAGAAATCGCCAGGAACAGAGAGTCTAATCCAGAGTCTTATGTCATCATTGCTGGAGATTTCAATCAGGCAAATCTGAAGCCAGTTTTACCCAAATTCTTCCAATATATGAACATCCCAGCTAAAGGGAGAATCTGTCCGGACAATGTTTACACAAACATTTGTGAGGCCTACAAGGCCCTTCCACCCCCACCTTAGCTACTCAGACCATGTCACTGTGTTCATGGTTCCTGTGTATAAATCCCTGCTGAAGCACAACAAACCAGTCAGTAAGAGTGTGGCCAGCTGGTGCCGTCTCAGCTCTCCAAGGCTATTGTGAATCTACTGACTGGGACATTTTTAAGGAGGCTGCTATAAATGGTGACGCCATCAACCTGGAGGAGTATATAAACTCTGTGATCGATGACCACGACAGCCAATCAAAGGCCCTGGATGACGAGGGAAGTGCTCACACAGCTAAGAATCAGAAATGCAGCTTTCAGATCTAAAGACAAGGCTGCCCTCAGGATGCCCAGAGACAACCTGTCCCGAGCTATGAGGATCGCCAATCAGGCACATGCACAGAGGATCAGTGAACACTTTAATTGCACCAAAGACACACGCCGTATATGGCAGGGAATTCAGCCAATCATGATCTACATGCCCCACCCACACATGAGTGGCGGTGATGTCTCCCTTCCAGAAGAGCTAAACAACTTTTTTGTACAGAATAAGGAGCGGACCCCCCCCAGTGACCAGGTACTCTGTCTGTCCACAGCTGATGTGAGAAGTCTTCTATCCAGAGTCAATCCACGCAAGGCTGCAGGAGCTGACAACATACCTGGCTGTGTGCTGAGAGAATGCACTGACCACCTGGCTGGTGTCCTTACACACATTTTCAACACCTCTTTAAGCCAGTGGTCTGTCCCAGCATGCTTCACATCAACCACCATCATCCCAGTACTGAAGAAGCCATCAGTGACTAGCCTGAATGACTACTGCCCCGTTGCACTCATGTCAATCATCATGAAGTGCTTGGAAAGGCTGGTCATGGCAGTAATACATAAAGACCAATCTTCCCACCTCTCTAGACCCTCTCCGATCTGCATACCGGTCCAACAGGTCTACTGAGGACACCGTAGCCTCTGCCCGTCACCTTTCCCTGACACATCTGGATAAGAGAGTCACATATGTCAGGATGTTATTCATAGACTTCAGCTCTACCTTCAATACGTCCCTCAAAAACTGAGGGGGTTAAGCTTGAACACCACTCTCTGCGGCTGGATCTTGGATTTCCTGACAGAGATGCCCCAGTCAGTATGTATGGTCTGCAACACCTCCAACACCATCATCATCAGGATTGTGGATGATACAACTGTGGTGGGACTGATAAACAGAGAAGATGAATCAGCATACAGAGAAGAGGTGGAAAGTCTGTCCACAAGGTGCAGAGACAACAATCTATCTGTCAACGTTGACAAGGCAAAGGAGATGATTGTGGACTTCAGAAGGACATGACCTGCCCACACCCCACTCAGCATCAACGGTACTGCTGTGGAGATTGTAAGGAGAACCAAGTTCCTCGGTTTGGACATAATTTAGGAACTTACATGGACAAAAAAACACCGCATCCTTATTCAAGAAAGCCCAGCAAAGACTAAACGTCATGAGGCGCTGAAATAAGCAAACCTTCCCCTCCCATCCTCACCATGTTCTATAGAGGCACCATCGGCAGTGTTCTGACTAACTGCATCACCATCTGGTATGGCAGCTGCAACAAATCTGACCACAAGTGCCTGCAGAGAGTAGTGAAGACAGCAGAGAACATTATGGGATGCCTCTCCCTTCCCTACAAGCCGCTTTTTGCAAACGCAGTGTCCGCAAGGCCTGCAGCATTGTGCAGGACCCATCACATCCCTCACATGGTCATTCCACACTCCAGCCACCTGAGAGAAGATACTGCAGCATCAGAGCCGGGTCTGCCAGGCTGCGTGGCAGTTTTTACCCCCAGGCTGTCAGGCTCCTCAACACCAGGCTGCCCCCCAGGATCCCTCACTCTGCCTCATCACTGTCTGAACCCCCCCTTACCCCACAACTAAAGGCCACAGACCGACCCTTAAGCGCTGCACTGCACTTAACACTTTGTCACTCTGACATGGGGGCAATAATAAGAATCCCCATTATTCTTTGTCTGCCCCATTATTCTGCTTCTATTCCTATTTTCAGCTGTTATAAATGTTAGACGTGTTACTGCTGTTACTACTATTATCATACACTGTTTTGCACTGTGAACTCAGGCTGTTACAGTGTACATGATGGTGAATTCAGGTCTAACTGACTACAGAAAAAACATCATATTTTTAATATAGTTCTAACAATATTGCACATTACTGTATATTGGACAATCTACTCCTCTTCCTCAGTTACACTGTCCTGTAAGTCCTTTGCACATTGTCTTGTCTTGTTTTCTATATTGGACTAAGTTTATGTTTACACTGTGGGCCCTGAGCTTCGCCATTTCATCTCTCTCTATACTTATATATGGTGCAGATGACAATAAAGTTCAATTTGATTTTGATCTCAGAGTCTTGATTCCAGTGCAGCAATTTGGAAAAAGAGGGAACTGAGCTGGAAGGTGAAGCTTTTAATTTACCGGTTGATCTACGTTCCTACTCTCACCTATGGTCATGAGCTCTGGGTGATGACCGAATAAATGAGATTGCATATACAAACAGCATAAATGAGTTTCCTCAGTAGGGTGTCTGGGCTCAGCCTTAGAGAGGGTGAGGAGCTCAGACATCCGGGCTCAGAGTAGCGCCGCTGCTTCTCCGCATTGAAAGGAGTCAGTTGATGGTTCTAGGATACCTCTTGGACGGCGCCCTGGGGAGGTTTTCAGGGTATGTCCAACCGGAAGGAGGCCTGGGGGCAGACCTAGAGATTATATATTGTACTACATTATATATAGATTATATGTTATATATTAGATAAGTGGCAAAAAAAATCGATGGATGGATGGAACTGTATGAAAAATAATGCTGCTTATGAAAATAGGCAAGTAAGAATTTCAGGTTAGAATTTCATTGTACCTTGTACGCATGACACTGCTTTCTTAGAAACTTATACTGCCATTGAATTTTGAAGATGCTGTACAAAGAAGGACACAATAGTGTTCGGAATATTTTTTTCTTGTCTGTGAAAATATACAGCTCTTCTGGACACTCATTCTTAAAAAAACTAAATGCTACTGTAATACTATCTGTACCGTAAGTAAAGAAAATGTTCCGTGACAAAACGTGACCATACTGCCACCCCAATTTCTGGTGGCACTGCACGTCGCGCATGCGTCTTGTTATCCTCATGTAAGTGCACAGACGAAGCCGGAATCAAGACACAAAAAACATTTGGCGGCCAGACTGGTACCTCTGCACGCACGTACAAGTGGACGTGTTTGTGTAGACTTTTATGATGCATTTTACTCCTCCGCGGACGACCGCCTGCCGCACTCCAAATTCGTCTTTAAACGCCAACATAGATTATTTTGATGAGGATTGTTGTAGTTTGCATATACATATAAATGTGTATGCATATGTGTGCAGACTTGTCCCGAATTGAAAATCTCACGCCAGCCAGTTGATCAAAGTTGGCAGCCCCGTGAACTGCCGCTCTGAATTTGTAAAACGTAGGGAAACATAAATAGACCTCGCGACTGTGGTACATGTGCAGGGAATATCAGAATTACTACTAATAATACTTAAATAGGACACGTGCGCATGTGTAAAGTACACAGCTTGACCAGAGAAATATGAAAGTTTCCATGTACGCATACGCGGTGTAATACGCGGGTGATGCGCTTTGCGGAGAACCAGCCTAGATGCGTCCGCGTTGGGAGCGTCGCGTCTGCGCGCTGCTGGAGAGAGGTGTGTGTCCAAAGTGGATTAAAAGAAATTCATATTGTGACCTAAAAACAAACTCACTTTTAGTGGTAATCTTTGTTGTGTAATTTTATGGTTAATATGTTTGATGAATGCTGTTTGTAATTTTATTTACCTGTAATTAAGCCTGTTAGTTTAACACGCGCATTATTTTGGCGCCTGTTCCCGCCGGCGTCGCGCGGGCGTCCAACATTTCCTGAGGTATTTCACATATTTGACTTTTTATATTTTATGCATCGTACAGAATAATAGAGCGCAGGCTAAAGTGCAGTTCGGCCCCAGCGAGTCTCTCAGCGCGGCGTGTCTCACGGCGCAGGGGGCAGCCGGAGCGCCGCAGACTCGGGCGGCTACATGAGTATATTGGGAATAAAATGTGTGTATTGGAGCGAGTTCTGTGTTAGTGAGTGTGTGAGGTGTGACAGTGATAATGATGGAGATGCTGGGCTTCATCATGGGATTAATCGCTCTTCCTCTTGCCTACAGACTCCTGCCAGCTGACGCTGGACCCCAACACAGCACACAGAGTCCTGTCTCTGTCAGAGGGGAACAGGAAGGTGACAGGGGGGGCAGAGCAGCCATATCCTGATCATCCAGAGAGATTTGACTGCTACCACCAAGTTCTGTGCAGAGAGAGTCTGACTGGTCGCTGTTACTGGGAGGCTGAGTGGAGTGGAAATGGAGCCTGGATAGGAGTGACTTATAAAGGAATCAGGAGGAAAGGAGGGAGTGCTGACTGTGTGCTTGGATTCAATGACAAGTCATGGAGTCTGTTCTGCGATCCTGAGAGTTACTCTGTCTGGCACAATAATAAAGAGACTGACATACCCATAGAGCCCTCAGGTCCCCGCAGAGTAGGAGTGTATCTGGACCGGGCGGCTGGTACTCTGTCCTTCTACAGAGTCTCCTCTGATGGACTGACCCTCCTGTACAGCTTCACCTCCTCATTCACTGAACCCCTCTATCCAGGGTTTGGGCTTAATTATACAAACTCCCCCGTGTCGCTGTGCATGCTGGGATAGCTCACTGTGTGCTGGAGGAATCATTTTTACCGTATCAGAGTGTCACATGTCGCTGCTTCTCCGGGGCAAAAAGGTAAAATCTCTGCTTTATAACCAGTATAACCCTTTTTACTCTGTCTGAAGTGTGACGTATGTTAATAAAATAAGTAATTGGGTTCTGTAAGCTGAACAAACATGCAAAATTACTCTTTTTCTCTGACTTATGTTCTATGTTGTCTGTAAATGCACCAAAACTGCCAAATTAAATTCATAGTACATGCAGTTGTACCAATAGAGTTAATTCTGATTCTGAATAAAATAAAATGTAATGAAATCTAAGCCTGATGAGTGGGGGGAGCTTTTCCCCTCCCCTCTATATGTATATTTTATATTTCTGTCTATATATTGTATTTGCTACCTGTACACTGACAATAAAAGCTTCCTATTCTATCCCATTAATGTCCCGGTTCCGCGCTGCCCAGAACGTAACTGAGTAACAGACTTAATCCGCGCTCTCTGCTCACTGAGCGCAGCAGCCTGATATCGCAGCGGCGACGCTTTGGCCAGCAGGGGGCGGCAGACGGCAGACAGTTTATTAACTCAAAACCTACAGCGGTCCTGAGGTAACTTAGTAAAGATAATAATATAATAAAATCAATCATGTATTAACTAAGTAAACATAAATAACATAAAATCTTAATAAGGCACGTTAGTACAACAACAGAAAAGCACCTGATCATCATCAAGTAGTGTAGGTGATTACCAATTACCAGAAATAACACATAAATCCTGTTTCATTAGGAATCCTGACATATATACAGTACTGTGCAAAAGGGGCAGTCATAGGAAATGTTAAAGGTATTTATCTGGGTAGTAAATTTATATTTTCTTAGTATGAAAAACAAAATTTAATATCAGGACATATAGGGGTGGCATGGTTGTGCAGTGGTAAGCACTGTTGCCTCACACCTCTGAGACCCGGGTTCGAATCTCTGCCTGGGTCACAGGTGTGCGGAGTTTGCATGTTCTCCCCATGTCGTCGTGGGGTTTCCTCCAGGTACTCCGGTTTCCCCCCACAGTCCAAAAACATGCTGAGGCTAATTGGAGTTGCTAAAATTGCCCGTAGGTGTGCATGCGTGAGTGAATGATGTGTGAGTGTGCCCTGCGATGGGCTGGCCCCCCCATCCCGGGTTGTTCCCCACCTTGTGCCCATTGCTTCCGGGATAGGCTCCGGACCCCCCGTGACCCAGTAGGACAAGAGATTTGGAAAATGGATGGATGGATTAGAACATATGCAAATTATGAGTAAAATGTTCTCCAAAAAGTTACTGATATCTTGTTGGATGGCTAGATGAACACCAATATGGTTCCTAAACCTCTCCTCAGGTTCACCTCGGCCATTTCATGTATTTGTTAAATTTCACCACCAACTCAATTAATTAATGAAACTAGTTTTGAAAAGTCACTGAGGTACTGATTAGCTATATGAGGTGTGCTAGTGGTCATGTCAAAAAAATACATGAGTATATTGAAAATACTGCCAATACTGGGATGACTTTAGGAGAGATTTTGAAACGGTTAAGGGCAAAAAGTTTGACAGACATAATATCATAGGTTTAAATAAACATGGAGATCATTTTTAAAAGTTTATGTGACTGCCTATGACTTTTGCACAGTACTGTATATATATATAGTTCCCTTTTTATTCCACACAGTTTAGGAATAAGATTCTCAGCCACAATATGACCCACAATACACTCACAGTGGCACTGCAGTAATACAGATATACCCCTGAACACAATGGGATGGTGGATTCTTACTCCCTCTAGTGACGAGCTCCACATTCTGTGCTGCTGCCTCTGCTGGCGGCGTGTTTGTTTCTCTCCCCCCTGTCTAATTTAGATGTGGTGCACTTGTTTCCCTGGGGGTGGGTGTATAAGGTGGGTCCCCGGCTAAGGGGGGAGGAATCGATCCTGTGGCAGCCACCACGCCGGCTTCGGCTCTGCATCAGTGTTTCATTCTCCTTTTCTGTTCTGTTCTCTCCTGTTTGTGCTCTTTGTTAATAAATCACCCCTGACAATCCAACCATCCCGGGTCTGAGTCCGTTTATGCTGCGTCTGACAGCAGCCGGAACGAAACACTTACAGAGACTGAAATGCATGAGGGTTTACAGCCTATATGCACAAGCATTTCTCTCACATCTGTGATACACTTACAGACGGTGACACACATGCAAACAGGGAAATTTATCCCTCTGGTGACACAAACACAGACATTTTTGTCTCCAAAAGCATAAAAATTATCACAGTTGTGTCCAGTTACTGTGACACACATGTGACATGCATGTAAACTGTCCTTTCACAGTCACAGGACTGACTATGACTGTCATTCCTCTGGGCAAACCCCTAATCGTAACTAAGGTAACCGTATCTTTTATCCAGTTCTAACCTGAACCATAAGTAACCAAACAAAATATAAGACTTTTGGCTAAATTCATTGTTTGATTGCATTCATAGATTTTTGTAAAATTGAAGATTATATTGCGAAGAGCTGAAAAATGTTCCCACACGCTAAAAAGTAACCGGTTTTGACTCATTGTTGAGATGTTTGTTCCTCACAATGAGGTAAATACAAACACGTACACACACACACATTTACATACACACTCCCATGCACACAGACACACACACACCTGCTCTCCCATGAAGCTCGGTGCTCTGAGCAGAGCGCCCTCTGCTGGCCACATCTGTTTCGGCTCCCATTCCTCTAATATGGAAGCCATCTGCTTGTGTTGATGTTTCGCCCTGACATTTCGGGTGATATTTCAGGATGCAGGCGGGTGGACAGGGTGGTGGTACTATTATAGTGGGGTTTACTGGATGGATGGGCGATTCACAGTTTATATTCCATGAAAGTCCACATATATTGTTCCATTCACCCTATTCATGTACACCATCACAGTGGCCGGCGTCCAGGCAGGATGTTCACCAGCACTTTTCAGTCTCTTAATGCATGTTACAGTGAGCAGCTACCATTCTGGGAAAGTCTGGCTTCCCTCTTGGGGACATGATCAACAGAACAACGTGGGAAAGACAGTGAACTAAAATGATGTGTTTTGGGGTAACTCTCGGGGGGGGGGGGGGGGGGTGATTTATCACTATTTTCCCAATAGTGAGTCAAAGTCAGAAAACAAAAGCCTTTGTTCTGTTTTGGGATCCTGCGCCCAGATGGGGTGACTGGCCTTGCAGGCTGTTTGACTTCACTGGCTTGTTGTCAGACAGTTTAGCTGTACTTGTGGCTCAGATCACGTGGGGACTTGTGGAACCCATCAGCTGGGTCCAATAAATCTGACTGTCGTAGCCACAGTTAGCATTAGCACAACTTCTCTATCCATGGCCTTCTCACTTCATAAGTCAAAGTCAACTTTACTGTCATTGTGTATAAGCACAACGAAATGGGGTAGTAGGGCCAATAAAGGCAGTAGAATAGAATAAATAACAATAAAGGTAGTGCGACAATTAGCGTCCTGAATATATATATATATGAAATTGAGTGGGGGAACAATGGAGCGGGAGGTCGACAGGTGGATCGGTGCGGCGTCAGCAGTCATGCGGGCGCTGCATCGGTCTGTCATGGTGAAGAGAGAGCTGAGCCAAAAGGCGAAGCTCTCGATTTACCAGTCGATCTACGTTTCTACCCTCACCTATGGTCATGAGCTATGGGTAGTGACCGAAAGAACGAGATCGCGGGTGCAAGCGGCCGAAATGAGTTTCCTCCGCAGGGTGGCTGGGCTCTCCCTTAGAGATAGGGTGAGGAGTTCAGTCATTCGGGAGGGACTCAGAGTAGAGCCGCTGCTCCTCCGCATCGAGAGGAGCCAGATGAGGTGGCTCGGGCATCTGATTCGGATGCCTCCGGGACGCCTCCCTGGGGAGGTGTTCCGGGCATGTCCCACTGGGAGGAGACCCCGGGGAAGACCCAGGACACGCTGGAGAGACTATGTCTCTCGGCTGGCCTGGGAACGTCTCGGGATCCCCCCAGAGGAGCTGGATAAAGTGGCCGGGGAGAGGGAAGTCTGGGCCTCCCTGCTGAGACTGCTGCCCCCGCGACCCGACCCCGGATAAGCGGAGGATAATGGATGGATGGATGGATGGATGAAATTGCTAATGACCGCAATCATTTTACCATCGTCAAACTCATATTAAGCAGGTCCCAGCCAATCTTTCCTTCAAAGGAAGTTCTGTCTTGTGGTTATGGGTGTAATAATTTTTCTGTTTGTAAAGATCACTTGACTGTCAAGGCAGAACTATCTGAAGCTCCAGTAGGTGAGATGGGTCCATGCAGGAAATTCATTGAAGAATGAGTCAGGGCGGTGTGTAATTTGGCAGATTAGGGGTCCATGCCCATGTGTAGAAGGCCATGGGGTCAAATCCCATGGTTGGTAAAGTTCTGTCACTGTCACTTGAGCAAGGCTCCTGCTCTCTGATCCTCACTTGTTTGTCACAGATAAAACGTGAACTGAATATTATCATGAATAAGAAGCGTACTGGTCAATTACAAAAAAGTAGGATTCAGATATAAATCAAAGTAATTACATCCCCAAATCAGAAAAAGTTGGGACAGGGTGGAAAATGTGAATAAAAAAATAAAGCAGTAATTCACAAATGTCCCTTAACTTTTATTTCATTGCAGACAGTATGAACACAAGATAATTCATGTTTTTTTTGGTCAACGTCAGGCCTGAATGGCAAGAATGGATGTTTATTTACAAATCAAATGACGTTGACCAAAAAATACATGAATTATCTTGTGTTCATACTGTCTGCAATGAAATAAAAGGGGCTGGACGGGGTGGCTGGGTGCATTTCTGTTTTGTTCTGGGTATGTAAGGACTGTTGATCTCTTCCCAGGCTGGGTTCGGGGCGACGAGTGTGTCCGGGTTTATGCTGACGCTCAGGAGATGGTCACTGCTGTTTTGCCTGTTTTGATTTCGTTTGGTTTGTGAGATTATGTGCGTTGTACTGGCATAGTTGTGAATAAGGGGGGGTGTGGTTACCGGGGCTAACTGGGTGCTGACTGGTATAGTAGGAGGTCTGGAGGGTAGTTTATTCTCTTCCCCATTTACAGCGGAGAGCCAGTGAATGTGGTGCTGGAGTTTGGGGGTTGGAGGCTGTGTTCTTGCACTGCATGGAGTGAATGTGGGGTGAGTGAGAAGTATTAACTCCAGGATGTGGTTTGCTGTGATTTTGATATTAACTCCCACCTGGATATGTGTGCCCTTGGGGTGTATGTGTGTGGTGTCTCCCCTTCCTTCTTTTTCTTCCAGGTAAGCACCTTCCCTGGCTGGCTAAGGGGTTAAGGCGTGATTATAGTATTGGACCACCAGCACCTGGGTTTTGCTCTCAACCCCATTTGTCTGTTTTAGTGGTGTCATATGCTGGTAATTGTTTACCGGCTGGGAGGGTTCTTTTTAAGTATTGTGTTAAATTGTTTTAATTCTGGGATATGCGTCTCTGTATGTTCATGCAAATGTAACTGCAAGGGGGAAGTCGTGGGGTTAATTTGAAGTCCTGAGGGGCAGGGCCTCTGGTGGCGCAGTCGGGGTTACGTAACCTTGCAGCCCGGGGTTACATAATCTTAGTACTTACATGTACTAGTACTACGGATAGCGCACTATTGTATACAAAGCGACAAGCCAAGCTTGCAGTTTTGCAGTGTTCATGTGCTGCCACCTTCTGGGAAAACGAAGAACTGATTTTCACATTAAGATCTAAAAAACTACACATTTACATTTTCTCCCAGGGGAGTAAGGTCAGAGAGACCTACCAGAGAGAAATCTACCGTAGTTACTATTGTATATACATTTATACTGACTTACATTTTACTTATTTATCAGAAGCTTTTATCAAAACGACATACAAATGAGGAAGCAGATTGACACTGTACAGTGCTGGGCGTCGCCCCGGTATGCTAAGTGCTTGGAAAGATTAAAAGCGACAAAACATTGTATCAAAGATCGAGTCCAAGTGCAACAATTATTAAAAATAATACTTAAGAATATCAATAACAGAGCTCAGCACCAGCATGTATGGGCCCTCAGGACCTGTGATGATGAGCACAAAAACGCAAATTGCACAATATTGTGTTTTGAGTGACACCTCAATGAGTCTTTAGGTCCATGATACTGTAACAGTTTCGAGGAACTTTGGCGCTACATGCAATTCCCAAAGCGGACCACTAGATGGCGGCTTCCTACCGTGAGCTGAAACAGCCGCCGTAGGGGTGATACGCGGCAAGTTTCCCCAGCCGCCAACCGGCGTGCACCGGGGCTGCGTCTGGGTCAGGCTTTTGCCTGCTGCTTTCCTCCAGCTTATTTTCTTGTGTAACTTGGTGCTGGGCTCCTCGCCATATAAACAAACTCAGCCTCGCAAACATTAAGAAATCTGGATGCTATGAAAGGATCGTCTACTATACTCCCATATTCCACTCTGCTTTCATCCGATTGTCTTTGGTTTGTGCTGCTGTGAACCATTATCACTGTCCTTTTATTTTGCTGCAAACGTAATCGTATAATCACATTATATCGCGACGTCCCTTGTCCCAACCAACGTTTTGTTGAAACTGCATTAAGGTCAGACCCAATTTTGTACTGTTTAAAACATATGTTGATCATTTTTTCTCCTGCAAAGGAAGAGCATTTACTTTTATTTTGGAGATATTTTTTTGCAAAGCGACTTACAATTGAGAAAGCGGCGATTTGAGCAACAAACTTAGGGCGGTGTGACTAAGCAGGTTTGGACCCACGAAGCTCAAATTCCACAGTCAAATAATTTAATTTTTTTTCTTTGAGAAGGCAGACGCAGGCAGTCACTAGTGCGTTTGGGGTTAAGGGCCTTAATCACAGGAGCAAAGTGATATAAGCCACTGAGCCAAACGCCAACCCACAGCACTGACCTCTGGCAGAATTAACCTTTACAAGCATGTTTGGCAAATGCCACTAAGTACAAAACTGATGCATTGTTAAATAAATAATTGTACTTATCATCATGGTTCCAGTGTCAGAAGTGCTTCTGCTACTCTTTAGTAAGGTTGCAAATTCCATCTGTCCATCCATCCATCTTCTGTAGCCAAGTATACACGCGCACACACACACGCACACACACACACACTCACACACAGACACACGCACACACACGCATGCACACACGCGCGCGCACACACGCACACACAGACACACACGCACACACACAGAGGCGCAGACACAGAGGCGCACACATGCACCCAAACACGCACACACAGACACACGCGCACACACACAGAGGTTTGTAATTATATCTTTGTGGGGACTCTCCATTTGTTTCTATGGTGAAAACTCTAATCCCAACAATGACAACCTATCCAGCCCCAACCTTAACCATAAGTAAGCAAACAAAATACAAGATTTTAGGTATTTCCAGTTTTGTGATTCTATTCACAGATTTTTTCATTAAATTGAGGTTATGTTTGTGGGGTGTGGGGAGTGAAAATGTCCTTATATGGCAAAAGGTTTTTATCACATCGTGGGGGACGTTTGGTTCCCACAATGTAATACACTGTGTTCACAATTATTAGGCGAGTTGTGTTTTTGGGATTAATTTTAATAATAAACAAATATAGTGTCATCAGTCAGTCCAAAATATTAATAAACCTGAAGCCTGAATGTTATGCAAAGGAAATGTGAGTGTGAACATTATCAGGGGAAAACACGTGTGTGCACAATTATTACACAACTATTAGTGTGCACAATTATTACACAACTATTAGTGTGCACAATTATTATGCAACTAAATGAAAAAGCTACATTTTCCCATCTCCCTTGTTTATTATCATCTTTCAAAGTGCGAATAATAAACAAACATCACATAATTTCCAAATAAACATTTCTGACATGAAATATCAATTAGTGAGCAATATAGCCACCTCCTTACGGACGCAGCAGGAAGTGTGAGTGTCCTGCAGGCTGGAGAGAGAGCTGCTGATGACGCGCTCAGCGGTCCGGACCCTTCAGAAGACTGTGCAGACCGCTGAGTGCATCATCGACAGCTCCCTCCCAAGCCTGCAGGACAATAGAGATAATGTCAGGTGAGGAAGGGGGCCATGTCATTATTTTGTCATCCTTAAGGCTTTTACTGGGTAGCCATGCAGTGGAGTACTTTGATGCATGCGATGGAGCATTGTCCTGCATAAAAATCATGGTCCTGCTGAAAGATGCTGACTTTTTCCTGAACCACTGCTTGAAGAAAGTGTCTTCTAAAAACTGGCAGTAGGTTTGGGAGTTGAATTTGAATCCATCTTGACATTTTCTGGGAAAGTAGAGTGTACCCTTGGGGAGGTGGGCTCCGGCTGGGCTTAAGATATGGTTTCAATAATGAGACTCACATGGTCAGAAGATTTGAGGTAAATGAGTCTCACTGGCTGGTTCTGAAGGTGGGACCCCCCCCCCCAATAAAAATCTCACATCTTCCCATTAAAATAATAATTGTAACTCTCCACTATGATTATTCATGTTACAAGGTCCAACTGATGGCACTACTTTGAGGAGAGTTCTTCATCTTCTACCTGTGTGTTGGTAGAATAGTGATTCAGAACTTGGGCCTGTGATCTGAAGCAGGCAGGTGTTTGCCGTTGTACCTTTGAGGGAGGTTCCTCACTGAATTAATCTTGTTTGTATAAACCTTCAGCAGCGAGAGTAGTAACTATTGTAGTGAGATGGAGCTGGAGGGTGCGATCTCTTCAGGTATTGTGATTTTGTTAAATTGATTGATTAATTGTTGTGGCCAGCGTGCGTATATAAGATCCAGTTGTAGTTGTCTGTTGGACCGCCCTGTAACCAGTGACGCGACTCTCCATGTGCCAGTATCTCCTTTTTCAAAGTTGTGGGCATCTCCATCACTGCAGTGTGCGAGGGCTTGGTAATCTAGCCGCTTGCAGTTGTTCCCGTTTTAAGGTTCCCTTTTAATACCGCTTGTAATCAGTCAGTGGATGGCGATTTGGTGGAGTGTCCCGGACCGGCGTGAGCCAGGCAGCCGGCGGGATACTGAGCCACTACAATTGCTGCTGTTTTGTCCTGCTGTGTTTTCTGCTTTTGTTTCGTTTACTTTGTTTTCGGGTTTCCTGTTTAATTAGTATTAAGTATTTATGTTTTTTGTTTAGTTTGTTGTATGTAAACCGTGGGGCGCCACTGGGGAGGCTTGGTGTTGGGTGCTGAGGATCTGGTTTGGGGGGGGGGGGGGTGGGTCGTGGTCACTCTGCCTTCTTAGCCCACCCCCCTGGTGTGTGTATCTACGCCATGTGATGTGCTGACCCCGTGGAGTACCTTCTGACAGTGTGTCCCCCCACCCCAAGGTAATAGCTGCTGGGTTTGGGTTTCTTTGTGTGATTGGAGTGTTATTCTAACATGATTTGATTTGTACCATTTGTGGGTAATTTTTAAAGTAATTTGTTTGCTGTTTGGTTTTTCCTTTGGAGTGTGAACTAAACGCAGAATAATAAAGGCAGTGTTCATGGTCTTCACGTCCCCCGGGCGGTGATTACGAATCTGTGTCCTTTTATATCGGAGTGGGTTGCAAACTCCTGTACTTAATTCTCTGGGTGAATTTCCCAGAGTGGCGTAGTCGGGTCTCCGTTTCTATGTCCCTCGCTGCTTCCTCCCTAACCGCCACAGATTTGACGCAGTCGGCAGGATTTCACCAGTACATGGTGGAGATGTGACTCCCTGATCGCTCCCTGGGAAGGTTAGGTGAGATTTTTTTGTTTTTTTATTTTTTGGTGTTTAATGTGTATTAGTGGAAAGGCAAAGTAAAACAGCAGCATTTGTTTCCCAGGAGCCGGTACTATTTTGAGTAAATTTTGTTTGCTGGGCTTTGTGTATCCTGTCTAGTTTTATCCTCTGTTGTCATTATGGACAATAATGTTGTCACAAAGCTAAACATTGGGTGATCATCTAAGACAGAATTCCATGGCACAGCATAGGCCTTCATTGTGGATCGTAGCCTGAGGTCGAAGAAAAATGAGAAGCCAGGCAGACTGTATTCTTTTTGAATGTCCTGGAATGTGCGCACACCATTCGCATCAAACGTATTATAAAATGTGAAAACCCCCTTGGATGACCAGGGGGGACAAACAAAAGCTTTATAGTCTGACAGAAAGTGGAAATTGTTCCATAAAGGAGATTGTTGACCTATTACTTTTTCGGCGTTGTACCATGCAGCTAAGGTGGATGAAAAGATACAACCAAGTTTGTGTCGTGATTTACGAAGACCTACCCCTGGGAAAGGTAAGTCCTGGAGTCCGTGGGGATGCACTATAGCCGATTCAATACCTCTCCATGACACTACACTGCTTGCGTCTGTCCAAGTGCTGGAGTCGCTAAATTGCCCATAGGTGTGCATGTGTGAGTGAATGGTGTGTGAGTGTGCCCTGCGATGGGCTGTCCCCCCATCCTGGGTTGTTCCCTGCCTCGTGCCCATTGCTTCCGGGATAGGCTCCGGACCCCCCGCGACCCAATAGGATAAGTGGTTTGGAAAATGGGTGGATGGATGGAATTCAAACCTTCAAAACAATTTGGAGGTGGTACACATGGAATCATAAAAGACCAAAAGTTAAGTGAGTAAAATATTCATTTTGATTGAACGGCATCTTCAGCTAGAGAAAGACGTGGAGACAAAAGGCTGGAGGAGATAAAGACAGCGCAGAAAGAAGATGACGTATGCAGACAAGTGACAAACCACTGTTTCACAGAATGGCCAGAGAGATGTAAGTTTGATCCAGACATTAAACCGTACTGGCAGCACAGAATGGATTTTCACCTTGCTCACGACCTGCTCATGAAGGGAGAAGGACTTGTGATACCTCCCCCCTTGAGAGCGGATGTTCTTCAGCGTCTGCATGAAGGCTATCAGGGAATTACAAAATGCCAAACCAGAGCTACACAGTCAGTATGGTGGTCCGGTATCACAGCACAGATTAGCCAGATGGTGGACAGCTGGGTCCTAAATGGCCAGATCTGCAAGTTTTTCGCAAGCAGGATGAGGAGAGAAGGCATCAGCAGGCAAAACACTACAACCGCAGACTCCGCTCCAGACCTCTCGCAGAACTGACATCTGGTCAGACAGTTTGGATTAGCACAGAAGGGACTGCTGGGAGTCGTCAGACCTGCAGATACTCCTAGACCATATGTGGTAGAGACTGTAAAGGTCATCTTTGGCCTACAGGGACTGTTACTAGGTCGGGTTGACTGGAAAACCACCTGACAGAATGGACTTATGAACAAAGAGGGAAGTTCAGTAGAAGAGAGAGAGAGGGAGAGAAGGAGAGAGAGAGAGAGAGAAAGAGATAGAAGGAGGTTGGTGATAGCAGTAACAGAAATTAATGTCAAAAGGTACACAGCACATTTGACTTAAGCTAAAAGGAGGAGGTGTAATAGTAGGACTACTGTTCCCATAATGCTCTATTCCCCACAGTGCTTTTGTGCCTTGTATGCAGTATTCCAGTTGTTGTATTAAACACAATCTAACCATGTAGAGACAGTCCCATCTGCTCATTATACAGTTTAGTTAGGGTGATGACTGACTGATGACTGATAACTGAGGGGGACAGTTAAGTTACTTTGGTTAGTCTTTATTTATTTTGGGTTATTTCTGTATGTTTTTCCCTTTTTTAATTTCCTTTAATTACATTTGGTTGTTTGGAGCTTATTGACACTTGGTAGAGGGATTTAATGGACAATAAAGAATGTGCATCCTATCCCATCCTGTAAGGCCTTCAAGTTTGTCTGGTGGCCCACAGGCCAGCAAGCAAAGGCAGTTTAAAGTTTATAAAAGTTTAGATGAATGCAAGTATTTTCTGATCATGTACACGGAACTGATTGCTTCCTAATCGTATAGTTTTTATTGTTTATCATTTTATATGTTTTATCATGATTAATTCTGCAAGGTATAATGACAGACAGACAATATGTAAAACAATTGTATGTAAATCAATTTTGAAATCAGCCTAAGGCTGGGCAATATTGTACAATAGTAAAGTTTTTCATATGAAAAGATATTGATAATTATCACAATATAATTTTATTCCATATTTTTACTTAAAATTCACATAATTGCGTTTAAAAAAGGCAACGTGAAAATTGAGAAACGTGGAAAAGTGAATTGACTGCAAACTTAAATCTAAATTTAATAAATCATATATATGATATTTGAATGATGTGTGAGTGTGCCCTGCGATGGGCTGGCCCCCCATCCTGGGTTATTCCCTGCCTCGTGCCCATTGCTTCCGGGATAGGCTCCGGACCCCCTGCAACCCAGTAGGATAAGCGATTTGGAAAATGGATGGATGGATATATGATATTTGAATGATGTGTGACTGTGCCCTGCGATGGGCTGGCCTCCCATCCTGGGTTGTTCCCTGCCTCGTGCCCATTGCTTCCGGGATAGGCTCCGGACCCCCCGCGACCCAGTAGGATAAGCGGTTTGGAAAATGGATGAATGGATGGATAGAGGACTCAGACGTCAGCCCCTCGCACAAGCCTATAGAGGACTCAGACGTCAGCCCCTCGCACAGGCCTATAGAGGACTCAGACGTCAGCCCCTCGCACAGGCCTATAGAGGACTCAGACGTCAGCCCCTCGCACAGGCCTATAGAGGACTCAGACGTCAGCCCCTCGCACAGGCCCATAGAGGACTCAGACGTCAGCCTCTCGCACAGGCCTATAGAGGACTCAGACGTCAGCCCCTCGCACAGGCCTATAGAGGACTCAGACGTCAGCCCCTCGCACAGGCCTATAGAGGACTCGGACGTCAGCCCCTCACACAGGCCTATAGAGGACTCGGACATCAGCCCCTCGCACAGGCCTATAGAGGACTCGGACGTCAGCCCCTCACACAGGCCTATAGAGGACTCAGACGTTAGCCCCTCACACAGGCCTATAGAGGACTCAGACGTCAGCCCCTCACACAGGCCTATAGAGGACTCAGACGTCAGCCCCTCACACAGGCCTATAGAGGACTCAGACGTCAGCCCCTCGCACAGGCCTATAGAGGACTCAGACGTCAGCCTCTCACACAGGCCTATAGAGGACTCAGACGTTAGCCCCTCACACAGGCCTATAGAGGACTCAGACGTCAGCCCCTCACACAGGCCTATAGAGGACTCAGACGTCAGCCTCTCACACAGGCCTATAGAGGACTCAGACGTCAGCCCCTCACACAGGCCTATAGAGGACTCGGACGTCAGCCCCTCACACAGGCCTATAGAGGACTCGGACGTCAGCCCCTCACATGGGCCTATAGAGGAATCACTGAAAGTATCCTAACCAGTGGCAGAGGGAGGAAATCTCTTCAAGGAGTTGTTGTAAAAACTGCATAAAGGATCATAGGCTCTAACCTCCCCTCTTTGGACACATTATATACACAATGCTGTCGGAGGAAAACTCAGGACATACTCAGTGATCAACATCACCCAGCATTATGCCTGTTTAGGAGGAAGAACTTTAGGATACAACCTAAGACACCGCAGGCCAGAGAGCATGACCGCCTACAAAACACGATTCTACAACAGCTTTATCCCCGCCACAGTTAGACTGATGGCTAAGCACATTAAAGTGGGTATGAAATACAGGCCCCCCACTTCCCCCGTGGACATTACCTGGACAGTTACCACTCCAAAGAGGCAATCAGACACATCGGAGCACTACAGCCTCACTTTCATTCTCTGTCTTCCTCTTAGGTAGTCAAATAACTCTTTCAGTGCAATAGTCTAACAAACATGTGCAATATTCCACTTTTCTGTACAATATACTGTCTTGATATTATTTCTGTGAAATAATTCACTCACACACCCAGGCCATACACTCTGTATCCTGTATCTGCATCTGTACACAGTGTGTATCTACTTACTCCGTCCTGGAATTAGTGTGTTGGCTGCTTTTATTATTTACATTTTTTATATTATTTTATGTTTAAAAAAACTGTCTCTTCTCCTCTGTCTCTCTGTTTTATAAAAATGACTCTGGGAGATACGCACAAGAATTCCAATGTACTTCTACTGACCTGTTCCTGTGCAAATGGCAATAAAGATATCTACTACTACCCTACCAATGATATACCAGGCCCTTCAGGTCTGGGTGTGCAGCAGGTCCACAGGACAGGAGAGTTCAGGACAACTGACTTCACTGACTCGACCTGGTCCACTGATGCTGAATAACCTCTCAGGTGACAATGAGCGAAAGCGGAGAAATGTAGGTGGGAGCTATGGAAGTGAGAAGAGTGAGCAAACTGTAGGATAAACCCAAGATGACGTGAACCAGGATGGGTTAGCAAAACATAAGAGTGGAAATTGGTGGTATAAAAGGGCTGAGTACAGCGCTGCTTCATTAGGGGAGGAGGATTGTGTGGTGTGTGCGAGTGCAGACCCTCCAGCTCAGGGGGTCCCGTTCCCGTACACTAATAACCAGTGTGGAGACTGGGGAATGGAGAGAGTTAGAAGAGTCTGGAAGGGTCTGTGTCAGGATGGTTTGATTCCCCTGATAAAGTATGCAAACTTAAATCTAGTCCGAAAGTGCGCATGCAGTACTGTCCATATCGGTGCCTGATATACCAGGAAAATACTAAATATGCTTATAGGGTGGAAAAACATTGTGGACAGTTTAGGCCTTGGGAAGGGGGACAGCGAGATATTATGGGGCAGAAATTGAGTTTTTTCAAGGGACTTCCTTGTGAGTGTTTTAAGAATAATGGGACAGAGGAGGTAGGCATCTCCGGGGGAAACTGTGGAACTGTTTGGGATGTGAAAGATGACCAAGTGCAGAATGGAGAAGTATCGAGTATTCCACTGGATGCATTAGAGAACCAGAGCGTGCCTCTGGCAGATACGTGGTGGCTGTGTGGTCAGGAGGGAGGATTTAGGCCTCCTCTCCCCAATAATTGTGGAGGCCTCTGCACTAGGGGGATGTTAGCTAGCCAGGTGGATATTTACTCTGACAAACAGCCCTCTAGGTCCCACAGGTTTGTTACGAGCTGCGAAGATGATCCCAGTGTGTATATAGATGCCATATGCCAGCCAAGGGGCATTCCAGAGAAATATAAGGTGAGAAGTGAGATAGCTGCAAGGTTTGAATCAATATTAATTTGGCCTACTGTTAACAAAAATGTGAAATGGATAAATTATTTGTACTATAATCAGCAGAGGTTTACCAACTATAGTCAGGAGGCACTCACATCTCTGGGGGAGCAGCTTCAGGCTACCAGTCTAATGGCCTGGCAGAGCAGGATGGCCCTGCATTGACTCCTGGCAGAGAAAGGGGGAGTGTGTGTGCTGTTCGGGGATCAATGCTGTACATTTATTCCCAATAATACAGCTCTGGATGTTTCATTTACTGAGGCTATGAGAAAGTTGCAGGGGTTACAGGATGAGATGGCGAGAAATTCGGGACAACATGACGGGTTGTTTGACTGGTGCTATAATATGTGGGGTAGTTGGCAGTAAGCCTTTATGAAAGCACTCTGTGTGCGTGCTGTGTTCATTCTGGCTTTGCTACTAATCTTTTGTTGTGTAGTTCCTCTTGTTCGCTCCCTAGTGGGAAGAGCACTGTCTCAGCAGGCGACTATAGCTGCAATGTTTAGAGTGGTGGGAGGACCGTTTGGAGCGGCAACCTCCTGGACCAACACGGAAACGGATGGCGACATAGACACCTTGGATACGCTCCTGCCCATAGCTGAAGTTCGGCCGTACCGCCTGTGAATACTCCATGTTGGAAACGCTGCAGCCTGCCTGCCGCCCACGACACCTGGGACTTTCCTGCTCATGACAGAGTGCCTGTTATAGTAATCTACAGTGTTATCAGTTAACCTTTCAGTTATCATTGTATTAGCCGTATATGTTTATGTAATGAGCTTGTGGTAGGTGATGTACTCCTGGTAGATTATGTATTCCTGATAATATATGCACTGTATCCTGGGGAGTTCATTGCTGTTGGTTGATTCTGAGTGTTGATAGTTTGTGAGCCATGTCAGCCATGGACCCCGAAGGGGGGCCGCGCCTGTGGCGGGCTGGGAGTGAAATTTCCCTAGATCTTAGGGTTTTAGCCCTCCCTCCTAGGCTGGATGGACAGAATTGTGTGTGGGACTCTTTGGAATCCCAAAGGGGGGAAATATATGGGATATTATTTAGCACTATACAATGTAGAATATAATCATTATGGTATTATTAAAAAGCATGCCAAATACCCATGATGTAATCATTACAATGTAATCATTATAATGTAATCAACACAATGTAATCAATTGAGTATGTATTTGCACCTTGTATTAGCCTCAAACTCTCTGTTAGCTACTTTATGCTAGCCCTGAATGCATGAATATCCAGCTTTATTAGTGTTATGCCTTATCATTATGTTGAAAGACAAATATATTATCAACCCTCTAATTAGACAATGTGCAACAGGCTGAAGCTGCCAAGGTTTGCTACTGAAGGAAGGGATTCGCCCGAGTTCACCAAAAGTTCACGGCTGAGCATTTTTAAAAAACCAAGTGGAGATGCTCGCACCACCATTATGTTCGGCTGAGGGACCAAACAGTAAAAGAAATGATGGACAAAAGAAACTTATCACCTAGTGGTGTGGATTGAGGTTAAAAACAATGATTGTGAATGATTGAAGGAATGATGATGCTTAAGTGACGAGATATTGTTAAATGATAAGAACTTGTATAAAAATTGGTGTAAAACAGTACTGGACACACTTTACGTGTCCGGCCTTGGTTGTAACTTCATTGTTGCAATAAAGACTGAATTTGGATCTACACCAGCGGCTTCTGACTTATGATTTAGCAGGGAATGAAAAACCACAAAACTAACATTTTGCCTTTTTCCCCATCTGTAACTGTTATTGTGTTATTATCATTTAGAACTGAATATCCATACTCCCTTTTAATCTCATGCATCTTTTTTATCATTCCCCAGACTTTACGAATGTCAGTTTCCCGTCCTACTGAATTACAGAAGGACCTCCAAAACTCCCTCTTTGCTCATTTAACTACCCTCCTGACGTTAGCCTGCAACTTTTTGTACTCAATCAAATTCTGAAAGTTGTGAGTACTTTTTAACATTGTAAAAGCTTTGTTCCAAGACTTAACTGCAGTATCACATTCCTTTGTTTACTATGAGATCTTTGGTTAGTCTGCTTTGCTGCCTCTAGAATTACTGCATCACGGTTACATTTCTTTTGTCCGACATAAAGCCGGCGCTGCAAAACGTCACCACACGTCACCAAGTCACATGGTACAAAAACCTACAAGAGCAAGACGATCGTGACAGATCGTGCAGCACGTGCAGAGAGCAAGGAAGATCGTGCAGCACCTTTTAGCCTGCATAACTGTAAATGCTGCTACTATGTGCCCCTGGCTTATTTAGTAAATGTCTTGTAAATGTTCTTGTTTGTTTTGTTAATCTTAATGGTCACTGGTCAGCTATTACTTCTGTTGTAATTTAAAGCTTCAATAACAATAATAACAAACTGGAACCGCCTCCGTGACGACACAACTTTGCCCTTATTGGCTGAACAATTTAGTCACACGCATGACGTTTGTATCCCTGGAAGTTCCGATGCGTCATCTGCTATTTCTCCCGAAAAGTCTGTAAAGAAGTAAAGTTTAAATAAATGCTCTAATAGTACACGTAAGTTAATCGTTTATTTATTGTTAGTTACTGTAATGTTGCGCTGCTTTATGTGTTTAATCGTCTAGTCTGTGAAGAAGGCATTCAAGTAAGAATTGCATTGTACTCTGTGCATGACAATAGAAACTTTGAATCCTTGAAATAAATGTATTTGATCTTTTCACTGCTAGCAGTTTGGATCAGGAGTTGGTTATTATAAAAGAAGTTATGTGCATACAAGTGATATTTGTATAGATGTATCTACACCCTTCTGGCAGTGCGGCCATCTCAGTCAGGTCTCGCACTACGAGGAGTAGAAGTTGTCTAGTTTGGCTGCTGTCAGTTTATATTCCACTCTTGCAGCCGTCGGCAGATGGCGCTCCCCCTCACGTCAGCTGCAGACAGACCTAAGCCCAAGTCGAACGCACCCAATGGTTCCTCCCCATTCCCCACTATCAAAAAACCCACTAATTGAATGGGTCGCGTAATTATCGCTATGAATTCTGGGAGTTTGTGCAACTTCAAGACCGCAACTCTCGCGTTACTTATAACAAGGAAGGAATATTATTATAAATCTTTAATGGCGACCGAATGATTGATTGATTTATTGAAATAATGTAGTGTGTCATTCTATATCCTGATATATCGATATTCTATATCGATATTTCGTAAACTTTCGATATACAGTCCAGCCATAATTGGTCCGTCTTGTTTCTTTGTCACCCAGAAACTTCACAACTGTGTTGTGAGCGGATTTTCAGCGCTTATATGTTTTTAAACTTGTCTTCTAAATTTGTGGTACTTCTACGTTTCTGCGCTTTTGTAAATGAAGATCGTATGTTTTGTCATTTGATTAAGCGTTTGAAGACTTTGCAGCGCGTTGACACCAATCGGCCACCGTAGCTTAGCAACCGAATCATAACAATTCTAATTCCGTTTAGAGTTTTCATTTGAACATTTAAAGCAACTCAGACTTGCAGTTTATCAGCAAGAGAGAAGACGCGAAAGATGTCCATCGTGAAAACCACCGTGAATCTCCAGAGGATTGACTGGCTGCTGCCGAATGGTGCAGTCAGTGTGCGGATCGCCCCGGAATACATCCCCGGTCCAGTTGGCCGAGGTAAGGACGGCAAAATGATGCCCACACTAACTCAGCACTTAAAGAGTTAAAGTCAGAATATGCTTGACTAGTCTTCTTGAATCTTCTGTTCTATTATCTTGTTTTAGAAGTACATGTCTAAATAATAAAGTAGTTCACCTTTAGCTTTAATATACGGGAGTCTTTCTGCATGTCTACTGTATTATATAATGAAATCAGTAAAATCTGTGGCTGTGCTGTGTTTAAACATCAGAGAAAATCATCATAAAGTGGTAAAGTAACCGGTGAATATGTCTCCATATACGGTGTTTCCCCGAAAATAATCAGAGTCTTGTATTTATTTTTGCTCCAAATGACGCGTTAGGGCTTATATTAAGGTCGTATTTTCCCAAGTATAACATACTACAGTATATTTACCGGTATTCATGAACAAAAATCCACATTTATTCAAACACAGACATCATGTCATCTTCGAACAGTATCTTTCCATGTAAACAATTTGACGGTAAATTTATTCATGAACAAAATTCTGCTATATACTGTATATGTTTATTCATATATAGTCGTCATGTCATCTTCTGGAACATCATCGTAAATTTCCAAGCTCCAAATTCCGTCCTGAATATCTCGCAACTCAGTTTCCTGTAGAACCAGTGGCCCCAATCTCTCATGTTTAGCAATAGCTCTGTCCTTAAATGAGCGCCTCTTGTCCATGTAGCCTTCTCGTAGTATAACCGCATCTCATTCTAGTTACCGTACAATCCATGGGACAGTTACTAGGGCGTATTTTTGGAGTAGGGCTTATATTACGAGCATCCTGAAAAAATCATGCTAGGGCTTATTTTCGGGGAAACGCGGTAGTAATCATGAAAAGCAGAAATCTTAGTTTCGGTACCTTGAGAGTGAGTAAATAATGCAACTTATGGAAAGTGTAAGATATGTAAAAGATTTGACTTAATAATCAGTTGTTGATGCCAGCATTTGGATTGAGTGGGCTGCTATATTTCATGCGCATGAACCTTTCCAGTGTTGTTTTTCGCTATTGTTCTGCGTATCAGGGAAACTGCACATACTGGCTTATTTTTATAGGTCAGGTTCCCCTGCTGAAACGCAGACGGCCCAAGTCAAGACCAGCGCATAAGTTTCCCAAGCGTGTGTTTCCTGTATCCAATAAAGAAGGCAGAATTTTTCTCAGTGTGCAATACCGACTGCCAAGTGTGATATCTGTGATGGTTGTGATGTAGTGTTGTTGTACAGTGACATAAGGATTCATTTTAATTAAATATGCTGTCCCCTGTCTTTATAATCCCAAAGGACAAACCAGTTCCAGTGATGCTGGCCGTCGGAAGAAGTGCAGCACCGGGCCGCCGGCAGCCAGCTCCCTGACCAAGTCTGTCTCCCCTGGATCTGCTGCCATCCCGGTGGCAACCAGCAGGGGTCAGCAGGGCACAGGCCGCCGTAGAAATACGGCGGGAGGCCGGTCAGGACGAAGAAGGAGGTCTGACAAACAGAAGGGGTTAGAGCCTGAGCCCAGCTCACCAACCTTCTCCTCCTCTTCATTTTTATTTCCGTCTTCAGCCCCCTCCCCTTTTGTTTCATCCCCATCTCTTTTTATGGGCTCTTCTCTTTATCCCCACACTTAGTCACACCTGTAAGCCCAGCTCCACATCCATATTCAGCTCCAGGCCTGGTTCATCTGACCCCTCTGCATCAGGCTCCAGCACAGGCTGCAGCCGCCTCATCTCACCTGGAAAAATTCAATTGGTTGTATAACTTTTATGTAACCAAGTACTCTAAAATGACCTATGACGTCAAGTGCTTTACTGAGTACTGGTGTCAGGAGTTTTGGAACAGATATTTAAATGAAATTAACTTAGCAAAACAGGGGAAGAATGAGGATAATGAGGGTACTCATGCAACCAAGAGGCGTAGGATTGATGAAGATGAGTTCATCTTTCCTATTGATGCACTGGAGCAGCTAAGTACCATGCCCAGGGCTCAGGAGATGGGCTATCAGTCAGATGCACATAGCTACATTTCCCTGTAGATTCAGCACATAATTACACGAGAGTTGTCATACGTACTTAGGTTAGATAAAATTAGGATATGTTACGATGTAGCTCTATAGCATAAGGTACTATAGGATAAGATTAAGATAGGATAAGGTTAATATTGTATAGAATAAGATTAAGATAGGACAAGTTAAGATAGTCTTAACTTGTATGCCATTTTATGTTTTACAAAGACATGATAAATTACCATAAATTTAGGATAAGATTTTATAAGATAACATAGTAAAAGAATAAGATAGGATTGCATAGCATAAGATAAGAAACATAGGATAAGATAACATAGAATAAAATAAAGATAGGATAGGTTACGGTAAGCTTAAGATTGTATAATATAGGATTAGATTAATTGTAAATAAACCAGTCCTCCTTAGAGGGGGGGGTGGTGGAGGGAATATTTAAAAAATAAAAATAGGATCAATTAAGATAAGGTTAAGATAAGACTGTATAACATAGGATTAGATTAATTGTAAATAAAGCAGTCCTCCTTAGAGTGGGGGTGGGGGAGGGAATATTTAAGAAATAAAAATAGGATTAGTTAACATAAGGTTAAGATAAGATTGTATAACATAGGATTAGATTAATTGTAAATAAAGCAGTTCTCCTTAGAGAGGGGTTGGTGGAGGGAATATTTAAGAAATAAAAAATAGGATTAGTTAACATAAGGTTAAGATAAGATTGTATAACATAGGGCTACAGTGAAGAAATCAAAAATTTCAAGGCAGCATGAAGGTAACGCACAATCAGGTATGTGCAATTTCTGAGGCATGTATTCAAAAAAAGTATTTTAATTGTATTTTATGATTCATATTTGACTTCATGAAATAAAATGTTTTTTTCTACAGACTTTGATCAGTGTTTTTGTATTTTGTAAAATACGAGAAATACTGTATGCATGGTAATGTCATATGTGCAAAATGTTTGTGCAAACAAAGGACACAGAGCCCCTAGAAGGGCACAGAGCCAGGCTGAGCACCACAGCGCTATCCAGCCCATGGCTGCCGACGGTCACATTCCACCAGAACCCCCCCAACACTAATTCCCCAGGGAACTTCCAAGCAGCAGAGCAGATTCCAACAACCGAGGATCAAAGGAAAGAAAAGATACTGGCAGGAAGAAGATGATCTTGTGGCCAAAGGTTAAAAATGTAGAAGTTTGGAGAACAAATGTGTTACAAATGAAATATTATTTGAAATGTGCTACAGCTTAATCATTCTATCATACATCCATCCATCCATTTTCCAAACCGCTAATCCTACTGGGTCGCGGGGGGTCCGGAGCCTATCCCGGAAGCAATGGGCACGAGGCAGGGAACAACCCAGGATGGGGGGCCAGCCCATCGCAGGGCACACTCACACACCATTCACACCTACAGGCAATTTTTTAGCAACTCCAATTAGCCTCAGCATGTTTTTGGACTGTGGGGGGAAACCAGCGTACCCGGAGGAAACCCTACGACGACATGGGGAGAACATGCAAACTCCACACACATGTAACCCAGGCGGAGACTCGAACCTGGGTCCCAGAGGTGTGAGGCAACAGTGCTAACCACTGCACCACCATGCCGCCCCGGCCACAAATATTTGAATTATTATTGCTTATGCTTATAAATGCAGAATACATTCCTGGAGCCTTCGATTTAGCATACACAGTGCCCTCTACAGGATTCTGTCGAAACAGCATCTCTCAACCTCGTTCACAAGATTTGTGTCTTTTTCACAAAACGTTTTTCTTTGTAAATCCCAAAATCTTCCTATAAATGTATGTATGAATGCTTCTCGTCTTTTTCAGTCACATGAAGCCTTCAGAAATGAGCTCGCCGATTAATCTGTTTACATGAAAACATCTTAATTGCGTTAAGGCATGTAAACGTAGCCACCTAACAAAAGGTAACTTCCTGACTTAGCAGACTGCATGTTCCTCATCTCCTCTGTATGGACCATAGAGCTGTGTATCGGAGAGTCTGACAACACGCTACGTTTCAAGATACAGGCATTACAATTCAATGCGCTGCTCTATTTTGCCATTCTTTTTTTAGAAAATCTTCTTTTAGGAAAACATGGCATATTATAAAGAGCACACCACCAAATGGATGAAATCTGAGGTAAAACATTTGATTTTTAACGCAATCAGAATAAAGGGGTCTGCATTTATCACTTTCCCTGTAACAATCTAGCATCGTAGCACTACAGCTATTTCGGATTCAGCCAACGAATAACATTGCTAGTCAGCAGCCTTGTGCAAGCTACTGAAAATTACTAATTACCAATTACTGCATATAAAAGTAATTATAATAAGGGTGGGATTCGACCGTGTGTCTGCCTGGGGGGTCGCCGGCCGGGATTTCCAGCAGTTTGGACGTGTGGTTGGTGCGGCAACGCGCTGCATCAGCGTCTGCTCCCTCTGCCTGACCTTCCCTGTATAATAACATAATCAAGGAAAATAACAGTGGGCTAAAGGTTGCATAGTGATCACATTAACATCGCGTCGATGTTGAAATACATGGCGCAAACAAAAGTAGTGGAATTACACTGACAAGTTACTACGAACACTGCTAGGCAGCTAGGTTTGCTAATGCTAACGTTAGCAGCGCACCCATATGCTACTTCCTCTCGCAAGATAAGGCAGCGTTACTGTCACTGTGTAAATACAATGAGATCTCCTTGGAGCAAGCCTGTCGATACCATGTTAAGTGTAAAACCACAAGTAAAATACCTTGAAAAATAATAGAAATATAGATGGTGCTGAACCATGGTGAACAGTGGAGTCATAACAGAGGCTGTGCGTTGTGTTCAGTCACCTTTCACTGTAAATCACACATGGGTTCACAATCTTTTGTGTCTGCTCTGAATCCCTCAGGGCTGGAGTGAAAACTCCATCCACACTAACATGGTGCCAAGGGGTATTGGGTAGACATGATTCTATCCTTTTTGGAAGTAATTTGTTTTACTGATTTAAATAAGTTTAAAAAAATTTCAAAATATAAGGATAGCTCATTGTATCCAAAGGGATGTGCCAAGCTTGCAGTGTTGATGTGCTGCCACCTTCTGGGAAAATGATGAACTGATTTTCAGATTAAGAACATGTATGGTTTTCTGGTATCAGGTGAGATCTGCTCATACTGCGAACCTATGCTTATGGGTTACGGTTAAGCTTGGGTCTAGAGCTCAGGGTACTTCCAGGCTTGGAGGTCAAGGATAAGGTCTCTCTTTCTCCATGTAAGCATTTAATGATGATCCAGCACCAGGGCTTGGGTAAGTCACCACGAGTTGGGAGCCTCATTCCCCAGGTAAAGGATGAACGATGTCCATCCAGCCCGGGGATTCTGGTGAACCTCTCCTTACGCTGGAAGCCTCCTCCCTCAGGTAAGGGTTTAAGAATCTCGCGGTACTTCCATTGAGCCTTGGGGTTCTGGATAAAAATCCCAGGGCCATCCAACTGTAGCAGTGTGGAATTTTGTGGGTAGGACTTGTTGATTATTTCCGGTAAGTGTGTGTGGGGACCCCTAGTGTGTGGAGGCGTCATTGGCGTTTCCCGGTCCGGTAACTCCCCTTCCGCACCGCAGTGGTCTGCCGTGGTACGCTGGCATGCTGGCTGAGGTTCACACTTATTCTGTGTCGTGGTGGGAGGTTTTGCTGTTTTAATTAGCGTTAATCCTCTGCTTGATTTTAATGGCTAATGGTAATAGTTTATATTGCAGTGTTTCTCTGCGCGTCTGTGTTGCAGCTCCAGTGGTTGCAAGTTATTCCAGTGACTAGGCCTATAGCTACTTGTCAGTTGCTTTACTTAACGTGTTTTAATTGTAGTTACGGTTGTTGCCAGGATTACAGTTTCAGTTGCTCGTCAGCTTCAGTTTATGCCTCTTCCAGCAGATTTGTCAGACACATTTTTTCTAAACCAAATTGTTAAAAAAAAATTTTTTTTTTAGCGATTCATTGTGTTTGTTCCGTTGCAGGAAACATAAAATAGTTTGGACCTGCACTGTGGCTGCTGTGTTTCCTACGTCAGTTTTTCTTTTCCGTCAGTCTTGTCTTGTCCTCAGCCGGTCCGATGTCGCC